>NC_091130.1:91563312-92195612 GCF_040183065.1 Periplaneta americana | reverse complement strand
TTTTTTCTTTCTGTTATTGTTGCTATATTATTTCTTTTTTTTTTTTTAGTTCTCCCTCTAATTCTTCTTCTTTTGTATTTAGTCCCCTTACGTTCCAGTTTCCTAATTTGAGTGTACTCTTTATTCCAAATCGTATGCTTTTATCTTGCTTGTAATAATAATAATAATAATAATAATAATAATAATAATAATAATAATAATAATAATCCGTGGCGCTACAGCCCACGAAGAGCCAAGACCAACCAGCTGCCTGCAGGCCTCACGGCCACATGCCGAAGCAGAGGTGGACGATCATCCAACCAGAGTGGAAGTATTGTGTGGTTAGCACGATGAGCCCTCCAGCCATTATAGCTGGTTTTTATAAACTAATACGTATTAAAAATCTTATATATGTGACAATTTCTATACAGGGAAGTGCGAGCCGCGTATAAAAAACCTTATATATGTGATAATTTCTATACATTATAAATACTGATAAACTTGAAATGAGTTACCTAATATAAAAATAATACATAATTGAATTATGAAAACAAATTGCTATTTTTTTCTATCTTTGAAAAATATTCACTCAAAGTTGTCTGATTAAATGTTGTGTGCTAGGGGTTTTTTTTTTTCCTGGTACCTTTTTACCTCTAGCTACTGCCTATTCATAGGGACATTATAAAATTTCTCTTGGTGTTAGTTCATAATTCAGTTTTGATGCAAAAATTAAATAATTTTCCAGCTCAGTTTCCTCTTCATCACCGGTGGAGAAAATTTGGCAGCTGTTGTGATTTGCCTTAAACGTTTTTCTGTCTATGCCATATTCAGTTGTAACAGCTCGAACATTTATACCACCTTCAATCGCTTGTTTTGCAGTTGCCTTAATTGTTTCTGGCTCCACTTTCGTGGTATCCTGTTAAAATAGTTGTAACAATCATAATTATTATTTAAATACTCATCTATTTTTCTTTGAAGTATCACGTGAATCAAACCTCCCTACTTGATCATTTTTCCTAATTGAAATATTTACACAGATGTGCACACCTGTGGAGTAACGGTTAGCGCGTCTGGCCATGAAACCAGGTGGCCCGGGTTTGATTCCCAGTTGGGGCAAGTTACCCGGTTGAGATTTTTCAGGGGTTTTTCCCTCAACCCAATATGAGCAAATGCTGGGTAATTTTCGGTGCCGGACCCCAGACTCATTTCACTGGCATTATCACCATCACATTCAGATTGTAGATGTTGAAAAAGCATCGTAAAATAACCTATTAAAATAAAAAAAATTTACACAGTTCCTTGTGAAATAAACTAAATTGTAAATGTATCAATTTAAACCTTAAGCATTACAGAATTAAATAAAATTATAAATATTTTCAATATGATTAATTTCACTCACCTAGATTCTTACAAATTGGAGCAACAAAACTCAGTTTTCAGAGTCAAAACAGACAAGAAGTCCTAGGTCAGCTGTTTATCCTTTATCCTTTCACTTCCTTCTCTCACTTATCTTTTAATTATATTTCGTTATATGCATAATGAAATAGAATTTTATGAGTCCTATTTTTTTGTTATGTGTACGAAATGCATTTCAGAAGCAAAGAAAATGAAAGTCTTGCACTGTCTTTTCTTTAAATGTGTACATTTATTTTTCTTGGGTACAGGTATTTCACTCAGATTACTTCTTAATCACTAATTGAACATTTTTATTGTTTAAAAATTTTATTTCCAGAATGAACGGTAACATAGTAGATATACCTGAAGAGCTTTTCTTCAGGTTAATGGAAATAAGTATCAAAGCAGCTCATGATAACGAGAAGGTGAGTTACCATATAATTATTTCTGCATACATATTTGTCTTGTGTAATAAAATTACATAATATAAAATTGTACAAAAAAAGTATGTTGTATATTTACCAACCTATTATCATACAAAATATGAGGATCGTTTCATAAATCATGGTAACTTCTTCTTCTGCAGTCTTTAATCTTGCGATTGGTTTGTAACAGCTCTCCATGCATCCCTATTCATGGCAAGTCTTTTCACTTCTTGATATGTGGAGCATGTGGTATCTTCTTTAATATTTGAAAGGTAGTTTTTCCGTGGGCGTCCCTTTTTGTTCTTTCCTTCTATTTGTCCTTCTATTCTTTTGACAACTGGGTGATGATTTCTAATTAGATGGCCTAAAAGTAAATGTCTTCTTTTTTGAATTGTATACATAATTTCTCTTGTATGTCCTATTCTCTTCAATATTTCTTTGTTAGTGATTTTATCTATCCAACTTACTTTCAGCATTCACATTTCGAAAGCCTTTAATCTTCTTTTTTCTTCTTTGGCGATTGTCCAAGCTAAACTCCATACATACGACTTCAAAAAGTGTTTACGGATGTCTATGGATATGTTTTTTTATATTAACAGTGTTTTTTTCTTGTTGAATGTCAATTTTGCTAAAGTAATTCTGTTTCTTATCTAACACTTCTTTCATCTTTTGTAATTTTGGAGCCTAGATAACTAAAATTCTTTAACTTTTTCTAACATTTGATCTCCTGACTTAATTTGCGTTTTTGTTTGTTCCTTTTCTCCACATACCAAAATTTTGGTTTTTCTTTTATTTATTTTCATTCCATATGATTCTAAAATTTGTTCCATTTTTTCCAACATCTTTTCAAGATCCTCCTTATTTTCTGCCAGCAACACGATATCATCCACGTATCTTAACATACTCCATTTTTCTCCTTGAATTTTCATCCCAATGTCTGTATGTTCTTTGATCAAAGAACATAGTAACTGTGTTACGATAAAGCTGCAGAAATGGAAATCCACTACATACATTTGAAGGTCACTAGAATGTGCTTTGCAGTGCTAGCACCAAATAGGCCCAGACACAGAGGTCAACAGGCAAGGACAGTCAAAAGATATGTAAATAGAAATCATTGTTTTATTATACATAAAAGGAAACAAATTTTATTACACACAGCTAACACCCTTCAAAATAGTCCCCCATGGCTTCCGCACATCTTCGCCAACAATGGAGAAGGCGTTGAATACTATCATCTGTGTATAGTTCATCAATGTGTACCACCTGTCATCGAATTGCTGTTAAGATGTCCTCTTTGTTTACAAAGTGCTTCCTATGCAGCTGCTTCTTCAGTTGTGGATTGAGATCAAAGTTCTCATGGACTGAGATTGGACAAGTAGGGAGGATATTGTAAGATCTCTCACTCCCACCACTGTAAAAGGTCCCTGACACGAGCTACAGTGTGGGATGTAGCATTATCATGGAGGATTATGGTGCTGTTCATCTTAGAGCACAGAAGACACAGCTCTGCAGTATATATTGTCTACACTCCAACTCTGGCTACTAGCAACAGGCATCTATAATGAACACCGATCAAAATATCCCTCATTTCTCATGAAAAACAAAAACTGAATAGACTATGGGTGGACTATAGTGGACTTTATGTTGTCAGCAAACAGCTGGATACATTAAGAAGATTGATTGATTCTTTTAATTATGCAGCGAGACGCTGTATGTTGAAGAGCAAGCTGTGCCTATAAAAATTCTTGAAGATTACTATCTGGATATCAGCATCTGATTTACAACTATCATCCAGCTCATTTGTCAGATTGGAACAATAATCGCATATAGGACGCACAATGAACCAATTTGAGCCAAAGTACATAAATTCATCTCGCCCAGTCCTCAAAAAGCCAGCCAGTCGACAACTACTACACTAAGATTCGCTGAGTTGTCATTTTCGTGTAGGCAATCCCACCCATTCCTGAACCACTTGCGATATGGGAATCATATAGAATCATGGGAATGATATAGAATCATAATGGAATGGAGATGAAGCACAGTGATGGTAATGCCTAATGTGGGGAAATGGGAGAAAACCCTGAGAAAACTTCAATCACGAGCTTGTTCATCGCTTACTTGTCGAGCAGAAGGTCTAGACCACTCTAGTACTAACCTTCATTCCAAGCAAGAAAATCTCGCATATCAACAAACATAACAGAAAATCCTTCCATATCACAACTGAAGTACTATGTTCGGGCCTGAAAATGAGACATGCATCAACTCATGTGGAGCAATGACAGATGACATGACATGTTTTGATTATGTTGTTAGTGGTGACAAACCATAGTTAAATTTTATTATGCAAGGGCTTTATTTATAGAATGATAATGGACTAGAGAGAGAATGATGTTGATGTCTACTTTCTGAAGATGCGACCGACTTTTGGGTGAGACTTTCTTTTGTGACTTCGCCCCCCCCCCCCCCCCGCCATATGGTACTAAACCCCATTCGAAAAATATAAATCCCTGTAAAATCGAAAATAATGACAATTTTATTCAAAAATCAGTGGATACTACACAAAGTATGATGAAATTGAATTATGTATGGTGCAACAATTACACGAAATATTAGGTAAACATAATTTGTAGTACTTCAAACCATTACCACCGTAACACTGCAGTAATAATTCAATACAAAGTGGTAAATTCTATTAAAGGAAGGGCGTTGCAAACTCGTATTTTTAGCAAAATTTTGAAGGTATGGGTTCGTTATATGAAAATACTCTTTATCACATGGAAAATGGCTTTCTTGGGGTAACATGTTGAAAAGAGTTTTACAGTTAAGAACAGAACTTGTAATATACCTGACTTTTAATATACAAGACAAGAAATCGGAATATATACAAACCTTTTCCAATTGAAGAATCGAATCCCAAAACACACTCAGTCCATTTGGCCATTTTTATTATTTGTACATATCTATATTATATCTAAGAAGGATTTATGGATCAATATGTGAGAATGGCATATGGAGGAACCAAGAGCTGTATACACTCTAAGAATCCTGATATCATTAAGTACATCAAGATATCCAGATTGAGGTGAGCAGGACATGTAATGAGGATGAAGGATGAAAAAATTTCAAGGAAAATTATGACACTACAAATAGGTAGCAGAGGGGGGTTGAGGAAGTTCAAGATTTTGGTGGATAGATGGAATGAATGGGAATGCTGTATCATTAAGAATGAGGAACTGGAGAATTATTGTGTTGGATCAAGACAGGTGAAGGAGAGTTCTTGAGGAGGCCCAGATTCAGAGATGAATTGTAGCGCCATGAATGATGATGATAACATATATTATATATATATTTTTTTAGATTTCTATCATATTTTAAGCTTCTTTTCTTCCAAAACAACGCCATTTCTTGTCTAAAAGTTTGTGTTATTGTATATATCACTTGAAAACAAGCTCAGTCCGTAGACCGGTTGATAAAAAACTATTAGCCCAGTCTTTTCATAAAAATGGACTGAACGCATTTTGAATAATAGTTTACAAGGCCAAGATGTTAACATTATAACTGTCAAAGATGAAATTAACGGGTTTACAAAGAAACGTGATTTCTGGTCAATATCATTTGACAAAAATATATTTCATTCATTCCAGTGCAAAGTGGGCCAGAATGCGAGTCTAGCGGGAAAAAAATAATTTACATAAAATTTTATCTCAGTAGGCGACAAAATGATTAAATAAGGAAAATTAAACATAATAGATAACAGAAAAGCCAAAAGAATGCCCATGAACTCAGTGAAGGTTAGGTACCGCAGACATTTTTTTAGTAATATTAGAGCTTGCCTATTCAGAACTGTAATTAACGTTTGATGAGGCACTAGAATCATCTGTAGAATTGTCACCACCTTCGTCTGTGTCGTCTTCATTGTTATCATCATCATCTTCATTATCACCACCACCATCGTCACCGTCACCGTCACCGTCACCGTCATCTTGGATGTTACCTTTCTTTTCATAAGAAGCTCCAGTTACTCTTGGTTTCATGAGCAAACAACGAACATCTATGGATAATGATCTCTTCTTTTTATTTCTCGATGGTGCACTCAAGTGAGCAATCACAGGGTCCGAAGTTACGAGTAAGGTATTAAAAACAGTAGCCCTACGAGAAAACTTTCTAGCATGGCTTTCACTGTATTTTCTTAAGTGCTTATTTCTTAATTCTAGGGCCTCTTCTGATAACATTCCAATTGGCAAGATAACTCTTCTCCCATTTACCATTCCTTCAGTGCATCCTTCAGTAGGCGATTTCTTCTCAGCCAGTAAACCAACCAATTTATTTTTCTCTTCCTGATCAGTTTCAGCATCATTCTTTCTTCACCTACTCTTTCCAACACAGCTTCATTTGTTATTCTGTCTGTCCATTTCACACGTTCCATTTACACTTCAATAGCTTTTCTAGTCGTTTCTCTTCACTTCGTCGTAATGTCTAAGTTTCTGCTCTACACAAAGCACTTCACTAGTCTCTTCCTTAGTTCTTTTTACAGAGGTTCACAGAAGATGTTCCTTTTTATATTAAAAGCTTCCTTTGCCATTGATATCCTCATTTTGACATCCTGGCAGCAGCTCATGTTACTGCTTATAGTACACCCCAAGTATTTGAAGCTGTCCACTTGTTCTACTGCCTCATTTAGAATTCGTACTTTTACCTGCTTTATTTTCCTTCCCTCGTCGACTTCTTCACAAGTCGATCAGTTATGTGATCTAACAATGACTGTAAATCTATATCGGCAGAATATTCTGTAATTTTCATATTTTCTATTGGTGGATAACATCTTAATTTTGCTTCCCTGACAGTATTGTATGATGGATATATGTTATTGTGCCTCTGCTTAGCTTCCATGCATATATTATTGTATTGGATTTTAGATAAATTGTCTACAAGAAATGACAAAGTTTCTTCTGGAGAATATGGAATGGGTAATGGGTGGGATGACTCTATATCTAGTGGCTCTGCGAGGAGTAGTTTCGGTAATGTCCTTAATAATTTTTGCTGCGTCCCTTTTACCGAAAGCTGGAGATGAGATTTGAGCAGCCACTGTTAATTCTTATTGTGATCGCTCTTTAATTAAAGCTTCTAACCTTTTCTGTTGTTGACATTTCGGACTTTATACATCCGAATATTTTATAAAATTTTATGGTTTTAAAATTTAATTCACAAGTTATCTCTGGTGGCCTTAGTTTTATTGTTTTATTTGTTCGTCTTGAATACCAGCTAGTATGGTAGAATTGCTCACTTTTATGATTCTGTAGAAATCACCTTATGTATACTGCATTTGTGTGCCCCGTTTTATCGTGACAACGCTTTTTAGTTCTTTTAGCACTCTGATTATTATATTATTTATGTATTTGTAATATTAAGAATTTTAGATAAGGGCGCAAATAGCCATAGTAGCTGACGTGCCCTTCTTAAACCGTACCTTTTCTGTTAAGTTTTCATTCCTCTTTCTTCAAAGAGTTTTCTAGGCCTTCCACGTTTAGAGGTGGATGGAACTGAACTGGCTGTTTTAAAATTTTGGGGTGCGGCTTTATAAACTTCATCAGAAAAATGTAATTTTTTTTCTAGCCAGCTGGAATTTATTGTTAGAAACCTAGATTCATTATATTACTCTCTTTCCATCGCTCTTGAAATCTCATTTGAAAACACTCAATGTCATTCTAATACAACGTAACACATCAGAAGAACAGTCCTCTATGTTTAGTTTAGATTCTACATAGTGCACCAGTTGATGCTCACTCTGTGTTTTATCACTCAACACTTGGTGTGTTATGGGAGGTCGTGGCGAAACGCACGCCTCTGCAAAGAAAATAAAATTTCCAAGAATTGGGCAAATTTGGGCACATACTGAAACTTTACGTTTATATTTTGGTATGAAAATGCAAACGGATACATTTGTATACATTTTGAAATTATTGTGTAAATTTATAAAATAAGAATTTCACTCGCTGATTACATCAGCTTGTTAATACCTTCAATATAAATGACTGATGAAAAAATGAGAATTTTAACTATATTGATTTGCTAGTGCATACCTCTAGCTTTCTTTTCCATAATTCAGATATTCGCAATAATGCACTGGCACCAAACTAACAACCAACAAAGTTCACCGCTAACACACAACTAGCAATAGACAAAACGCTCCCTCAAGGAAGTGTAGATGACGGTTGTTATATATAAACATGTCCGTTTATTTTTTGTCTCTAGGGTCGATTTTCTTAAGCTATGATTATCTATTAACAGATTCAGAGGGACAAAATGGGGAATAAAGTAAGTTGAGTTTTTATTTTTTTCCTGCTAGATTCGAATTCTGGCCCACTGTGCAGTGTATTAAAGAGCTCATGGAAAATTTCGCTACATTTGATAGGCAAATACTGTGTTTAAAATTAACGGGTTTACAAAGAAACTTGATTTCTGGTCAATATCATGTGACAAAAATACGTTCCAGTGTATTAAAGAGCTCGTGGTAAAATTTCGCAGGTACTGTGTTTTTGAGGAATGCGAGTTTCCACAATTTTAATCAACTTTTTGAGTACATTTCTGAAGAAACTCAAAACAAATACGACTATCACAAAGATGATGAATCCGTTTTTAGGCAGTTGCGTTCAATTGGTTGAAATTCCAGAAACCATGAAGGAAAATCTCTTTTAATGATTAAATTATGCTTTTTTCGTAAAGCGTAGACCAATTTTGGATCAAAAGAATGCAAGAATATCTCGAGCTTGCAAACATACGCAATTCTTAAATTTTTAAATATTTGCAATCTTCTATTTGTGCAAAATGAGTTCCTCCTCTATGTTCACCATCAAAACAAAACTGAGACATTTCCTTGAACTTTAAAATTATATCACTGTGTGTGTGTGTGTGTGTGTAGAATGTTGAGTCCACATTTGAAAAGCTTCTTCTGAAAAACAGGCACATTAATCGCATTAATTATTTTTTACTTTATAACAACTGAAACATTTTTTATTCTTATGTTCAATATTGTTTATGTTTCTAAATACGAAATAAATGTTAATGAGAAAATTTTTTACTTATTTTGTGAATCATTTTGGAACCCCTCTCAACCCATTACACGACCCCCACTTTGGGAGCCGCTGATATAAATTATATACTGCATATATTTGCATTTTGTATGGAAATATTACTTACTTACTTACTTACCTAGTTATGGCTTTTAAGGAATCCAAAGGTTCATTGCTGCTTGTTCCCTATCCTGAACAAGATTAATCCAGTCTCTACCATCATACCCCACCTCTCTCAAATCCATTTTTATATTATCCTCCCATCTACGTCTCGGCCTCCCCAAAGGTCTTTTTCCATCTGGCCTCTCAACTAACACTCTATTGAGTTTACATTTCTCTTATTCATAACATCGACAGAAAAAAAAAATGTTAAAAATGTATTTATATTATATTATCTCAAGTTGATAATAAACTTTAACCCTAATATACTCATGTAAAATAAGGTTTTTATGTGGAAATAAAAAAAAACACTCTATATGCATTTCTGCTACATGCCCTGCCCATCTCAAACATCTGGATTTAATGTTCCTAATTATGTCAGGTGAAGAATACAATGCGTGCAGTTCTGTGTTGTGTAACTTTCTCCATTCCCCTGTAACTTCATCCCTCTTAGCTTCAAATATTTTCCTAAGCACCTTATTCTCAAACACCCTTAGCCTCTGTTCATCTCTCAAAGTGAGAGTCCAAGTTTCACAACCATACAGAAGAACCGATAATATAATTGTTTTGTAAATTCTAGCTTTCAGCATTTTTGAGAGCAGACTGGATGATAAAAGCTTCTCAACCGAATAATAACACACATTTCCCGTATTTATTCTTGCGTTTAATTTCCTCCCGAATATCATTTATATCTCTTACTGTTGCTCCAAGATATTTTAATTTTTCCACCTCTTCAAAGGATGAATTTCCAATTGCTTCAAATAAAATTCCCATGTTTTCCCTAATAGTCTGTGGATTTTCTCCTAACATAGTCACATCATGCGCATAAACAAGGAGCTAATGTAACCCTTTCGATTCCAAACTCTGTCTGTTATCCTGGACTTTCCTAATGGCATATTCTAGAGCAAAGTTAAAAAGTAGAGATGATGGTGCATCTCCTAGCTTTAGCCTGCAGTGAATTGGAAAAGCATCCGACAGAAACTGACCTATATGGACTCTGCTGTATGTTTCACTGAGACACAATTACTATGAACTTCAAATCTCTTAAATTCAACAATTTGACACTTTATTTACGCTTTGAAACTTCCGGACTTCTGCCCTTTTAACAAAATGTTGAAAAAAATTGCAATAGACATAAATTCCAAAGAACCATAAAAGATTTTGCAACAATAACTTCAACTTTAAAAATCCATTTATTTGTTTTCTGAAGTTTTTACAACAATATATCCCTATTAGTGATTAAAGATTACACATATTTCCTCAATGTCCATAATCTTCAGGAAGATTTGTAGCAGCTCTTTCCTCACTTATGAGAGGACTGCGGAATGTCTATATAAAATTCCCGGTGAATATCTCCTCATAGTGAATAATAATATTTTTAAGGTCTTCTACTTTTTCTTTTTTAAGAGCACATTACCTGTAGGATAGCATAGCATTGAAGGTATGTTTAACTAGACCACTGATGAATGCAAATGCCATATTATAGCAAGGAGTATCTGAATCATATTTGAAGTGATGCAGTGAAGTTATGCCAAAATGGACCCTCTCATGCCTCAGTTTTGATGAACTTTCGAGAGAGAAAGCTGTTCTCTTATAGTACTTGTTCCACCAGCCTTTAAAGTTTAAAGTTTCAGTGGATTTATCTAGTTCTTTCACAGTGAATTTTTGTATGGTGCTACCTTCTGTTATTAATTCAGTTAACTGATGTGCAGTATTAAATTCGATCGATCTTTCTTACCCTCCTCTTCACTGTGCTGAAATCACGATCACAAGGGAGAAAACTATTCCCCTTAATGGGAAAGAAGTGCTGGTTCTTTTTGCGTCAGTTAATGCTAGATGCAGTCTGGAAAGAGGGTGATTTTTATTCTTTCCAGCACAGTTGTCACTGAACAACAGGATTTCTTCAATATAAGCAGATGTATAATTTTGTAAATAATCCAACAAAAATGGAACGATTTTTTTTACAGTTTCCCATATTTTCTCTTTATGTTTTTATAATCAGGAAAACAGCTATTACAGTTCTTAAAACGTTATCACGATCAAACCAGAATTATTCCAAATAGGCCTAAGAAGACAATGTAGTATTACTCTGAAATAAAATGTTTATGTTTACATGTGTCATTGTTTCCCTGAGACAAAAAAAGTTGTATCTGACATAGTGTCTGCAGATGATCAGCTGAAGAAGCCAACCGCGCACATTCTGTAACATGTACTACCATTCAACCATACAACTAATTATTTGTTAAAAAGGCAGATGTTCAGGACATCCGACCTTTTAACAAAATGCCAAGAAAATGACAGCATTTTCAACTTATTTATAACTGAGCTATTGGTATCCTTTTAATGTAAAATCGTGCATCTACCCTTCTAGATTGTATGCATGTGTGTATGTATTTATTCACACTGCAAATGGGTATATACCTGGTGACATTGCTAACTAATTACACTCAATAATGACAATTAATATTAAACACAACTAATAAAAAACAATAATTAATAATAATAATAATAATAATAATAATAATAAAATAATAATAACAAGGAGCATCCTAAATTACATGAAGCATGGTCACTTAAAATAACATTTAAAGTAAATCTAATTTGTATCTTAACCCTAAGTTCGAACTAAGACCCACGAGTGTGACAGGTTCATACCTGCACAAGTACCTTTCGGCATTACACTTATTTTGCTGTCAACTCACTCATTGCACTGATTCTACCTGATTTCACTAACACTTCTAACCATTTCACTGTTCAAATACTTTGCACAGCCACGTCACTGACACCAACACACTTCACTTACACAATAGACTTCACTGACACTACACACTTCACTGACACAACACACTTCCTCACTGATAGAACACTTCAAATAACAAGATATCAATTACACCCTTTAAATAATGTGTATAATATACTACCGTCTATTGGTAAAGTCCTTAAGCCTATTTTAAAATACATTTCTGGTTATTGGTAAAGCCTTTAGTAAGTCTGCAGGTAAAGCATTTTTATTTCTCTCCAGGCAGGCTCACCTCTGTATGCTTTGAACATTGCGCATAATTGTATTTGCGTTCTCCGGTCCGTGAGTGTGTCCCATTTTAATGGTGAATTATTACGACAATACTTGAGAGCCCATTTTTTAATCTTTTCCAGTGTCTTAATATGTTCTAATCTATAAGGATCCCAACATGCAGCACCATATTCCATTACTGGACGAACTAGTGATTTATATGCAATCTCTTTGGATTTATCAGAGCCTTTTCTTAGTACCTTCATCACAAAGTGTAATCCCGCTGTGTCAGTAATGTGTTCCCCCCAGCCGAGATCACTGCTAAATGTTATTCCTAGGTATTTATATTTGTTAACTTCAGGAATGGTTTCACCCCCTAACATATACGATGAGATTATTTTATTTCTTTTTCTTGTAAAGCTAATGGCTTTGCTCTTTAGAGAATTTATTTTCATTTTGTTGGCCATTGCCCAATCGTTTATTCTATTGAGGTCATTCTGAAGAGGAGTAGTATCTTCATGACTTTTTATTTCCCTATATATGATACAGTCATCCGCGAATAATCGAACCCTGGACAAGATGTTAACTGGCAGATCATTTACAAAAGCAAGGAATAGAAGGGGCCCCAAGACACTCCCCTGCGGGACCCCGGAAGTAATTTCTATTGGGATCGATAATTCCTCCCCCACCCGTACTCTCTGAGTGCGACAAGTTAAAAATTCCTTGATCCACTGGAGTACTCTGAAGCCATCCCCTGTTGATTGTAGTTTAACCAACAGTATGTCATGTGGGACTACACTAATCAATGAAGGAAAAAAAAAAAAACAAACAAACAAAAAATGTGGCATCTGCCCATTCTAATAGTTAGTACAAGCTTATAAATTTTGCTAGGTAATGAGCTTGCACTCTCTTGTATTAATTCTGCAGGAATTTAATCGATACATGGAGACTTGTAATTTTTCAGCTTTTCTATCGCAATTTCGACTTCAGAAAGTGTGGATTCAGGTAGTTTGTATTTGAATTTCGTCCTGATCATTTCTGTTTGGCCTATGTACATTTAGTAGTTGCCCAAAATAGTTTTTCCGTCATTCAGGATTGAATGAGAATCTGCAAGCAAGTCACCATTCTCATCCTTGACCACATTACCCTTGCCTGATATCCATTCTTAAATTCTTTTATGCCCTTATATAAATCTCTAATGTTTTTATTTTTACTATTTGTTTCTACCCCATTCAGTTTTTCCTTCAAGAAATCTCTCTTCTTATTCCTAAGTGTACGATTTGCTTCCCATCTTTTATTGAAATAATTATCTCTATTTGCCTCAACTGGACCCTGTAAGAATTTCAGTTTTGCCTGTTTCCTTCTTTCTACTACCATGAAACAATCTTCATCAGACCACGGTTTCTTTTTCTTAGTTTCATAATAACCTATGCACTGCTCAGCCGCAATTTTGATATTATCTCGGATATTTTCCCACACATTATTAATATCTAACTCTTCCTCAATTTCGTCGGAACTTGCTAATACAGCAAACCTATTTGAAATTTCGACCTGATAATGTTGCTTAGTTTGCTCGTCGTTTAATTTCGGAATATTGAATCTCCTAATATTAACTTGTTGCTCTACTCGTTTGGCTGCTGATAATCTTTCTCTTAATTCTCCAATTACCAAAATAATGGTCAGAATTACAGTCTGCCTCCCTGAAGGTTCGAATGTCTACTATACTGGTACTAGTATGTCTTCGTTTATTTATGAAGATATGATCTATTTGGTTATGTGTCAATCCATCTGGAGAAGTCCAAGTATATTTACATATGTTGTTATGGGGAAATGCACTTTTGACAATTAAATTTTTTTATGTGACAGTGTTGACTAACCTAACATCATTATCATTACTAGTCATGTGTAGGCTCTCTTTTCCAATAGTCTGTTTAAAAATATCCTCCTGTGCTACTTTAGCATTGAAATCCCCCAATAAAATTTTCATGTGCTCAAAAGTGTGTTCCAATTCCTCATAGAATTTATCCTTTATATGGTCGTCTTTCTCTTCTGTAGGGGCGTGAGCATATATGACTATGATATCGCACCATCTACCCTTAAGTATTAAATACGATAAGATATCACTTTATCAGTGATATCTTATCTTATGATATTCGACCTTTTTTACTGCTGGTGTTATTCTTAAATGAACAAAGATTTCTATTCCTAATTGGTTATTATTGTTTCTTTCCCAATAACACAACAAGTAATCTCCTATTTGTCATATGCCATTCCCATCTAACTTAATCTCCTGTACTCCCACAAAGTCTATTCTGTATCTAGCTAGTTCCTTTGCTTCTAATGTTATCCCTTCTATTCTATATAGACTTGTAACATTCCAAGTACCAAATCTCATAGCCTTATTTCTTTGCTGTGATCATGCCAGAGAATCAGTCTCATTCCGAGGCTTATTTTGAGGTTTCATAACAAGCTGTTTTTTACGATGATGGGTTGTTAACCCTTCGTCCAGCTCCCAAGCTGGAGGACCACTCCTTATCAGCCATCCGTGACTGCTTATTCAATATATTCGCAGCTACCCTCCATATCTAGAGGCCTTCTCCTCTATCCACAACCTGAGGACGTGCCATACCAAGGTGATAGGACCCACAATACGTGGATGGAAATATTACTGTGTCTAAATCAAGACAATCTTTTCATTCTTATTACACGCATTGAATAACTTACGTCATTCCTGCAGACCTCCATGTGCAGGTGCATGTGTGAGTGTGTGTATTTGCTCACTTAATTTTTCTAATAATGAATCACTATACTTCAGATTCAGTTTGTAAATAGTACATTACCATAGATTAGGTCTGTTCAAATGTTGTTGTTGTTGTTCAAATGCCTAGACATTTGGCAACTAAGCCATTAGTCCTCTTGTACTCCAGTATTTTTTAGCTATAGTACCCTCTTTTTGTAGTGTTCTGAATCTTCCTAAATGTTCTGAGTTCATTGATTCATTTCAATTGTATAACACACAAAAGGGAATTAGGTGTTTTCCCAGACAGTCATGGCCAGTAATTCATTTATACATTGGAATTGCAGATTTTCGTGGCAATTGAGGAACAATTCTGGATTAGATATAAGAATATGCACTTCTTGCCTTCAGCATTGTTTTTGCAGTTTTGTATGTGCATTGATTGAAATTTTCTCTTGATTAGGAGTTTTACAGAATAGTAGAATAAACTTCGTTGAATTTTTTTTTGTGGAATTTCTGTGCCTTTCTTAGTCAAACAGTCTGTGAATTCATTTCCAATCGAACCACAAGTCTATTCAAATGTTGACTTATTCGTAGTGTTTTGCCCAAGGGCAGATCTTTCATTGCAAACCTATCTTTCTTCAATCTTTCCTATGTTCTGCCTTCCTGTTTGTTTCTGTATATGATCCATTATTTTAATGTCATCTATCTGATATATTTTTCTGCCCCGAACTCTTCTCCCATTCACCGTTCCTTCCAGTGCATCCTTCATTAGGCAGTTTTTCCTCATCCAGTGACCCAACTGATTCCTTTCCCTCTTTCTGATCAGTTTGAGCATAATTCTTTGTCCACCCACTCTTTCCAAGAAAGCTTTATTTCTTCAAATGCTACTATTCACTTCTCTTGCCTTCATCGTAATGTCCATGTTTCTGCCCCATACAATGCCACATTTCACACAAAACACTTCACTAGTACTTACTTACTGGCTTTTAAGGAACCCGGAGGTTCATTGCCGCCCTCACATAAGCCCGCCATTGGTCCCTATCCTGAGCAAGATTAATCCAGTCTCTATCATCATATCCCACCTCCCTCAAATCCATTTTAGTATTATCTTCCCATCTACGTCTCGGCCTCCCCAAAGGTCTTTTTCACTCCGGCCTCCCAACTAACACTCTGTATGCATTTCTGGATTCGCCCATACATGCTACATGCCCTGCCCATCTCAAACGTCTGCATTTAATGTTCATAATTATGTCAGGCGAAGAATACAATGCGTGCAGTTCTGTGTTGTGTAACTTTCTCCATTCTCCTGTAACTTCATCCCTCTTAGTCCCAAATATTTTCCTAAACACCTTATTCTCAAATACCCTTAACCTATGTTCCTCTCTCAAAGTGAGAGTCCAAGTTTCACAACCATAAAGAACAACTGGTAATATAACTGTTTTATAAATTCTAACTTTCAGATTTTTTTACAGCAGACCAGATGATAAAAGCTTCTCAGCCGAATAATAACAGGCATTTCCCATATTTATTCTGTGTTTAATTTCCTCCCGAGTATCATTTATATTTGTTACTGTTACTCTCAGGTATTTGAATTTTTCCACCTCTTCGAAGGATAAATCTCCAATTTTTATATTTCCATTTCGTACAATATTCTCGTCACAAGACATAATCATATACTTTGTCTTTTCGGGATTTACTTCCAAACCGATCGCTTTACTTGCTTCAAGTAAAATTTCCGTGTTTTCCCTAATCGTTTGTGTATTTTCTCCTAACATATTCACGTCATCCGCATAGACAAGAAGCTGATGTAACCTGTTCAATTCCAAACCCTCTCTGTTATCCTGGACTTTCCTAATGGCATACTCTAGAGCAAGGTTAAAAAGTAAAGGTGATAGTGGATCTCCTTGCTTTAGCCCACAGTGAATTGGAAATGCATCTGACAGAAATTGACCTATACGGACTCTGCTGTATGTTTCACTGAGACTCATTTTAATTAATCGAACTGGTTTCTTGGGAATACCAAATTCAATAAGAATATGGTATAAAACTTCTCTCTTAACCGAGTCATATGCCTTTTTGGAATGTATGAATAACTGATGCACTGTACCCTTATACTCCCATTTTTTCTCCATTATCTGTCTGATATAAAATTTGTGATCAATAGTTGATCTATTACGCCTAAAACTACACTGATGATCCCCAATAATTTCATCTACATATGGAGTTAATCTTCTCAAAAGAATATTGGACAAAATTTTGTACGACGTCAACAAAAGTGATATTCACTAGTCTCTTCCTTAATTCTTTTTCCAGAGATCTGCAAAAGATGCTCCTTTTTCTGTTAAGAGCTTCCTTTGCCATTCCTATCCTCCTTTTGACTTTTTGGCAGCAGCTCATGTTACTGCTTATAGTACACCCCAAGTATTTGAAGCTGTCCACTTGCTCTACTGCTTCACTTAGAATTCACAAGTTTACCTTCTTTATTTTTCTTTCTATGACCATGGTCTTCGTCTTATTTGCATTTATCTTCATCCCATACTGCTCACAGCTGTCATTTATTTCCAGTAGCATATCCCATAGTATCATCTCCTGCTAACAATGTCATATCATTAGCAAATCTCAACATCATCATCATCATCATCCATCACGAATTAGGCCTGTGTAGACCTGTTTCGGCAAATCTGAAAATAATTCTTCACTAAATCCTCCAAAGTAGATGTTGAACAGGGTATGTGACGTATTCCTCTTCCCATTTCACTTCTTCCTGACATTTCTACTCCTATCCTGTCTTTGACTCATTGTTCCATGTGAAGATTACTGAACAGCTTTCTCTCTTTCCAATTCACACCAATTTTCTGTAGGATTCCCATCTGTTTATTCTTCTTAAGGTCTCTTTTGCTGATTGTTCGTAGCAGTCCAATTGCATGTCTCGTACCTTTTCCCTTCCTGAAGCCGAACTGCTCTTTTTCCAACTGCTCTTCAATCTTAGAATATAAATATCGATTCAGTATTTGCAGGACAATTTTTGCTGAGTGTGATATCAGGGTTCAAATGTTGGTAAATATTAATACTGCCCAATAATTTGAAGACTGCTTTACAAAGAGAGAAAGAGCTTAAATCCGTGAGCATAATACTTAGTTTTATGAAGAAAATTTTAATATATTTACATTTCTTACCTTTTTTTTTTTTCAGGTACGATGTAATGCAGTGAGAGCAGTAGGCAACTTCATAAGATTAGTTACGAAAGATATGATGAATACTAGTAGTTTTAAAGAATGTGCAGACAAAGCTATTGCAGCATTAGTAAGAAATGCTACTACAGGAAACAATATGAAGGTACAAAATTATAATTTTATTTTGCTGACATCTGTGTGTTTAAACCGTATTTAATCAAATTTTATGCATAACCAGGGTGCATGAGAAGGAACAGGGGCATATTTTGCGGGCTACCGGGGCTACCGGCGGTAGCCCAAGGAAATTACAAAAGAAAAAGTTTATAATATAACATAATGTAATAATTTTGTATTATTAGTTTTACCATAGTAATTAAAATTAAAGTAATTGTTAGATATATTTTGTGTAATAATAGGGTCAGCGGTAGCCCAAACCCTTTAACCAGTATACGCCACTGAGAAGGAATGTACAATACTCGAGGTAAATGTTGTGTGTGCTAAACTACTGTACATGTACCTATTTAATCTGATATGTCATTATCTGAAATCAAATGGTTGTCGAAATGTTTACTGGAGAATTTTACTGCTGGTATACAAGTAATTCTGAATTTATAGACCATATAATTTTATGATAGATTTTTAAAAAGAATGTATTCAATGCTAATTTAGCACACCTAGTTCACGTTAGTAATTTTTGAATAAGAAAAGAATTGATTAAATAATACAGATTACTGAGCTTAACCTTCTCTTCCTTAGAATGGTTCAGTGTATAGTACTGATTGTGTCTACTAAGATTTTAATAGCCATATTTGGATTGTAAGTATCACATCAAAATAACTGAACTCTATTGAAAGTTACACAAGCAATTCGATATCTGTGTGCGTGCTTTTTTTTTTCTGGAAAAAAGTTTACCGGAACTCTGTCACTCAATCCCATTATACAACAAAAACATAGATTTAAAAATATTAGGCCTACATACCTTATATTAGAATAAGTTCCAAACGAAGCTCATCACACTAGTACTGCTATCTTCACGTGCTCTTTCTTTGCTTTTAGTATCAGTTGCTAGATGTCTGCCTTTGAGGAACCAGGAATTGACGTATGACAATGGTCGGAAAGCATGCTTGATGAACATCAATGTACTCAAGGTCTTGATTTGTAGAGAAGCTCTTGTTGGTGTAAGAATTAGATTCATCTGAGAAAAGCCACGTTCATATTCAGCAGTACTAATGGGGATGCTGTTAATGGTGTTTACTAGCACCAGTAGTGTAGCAGGCATTTTCTTCTCTGTCAGGAATTCACGATAACCTCTTAGAACCTGTCTTTCTGGAATCCTAAGCCTCTTACACAAACTCTCCACTTCAATCTCACCAAAAGATACATTCTTCTCAACATTGTCTGGCCAATATTCTGGATACAACACTTTTGTCCATTCTGGCAATTGTGTGTCTTCTTTAGACAGAAGGCGATTTTCCATTCTTTGTCTGAGGCTATTGTAGAATAATTTAGGATCAAGAGAGCGATTCATATTTGAACGATTTGTTGCCATTTTCTCCAAAGTGACTCCTTTGAACTTCAAATTTTCAACTGCTATTACAGTTTCACGATAGTACGGCCCACTATTCATTTTCCTGTCTTCAAATAGTTGAAACTGCCTTGATATACCACTATGAGTTCCAAACTAAGTTCTGATAGTTCCTGGATGGCATCACACATCAGTTCCAGATCCAAAACAAACTCTACACTTATTATTTTCTTTAACAAGCCTTCATACATTGCTCTTTCTGACTTGTCCTTTTTTTCATCTTCTTCAGCTACTTTAAAATCAGCTACAACCGCATCATAATTTTTACATACCGCAGAAACGCTTCTGAAACTTGAGACCACCCAATGTGTACTTAAAACTCTTCCAATTTTGAAGATTTGCTTCTCTAAATCTTCAGCTACTCTACCCAGTTCTCTGGCGGTTTTGGGTGACTGGTGATAGAGAGAGTATAGTTTATCAAGAAATGGCTTGAAGTGATTAATTTGTGATGGGAAGTCTTTTTTTACAATATCCCCAACAGGCATCTCCAGCCTATGGTTGGCACAATGCCAAACCAAAACATGTGGATATTTTTCCTTAATTAAGGCCACTACCCCATTCCTCATACTCAATATCACAGCAGCTCCATCACATGCAACAGCAATAAGATTTTTCTTCAAAAAATCGTCATCAAACCCCATTTGATCAAGAACATGAATCAAACACTGGAATATATATTGAGCAGACGCATTTCCTAATTCTACAATATCAATAAAAAGATTTGTAGGTTGCTTCCTATCAGGAAGCATAATTCGTACATAATATGTATGTATATTATATAATTAGCGTGGATAACTGGCTAATAGTAGAGCTCTCATCAATTAGAAGGGATATCTTACAATCCGACTCTTATTTTTTGAAGAAGTGTTTTTTTCATTTCAGTTCCAATATGTGTGACTATATTAATGCAAGCATTAGTGGAATGCAGAATTCGGCCCATATCACAACCATTCATTTCTTATAGGTCAATTTCAGACTCGAAGTCATTGAATGCTTGGTTTTTCTTGGCAACCTTATATGCTGTTCTGAATATTTTACATGTGACATCTTTTTCATGTTAAATGTTTTCGTGTAAGCTCCTTCCAATTTCTGTTCTTTTGCAGAAGTGATTACCTTACTGGCTGCAATGTGTGCTGAGCTGTTTTTATGGTCGTGGATTTTTTTTACGCAGTGAAGTCATCTGTTCTTTTTTATTGTCACCAAAGTGCAATATCTGAATATTAGCCCAGGGCTAATATTCATTCCTTGTTTTCACCTTTCTACTCCTAAACTTGCCACTTCCTTACATATTTTGCAACCAGTTTTCTTATTTTTCAACACCAACCACCCATTTTTCTTACAGAAATCTTCCTTTTGACTATAAGTCCAACAGTCAGGCAGAGCTTCTTCATCTTCTTTACTTATGGCTGCAACAACCGCGTGTTTTATTTACCCACTTTCTGGATCACTTTCACTTGCATTTATATCCACTGTTTTGGAAACTAATTTTGCATCCTCACTCTTATTATACCAGTACTCATTATTTTCAAGTTTAATCTTTTTGGCTGGGGAAGCTGAAGAGAAAAACTGTGATTTTTCTATTCATGTTGTAGAACTCGATAAAACACGTTCACACGCTATACACACTACACAGTGCAAGTCACACGTGAACACAGCCAGTTCTGGCGCGCATCATGTGATAAACAGGAAGTTCTGATCGATTTTAAGCATAACGGAAATTTTGCGATTTCGAGCTATAGTTTCAGGATCAGTAAAGGTAGATAGCAGCACTAGATTGCATGAGTTACTTTTGTATCAACGATGATAATGAGAAAATGTAAACTCTTGGACTCATCAGTGGTGGCAATTTTAATTTTCAATTTCGCTTATAAAATATATCTCGTTGGAATTTGTAATGGCAAAAAGTTTACCGGAACGGAAAAAAAGCGCTGTATATATATATATATATATATATATATATATATATTTTCACATACTATACACTGTTGAGCAGGAGCAGGATATCTCCAGCAATGATATTGAGTTGGCTCCTTTTGGTTTGCAGTAGCAAACATTAATTGTCAGAATAGTCTTCTCTGTTATCGGTTCTACTTTTTGTAGACTAGCACCTCTATGTAACCCGCACAGAAATAAGGCAAATGAAGTTAGATCCTGCTATCCAGGTGGCCATTTCCATGGTTCATCACGATGCAATCAGTGATTAGAGGGCCTTTGATACAGATTTCTCTCATATAAACTGTAACATAAGGGAGTACATTATGCACTTCCATACCTCTCAGTCCACACCTGTGGAGTAACGGTTAGCACGGCTGGCCGCGAAATGAGGTGGCCCAGGTTCGAATCCCGGTCGGGGCAAGTTACCTGGTTGAGATTTTTTCCTGGGTTTTCCCTCAACCCAATTTGAGCAAATGCTGGATAACTTTCTGTGCTGGACCCCGGGCTCATTTCACCGGCATTATCACCTTCATATCATTCAGACACTAAATAACCTAAGATGTTGATACAGTATCGTAAAATAACACATACTTCTCACACTTCTCCAAGAGTGGGATATCTTGCAGTAGTTCTGTCAATTCGTTATACATGCCTGTCACCAAATTTACATTGAACATAAGCATACTGATTGATTCATAGCATAGTAATCCACACCATAGTCTGGTATTAATGAACAACAACATAATGTTTTCACTGAGAGTAGAGGAGACTTGTTGAATGAGTAGTTTGAGACAGAGGAAGTCATGATAACCGATGTAAAATGTCTATTTTATAGGACATTAAAGTAATTACAGTTCCTGGGTAGCTCAGCCAGTAGAGTGTTGGTACGCTCAGCCATAGGTCCTGGGTTCGATGCCCGGCCCCAGAACAATTTTTCCCTTGAAATTATTCAAGTCAGTTTTAAAGGGAGCTGTACCTGAAAGCCATATTTGTATAATACACGTTACTGTTCGTTAACAGAAAACCACAAATTTAAGTCACACAGAACTTGGTGTGCACCCAATGCTGAGTCCTTGACGTCTTCTCAACCTGCTTGAGGGCATTTCCATGAAAAAGTCAACCTTACACCAAAATATAAAACCATGTTGACATTTAAAAGAGTTGCATATATATTAGTGCCCCTATACATGTATTTAATGACTTTAGCAATACACTTAGTCTTTTGTCAGTATTTTTCCCCCTTGGCAACACTGCAATTCAAAATGGTTCTAAGACCTTATGACTCTACAGAATTAATTGATATTTACACAACCAAATCTTAGTGTACACATATGTCCATTATCTTAAATTGATATATTTTGAACGTACGCATATTAAAGAAGGAATTTATAGGGAAATCAGGTGTAGAATTTTAGATATGACTACAAAGTATTGTAGCATCTGCACACTGATTCCGTGACAAAATTATGCAAAAGTAATAACAGTGGATCCATTTTTAGGTGGAGAGCAGTAATATTGTGAATGCAAAACTAAGTTTGCATGATAAGCAAAGCTACAGATTAGCAAGTATTTCATTTCATTTTTATTTGTCCATAAAAGAGTTAAAACCATAGGGCTTGTTAGAGAGAGAGAGAGAGAGAGCAATAATTAAAACAGAAAACAATAATTAAAACACATAAAAATACAATAAATTAGGACCAATGTAAACCCACACATATTTCATCTAAATTGTAGGGACAGAGGTTTGTTAAAATTCTTTTGATATATCTTTTAAAATATCTTCAATCATTCATATTTTTAATTTCATGAGGCAAACCATTATATATTTTTAAGCCATAGACCATATACATTTTGTTGAAACTTGTCAGTCGATGTGCTGGAATATTAAAATTTTCCTTAAAACGAGTGTTGTAATAATGAAAATCACTGTTTCGATAAAAATGGTTCTTATTAGAATGTATTAATTCCATAAGCTTAAAAATATATAAAGCATAAACTATTAAAATATTCCCTACATGATGTACAATTATCAACACCCGCCATGCATCTCACAACATGCTTCTGAGCAATAAAAACATCACTCATCTTCGAACTTGATCCCCAGAAACATATGCCATATTCGATTCTACTTCAGCATAATAAAAGGACTGTATAGTTCTATGACACAAACAAGATCTCAGATTTCTAATTTGGTAACAGACAACATTCATTTTCTGAATTAGATGTGAACAGTGTAATTTCCAATTCAAATGTTCATCAAATATTAAGCCAAGAAATTTAGTTGAATATGACAGGCACACTTGGTGCTCGTTAATATTAATGTTTAAAATATTTTCACTTTTGTTTTGAACATTGTGAAATTGAATAAAACAGGTTTCATTAATATTCAAATAAAGCATATTGTCTGTAAACCATAATTTAAGATCCTTCAACAACTCATTACACTTGTGCTCTAAAACTATTTCGTTTTAGCACTCACAAGAGCCGTAGTATTATCAGCGTACATAGTAAGAAAATACTCTTTTAAATAAAGAGGCAAATCATTTACATATAAAAGAAATAATACAGGACCCAGAATTGAGCACCGAGGGACATCAACATCAATATCAATATAGTTTGATTTGTAGGCCTTCATACACTTCCAATTATTCATGCTGCTGTAGTGATGTCATGGAATCACTTGTATACCACGGAATGAGCATTACGGAATCATTTAAGAATGAAGCAGCGAACATAGGCATTGTAGGCATTGCCAGAATGAACTTCTGCATAAACATGATATCCATATTAATTTCAAATATTTAAAGGTGCATTAAAAATCAGTAACCATGGAGCAGAAAGAATTGCTTTGGGGGAAAAGAAAAAATGCTGCTTGTTTCCATGATGCTGATAGGGAGGACAGAAAGAGAAAAGCAGAAACAAAAACGAGTGTGAACTCCAGGCAAATAAAACATCTGAAGGCATCTCACAGAGAAGTACAGACAAGGTATCAGGAAAAGAGAGTTTCCAGTCTTGAAGCACAAGCATCAACAAGAACTCTTCTGGAAACTCCAGTTCTTCCACAACAGTATATCAACTTACAAAAATAAGCAGAGCCTTTGGAAAGCAGTAAAACGTGTGTAGTGCACCTGTCAGTAAGCACAAGAAAGGCAAGAAAAGTCGTCCAGTGTCTCAACTTGCTATTTCCAATGTCCCAGATACTCCAAATGTTGCTAATGACAGAAATGCTGATACAAATAACTTACTGAAGGACTTTTATATGCATAATGACATTTCTTGGATGTCTCCAGGACACAAAGACTATGTGATAATGTGTAATGGAAGTAGAGAAAAGTAAATGCATCAGAAGCGATTTATGCTTATGACATTAAAAGCAGAATACCATTATTTCAAGAAAAAATATTCAGGTGTCAAATGTGATTTTTCTCACTTCTGCACCCTAAGTCCATTATGTGAGGCGTTCAGAAGTCAACATGATTAACTCCTTTTCTAAAGATTTTTAGATATTCAAGGTTAAAGTTAAATACACATAATTGATTCTGTGTTGTAGTCAAGAAGTATACTGCATTCTGTGGGCTTTTTACTGAACTATAGAGTTAATCACATTGACCACTGAAAATATGGTCAATTTAATACATTGCTAACTTAGAAACTCTGAAATAACCAAAAGTGGAGTTAATCATGTTGACTTCTGAACGCCTCATGTGTTGGGTAGCTTGGGGATGTACCATATACATTCTGTACATGAAAATATCAGACAACTTTTGCATGCCATTGCAAAATATGGTGAAGCTAACACAATAGTGGCAAATAAAAAAGCTTTACTTGATCTAATTATGTGTAATCATGATGCAGAAGAATGCATGCTGGGATCATGCCAGATATGCACAGGAAAGTTCAGTGAACTGCAATCTGCATTCAGAGTATGTTCCCGAAGCCAGAGCTCCATATGAAGTAGAAGCAATGCGAAAAAACCAGGCAACCATCATGTTAAGGCCGAGAAATAGGAGACTGCTGTGTTTTGATGTGTTGGACAGTCAACTTCTACATTCAAAAAGTACACATTCATCAAGAGAAAAAGTGCTTATCATGATACAGTAACATATATAACACTTTTGAATTTTGGACATGCAAGGAGCAGAAAGTCCTGTGTTGGACATATACAGTAGAACTCCACAAATTGACACAGCAGACGAGGTACTAACTCTGTCTTTCTACAGAGTACTGCGGACATTGGTAAACATAAAGGCTGTACAATGTTTTTAATGGCATGCGGACCGAAACATAAATAATTAACGTACATAATTTTAAATATTATATTATAGTATATGCAAAATATATAACAAAACAACTTCGTGATTAGGCCTAAGTATAATATACGTGATACATTTGAAACATAAAACAAACTTCTGGAGAAAAAACTCTCTAAATATATCTACATACAGGGCTTTCATTTCAAAACACTCCACTCTAAGTAACTAGTAATTTAAATTGAACTCAATTTAAACAAAAAAAACACGTTAATTTAGATATTGAGGGGGAAGTCTTAAACCAGGCTTAATTGCATTTTAGATTTCACCTCCCACTCCACAGCCACCCCCACTTTGAAATTTCAGATGGCACCCCTATATCTTTATACTTAAATATGAAAGAGCATTCAGGTGTTTATACATCTCATTCATTTGTTTTCGCATCTTTTCTATCGTCGCCTGGCAACCTGGATTATTGTTATTGTTGGTTAGAGCTGAAGAGAATAAAGCTATATATAAATCCCACAAGGGTAGCTGCCCTTCAGTAAGGGTTACCAAAAGACACAGCATACTAAACAAATAAAATAGAAATAAACATCTGCGTTATCACTATTTACGATTTTTATTTTCAAATGGAAGCTACCCTTGGGAAAGTACTTTCATTCAATAATTATTAGTAATCAAGTAGAATATAAGGAAATTTAGGTGTACAGGTGATTACGTAAAATCTGAACAGAATATTTCATTACGTTTATAGCAATAATTTTCAACTTATTGAGCATTTCATGTAATAGTTGTGTTTGTGTATTAAATTATTTTAAAATGATGTATACCTTCAAGAGAGAACCTAAATCATCCTTATAGATTAAATTTAGGAAATTACACAAAATAAGCTGTGCGTTCATCCTGCAATTAACTGATAATAACAATAACGCTTCTTATAATCACTACAGAATGCCTCGTATCTGCACGCTACTTCACTGATTCAACTGGGTAGCCCTGTGCAGTGCGGGACAGGGTGTGTTGACTTACCTTGTATCGTGAATTGTATGAGAGTGACAGTCTATTTGTGGAGTGTCTATTTCTGGAGTTGCACTTGTATGTACAACAGAGACAATATAAAGTAACGAATCTGCATGACAGTGATAACTAGAGACGAGAATTTCATGCACTGTAGAATCCCAAAATATGCATGCATTTATGCACTATCATACTATGAAACATGCACGATCAAGCAAAAAATACATTAAAATATGCACTTTCGTTTTTGTTCCAAATTTCTTGTTTCACTTCACTTTTTTTTTTTGCACAGTTAACAGCCAACAACATTTCTAAATTGGTTTCTGTGGGATTACTGCACTTGTCAGTCAATATGTTTTTGTAGGCAGAGAATGACCTCTCTACATCATAAGAGGTTGTGGGTGCAGACTTGAATGAACCTTTCTCTGTTATGTAGTTTTTTTTTTTCGTTTTCTTCTTTAATCCTGATTCTGAAGCTAAAATAAGTGACATAAAAATCGAGAAACTGAGGTGTCCACTCAAAACCATTAAAACATGCATTTAAACTGATTATAATATATATTATATGCATGATTAAGCTAAAAAGTGCTTAAATATGCATTATGCATGTTTTTATCCCCAAAAATGCCAAAACATGCAAATATACACAGAAAAGTACACATATTTGTAACTGGAAAGTAATGAAATGATTAAGTACTAAGTTTGAGCTATGTCTTGTGTTCCTATAAAAACATGCATTTGCATGGAATTCTCTTATCTGGTGATAACTATGGCATTTGATGTATTCCTATATCCAAAAAATTGTTATGTTGATACAGATGACATCACCTTTTTCTGAGTAGCCAAAGATGCTAGTGACTGGTGAACTTGCTCATTATGTATTCACCAGTTCTGTTTCTGGACAGTAGATAAATAACTGAGAACACTGGTAAACATGCAATGAAGCATATCAGGTGATAATATATGTATCGTTCATTATTTGATTTGACATTATGCTTCATTTCAAAAGTTTTTCTTGTTTTTTATGTATTAGTGATATTGAAACAAATTCTGATTCTGAGACACTGATTCCGTGAAGTAACATAATTCTTGATATTCTTACAGAACTCCTGTCTATTTGAAGTTCAAGAGATGTCTTTTTTTGCACTGTGTTCCTTGCATTATATACTTCCATGCAAATAAAAAAAGTTTTCTTCTTCTGCTTTATAAATCACAGAGATATCATATTGTTACAGCATGCCATCATACTAAAGATACGGTCACATGTCGCTACTTTTGCAGCGATGCATTTAAAAAAACTGCGCAACTCTCGTACTGCGACGTGTGAACAACGGTGCAACCCGAAAAGTAGCGGCTGCCGAACCTGCTGCTCGGTACTTTTCCATGCTGCGCGCAGCTTAAAAGTAGCGACATGTGAACAGGGTTCTCAGGGTTGCAGCCGCAGCATTTTTGATATCGGTTTTGTTGAAACTTTTGCTGCGGTTGCTACCAGTGTTGCCACCCAAATGTGCCAATGATACTTTTATTGTTTGGATGTATTTTAATGTTAGATGTGATGAAAATAAATAATTTGTAACAGTTATTAAATGTACAACACAGTCTGAGCATATTTGCTGACGATATAATTCACTTTTTTAATTTTCTGTAGCTTAATTTCAAACAGGAGGATTGCCAACATTGATTACGTAAATATGCTGTTGGTTATCATTTAAGTATATAGGCGTTTTTAAAACCTTTATAGTAAAAATAATGCCAATTTCTGAATACTAGTTAGGGCAGAAAAGCAAATAATAGATAAGTAAGCTTTCACATGAGTTTATTAATAATGCGAACATAACCACAAAATGTATATTGAGAAGTCAACACAGAGATGGAAACCTGCAGCATGACTCCGGCTGCAAAAGTAGCGCCTTGTGTGTGAACAGAGTCGCAACCTCCAGGTGCAACTTTTGCTGCACTCGGGTTGCGCAGCACGAAAAGTAGTGTGCAGTGTGCTACTTTTGGCTGCAGTACAAAAGTTGCACAGCAAAAGTAGCGACGTGTGACCATACCTTAAGGTTGACCCAAAGATGATTCTGTGACATTATAATTATTTATTTATTTGTGGTATCCTGTCTTGCAATTCAAACTGTCACATTTCCTTGATGTACAGATGTAACTGCACATCACTATGTGGTGACATATTCCTTCCCTTTTTACTTCCTTAAAACTGTCAGAAATTACTTACTTGAAGACAGTAAAAAGATGATTCCGTGACAAATGGATTGCCCTTGAGGCATGTTGATATAAAGGGAATAATTGAGTCTGGGTCTGGTAGAGTTCCTGGGTAGCTCAGTCGGTAGAATGTTGGTGAGCTCAGCTAAAGGCCCTGGGTTCGATGCCCTGCCCCAGAACAATTTTTCCCTTGAAATTATTCAAGTCAGCTTTACAGGAAGCTATACCTGAAAGCCAGATTTGTATAATACACATCACTGTTTGTTAACAGAACACCATAAATTTAAGTCACACGGCACTTAGTGTGCACTCAATGCTGAGTCTCTGACATTTTGTCAACCCACTTGAGGTATGTATATATAAAGGGAATAATTGAGCCTGGATCTGGTAGAGTTCCTGGGTAGCTCAGTCGGTAGAGTTTTGGTGTGCCCAGCTGAAGCTCTCCGGTTCGATGCCCAGCCCCATAACAGTTTTTCCCTTGAAATTATTTAATTACAATTTGTTACTCATAAATTAATGGTAAAGCGAAATAGGTTTAAATTTGCATTGGAATGACTTCACGTCTTCTTAGTGATCGAGAGAAATCTGATTGCTAATAACTCATCAACAGCATTTTCATAATTTCGTGGTATCATAATCTGTAAAATTTACACATGATTGCACGCCACTGCTTTAGGGAGATTTCCCAACCACAACTGAATCGAGTTGTACTTGCAGCTTAATTGTGTTGAAGATTCATGTGTGTTTGCACCAGAACAACTTTCAGTTCAGTGACTGCAGATTCGATGTCGTCTTCAGCTTGTGAGCACACCATTTTGTGCATATAAACAGCAACTGTCAATTGCAGTCACCAAAATGCACAACACACCCAGTTGCTTTCAACTCAGTGATTAACTGAAATTTCAGTTGATTTGAGATTGAAAGAATGGGAATGTACATATCCACGGTCGACTCTAGTAGAAGGTCAGAAGGCTCAACTTGGCAACACTGTGTCGTCTGCTGTTGTCAGTCATACTGTTGTCATACTTCACTAACAGAACCGAAGAGTTTTAATATTAATATCAGAAGAAAACCGTTAAAAAGTTAATCATACTTTGTACAAGGAGTCAGTTTAATACATTGCGGATTATAGATAAATATATATAGCTACATTTGCAACAAAGTAAAGTAATCCTCTTATATATTTTTAAAATCTTGAAAAATAACATCTCTTAAAAATTGCTGTAATTTAATACAAGGATTCGTAAGGGGTCTGTCGTGTCTTCATTATTTTTCTCGTTATTTCCCACATGTTTCATTCATTTAGTGTTCTGCCTGAGGGCAGGTCTTTCACTGCTATCCCAGCTTTCTCCAGTCTTTCCTATTTTGTGCCTTCTTCTTCGTTTCCTCATATGATCCATATATCTTAATGTCGTCTATCATCTGATATCTTCTTCTACCCCAAACTCTTCTCCCGTTCACCATTCCTTCCAGTGCATACCGACATGCTATAGTTTTACTGTCAGTGACACAGCTCATCGGCTCTGGAAGGAATGTGGAGTAGGGGTAGTTTTGCACTAGTAGTGAATGGAGAAAGAAAGTTAGAAATGCAATGTAGCATGCATTGTAAAAACATTGACTCATTAATTCTGCACCGCGTTACAATGTAGTAGCTGATTCTGAATCGTTTTCATCATCATCATCATCATTACTGCTGTTATCATCATACCACTATCATTATCCAAACAAATAATCAAATTATCCACTACTGCAGGCACTGTATTATATCGAAATCTACGAGTATATTGGCTTTCCATTTTTATTGTATGTTGACAATAACCCTTCCAGTTTTGTTTTGTTATTGACGATAAAGCCATTTCTGTAAGTTCCTTTAATCTTTGCAAAGATAAATCTCCTCTCACATTATTTTCTGTTTCATCTTTTTCTATGCTAATCCAATCAGGGATAAGTCACACATATAAGGAGAAGTCTCAGTACAGTGTGTCCGAACTCCACTAGCCTTTGGTGAACCCTAAAAGTCTTTACTTGAGGACTGTGTTCCTCGATTAAAGAGAAAAGGTCGACTTTGTGAACTCTTTCACCATTTTACCGTAAATTCAGACACCAATGCACAGTGGGCCAGAATCGACTCAAAATGGGACAAAATTATTTTATGTCTCTATTGTTTTCTTGGATGCATAAAATCAATAGTTTTCACTTTTTCTTTAACTTAAAAGCACTTTCACAACATAATAGTTTTTTTATTCAATATCTTATTCCTCATCATTACATTTTCATTACTGACATTTTCTTCATGAATGGCACTTTCTTCTTCTTCCTCACTAGAGTCTTTCAATAGCTGTAATCCTTCCTTCCACAAAGGAGTTTTGTGTTTTTTATGTGACTTTCTGATATTTGAAATGAGAGGATCGGAATATATGAGAAGGTTGTTGACTAAATCTGTTATTGTGTTTTTACGAGAACTTTTCCTTGTGTGGGGCTCTCGATATATTATTTTAATATTTTTATTATGAGTCTCCTGAGCCTCCTCAGATAACTGTGCGATTGGAAGCAGAGCTGAGTTAATAATCTGAGACCCATGGATGAGAATTTTGTGTACGCTAGCTGGGAGGTTAAACAAGGGATACTTCTGAATGAACAATTTTGCATTTTCTAGCGCATATTGATTGAAAGAATCAACTTTAATATCTCTTCCACTAGAAATTACTCGAAGAACAACTGCAAAACGTATAATTAAGTCTTTGTCTATCCCGGTTATGGATGATGTTAATTCGGGATTTGAGAAGAATCTTCTAGGAGTATTCCCGTTGTTTGAGGTTCCACTCTCTCCTGGTTTATGTTTGTCCGCAAGAAGTCCCATCTCATTTGGAAACCGACTCTGAATTTCTTCCTTTCTCCTTTTCATAAATTCGTCTGGCTGTATGATCTAACACACTCTGTAACTTCACTTCTGCACTTATTTCTGTCAGAGTAATATCACATGGATAGCAATGTAGCTTTGCTTCTTGAACTTCATTGTACGCTGGATATAAATCTACATTTCTACATTTTGCTTTTAGTCTCAATAAAGTGTACTGGTACTTAGATAATTTCGTATCCATTATCAGGGCTAAAATGTCATCACCACTATATTTTGCAACTTTCTGCAGGAACTACTATGCTCGTTATATGCAGTTGGAATTTTTGCCGCACGGATTGGTGTATTTACAGCATTTTCCATTACTTTAGCTGGTTCTTTTTACCAGAAGCCTTCAAACTTATCTGAGTAACAAGAACAAGCGCAGCAGGATCAGCAGCTTCTCTGAGATGTTCAATTTTCCTCCTCTTGGTCTTCTGAGATGATTCAGAGAACAATTTTCTTGGATGACCAGAATTACTGTACAACTATGAACATCCAGCCACATGTTCAACATGAAATTTATTACATGGGAGCAGCTTAAATTCTTGATCCAGTGAACTGCCATATTTTTCTTCCTATATATTTTTCATTCTGTAGCAATTCTGCTATCTTTTATTCAAATTACTGCAGAATGAACTATTTTTTCTTTAGTTCTGAAGAAAAATCTTGTTGACAATTTTCACGTAATCCTAATTATGAAATAACAAACTCATGAACAGCTGTCTTATCATTATTATTTTGTAGCAAGGCTTACATGATTTCACAGTGTAAAAAACAGCGGTCATCTGGAATAGTAATGAATAATACTGTACGTAGGTATCTGAATTTTCACACATTAAACAGAAAAGTGCAAGTAGCTGCAGCTGAATACGACTTTCCTGCAATCTATAGGGTCTGTTTAAATCATCGACACAAAAGTTTTCGTAACATCGAGTGACACGCACTTTATAACCCTCTTTAAATATTGAAAACTAAAATATGTTAGCTTAAATTGCATTCCTCCGAGTTATCACAAATATTTACACTCTGTATAAACCAATTCAAAATTACATGTGTTCCTAATAAAACCTACACCTTGTTCTAACATTCTCAGCGATTGTTATTTCTTTATTCACGAATATCACCACGTAACACACACCACTGTCTCAAGCACACAGCCTAGGACTGACTGGTGTGCTATCGCCTGGTTACAATAGTTCTCTTTCAAAGCTGTAGCCACAGTTGTTAAAACATGTTATCGATGCCGCATCATGAGTTTAGTGCTCACCAGCATCTCTACTATGAGTATACACTGTCAAAAGTATTGTAAAAAAAAAAGTTCATTTTTTCAATTTTGTCCCATTTTTTACTCAGTCTGGCCCACTGTGCAGTGTAATATGCGGTGCGTTTAGTGGCCTGAGTAACAATGCGTAAGGCTCTTGTTCTTGGCTTCATTTCACACGTTTATATTACTTTCGCTATTATTTCACGTGCTTGGGAATGAATGACTTTCTTTTTCTTTGGAGGGGACACGATTAGGCACATTTAAGTTTAAGTTAATAAATTTATTTGCTGTATACAGCTAATACACTTAGAAATACATTTAGTCTCTATATATATGCAAACACTATGCACGAAATTATTCTACAAGAGTTACTATATACACTTAGTCTCTACACCTATACGTATATATACGCAAACACTACACACGAAAGTTATATTGGTACGTCTTAGCTTTGAATATTTAAATACGCCAGCAATTCAATTAACTAGAGAAAGCAAACGTTCACCTCTGTCTTCCAAGTACAAATGAAGAGAAAATGTTTTTCTGAAGAAAATGTAAAGGGGATTAAGGAGAGTGTATTCATCCCAAAAGTACTGTTAGCCAGCAGCTTGCTACAATGTTAGCCTCACACCACTCAAAACAACCACCCCTAACTTCTCCAAGGTTAAGGGCAGATGAGCTGTGTCATTGACAGTATATTATTTATAAAAGTATTCCATTAAATCATGTACAAAACTCAAACACATACGAGTCATAGGCGTGAATATTAAACACATTTTGTTACATTGTAATTTATTTAGAGCATAGGCCTACGTTGGTTTTCAGCCAGAATTAATGGATCTATCCAGTTAGGTTAGGCCACTTTTTTCAAACTTCAGTAATATTCATTTATAAAAAGACACTGTAGGTATCTTAAAAGGAGTAATGTCTTTATTATTAGATATTTTTATCTTATTTCCAACATCTATACGGCAGTTCTATATTGTTTATCAAAACATTATTCCATTACATTACATGCAGTAATCAACACTTACTGAACAATTCCTAAATGTCTAGGTCTAGGCTGTACACTATTAAATACATTTTATCTTATTTAGGCCTACATTTTTCATATCTTATTCTAAAATATCTGCAATTTTCTTTTATCATACACTGATTTACTGGCAGCTATGATATAATTCCTTGCCTTTGAATATTATTATTTAATTATGTTCATGATGACAGAAAGTATTTTATCAGGAAGTTTAACTTATTCCATCTCACGTGGGCATACATCGTTTATAAAGCCAACATCACTACACAAGACTGTTTTGAGAGTAACTTCAACAACTTCTTTTAATTTTCACATCTACATAGTTTTCTTCACTAACACTGTTTGAAATTCTTTCAACCCATAAGCAGTGCTGACTAGATCAGACGCTATGGACAGTACTCTATAACAGAGTCGCTAGTATGAAAGGATAATTCCAAGCCTTTGGCGTGAGACAAACTCGATAGCTCAGTGGTAGAGCGCCTGACCGGAGAACAGGAAGTCGCAGGTTCGATTCCCGCTCGAGGTTGTGAAATTTTTCTTTCATACCATGGCATGATTGTGACTATAATAGTATTTAAATTCATGACACATCTTGTTCACACTGCTGTAGTTTTGTTGGAGTAGAGTTGGGTTGCAATTGAGAGTTGCTCCAGTGGGAAACCTCCCAATATGTTGTTCGAGGGACATCCCAAAAATAAGTTTACAAGGTATATTTTTTAATATTCATGTTTTATTTTGTACATAAAACACTGCACATTGTGCTCTATGCTCAATGCTTTATTTTTCGACATAGTCTCCATGGTGATTAATGCATTTGTCTAACTATTGGTCAAGCTTGTCGATGCCACTCTCATAGAGTGTGGTGTCCTTTGTGTTGAGCCAGCATTTCACTGCTGTTTTGACATCTTCGTCACTTTGGAATCTGTGCCCTCCAAGATGTTCTTTCAAGGCCGGGAAGAGTTGATAATCACTTGGTGGAAGATTAGGGCTGTATGATGGTTGTTCCAAAGTCTCCGACCGAAAATGGCGCAACAGTTTTTGAATGGCATTGACAGTGTGTGGCCAAGCATTATTGTGGAGGAGTAGCACACCCTTTGAGAGCATTCCAGGACGTTTACGTCTATTGGCAGCTCGTAAACGTTCCAATGTTGCACCGTATGCAGCTGCATTTATTGTTGCTCCCTTCTCCAAGAATTCGACCAGCAACACACCATCACTTTGCCGGTCGACTTCACGACCTTGAATTTCTTGATTCTTGAAGAACCTGGATGCTTCCACTCTATGCTTGCCCTTTTTGTTTCTGGGGTATGGTGGTGAACCCATGACTCGTCATCAGTGATAATATGCTGAAGAAAATTTTGGCTGCCAATGGCATATTGCTGCAAGAATGACAGGGCACAAGCCATTCTCTGAGCTTTGTGGTCTTCAGAAAGGTTTAGTGGAACCCATCATGCACACACTTTGTGATATCCCAACTGCTCAATACTGCGGCTAACTGTTCTACGTGACAGACCCAAGTTATGCGTAAGTTCTGTGATGATGATTCTCCTGTTCTCTAGTATCACATGCTCAATGTCTATTTTGTTCTCTGCCATGCCAACTATTGTGGATCTGCCACTCCGCACACAATCAACTGTTGTCACCCTACCGGTTCGAAATTTGGTGCACCATTTTGCCACACTCTGACAACTCATCACGCCTTTTCCATAGACGTCCACCAACTGACGATGAATCTCCACAGCTGACATCATCTTAGCATTGAGAAATCGAATTACAGCACAAACTTCCTGCTTGGACCATTGTTCCAGTCGATCCACCATCTTTAACTGGCTTTTGTCAGCAAATGGTAGTGCACAATTCTACCAACCGATATGACGTTACCAACTGAAACAATACGAACATTTCGCCATAGTTAGATGCTGTCTAGCTTCAAGGCCACGGACAATAAATGCCTTGTAAACTTACTTTTGGGACGTCCCTCGTAAATGGAACTCATTTGTTAGCAACTGTTACGATTCTACTCTTCTCTTATTGTTATGATTATGAGATATCTATGATCAATTTATGTAAGGGTATGGATATGCCGAAAATTCATCGCTGCTCGTGGTCGATACCTGGATATCGCCTCCTTGTAACACAAAAATACAGATTTAAATGGGACAATACATCTCGAGGATGGAGATCTAGCACGATTACAAGAAAATTTGTGTTTGCATCACTGTAGAAAGGAAGACATCACTGTAGCTTGCTTCTGAACGATTTCTGACTGAAATCTTCCTCCATTCTGTTGCATCCTTCACCATACTATCAAGACAGTCAGAGAGAAGTGTGTGATTGGTAATAATCTACTTGTTTTACTACTGAGATTCGTGATAGATTTTCCTTTTGTTTCTGAAAACTATGGAAGACGAACCAATAGATTTAATGTTTAATACTCCAGCTCTCTGGCTGATATGTACATTTATTATCAAACAATACATCTCACTTGACGATATGTGTCAGAGGAAGAACGATTGTTTCTATATATCTGAAGTATGATTAGTGTAATATGTTATGTTACTAGTCAGCAATGTATGCAATGGAGTTAGAAAGGAACTGACCATCTACCCTATTATCTCCAGGTTTAGTTGTCTCGTGTATGATGCCTTATTTGTGTCACTTATGACATTTAAACAAACCTGTCTTCGGATAGCTGACTAAACAACAACGCCAGCTCTATAGGATAAACGACATAAACAGCACACAACTGATGTTTTGGCTAGGAAGTGAAAGAAAGTAGCAACAAAATTAGGAGCAACAGGTGTGTTTTACAGTTAATTCCCATTGTTACGTTAATTTTCTACATAATACATTATTGGAAGTCTGTCAGCTGAAGTGCTTGCCTGCCGATCCGGAGTTTCACTCAGGCATGGGCTGTATTTTTTTTTTCCCGAGGTTTTCCCCAACCTAAAAGTGAATGTCAGTAATCTATCTATATATACATACAGAGTGGAAGTGAAATAGCCTTGGAGATTTTCAGAGCGACTAGCTCATGTTGTATATAACAAAAAACTATAATATCATATTTATAGAAAGTTAATAGTTTTTTTTTTCCAGAAAAAAAAAATGTTTTTTTTTTCTCAAATGTTTAACAACCTCTTATTTGGTAACTATTGCAAGTAGGATCGTGATTTTTGTACATATCGATAGGAAAACTAATAGAAAATAATTTATCCCTCTGGTATAGATCAATAATGTGGACAGTTTTCGTGTAAATTTAATTTTAAAAACCTATAATTTTAAGCTACTGCATGATGCGAGTTGGTTGCAACATAGCACCAGAGAACAGCTCATCTAGCGAGATATACCAGGTTCGTTGACCTCTTACATCTGTATCACAAAAAGAGTGTGTTAGCGGCAATGTTGCTGGTTGCTGAAACATCAAACTTAATTTTCTAAATAATTGATTAAATGGTGATCTTATTTGTGTTAATTATGTAAGCAAGTGCGGCTTACAGCTGTTTCGGTGTTACTTCACACCATCCTCAGAGCCTTCTGCATTTAATCAATTATTTATATTCAAGTGTTAAAAGTAGTGTATGAAAGATTCAACATGGATTAATTTTCTAATTAACCGTGCATTTAATCACAAAACATAATACAGGTTTTCTATTCATTTCAGTGTACCCTATCATCCTTTCCAATCTCCAAGGTTATTTCACTTCCACCCCCCATATATATATATATATATATATATATATATATATATATATATATATATATATATAACATGGAAAAACTCGAGAACTGTAAGGAAAGAAGAAAATTTGAAGCAAATTAAAAAAAAAAAAGCCACTACATTAGAATCCACACCTGAGAATAGTAACGAGTACTGGACTCATCTAAAAGCTGTATAGAGATAACAGCAGAAGAAACAATATGATACAGAGAAGATGTGAGAATGAAGAAATCTTGGGTCACAGAGAAAATATTGGAGAAGATGGGGGGGAAAGGAGAAAATGGAGAAACATCAACACAGAAGAAGGTGGAAGAAACTACAGAAAACTTAACAACGAACTAAGAAGAGAAACTGATAAGGTGAAGGAAGACTGGATGAAGAGAAATGTAAAGAAGTAAAGGATCTAGAGAGAAAAGGAAGATTCTTGCTCTATTTTTTATTTTTTATTTATTCATTAAAGACATTACCTCAAAGAATATGAGTGACCACAAGGATCCTGAATACAATAAACGTGTACATACAATATAATGTGATTTGAAACATTAAAGAAAAAAGAAAGTTCATTGTTGAAGGCAAATATAAGTGGATTAATTGAAATAGAAATGATGATGTAATATTTGAAGAGAATCCTTGATAATATTTATAAGAATAGACATTACATAATCAAAAGGAATGTGAAGTTCCTTAAGATAATTCCATGTGAATTTTGTAATTGAACCTCTACTGCCAAACAGCAACCAATGACAGACCATTGTTTAAGAGGGATGTTGTACTTTTGAGAAAGATAAGACAGAATATTTATGTCCACACCCATCTTATTATTTCACTACACTTTCAATTTTCTTCTTTCTTATTAATGTTCTGAATTAAATGTAATAACTTTCATTTATAATGTGGTCACCTTACAGTGAAGGAACCTCCATTGCTGCGTTAGCGTCTGTGCTCACAAGAGCCCAGTCTGTTGAAGACTGGTAATATTAACAATATAGAAATAATAGTCATTGAACCATTTATATATAAGAAAGTAAATAACAATCTTTTAATACAATTACATAATCAATCAGCAAATATAATTAAGCATAATAAGTAGCTTTCTATTCCTTACACTAATAAGAATTACATACTGGTACAGTATATTTAAAAATTTTGTCGAAGATGACAGATTTTCTCATATGCTCCATACTCTTCCTGACCTTTGGTATTTGAAGCTGATAGAAATATTAAAAGGTACTAGTCGTTCGTAATCATATTTTAACTACCAGTATATTGTATAGGTTCACTTGTCAAGTAACCAGCTATGAAAGCCAACCGTTCAAGAGGCAAAATATTTTATGGGCATTCCTCCATGAATACAAATGTTGTCTTGACTGACTGTGAGAAACAGATAATGCTTTATTACAAGAAGCAACCCATTACAATCATATTGCCTTCCTTTCACATTTTTCTCTTTAAAAAGGAATGCTGACTAGTCTATATTCTGCGACTTCAAAAGAATTTTATATATATATATATATATATATATATATATATATATATATATATATTTTGTTATTCATAATTACTATGTTTATATTACTTTTTACATTTTTGTTCTTAGTTTTTATTTGTAAGAGTAAATTGTAAATATTTTTTACAGAAAAGTAACGTCTCTTTTTTTGTGAATTCTTTTGTATAATACAGGGCTGGGCAGCAAGAGTGGATTCTACTCTCTCACTGGGAGCCATATGATCTCTCTTCATCCCCTTTCTTCCCCACCGAACACCGCGCAACAATGATTCAGTGACAGATGAATATTAAGCGTTCCTGTTTAGAGACTGGTTCCACTCCCGATGCCCAGCCCTTGTATAATGCCCTTTATGTAAATTGTGATTAATTTCTCCGACACAAAGAACTTTGGTTTCATGTACCATTTTATTCATCTCTTTTTCTTATGTAAGAAATAAAATTGTTGGAGCTAATTTTGAGTAAATCGCTAATTCACTTTTTAGTATACATCATTATATTTTATCATCATTCCAAGATGAAGTGACTTGTAGATTCTGAATATGAACAAAATCTGTTCTATAGGTCAAAAGAAGTCACTGTACATACACAGACAGGATACTGAAAACCATTTTTTTTTGTAATGTTAGTAGTGCTGAAAACGTCGTGGATTACCATGAAAATCTGGAAAACTATTCTTTACAACATCACTATATTTTCTCCTTTCATTTCGTATAATGAAGAAGTGAAAGCAAAAACTCTTACCAGTACACTTTATTCTATATATCTCTCTACTGAGATGATGCAGAAATAAAAGTAAATTCTTTAAACTTTTTTTTCATACTTATGTATGTACATTTATTCACTTCTGTTTATATTACTAAAACATAAATATTAATCAGTTGAAAATATATTTTCTTAATTTTTAATTTGAAATACCGCAATTATTGAATTTACAATGTACCAAATCTGGTTAGTAACTTAAGTCATTTGTTCCAGGTGAGGTGGAATGCTTGTTATGCCATAGGAAACATGATGAGAAATACTTACTTATATTCTGAAAATTCTACCTGGCAGGTAAGAAACATAATTTCCTACATTGTGTTGTAATTGAGATGTTAAAATCTCCATATAATCTCAGAATTCTGAACTGACAATAATATTCCTAGTTCTGCAAGATGACTCATTCATTCATGGACAGTACAAGCCATTAGTGAGAATATCGAAATAAGTATTTGAATGCAAGAGGGCTCTGATCAGAACATGAATACGCCTATTTAAAACCTTACAGTTCAACTGTCCACAGTAGTGCTTTCAGATTTCATCATGTGACTTTGAAGGTATTTTTGAACAGTTATTACCAGTGATATGTGGATGCACTTGGCAGGCTGGCTGGCAGTGGGCACAGTGGACTGGCAGTAACTCGTGTAGCTTTGTGATGTCACACAGTACATGACGCATTGGTGGTGTTATCATTAGTAAACATGACAACCAATTGAATAATTTCAATGCAAAATTGTTCCGGGGCTGGGTATCGATCCCGGGACCCTTCACTTAGTGCATAAACGCTCTACCAACTGAGCTACCCCTGGAACTATACACGACACCATCACACTTTTTCCTTTGTATCCACACAACTCAAATGAGCTGACAAGATGCCAGAACTCAACTATGAATGCACACAAATACAGTGTGACTTAAATTGTGGCTTTCTATTAACGTACCTCCAGTAACGAATGTATTATGCAAATCTGGCTTTCAGGTAGTAGCTTCCTGTAAAGCGGGATCGATACCCGGCCCCGGAACAATTTTTCCTTGAAATTATTCAAACCTGCTTTACAGGGAGCTACTACCTGAAAGCCAGATTTGCATAATACATTCATTACTGGAGGTACGTTAACAGAAAGCCACAATTTAAATCACACAGTATTTGTGTGCACTCATAGTTGAGTTCTGGGGTCTTGTCAGCTCATTTGAGTTGTGTGGATACAAAGGAAAAATTGTGACGGTGTCGTGTATAGTTCCTGGGGTAGAGTCTTTAGAGCGTTTGCACGCTAAGTGAAGGATCCTGGGATCGATACCCGGCCCTGGAACAATTTTTCCTTGAAATGATTCTAACCTGCTTTACAGGGAGCTACTACCTGAAAGCCAGATTTGCATAATACATTCGTTACTGGAGGTACGTTAATAGAAAGCCACAATTTAAGTCACACAGTATTTGTGTGCACTCATAGTTGAGTTCTGGCATCTTGTCAGCTCATTTGAGTTGTGTGGATACAAAGGAAAAATTGTGACGGTGTCGTGTATAGTTCCTGGAATAGTTCAGTCGGTAGAGTGTTCGCGCGCTAAGCGAAGGGTCCCGGGATCGATACCCGGCCCCGGAACAATTTTTCCTTGAAATTATTCAAACCTGCTTTACAGGGAGCTACTACCTGAAAGCCAGATTTGCATAATACATTCGTTACTGGAGGTACGTTAACAGAAAGCCACAATTTAAGTCACACAGTATATGTGTGCACTCATAGTTGAGTTCTGGCGTCTTGTCAGCTCATTTGAGTTGTGTGGATACAAAGAAAAAATTGTGACGGTGTCGTGTAAAGTTCCTGGGGTAGCGCAGATGGTAGAGCGTTCGCGCGCTAAACAAAGGGTCCCAGGATCGATACCCGGCCCCAGAACAATTTTTTCTTGAAATTATTCTAACCTGCTTTACATGGAGCTACTACCTGAAAGCCAGATTTGCATAATGACAACCGATTGCTAGTGGTTGAAAACAGAAAAACCTTAGTTCCGTTGTCGTTCAGAACTGAAAAGGAATTTTTATGTCTATTTTATGGAGACTGAAGGGTCAGCATACTGCTTAGTTTGTTTGATTAGCAAAATGCTTAGTTTGTTATAAAACTTTGCATCAATTGAAAAAATGTAACCTACGAAGGCACGGTGCCAGCTTTCACAGTAAGGATTTCAGTATGAAGATGAACATGTAGCTCAAATCAACCAAGTAAAGGAAGAATATTTCTGTGAATCTATTCTTAAAATTGCAAAATAGCACATTCCACGAGGCAAACCAAAAAAATACACCCCATTCTGGACAGAAAACCTGAATTTATTGAAACAAGATAGAGATAAAGCAAGAATCAAAGCAGAACATAGCAAAACACTGCCATTCTTAAAAAAGCAATCATAACAGCAAAAAAGAACAGTTTTAATAAATTTATTGAAAATATTAATTACAGAACCGATAGCACTAAAACATATAAATTTATGAAGAATATTTCCAATGCACAGGAAAATACTAGCCAATCTATTATTCATAATAACAAAATGCTAACAAATAGTAGAGATATAGCAAACGCATTTAATAAACACTACTCAAACTCTCACAGATTACATCCCAATATAAAAAAAAACTGACAAATTTATCAAAAGAAAATTACATAAAAATAATAAAAACAATATTACCAGTAATATCACAAAACCTGAAATATTTCATCAAAATTTTACTTCCAAAGAATTAACTATAGCTACACAAAATTTAAAAACCAAGAAATCTCCTGACCCCAACAACATTCATTCCGAATTTTTTAAACATCTGGGGGAAAAAGCCAAGTCTGTACTTTTATCCATTTTCAATTTATCATGGATCACCTTAATTCTTGCAGCTTGGAAAAAAGCAATCACTGTACCAATTCACAAAAAAGGGAAATATCCTCATGATGTTAATAGTTATTGACCAATAGGACTATTAAGCATGATAGCAAAAACCATGGAGTCCATGATCTCCAACAGATTAACTTGGTATTTAGAATCTCAAAATCTTTTATCACCAAAACAAGCTGGCTTTCGACAACTACACTTTACCAATGAACAAGTCATATGCCTCGGCTGAGAAATAAAAGACAGTTTTAACAAGAAAGATGATATCTTGGCAATATTTATTGACTTTCAGTTAGCATATGACTCTGTTTGGAGAAATAAATTATTACTAAAACTCCAGAAATTAGGTATCTCCAACAATATGTTCAGCTGGATATAAGAATTCCTTAGTCGGAGATTCATTGCTACTAAATTCGATAACTCACTCTCTAGTTACAGACAAACATATCGAGGTCTACCTCAGGATGCTGTCCTCAGCACATCTTTATTCAATATTTATATAAATGACTTAGAGGAATCAAACATGAAAACAGCACTATTTGCAGATGATATACAGTAGTTTTGTGGACTTCCGGATCTTACAGACATGGAGACAAAATTCAGTATTCTGCTCTTAAAGCTCTAACTCAACTACAAGAATGGAATACATCAAATTTGATGACACTCAATTTAAGCAAAAGTAACTACCAAATATTTTCATTTGGTAAAAAAGAAAGAGAATTCAATATCCAATACAATGGCCAACAACTCCCTAGGACTTATGAATCCAAATATCTTGGAGTTATTTTCGACAGTAAGTTAACATGGAGCAACCATTTGAAATATATTTCTGAAAAAGCTCGTAAAAGATTCTCCCTTCTGAAAAGACTAGCAGGAAAGAAATGGGGTTGCTCTAGAAATACTTTGAACACTACATACAAAATGTTTATACAGCCAGTGCTGACGTACTGCGGAGAAATTTTAATTACTTCACCTTTCATAAACGAAATAGAAAGTGTTCAAAACCAAGCTCTCAGGCTCATCACTGGTGGAATCAAAACAACTCCAATAGATTCTACGAGATTCCTCACTAATATTAACAGCATCAAAATGATAATAGAAGAAAAAGCACTGATTCAATATGAAAAACTTATCAGATTACCAGGAAACAATTGGCATTCATACAGTCCTCTCCGTAGATTAAAAACTCAAAAAAGTTTCATATCCATTGTTCAAGAATTAAAACAGAAAATCAACATCTCGAATTTTAAAGAAAACTTACAAATTAAATCAAATCCTTTAACTCTGTTAAATATAGAGTATAATCTAAATTTAACAGAAGAAATACTGAAATCAGAAGTAAACACTGAAATAATGAAACAATTGTCTTTAGAGACAATTAATATTAGGTACCCTTCACCAAACTGGCTTCATCTATACACTGACAGATCCTTAATCTCCAGAAACAAGATCCCAGTGCAGGTGTTACGTGCTGTCTCTTCTCACTTTATAGATCTCTTGGATATGGAACAACAAGTTTTGATGGAGAAATCATTGCAATAAGTGAAAGTCTCAGGAATCTTCTATGCCATATCAATAAATTTAAGAATGTCAGACTCCAAAGCAACTATTCTATCAATAGTCTCTAGACACACACCTTTATCTCAAACAACCGAAATAACTAAAATGCTCTCTCAGTTAATAACACTCTATAAAAAAATTGTATTCCAATGGATACCATCCCATTGTGGAATCCTGAGACACGAGAATGCAGATGCTTTGGCAAAGAAGGGCAACACTGCTACTTACAGACCTGTTACTAAATCTTTGTTTTACTCTGTAAAAAGATTTATTAAATCTATATACTTGGATTTCAACAAATAAAATTTGACAACACAATCCCAAGGGAAAAAATGGAACTCTCTGCATCATAATCCACAGTTAATTTCCGATTTACCACGCAAATCGTCTGTAGCTGCATTTAGATTGACAACAGGCCATGACTGTTTGGCCAAGCACCTGCATAGAATTGGAATATATCAGTCCCTTAACTGCCCATTGTGCAACTCAAACCAAGAAATGGATTCGGAACACCTCAAAATCTGTGCTTCAGTGGCTGATCATGACACTATCTTTAAAAAATATTGGAGTGCAAATGGTCAAATGGCTTTATTGTCAAACACCTGGCATTAGAAAACAACAACAACAAATTTCTTATATTTATCCAATGTGCTGAGAAAACAGATATTTTCATACAGGTATCCCCTGACAATTGGTGTTAAAAAGTTTAATCGTGAGTGACGTTCCTTTATTTTTAAACCATTTTCCTTCCTAGGTCTGATGATTTTTATTTATTTACCTGTGACATATTTTGCAACAAATGTGACCCTTTTATCATGGAATATCAAGCCTCCATTATTTTGAAGAAATATTATTTCTTATATCATTTTTCAGACCCAGAGTGCATTAATTCCTTGCATGTAGGTCCTTTCCATTAATATTGACATTTGATTGGCTAGTATATGAAAGAAGTAATCATTCTATGCTGACTGCTTTTGCGCAAGGACATTGCAAAGAACTGGCTTTAGCATTGCCATTGCTCGTAGAAGGAAGCTCAACTTCATCTCTTGAAAGAGATGTGTCCATTACAGTTTAGGGAAATAGTTCCAAAATGTGCTCTTGTTGCAGATCTCAATCATTATGGGAGATTTTAATAACTGTTCTTTTTTTTAATAATAGCTGTTTTTTTCTTGTCTTATATATTAATTCCTCCAGTCTGCTTTCACTTTCTGATCCTGGGGTATATGTTTCGTCTCGATCGCTGTCATTATTGTAATCCATAAGATTTGACAATAATAATACTGTATTAATTGGCAATTTTCCCTAGTTCGACTAGTGGCAATGAAATACTTAATTATCATCACAGCAATCATCTATAACAATTTTTTTTTTTTTTTTTTTTTTTACAATTATGCCACATTTACAATCTGTCTACAATAGACAATAAGTAAATAGTATAAAAGAATATGACATGAGTGGAGATGTTATCCCATGACAACACTCCAAAAGAAAAATAACAATGTTTTAAATAGCTGTAGTAAAAATGAATGGAAGGTCAAGAGCATTGGTCCTTTTAAGTCTTCTTATTGTTTGACTATTATCCAGCAAATTTAATGCATGATGATTCAGATATTGATTTAATCGGTGCAGGTATTTTTTTGCTGAACTTAGAGATTTCTTCTTTTACAGTTGAAATGTTAAGATCATGATGAATGACATCATTTCGTACATACCATGGTGCAGTGACAATGGAACGTAAAGTTTTGGATTGATACCTCTGCAGTATTTCAATATTTGAGTTGCTAGCAGTTCCCCACAGTTGAATGCCGTATGTTCAGATTGGTTTTAATATGACTTTATAAACAAGAAGTTTATTTTCTAATGACAGTTTTGATTTAGGTCCCAATAACCAATAGATTTTTGATGTTTTAAAATTTAATTCTTTACGTTTAGTTTCAATATGTTTATGCCATGTTAAGCGGCGATCTAAATGCATACCTAAATATTTAACATCGTCTGCTTCAGGAAGTTCTTTGTTGTACAGTGTTACAGGAGGACAGTTTTCAGTTCTGGTTCCAAAAGTAACATGAACTGATTTGTTTTCACTCGCTTGTATTCTTCATTTAATTAGCCAGTCTTCCATTTCTTTCAATTCATTCTGCAGGTTTTCAGATGCTGTTGATGGATCTTCATGTGAAGCAAGAATAGCAGTGTCATCAACGAAAGTAGCCACCAATACCTCATTAGAAATTGGAAATTCAGCTGTATAAATTGTATATAGTATAGTGCCTAAGACTGAACCTTGAGGTACACCTGACTTTATATCATGGAATGAGGAGAAATGTTCTTCGAACTTTACTTGAAAAATTCTCGATGTTAATTACGAGTGAAGTAATAAATAATAGGGTTGTGGAAGTATGACTTTCAGTTTGTAAAGTAGACCAAGATGCCAGACTTTATCGAAGGCTTGTTGAATATCTAAAAATACAGCAGAACAATATTTTTTTGTTTCTATGGCATCTTCAATTTTATTGACGACTCTATGAATTTGTTCTATTGTAGAGTGTTCTCTTCGGAATCCGAATTGATGGTCAGGTATAACATTGCTGTCAGTAAGAATTGGAGACAATCTCTTTAAAAAGAGCTTTTCAAATAATTTAGATAGTATTGGTAACAAACTAATTGGACAATATGAAGTCACTTCATTTGGTGGTTTTCCTGGTTTTGGAATCAAGATAATTTGAGAAACTTTCCACTCTGCTGGATGATAAGAAGTTCTAAGAATTCCATTAAAAAGAGTTGCAATAAACACAATTGCTTTTCTGGGGAGTTCCAAAAGAATTTGAGCAGTTATCAAGTCGTAACCAGGGCACTTCTTTGGATGTAGTTCTGTTTCTATTGCATTCTTGCCATCGTTTGGAGAAAAACTCGGAATTGGTAAACACATCTGAAGTGGGACACTGAGAAATTCGTTAATTTCATTATCATTAGAATTTACTGTAGATGCTGGATTTGGAGTGAAAACGTTTGCTAAATGATTTGCATAAAGTTCAGCTTTCTCTAAGTCACTTCTGGCCCAGTCACCATTGCTTTTTCTAATTGGAGATATCACTCTCTGAGGACGTTTCAGTTTCTTAGTTATTTTCCACAAGGAATAGTCATCTCTATTTGTAGCACTAAGATTTACAAGATAATCGTTGAAGGTTTCATTCTTTAATTTAAAGAGTTGTTTTAATTCTTTGATACTTTTATTTAGTTTGGTTTTGTCTTCAGGTCGTCTATGATTTTGCCAAATTGCTCGTAGTTTTCTTTTTTCTGAAATTTTCTTCTTTATTTCTTCTGGATAATTGATGCAAGTTTCTTCTTTGGGTCTCAGAACTGGAGTAGATCTCCAAGCAGCTTGTTGAATTAATTCTGTTAAATATTCAGTGGCAGTATCAATGTCTGTGTCTGATTTGAGGGGAAGGTTAAGGGTGATATTATTTTCTAGCCAACTTCTGAAAGAGTTCCAGTCTGTATGTTTGTTGTAAAGCGAAGGAGAATGTATTTTCTTAATTACTGTTACACTTATTGCGGCTATAATTGGAGTGTGATCAGAACAAATATCAAAACAAGACTCGACATCAATATAATTGTTCCCTATTCCATTGACAATAAAGAAATCCAATAAATCAGGTATATTGTTTGGATCTGTTGGCCAATATGTAGGTTGGCCTGTAGAAAGAGTTTCAAATGTTTTATTTGTTACACATTGTTGTAATTCTCTTCCCCTTGGAGTTACCAATCTTGAGCCCCACATTGGATGCTTTGCATTTAAATTTGTAGGAATTCAGTGTATTTATTATCCTTCGGGTATGTATTGTTATTTTTGTTGTGAGAAGTGAACTTTGAAGAGAATTTTATTGTAATAAACAAAAAATAATTCATACATAACCAGTTATATGTAGTAAATAAATATCAGTGACTAAAATCATTATTTTAATTTGATTTTAATCTATAGAGCGAGTCAGTTTGCCTCTTCTAGTATTAAAAATAGAAATACCTACAGAAACTATTCTTATTAAAATGTTTATCCACGATCATAACGAAAAGCATGCTTTACTAAATCTTTTGCATTTGTAAAGTACCGGTAGGCTTTTATTCAACATTACTTTATTACACTAGTGAGATAAAGACTTTACCTCACAGTTTGAACTTTATCTCACAGTTCATTAGTATTTTCCTAGTACCCGGGCACACACATATACTTTTCCATTGAACTATTACTCAAGAAGTTAATATATTAGCTACTAGATGTCACTACCTCTACTTCTTTATTATCATTTCTTAAATATACATACACTCAATCTCCTTCTCTTTTCTCTATCTACTACGTCGTAATTTGTGCATTGCATCCATATCTAATATATAATTTTTAAAAATTTTGTAATAATTTATCTTTTGGGATGCGAGGAGACTTGAACCTGCGAAGTTGGGTTTAGAGGATTTTATAACAACACGCGTTAGTCAACTGAGCTAAACAGGCACGATGGTTAATTACGTTTTAAAAAAGCAATCATAACAGCAAAAAAGAACATTTTCAATAAATTTATCGAAAATATTAATTACAGAACCGATAGCGCTAAAACATATAAATTTCTGAAGAATATTTCCAATACACAGGAAAATACTAGCCAACCTATTATTCATAATAACAAAACACTAAAAAACAAAGAGATACAACCAGACAACCATGAAGAAATGACCAATAAAGTAAATGAAATACTGGCAAAAGTAGAATTCAACAAACCATACAACAAAGTTATGTACATCTGCAAAGACTACTCCGACAGAGGACTAGCCAGGGTTGAACTCGCCAGCATGGAAGACAAAATGACTATAATAAAGAACAAACACAAATTAGCGGGGGAGGAATGCTTCATCGATGATGACATGACACTCCAGGAAAGGAGTATACAAACCCAACTACGTAATCTAGCTACCGAAGAGAGAAACAAAGGCAACAACGCCAAGGTGGGATATCAGAAAATACTGATAAATGATAGATGGATACGTTGGAACGAGCTGCCCCAGGCGAAAAACCCGCCGCAATCACGGAACCTGCCCCAACCAAAAAACGCGCAGCGGCCACAACAACAAATCAACATCCCAGGAACAAGCACTATGCAACAAACAGCAACTTAGAACCACCAAGAACGCCAACGGAATCTCACAACACACCAGCCCAGACACCACACCAACGTACCACCAGACAAGAATTCAGAATAGCCACACTAAACGTGAACACACTCAGGACAGAAGAAAGAGAAGAGGAGCTAAACTATGCTCTAAAAAACATTAACTGCGACATCCTGGGCCTCTGCGAGATCAGAAGAATGGGGGAAACTATAATCGAAAAGAATAACGGCGACCTCTTCTGCTACATCGGGCAGACCAAAGGACAGAAAGGAGTGGGATTCCTGATAAAGAAACACATCAAACCCATGGTGAAGGAAATCATAGGGGTTTCAGAGAGAATAATAGTTCTAAAGATAAAGACAGCGACATGCGATGTAACTATGATACAAATATATGCACCCACAGAGAACCATAGTGATGAAGACAGCGAAGACTTCTACAGACTGCTAGAAGACACAATTGAGAAACACAGATCACATAGAAACTTCATATTAGGCGACTTCAACAGCAAAGTAGGGAACAAACTCCACGCACAAGAGGACCCAGTTGGGCCGTACGGCTACGGGACAAGGAACGCAAGAGGAGAACGACTGGTACAATTCGCCACAGAACAGAGAATGGTGATACTAAACACGTTCTTCAGAAAGCGTAGCGAAGCAAGGTGGACCTAGAGACACCCCAACGGTATGACAAAAAACGAACTGGACTACATACTAACCGACAGCCTAGCAGGTACGAGGGACATACAAGTCGTACCAAACCTGAAATTCTCGACGGATCACAGAATGGTACGCGCCACAGTGAATATAAAGAGAAACAGAAGACATTTTGGGAATACAATAGCGAGCACCATTGACAGCCTAGATAGGCACACTTTCGGCCTTGCACTACAGGAACGACTACAAGAAGTGGACCTATCCTTCCAGCGTGACCCGCAGGATCTATACAACTCCATCAAAGCGGCCCTTACCCAAGCATCAATCACAGCCAGGAGAACAAATGGAACTAGGGAAAACAGTTCCAAGCTCAGCCCGTTAACAAATGCATTAATTGAACATAGGAAGAGATTATATCCAAGCAGGGATGAAAACGAGGACAATAAAAACCAGTACGCAGAGATTGATAGGCAAACAAAAAGGGCGATCAGAAGGGACGTACGTGAACACAACACAGAGGCAGTAAGAGCAATACTGGAATCGTCCAAATCAACAAGAAAAGCAAGAAAACAGAGAGGAAGTGGGAAGCAATGGCTCTTGGGAGCACGGGGACCCAGAGGCAACCGTCTAACAGAAAGAGAAGACATTGTGACGGCAGCCACAAACTACTACAGATCACTATACACCAGCTCCAAACAGGAAGCGAATCCAAGCGACAGTATTCAGATGAACAACGTAGACGACAACGAGGTCCCACCAATACTTCAAAGCGAGGTCAGGACAGCGATAGGGGAACTCAAATCCGGAAAAGCGCCCGGAGAAGACAACATCCACAACGAACACCTGAAACTTGGTCAAGACTCTTTGCTAACACCGCTTACTGCAGTCTTCAACGAAATACTCAAATCGGAGACAGTACCCCACCAATGGAAGACAAGCAAAATTATTCTACTCCACAAAAAAGGTGCCAAGGACGACCTGAACAACTACCGTCCAATCAGCCTGATGTCAAATATCTACAAGCTGTTCTCTAAGATAATCACAAGGAGACTCACGAAAGTACTGGATGACAACCAAGCTCCAGACCAAGCAGGATTTCGCTCAGGTTACAGCACGGTGGATCATCTACAGACAATCAACCAGGTCATAGAAAAACGGACAAATTCAATATTCCCCTCTATCTCGCATTTATAGATTTCAAGAAAGCATTTGACTCGGTAGAACACTCCTGTGTATTACAGGCGCTGAGCAACCAGGGAGTCGAGCACAAATATATCAACATCCTAACTAAGCTCTACGGAGACTCGCACGCCACCGTGATGACAGAACGAGGACAAACATTCAGAATAGAAAGAGGAGTCTGACAAGGGGATCCCATCTCACCAAAGCTATTTACTAGCCTCCTTGAAGACATTCCGTAAGCTAAAGTGGAAGAAAAGACATGGAATCAATATAAACGGATATCGGCTCACGAACCTAAGATTCGTGGATGACATCGTACTTTTCGCTAAAAACACCACCGATCTACAAGAGATGATACAGGAACTAAGCGATTGCAGCGCACACGCAGGCCTAAGCATGAACATGGAAAAAACCCAAGTCATGACGAACAGCCAACCACAACCCATCCAAGTCAACGCAACCAGATTACAGTACGTGGAAGATTACATCTATCTGGGCCAATTGGTCGGATTCAAAAGCTGCATGACGAGAGAAATAAAAAGAAGAATTGCATCAGCATGGAGAGCTTTCTGGTCACTGCAATTCATACTCCTTGACAAGAAACTGAACCGCAAACTAAAGCTGGAGGTGCTGCAATCCTGTATCCTCCCAACCTTACTTTACGGCTGTCAGACCTGGAAACTGACCGTGAACCAGAAGACACAGATTCAGGTCTGCCAACGCAAAATGGAGAGGAAAATCCTAGGACTCTCCCTCAGAGACAAGATTTCCAACACCAGACTCAAGCAGATGACAAACACCAGAGACATGGCACACCAAGGGGAGCGCCTGAAATGGAAATAGGGAGGCCACGTGTCGAGACTTCAAGGCTGCAGATGGGCGCATATTTCCACCACGTGGGATCCATGCATCGGGAGGCGAAACCGAGGAAGACCTGGGACCAGATGGGCGGACTTCTTCAAGAGCCTAGCTGGACCCCTGTGGTCCAGAACAGCCAAGAACCGAGAAGAATGGAGATCGCTACAGTTTGCCAGTATCGAGTGAGAGTGCAAGTGTACACACACGAACGATGAACAAAACTTATATAGAACTGAATCTACAATCATGCGGATTAGCTCACCGCATGATCTCTAAAGAGCTCCCCTTCTTAGGAGGCCATAGCCCTTCACGGGAAATCCAAAGGCTATTTCATTCATTCATTCAACAGATAGTAGAGATATAGCAAACGCATTTAATAAACACTACTCAAACTCTCACAGATTACATTCCAATATCAAAAAAACTGACAAATTTATCAAAAGAGAATTACATAAAAATAATAAAAACAATATTACTAGTACAAAACCTGAAATATTTCATCAAAATTTTACTTCCAAAGAATTAAATCTAGCTATACAAAATTAAAAAACCAAGAAATCTCCTGGCCCCAACAACATTCATTCCGAATTTTTTAAACATTTGGGGGAAAAAGCCAAGTCTGTACTTTTATCCATTTTCAATTTATCATGGAACACCTCCATTCCTGCAGCTTGGAAAAAAAACAATCACTGTACCAATTCACAAAAAAGGGAAACCTGCTCATGATGTTAATAGTTATCAACCAATAGCACTATTAAGCATGATAGCAAAAACCATGGAGTCCATGATCTCCAACAGATTAACTTGGTATTTAGAATCCCAAAATCTTTTATCACCAAGACAAGCCGGCTTTCGACAACTACACTCTACCAATGAACAAGTCATACGCCTCGGCCAAGAAATAAAAGACAGTTTTAACAAGAAAGAAGATACCTTGGCAATATTTATTGACTTTCAGTTAGCATATGACTCTGTTTGGAGAAACAAATTATTACTAAAACTCCAGAAATTAGGTATCTCCAGCAATATGTTCAGATGGATATCAGAATTCCTTAGTCAAAGATTCATTGCCACTAAATTCAATAATTCACTTTCTAATTATAGACAAACATATCGAGGTCTACCTCAGTGCGCTGTCCTCAGTACATCTTTATTCAATATTTATATAAATGACTTACCCTTCCTATTAGAGGCATCAAACATGAAAACAGCACTATTTGCAGATGATATAGTTTTGTGGACTTCCAGATCTTACAGACATAGAGACAAAATTCAAAATTCTGCTCTTAAAGCTCTAAATCAACTACATGTATGGAATACATCAAATTTGATGACACTCAATTTAAGCAAAAGTAACTACCAAATATTTTCACTCGGTAAAAAAGAAAGAGAATTCAATATCCAATACAATGGCCAACACCTTCCTAGGACTTATGAATCCAAATATCTTGGAGTTATTTTCGATAGTAAGTTAACATGAAGCAACCATTTGAAATACATTTCTGAAAAAGCTCGTAAAAGATTCTCCCTTCTGAAAAGACTAGCAGGAAAGAAATGGGGTTGCTCTACGAATACTTTGAACACTACATACAAATTGTTTATACAGCCAGTGCTGACATACTGCGGAGAAATTTTAATTACTTCACCTTTCATAAACGACATAGAATATGTTCAAAACCAATCTCTCAGACTCATTACTGGTGGAATCAAAACAACTCCAATAGATTCTATGAGATTCCTCACTAATATTAACAGCATCAAAATGACAATAGAAGAAAAACCACTGATTCAATATGAAAAACTTATCAGATTACCAGGAAACAATTGGCATTCATACAGTCCTCTCTGTAGATTGAAAATTAAAAAAAGTTTCATATCCATTGTTCAAGAATTAAAACAGAAAATAAATATCCCGAATTTAAAAGAAAACTTACAAATTAAACCAAACCCTTTAACTCTATTAAATATGGAATATAATTTAAATTTAACAGAAGAAATACTGAAATCAGAAGTAAACACTGAAATACTGAAACAATTGTCTTTAGAGACAATTAATATTAGGTATCCTCCACAAAACTGGCTTCATTTATACACCGACGGATCCTTGATCTCCAGAGAACAAGGTGCCGGTGCAGGTGTTACGTGCTGTCTCTTCTCACTTTATAGATCTCTTGGATATGGAACAAGTAGTTTTGATGGTGAAATCATTGCAAAAAGTGAATGTCTCAGGAATCTTCTATGCCACATCAATAAATTTAGGAATGCAGTTATATTGTCAGACTCCAAAGCAGCTATTCTATCAATTGTCTCTAAACACACACCTTCATCTCAAAGAGCAGAAATAACTAAAATGCTCTCTCAATTAATATCACTTAATAAAAGAATTGTATTCCAATGGATACCATCCCATTGTGGAATCCTGGGAAACGAGAATGTGGATGCTTTAGCAAAGAAGGGCAGCACTGCTACTTACAGACCTGTTACTAAATCTGTGTTTTACTCTGTAAAAAGATTTATTAAATCTATATACTTGGATTTCAACAAATAAAATTTGATTACACAATCACAAGGGAAAAAATGGAACTCTCTACATCAAAATCCACAGTTAATTCCCGATTTACCACGAAAATCGTCTGTAGCTGCATTTAGATTGGCAACAGGCCATGATTGTTTGGCTAAACACCTGCATAGAATTGGAATATATCAGTCCCCTAACTGCCCATTGTGCAACTCAAACCAAGAAATGGATTCGGAACACCTCAAAATCTGTGCTTCATTGGCTGGTCATGATAATATCTTTGAAAAATATTAGAATGCAAGAGGTCAAATGACTTTATTGTCAAACGCCTGGCATTAGAAAACAAGAACAACATATTCCTCTTAAGTTTACAGAAGTAAAATGTGAAATTATTTTAATCACATTAGTCCCGTGAACACTTCTAATTAATCCCTGAAACTTCAAAAAGACGAAAATACACATTTAAAATGAAAAAAACATTTATTAAAATTATATAATTAATTATAATTTGTTATTAATTTAGCCAACGCCTTAGATACCATACTTCACTAATCATGGCCTCCTACATCATAACCTACCTAGTACACGTATCGATTTTAAAATCCATGCCATGATATTATGTGATTATATGAGGACTTATTTGCAACATATTTTCTTTTATAAAACAGAATTTTTCGTTATGGTCATGGATAAAATTACGTATGGTACTTGTGAGTATGATCTTTATTGCGCTCGTGTAATTTAAGCACTCGGCTGACACCTCGTGCTTAAATCTTTCCACTTGCGCAATAAAGATGCACTTACCTCACAAGTACCATAAATAACTATTACCTATCTTTGTTGATGTGAGCTTGCTTTTGTACAAGAACAAGAACTATTTTCTTCCTACAACAGAACATCGTAACAACATGTTCAATAACTCGTTAATGCTGTTCTTTCATATTCTAGAATGTAACAACAGTAACTTAAGCTCTACTGACCATGCATCGAAGAATTATGAAAACAAAAATAAAAATACAAATTTTACTTTATACACTAATCTTTAGACCTCCTGCGGCACAGTGAAAAATGTGATCAGAGACCTAGTTTTTTTACTGCTCATAGTAGAGACCACAAGGCAACTTTTGTACACTGGAAATATAAATCATGAAAAGAGATACAGCTGCTCTCGAAACAGGGTACCGGTATTTCATAAACCAGGGTTTATTATTATTAACTTCGGTGTGTATAACATGACTTATGTTTTTCTGTATTCTGAGTGTAATACATGTCATAATACAGTAAAATGATCACTTTGCCTAAGTCTTATTTTCTAACATTTTGTCAGTATTAACAGTTTATGCCGACATATGCCCTTAGTAGTATCACTGCCTATAAGATGTACTGGAGAAATGTTATGTTGACACTGAAGATTTTTATGCCTCTCTACTTAAACTAATGGGTGCCAATGCTCTATTAATGAGGAACCTTGTAAGGTTTGCTCTCTCACATTTCGAATTTCGGATATTTTTTTTTCGATATACCCTATTGTACATTTACTGATATTCTGATAAATATTCGAACGTTTATTGATAAGTAACTGTAGCTTACTTAAATCTGTTGTCCCAGTAAAGCTGCTTAAGAAATTCTGGAAAGTCTGCTTCCAGTGCAACTATCTTCTTTCCACTTCAAAGACCGTATTTTATACTTCAAACCGTTCAGGGTGTAAATATTTATCCATCCCAGGCTCTGAGTAATTGTATTCTTTGATCATTCATATTATTTGAGGAATAAATTCTTATGAATAATCAGTTATGGAAATGAAGGTTTTATATATATATTTTTTCGGAATATGTATTAATATAACTTTCTTGTGTTAGCCTAAATTCTATTATACCTGGTTTACATGTTTCGACCTTTCATGGGTCATCCTCAGAACTGGGATGAGTTCTGAGGATGACCCATAAAAGGTCGAAACATGTAAACCAGGTACGATAGAATTTAACACAAGAAAGTCATATAATACATACTCCGAAGTGATACAGTGTTAAAAGTTGTGTAATAAAGATATATATTTTTTTTGTTGTTATTGTTAATTTATTTAAACATTTCTGATAATCCTACTTGTCTGTGGTGTAATAATCATGATGAAGATCTGGAACACATTCTTCTATACCGGTACTGTCCATCCATAAACCACAAAAGAAGTAAATTAAAATCATCAGTGCCAGTTGCAGAAGACACAGCCCTGCAGTATATATTGACTACACCCCACCTCTGGCTACTAGCAACAGGCATCTATAATGAACACCGATCAAAATACCCCTCATTTCTCGTGAAAAACAACAACTGAATAGACAACAATGGACTATAGTAGACTTTATGTTGTCAGCAAACAGCTGGATACATTAAGAAGATTGATTGGTTAATTTATTTAAAGATGTTCTAATCCTTCTCATGTAGACCAGATGTTAATGTCTGTGTGCTTCACACCAAAAGATAAACCACTTATTAAAGTAATAATGAGAAATATACATGGTGTCTTACAACTTCATTTTACGTTTCTGTAGGTATATAATCAATAGTTTACCGCATCTATTTTATGTTCTTCATCTATAACAAATGTATTTGCACTCCAGGGACCATAACCTTTAATTGCACTTACTGTATATCACGTATCAAACTGGTTGTATCCTGTCAATGAAGTCTGCAACCAAATAATAAATGATTCAAATCACCAAAGGATCCACACTCCAGTTTTATGGCAATAAATAGGAGTAAGTGCCACTTTAACTTTATTCTCATAAAAAGAGATATAACTGCTCTCGAAACAGGGTATTTCATAAACCAAAGTTTATTATTTTTAACTTCGGCTTGTATAATATGACGTATCTTTTTCTGAATAGAATCTTCTAGACTCAAAAAGAGGCTCCTTAAGTGAAGCTCCTCAGCCGCTTCCTTTGCTAAACCATCAATAACGTCATTACCATGTATTCCGCAGTGACTTGGTATCCACACTAGTTGTAACTCATTATTCCTGCGTTGAATATCATATACCAGGTTTTTTACAAAGCACGATATCCAATGATAACCTGGTTTTCACTACCGATGTCAACTGAAACAACACAGTAAGTGAATCAATAAAAATGAATATTTTAGAATTAGTTGTGTTCATTAATGATAATAAAACTCGTTTCACCACTAAAATCTCAGCAATGTCAACGTGCAATGTCTCTTTTCGAACTAAGTAGCATTGCATTATAAAATGCAGCTCCAGTTCCTTTTCTTTTTTCGAACCATCACAACTTTTTTTGAAGACTGACAGATAGATTGTAAATATTCATTGAACCTTTGTGGCATTGTACCCTCCTTGGCAAATGTAGTCGTATCGTTGCTAATAGGATTTATTACGACTGAGTAATCTGTACAGTAACAGGAAAATCTAGGGGTCTTCTGTGTATTAGAATCAGAAAAATAAGCTCCAAAGACCTCTATAAATCTTAGATATTTAATCTTAGGTCTCGATGAAGTGTTAGTGAATAATTCATGCAGATATTGAATGGAGTATCACTACTGAATCAAAATACCAGTCAACAAACTTGTTACTGTTGACAACCATTAAACAATACAACAATACTGATACCAGTATCACAACCATATTCAAATGTCTCTACTTACAAATAAATTTCCATTACAAAAATTCTCTTAAAATATAATGGGTGACACAGGGGAGTGTACTTATTTGTGAATGAACAGTACAAAGTTTATTATTTTGGTTTTAACACTTGTGTGAACTTATGCCATTTATTTTACATAAATAAAATCACATCTTGAAGGCAATGTTCATCTTCATTGATGTAGTTTTCAAGTCGAGATGTGAAGCTGCCCCATATGTGTTCCAATGTCTCCCGATTGATCTGCAGCACCTCTCTACGAATAGCTGTCTTCAGTTTGTCTAATGAACGGGGTTTGTCGAAGTAAACTCACCCCTTAAGTGTCCCCACAGAATGAAGTCGCACATACTCAGGTCGGGAGATCGAGGAGGCCAAGGCACATCTCAGAACCTGGAAATTAAATGGCCAGGAAACAATCCCCATAGGATGTTCATTGAATTTCTGATGGTGTGGGCTGTAGTCCAATCTTGTTGGAACCACACATATTGTTCCAAGTTCAACATCTGGAGTTCTGACACAGAAATGGTGTTCATCATGTGCATGTAACGATTGGAATTCACTGTTACTGCTACACCCTCCTCTTCAAAAAAATAGGGACCGATAACATAACGCCTGAATATCACGCACCACAGTGTCACATGGGGTGAATGTAGAGGTCGTTCATGCAGTTATCTTGGATTTTCCGGTGCCCAGTGTCTGAAGCTGATGAACCCGTTTAGATGGAAATGCACTTCATCACTCATAAAGATGAGCGCATCAGGTTCTTCGTGAAAAGAACCTGCATCCATATGGCAAAATCTTCCCCCTGACCATAATCTTCTTGCGAGTAATTGCTGCACACAGACAATCTTGTACACATGAAATTTCAGATCAGTTTTAAAAATTCTGAACCCATGATGGGACTGCTACATGCCGCCGATGTTGAAATGACGGCAGAATAATCTCTGAGCTGCAATCACTAAGTCACCGTTCCTCACATACACATTGTATGTGAACACGCGATGTTCCACTGACCACGGCGCCATGATAACTGAAATGGCAAACATGACGGAAGTTAATGCTTACCCCCACTCTCTCCACATTACTTCCTTCGCGAGTACAGTCCCATCAAAAATGAGTACACTCCCCTATGTCACTCTTTACTTGTTCAATTAACTTTCATTCTGTAATTAATATAAATATATTCTAATATACAATTTAATCATTTGATTTCAGAATTCAGTCTTTACTACCTTAACCAAACTTGTACAAAGTGTTCGCAATTTCAAGGTGAGAATCAATGCTGCTTTAGCATTGTCGATACCATCCAGTAGGCAGTTTTATGGTCCCTACTACATTGCAATATGGAATGCATTACTTGCTGGACTTGATAATTCCCAGAACATGGAAGACTTCAATGAATATAAACATCGTGATAATCTACTAGACCAGGTATAAACAAAAAAAAAAAAAAACTTAATATATACTGTTATGTTTAGATAGCTTGACAGGTCGTAATATTCTGCGCAGTAAACCAGGCAAGTCCATTTGATATTTATAAGGAAAAAAGGGGCGTAACTTATGTGTTAGTTGCTGTGCAGCTCCTGTGGAGTTCACTTCTTTTCCTCATACAAGTGCGTAGTATACTAACATTAGTCCCGTAATGGAACCAATAAAGACATTGCAGTTTAGTTTATTGTGAGTGGATGAGTGAAAAGATAAGACTGCATTGTGTTAAGTACGAGTGTTTGGATAGCAGTGATTGGAGAAACTGTGATCGCCCATGGAGTGCAGGTATGTGACTAACGTTTTTCAACATAGCTTTAACATACATTAACATGCTTTCAGTTCTCCTCCTTCCTCCTCCTGCCCCACTAAATCTGCAAAGAAACTGACACCCCTACTCAAATTTTCGCGTATAACACCAACCAAGCTATCCAAACACAACAGTGCTATCTTTTGTTTGTTTGTGTGTTGTGTGTGGGTGGGCATGCGTGTGTTTATTTTTTATTTCATTATTCAACATGTTCCATTACACAGCGTAATACAATATGTCTTGGTTTTCTTATTAGAAATTTATAAATATTTTTCTTAATACATTTTCATTCAATTTTATGGCTTCGAACATGTCAGTAATGGCCTATCAATTCACTATAGTGTTAAGTACAAATTCCTGCATAGAGAAAACAAAACTCAACCACAATGAAAATCTTAGATGTCGTGTAACCAGAAAGAGAAATCCTCTGTAGTAATCATTCATACAGCTGATCTAACAGGGTCCGCCGAGAACAAATGTAAATTTTGATGGGGGGAACTGCTAGAGTGCCAGAACAAGAAATACGTTGTTTAATAAGCTCTGTGACTTCAATCTTGACCACTTTACAATTTACGAGGATGCATAGGCTCCACTCACTAGTGATGCCAAGCCCAAGACATTTAATTACCCACCGAAAGATTGGACGAAGCGATGCTGCTTGAACAAACCTGAATCACTTGCAAAGTGTAAGCAGCAGCCTTACTACTGATCCAGCATAATCAACTTGTGTCTGGTTAAGTTTGTTACCAAAAGATAGCATTGCATATTGCAATTCTGTTGTTTAATAAGGAGCCAAGGATGTAACTGATTAGTAAATCAGTGAATGTTTGGGCTAAAGATTAGAAAAGCAGTGACACGTTTTATATCAGTTCCTGAATCAAGAGCTAAATTAATGTCACTGATTTGATTTGTAAGTCAGCATTGGAGAAGAAATGTCAGAAGGAAGTGAAATAGGGAGAAGAGTATGACAAGGATACCTTTTATCACCTACACTGTTCAACATCTACTTGGAAGATTTAGTGAAGAACTGATTTCAGAACATGGGAGAGGTGATAGTAGGAGGAAGATTTTTAATGGGTTATTTTACGACACTATATCAACATCTCAGGTTATTTAGCATCTGTATGAAATGAAGATGATAATGCTGGTGAAGTGACTTCTGGGTCCAGCACCGATAGTTACCCAGCATTTGTTCATATTGGGTTGAGGGAAAACCCCGGAAAAAACCTCAACCAGGTAACTTTCACTGACTGGGATTCAAACCAGGCCACCTGATTTTGTGGCCAGATGCACTAACCGTTACTCCACAGGAAGAAGAATAAAATGCATAAAATTTGCTGATGATATGATGTTGCTAGCAGAAGAGGAGACGATACTAAGACGATACTGGAGCTAAATGACAGCTGTGGGCATTTCGAACATATCTTAGTAGGCCCTAATCAAGAATGTTATCATTACAGGAAATTCAAACAAAGTGTGATATCTCATAAATCGGTGTTTCTGAATTGGCTCTGAATTACCCAAATCGGTTAAATAATTTCTGAAATTACCTCATACACAGACACGCACACACATAAAATAATACTCCCTCTTTATGTATTAGTGTAGATAAACCAGTGGCGTATACTGGTTAAAGGATTTGGGCTACCACTGACCCTATTATTACACAAAATATATCTAACAATTACTTTAATTTTAATTACTATGGTAAAACTAATAATACAAAATTATTACATTATGTTATATTATAAACTTTTTCTTTTGTAATTTCCTTGGGCTACCGCCGGTAGCCCGCAAAATACGCCCCTGAGATGAACTTTTATACATATGCATATCATAGAATATAATGATATCCATATAAAATGTTGTTAAATGAATATCTTTCACTTGCTGTGTAATGCTGCCTTCCTTAAATAAATGCAGAGTCATTTGTTTTCACTTTATTATATGTCTGAGGCAGCACTGACATAAAATGCATTATTTTAAAACTTATATATCTCGTTAAATATCAGTCTTATCAAAATTTTGCATAGAATAAAACTTGTTGGAAACATTTTTAAAGCAACTTTTAAGGAAGATATTTCGATTTATTTACTTCAGGCCCTCTTATAACTCCCCTTTTAAAGAAAGTATTTTGAATACCATATAACCTAAAATGTAAGTTGGAACTAACTTATTTTACGTACCCCGGTACCAATTTTCATAGAAATCGGTTCAGCCATTATTGAGTGAAAAATAACAAACATACAGTAGAGTCCTGATTATCTGGCCTTCCGTGTTATCCAGATCGATTTTTTTTTTATTACAGTAGTCTACGTATATACAGAACTGAACAATAACAAAGTTTTTTATTCTTCATTCTTTAAAGTCAATTACATACTGGTACTGTACTACAGTATGAATAAAAACTCATTTATTATGTACATGTGAGTAACATGTTTGTACATTACTCAGTCTGACCTTTCTCTCTTTAAGATTACAAGATGGAAAACCACATAATGCTCTCACACTCCATATTATTAGCCAGATTTTTTGTTATGTGCATAGCCCTTGGCCCATATAGTCTAGATAATTGGGACTACTGTACAAACAAAAATTTCAAAAATGGTATTTTCAATCTTAGGGTAGTTCATTATACATGTTAGCACCAATTACTTTTACAAAAGCGAAAATTACCAGACAAATTTAGATTACAGTTTTATTATTAGCATAGTAATGTACTGATGATGTAATATAGTTTTATCTTATTTATTGAACAAAATATTAGCATTACCTCATAGCAGTAAGCCAAACAATGTTATGCTATAAGAAGCTGGATTTATTATACCTACTGAAAGATTGGACACTGGCCAGTAAAGGTAGTTCATCCTACCTATTTCAAGCTTTATTTGTAGCCAGTAACTCTCTCTCTACTTTTTGCTGTTGGGATATGTGTTACAGTCTATAATTGCGTTTTGTCTTGCATTATACTTCCTTTAAGGATGTATTTTTATCGATTAACTGCACAACATGAAATTTGTCCTTTTTATAGAAATATATGTATTTGATGTATTTTGTGACAGCAAAAACGAATCTGCAGTTAGTTTTTGCCCAGCACATACTGTTTCTCCAAAATAAATAAATATTTATTTAATATTAATGAAATGTTGCACTACTTTCATCTTATGGGATGCAACATGTCACTGAGAGTAGATTTTCTTGACAGCCACCTTAACTTCTTTCCAAAACCCTTGGTGCTGTAAGCGATGAACACAGGGAGAGGTTTCATCAAGAAATATCTACCTTCGAAAAGTGCTTCAGTGGAAAGTGGAATGCAAATATGCTGGCAGAATATTGCAGGTCACTCATTAAAAAGACTGCAGATGCTGTCTACAAACGTAAAAGATCAAAAAGACATTTTAATTTGTGAATTTTGGCCAAACAAAGGTTACTTTATGTGCTAGTGTAACAAATTTGTGTAAATAAGTGAAGTGCGTGAAATGGTGTGTGTTAGAAAATTTTAGTTTTCAGAAATAAACTCAGCACTTCTCATTTAGTTAAAATTACATAGTTTCATCTATCTAAAGGACAGAAACAAAGTTTTGATTTGTTGTCCAGTGTTATCTTATGTTTTGATTTTTTATTCCCTACTAAAATATACCGGTAGTTGTTTAGTCAACTGTCTGAAGACAGGTCTGGATCCTGCAAGTGACACCAATAAGGAATCACTCATGAGGCAACTAGGTCAGGAGATAATGTGGTAGGATGGCCAGTTCTTTTCCCCTCCATTGCATACATTGCTGACTAGTTATATATTACACTAATCAGACTTCAGATATATACAAACAATTGCTCTTCCTCTGACACATATTGTCAGACTGCCTGATAATAGATACACATATCAGCCAGAACCTCAATCGGGAACCCTCCTCACTTTTTTGGCATTGAATCGGAAAAAAGGAAAGTGAAGTGCGAGTAAATATAAGTATTAAAATGTGTGTAGTTGATTCCTGAAACATCCAAATATTGTAATTTGGACGTGACAGACACTTAATCTGGCAGTTTACAGAATTATTTTTCTAAGCTAGGAGCACTTGTAAAGCATAATTTATTACCCTCGATGATGGTAAAAAGCGAAAATGCTAACTGGTAGAGTTCAATTTCGACGTGACTGAGAAGTGGCCTGTAAATTGTACCTGAAGAGGGCAAATTTGTAAGGAAATAGCCATGAATGAAGAAGGATAAATTGTTTAAATAACAAGGTGAAGTTGAGTGAAATTTTGTTGTTTATTTATTGTTATCTCTGCATTTTAATTGCACAATGTATCATTTTTATTTCTACTTAATTTTTCAGATTTGCTTAACATTGAGTCATCTGGCAAGCATGGCTACAAGAGATGACCTAGGATCTCTTCATGATGTTCTTGTGTTTCATTTAGACACATTACAGCAGCATTTACTCAAATTTCATGAGCGTGTAGTTCCAGAGAAGACAAGTGTCCTTACTGCTGCATCCAGTCATGCCACTTCTCTGCTTCAGCTTCCCAATCTCAGCTTCAGTCAGCACAATGCAGCTGTTCTGCTTACAAGCCTGTTCTTGCAAGAAACGGATATAACCTTGCCCTGCAATTGAATTGAAATACCGAGTGCGTTAATAAATTGTTGTCTGTATCTTATATCTGCTTTTTTAAAATATGTTTAAGAATTGCCATATGAACATTGCAGAGTTCATTTGATAACACTAGGGAACAAATGAAAACTCTTTTCCGCGGTATAAATATAAATGTGCCACTTTTACTAATTTTAGTGCTCTGAATTCAAAAATGCATTTTGTTACGCCGTATAACATCAGGTTTTTTGGCAATTTAGCAAAACGTTATTTTACTACAAAATAAAATTTTAAGTTACAGCATGTTCATTAAAATCATAATAACGTAATTATTTTGTATATCTGATTCGTTAACACATTCATGTATTTTTTTCCAAGTTGTATAACAATAAAAGAAACAGTTAAGAATTCATAGAAACATTAGGCCTCTATACAAAGAAAACATCTTACTAAACTAAATTATAAGAGCAGAAAGCTTACCTTCAGAATGCATATTAGACGTCCTCAGTTTCCATTTTTCTCTTTCCATGGAATCTTAGTGTGTGTGAAGTCCTCAAGTATTCTCTGGAAGAGTCATCACGTGCAATATTCCAACAGTAATTGGCTATCATATTTACATTCCAACATCCCTGGTAGCATCTCTCTACCTCTTTTAGATCCTGGTGGAACCTTTCACCTTGCTCTTCGCTGAGGGCTTCTAAATTCGCAGGAAAGTAATCTATATGAACCATTAGAAAGTGAAGCTTTAGATTTATGTTACAACCAAGCACTTTGAACTTGTCCAACATGTTTCCTATAATTTCTTTGGACTGTGGATTCTTCATGTTACCAAGAAATTTCTTCACAACTTCTTTGAATGCATTCCATGCACTTTCTTCTGTTTCGTTCATTGTACTGGTGAAGTTGTGGTCCATCATCAGCTTTCTAATTTGTGGATCATCGAATATTCTCGCCCTGATTTTAGCATGTGACAATGGAGAAAACATCGTACATAAGTACTGGAAGCAAGGAAGATTTTTGTCTAGTACCTTGACAGACTGCTTCATAACTCTCAGTTTTATATGTAATAGAGAGAGTATAATTTTCTTACGAGCAACGAGACTTACATTGTTAATATTTTTGTCTCCTGGCGTTAGTTGCTTTCTTTCAGACCAGTATACAATATTTCAATGTTTGTCCCTGGCCCTCCTGTCCCAATCGCACAGGAAGCATGGAAATTTTGTGTATCCTCCCTGTTGTCCCAATAGTAAACCAACAACCTTCAGGTCACTGCGTATTTGCCACTCAAGTTCATGATATTTAATTATTTCAAGAACCAACCTTAATGTGTCATTGGTTCCGATAGGACTGTAGAATGTGGAAGTGGTATGGATGCTAATTTATTCCCATTAAGATGCAATACTGCTTTAAGGCTTCTTTTCGAAGAATCAATAAAAAGCCTCCAACTTTTGGGCTCATATACCTCCTCTCCCAACTGTTTTAGTAGATTTCTCACATCTGTACAATATACAGTCTATCTTTCTGTGTATAGTATTTCCGGAAAAGTTTTTCATGATTCCTATACCATAAAAATGTAACTCCAGGTGCCAACATGTTCTTCTTATGTACCCTAGAGCCTATACCATAAAAATGTAACTCCAGGTGCCAACATGTTCTTCTTATGTAGCCTAGAGCCTTAGTAATTCACTTTTCTTTTTGGTGAGTCCTAATTTCCTTACCTAATCATTCAGGTCGGGTTGGGCAAATTTTTTTGGTGAATTGTCAAATTCGTCTGGATCAGAAGACATCTCAGTATCTGCATTCGAGGAATTGCTTTCAGATTCACTGTCACCCAAGTTTGCTAGTGGTGTAGGTACAGGTAAGTCAGGCCCATGAGGAACAGGCCTCAAAGCTGATTGAAGATTTGGATACTTAATTGATTTCTTGTTTTTCTTGTTGTAACCAGTAACATTATACATACAAAAATAACAGTCATCATAGTGATTCTTCTGCTCACGTCATACCATTGGTAAGCAAATGGCATTGCTTTCAGTTTTCCTGCATACCAGTAAAGCAATCCTTCTACACAGCTGTTACATGCACTATGAGGTGCAAATGATTTATCCATGTCACCAACTTTTACTTTGAAGTACGCAAAATATAGCTTTACAAACGAATCTATTTTACGTACTTTTCAATCGAATATATAACACCCACAAATATATAGCAAAACTTCTGAAGATTTTGTACACACTGTCTCCTTCGCAATCCTGATGTACTTGCCATATTCAGTTTTTAAAATCATGCTTTTGCACTACGATTCTAGGGACACCACTGTAACAGAATTCACATGTGTTCACAGAAGTAAGCCAACTGCTCAACTGACAAGATTTAAGAACTGTATATTAGGGTTTTCTGTAAACAACTATTTCCCCGCAAAGTGAGAAAGGGGCTGGGGTGATAGGGCATGGGATCATGAAGCATCATTCTGAGACAAATATTAGAACAAAAATATTTAGTTGTGGATATTTAGGGACATCAGTTTAACACATAGTGAATACTGCAGGACGATACATATCGAAAAAATGAAATTGCGACAAAACTAGACGTGATACTTAAAAAACTAAATTATTTTCGAACTGAGGGCATTGGTTTCCATACCAATAACCAACTTTATTTCTTACCGCAGAACAGTTGTTTCCTAGTGTAATTAATTATTTTAAAAACCTAATTAAATTCAATCTTCTACTGAATTAAAACAGACTTTCTTGTTCTCTCAAACTCGTAATATAGTGGCGTAAATGCAAACATCGACGACTTCATAAATGAGTGTATGTCGAATATCGAGATGCAGGCGTGTTTCCTGCTGTTAGAATTATCTGCTGACTTCTGGGACAAGAAGTCGTTTTTATTTCCAATATGTTGTGGAGAGAAATGTGAATGATGTGTCACATGGAGCGTTATTTAGTCACTCAAGGGAAGTAACTTACATCATTGTAGAAAAAGGTTATCTGACTGATTATAATGTCCTTTAAAACATGAATAAATTTTGCAATTTTATTTATGTCATCAATTTATTTAGTTGTGAAATACACAGGACAAATAAGGAGCTTGAAAATGTTTTGTACAGTGTCCTCAACAACAAACATCAACATACTCTACCATTGAAACCTCAGATCTCGTCTCTGTCGTAATTCAGAAGGGAAGCAAAGTGTTGTTAGATTTGGAGGGTTCTGATTGTCAAAATGTATTTTTAAGCATTTCCACAAAAACTACAAGTCCATTTTGTAAACATTTAGGTACGACCTTGCATGTCATGCTGTGATTAATTGGTGCCTATGAAATCTCCAGAAGTTTAGGAGTTTTATTTAAATGTATAATATTAAAAGAGCATTTTAGTTTATCAGATTTATTATATTTTCAATTCACTGTAATAATATTTCAATTCTAGCTTTTAATGTTAAACTTGTATTTTATTTACATTATGTATGAGTGCCAAGGAATCTTTATTCTCAGCATAGGCAGACGACAGAAGAGAATGATTTATTAGGGACCAATATTCGTGCTCCTGAGGTAAACTGTAATCACTATGATATTTTGCCATTTCCAAATGAGAAATTAATTTAAACCGCAAATACAGGTTGGAAGTGAAATAGCCTTGCAGATTTCCAGAGCGAATAGCTCATGTTGTATGTAACAGAAAACTATAATATCATATTGGTGGAAAGTTCATAGCTTTTTTTTTTTTTTTTCAGAAAAAAGTTTTTTCCCCAATGTTTAACAATCTCTTATTTGGTAACTATTGGGAGTAAGATCGTGATTTTAGACCATATCGATAGGAAATCTAATAAAGAATAATTTATCCTTCTGGCATATTTCAATAGCATGCACGGTTTTCGTGTAAATTTAATTTAAAAACCGCTAAATTCAAACCACTGTACGAAGCGAAAGCGTGGCAATGTCTTGGCAGCTTACATATGGAGACTCACCGAATTCATTGACCTCTTACATCTGTATATGAGTAGCAATGATATTGCAGGACTGCCGAAACTTCAAACTTAATTTTCTAATTAACTGTGCATTTAATCACAAAACGTAATATAGGTTTTCTATTCATGTACTTGTACCCTATCATTTCTTTCAATCTGCAAGGTTTTTCACTTCCACTCTGTTATTATCTAACATAAGAAGGTAAAAGTAGCCCCTTCACATGCTTTTGCTTTCTTGACTTCAGCACTAGAATGAGGAGAAAGTCAGCACCACGCTTTGACCTCCTTTTACTCCTGGGAAAGACTCTGTATATACTCAATTTGGTAGGAGGCTGAGTGAACCTCGTTTGGAAATGAGAAAATTCCGTCACCACCAGGGTTGGAACCCCAGACCTTCCAGTCCGTAGCCAGCTGCTCTGCGAACTGAGCTACTCAGCCATCATATCATTTAACGTAGATTCATCTAATAAATTATGTTAACTTCAAATATTTATTTTTCTCTGTGCAAAGCAACAAATAAAGGAATCTGAAGAAAAGAACAAATGAATTTGTAAATTAAAAGCCATTACATACAGCCTTAATAAAATGAGTGTCTTCCAAATTCTAAGTCCCATTTCAATAGCTTCATTTGACTTCATGAGCACTGAATTCACACTTGTACGACTTTGTTATGCAGTTGCATAGTTAAAAACATGAATTGTTGTATCGTATTGATAGTTAGTCTAGAGGAGTGACCTCACAGTTTATAGTTGTGACATTCTGTGTTCAAATCCAGATTTTTTCAAGAATAGGACAACCCAGCTCACCTCTTCTGTATCAAGAGTAGAAAAATATAGTCAAAAGTTATCCACAAGTACCAGCTCTGGATTTTGGAGTTATGTACTCTAATATGATCTCATAGAATTATAAAGATACTAAACAACTGCAGAATTTCGCTCATGCACAGTTACTAGTAAGAGCCCCAGACATACCCCAACAGAAAACAGAGCTGTAGATCAAATATTTAATTGGGGATTAGGCAATAAGTTGGACTGCAATACTAGAAAAACACTTGCTATGGTAGTCACCAGGAGGAGGCTAGAGAAAACTCCAATTACTTACCTAATACTACAGTGCCATATCTTGGAATTGTACTTGAGTGCAAATTGATAGATAACACTTCAATTTCCTACATAGTAAAGCCAGCGAACTACTACATCACTTGACCATTGCTACATGTGTCACATGGGGACTTCTCCTTTTCACTGAAAATTATATTTTGTGAGACAGTTGAACTCCTGATTTTGTATTATTCAATAGTCTTTCAAGATGCATTCAGCTGAAGCTGGGCGCAAAGTAAACTTTATCAAATTTCTAGGGGGTATCTGCTTCGAATCATTAGGGAATATAAGACAATTTCCACTGATACTACCCTAGTCATCACAACTGTAAAACAACTCATGGTTCACATTTTTTTCATATATTGATTTCCCTGTCTTTCCATGACTATATTGAGAAATTTTCCCTGACAATAGCGATTTTTGAATATGTTTCTGTAAACTTTTTCCACATATGTATCGTTAAATTTATTGAAATTAGAAGGTGATAATTTTTTTAATTTAAAGGAAATAAATAATTGAATCGCACTTTTTAGAAAGGAACTAAGTCAAAATTTGTCATTTTTATTTCTTCTGATGAAATGATTAATATTACTAAGACGCAAAGATAAACAAAGGAAGGAACTTAAACAAACCTTTCCCTGTACCTCTAACATCAAGTTGATGTTTATATTACGGCACTGGTACACTGGTATTTATTCATGAAAGTAAGTTCTTTTGCTCTTCTGAAAAATATAACATTTTGACTTAGTTCCTTTCTAAAAAGTGCGATTCAATTGATACTATGCAATTTTGTTCCGTTGATTTTTTTAATCGGCCTCCACCATTCCCATAGCCATCCAATGCTCTTCTTACTTTATTATTTGTGTTATATTTGACAAAACATTACAAATTAAGAACAAAACAAAGACAGTATTGTTTTCATTGTGTCCTAGCTACGTAAAACGTATGTGAACTCAAAATACAAACAAATCAGTAAAACTGATTCGATTTCTTCTCCTCCAGCATCTCAATCTTTGTTTTTATGGTATCTTCTTCTTTAACTGTCTGGCGTTTTAGTATCTTCCTTTGTTCTTCAAGTTTTTTTATCTCTAAGGAAAGTTTCCTTTTTTCAAGTAATTTCTCTTCTTCTTCTTTCTGGTTTTGTTTTGATTCCTTGAGATACTCGTCGTATATTATATGAGCAGCAATTACATGTGTTACCATTTTATGGGTGATAGGAATATTTTCTATGTTTTCATAGAACCTTGCATTTTCAAGTTCTCTGAGAAATGAGACTGTATTCAGTTAAGTTTTCTATTCATAAGTTTTTATTGATAGAAACCCACTCTCCATTGTTGCATTTCCATGTGAAAAAATTAGACCAAGCTTCACATTATTCCACAAGTCTAAGTAATGTTGGTTTCCTACCAATATTGGTGAAAAGAAATCATCAAGTCTTGCATTTGTTCTACTTTCAAAAAATTGTTTCAAGTTAAGATCAGGACTAGAATGGGCTTTCCCACAAAATGAAAAGTATTGCTCTTTGGCCCTTTCTGCAACAACTCTGCAATTCTATTGTGAATATAAAATTTATCTAGCAGTAATGTGAATCTTATTTTGCCCTGTTGTGGTTGATAAATAAGATCGGGATCCAAAGATGATAGTCCCTGGATAATTTTATATTTTAGAGGACATCTTTCCAAATTTTCTCTCTCATTTTAATTAAGATAATTTGACATTCCATTTTAAATCTTAGGATCTGAGCGTCATTTGCAGTAACTTCTTTAAGAAATTTTTTGTTTGGAAGCCTATCCATATCAATGTTTTTTACTTCACGTGAATTTTGTTTGTCTTTCAGATTAAGCTCAATGATGTAGGTATTTTACAAATTTTTCCATCAAATTTTGTAAAAGACTTTGTAGATCTGCATTATATGAACGGAGCAAGAGGGTATTTTAAAAACTCATCTTTTGTTTGAGTTGAAATGTTTTTCAAAGGCTTAGTATGAAGTGATTTCTGGTTATCAATATATTTCTTAATATCATCACAAATGGTTAAGACTATTGTCCAGCTGATGTTACAAGACAATTAAAAACAGTCAACACTTCCAATGAATCTACAACTGTGTCGTTCTTCTTTTTGCAAAACTCACAATAAGAGAATCCCTGTGAAAATTTCCCTGACATTTTTCTGAAAAGTAGATATTTCCCTGACTTACGACATATTTAAAACAGTTTTCCTGACTTTCCCTGATAATTATTTATTACTCTGACATTCCCTGACTTTCCAGGTCACTGTGAACCATGCAACTGTACTTGATAGAAATTTGTTATTGTTTAGTCAACTGTCCATTGATAAGTTTAAGGCAACTAAACCAGGAGATAATGGGGTAGGGTAGTCAGTTCCTTTCTCCCCCCATTGCATACATCCCCGACTAGTACACTAATCTTACTTGAGATGTTAGCAATTTATAAAGCTAAAATGTATAACATGAAAAGGATTCACAGCTCCCTACAAATTCATCTTGACATAGAAATCAGAGTTCCCTTCCTGGTGTGTGCTATAAATTAGTTAAAGTATGCAACTGCACTCATGTTCATGACATTGATATTTATACTAACAGTTCTCAAATAGTTGAAGATGTGGAGAAAACTAACTACTGTATGTAGGCTGCACTTTTGTGGCAATTCCTGTGCAGGGTTCCCAATCTGATCTCCCCAATGACTATTATTGCCACCATAATTTTTTCCCAAAGTCATTTGTCCCAAATAAAAATTTCCCAAGACTACAATTTCCAGTGACTATATCAAGCATTTCTCGCAGAATTATTGTTTATTTCCTATGAAGAGGATTCAGCAATGAAGGATTAAATTTACAAACAAAAGTTGTGACCAATGTATCTTTGATAATGTAGAGTTTTGTTTCATTCCTTGTACTGCTCGTGGTCAAGTAGAATATTCGTTATTCATTCATTTGCTTTGCCTTAACAGACTACACTAGTGACAGTTGAGTAGTTATTATTCCAGAATCGGCTTGCTTCTTCACAAAATGTGACGTTGGAGTTAAAAACAATTGTACAATCTTCCGTCAATATTACTACTTCTCTGTTGACCCACAGTTGTATCTTCATGCATTATGGGGACATAACAGTTGAAATGCTACGTGCATCCCAATGCATATTGGGTTACATTGTCAGATGTTAAAGGTAAATGATGATTTGATCATTATAGTGCAGTGGTAATGACAAGACAAACCAAAGCTGGATATAAGTTGCTAAATAATTAAATATAAGTGAGTAATAAATACAAATGAATACTATAATCACAATCAATCTAGCATGGAATCTTCTAGAATTCATGTACAACTGTGCTCAAGTACATAATTAAGTTAGAAAGTATAATGCTGTCTTCTAAGAATTAGAATATATAATTCTGCACAGTACTTTTCAGTTATTCATTATACCAAATCACGAAATGAGAGGAGGATCCATACCGCTAAGTTACAATATATTTCCATACTTTACCTTTGAGCCTGTTCCAAGCTAACCAACCAAGTATATATGTTACAACTCCGAAACATCGGAGCTAGCCAGCACCCCCTGGCTTCTCATACTAGGTGACCTTCCTAGTAGAAGAATAGATCCTGAGTAATACGTCTTAAGACACACTACTGTCATCAAGGCTTAGTTCCCACTCCTACTCGCTTACCAGTGTAACAGTGCTTTGTGGCATAGTTGGAAGGATAGGACATGCCTGTAACTAAACAGATGAACTGGCGCCGATGAGTCTGAGCCACCATACACAGCTCACAGTTGACGACTCGATATTTTCTACGTCAAAGAATGCCACACACAGTCCAATACACATTCTTTGGTTCATATAATGACGAGATATTTGCTTTGCTATTCTGTTTAAATATTACAAATATACAGGTATGCTTAAGGGGAATTAAACCATGATAGATTACTATTTAAAACAAATCTATGGTGCGCGATAAAAAAGGGCGTAAGTAATTTTTTATGACCTCCATGTGAATACAAAAAATGAACTTCTTCAGATGGTACAGAGGGTAAGAGATATATATATATATATATATATATATATGTTCTTTTCCATAATGATGTAGTGTAGAACGTGAGATTTCCAGCTCATCATAATGCTACTGTTGCTGATTTCAAACTTTGCTTTTGTTCTATTCAGAACTTGCAATATATAATTTATGTCCTTTTTATTGCTCACCATAGAAATAAACACATGAAGACCACAGGGAAAAAAACATGATAAGCACCATTTTCCTCTTTTTTTTTTTTCAGGAGAGCAATTTTAAAGTTCAAAACACTCTCAAACAAATCCATGTAATTTAGTCCATTTTGTTACTTGGTTTTACGGTTAAGTATGTGTTGTAATGCTCTTAAGTATTGAAATATTTTTATTGATCATAACATGAGCTATATCTTAGTTTTGTTGGGAAAGTGTCCTGGACTCATCAGCTTTTCTTTTTGCAAATAATAATTTTTTTTAACTCTTACTCTTCATTATTTATTGGGTAACTTTATTTAGCCTGATTTCAATCAAATTCAATAGAATTGGAGTACTATATGAGGAGTGTCGTTTCAAAACGTGTTAAGTCCCCCCTCCATTGAAATTTAGTTTGATGCGATTTCGCGCTTATAAGCATGTCTTCTATCATATTCCGTAACAAAATTGGATAATTTTATATTACATCCTGTGTTTTTTGTATGCGCTTTCTGATGCGTCGGATCAAATCGTGTTATGTTCGCGAAACTGATCGGTTCAAATCGTATTAAATTCCCGAACGTGTTCCTTTCGTTTGTTGACCTGAACGAAATGCCACCTTTTTCCTAAGTTGTCAGTGCCTGTGTACGATGTAACGAATAACAGTTGCTTACTACTTTTGTGCAAAATGGATGGTTATGCAATAGTTGAGAAAGATCAAAGGGAAGCAGGGAAAGGCTACAAACAAAAACGAAATGGAAACAAGATAAATGCATTAGCTGTGTTACTACAAGAAACTGAATTAAACATCATATACTGAGATGATATATTTTAAACTACATGCATTTAATTATACACACAGTGGGGCAAATTAGACCTTTCTGCAACTAATCGTTTCCAATTAAAACGTGGTAATGGCAATGCGTGGTATGTCACACTGTCATGCTTCATTCTTGCTTTTGTTAATCACGTTACATCCAGTATTGTCCAAAACGCGAAAATATCGTTCTTCTTTCTGCTTGGGTTCTTCTTAATTAATGAACCTATATTATCTGGTTTGTCCTTCCCATCTGTAACGCCTAGAATTTTGTAGCTGCCAATTTTATTTTGCGACAGACCTACATCATAACAGCATATACTTATATACTTACAGAACACACACAGTAATGAAAAGAACAGTGGGTGACATCAGGAACTGTATCACTGATAACAAAGCTTATGCAATGCAAGCTACAGGTGAGACAGTATGACATCAGCAATAGGAGTGAACAAATTCCTTTGCTTTATATATCGAGAACCATTTGATATTTTGAGTTGCAGTTTTCAATTCTGTCACCAGCTACAACATGAAACTAATATTTTTTTTTGTTGAGTACCCCTATTCTTTCATAGGTATTCAAACCGTGATGAAGATTTATCAGCATTCGAATCACCATGTTGTCATAAAGAATGTCGATTTAGATGTGGCAATATTCCTGTATATTTTCTACTCAAAGCAAAGATTTTGGTGTACCGCGTACCAAGAAAAATGGATCAGGATCGGAAATTGAGTCAAATGATGAAAGTGTCTCCACCAAGCTTCCAAAACTAGGAAGGCCTCCGATAAGGGAAAGAAAGAACTATATACTCGTAAGAAGAAGAAAGTTATTGAATTCATTAAGAAATTAGAGGCAACTGAATCTCAGTACAGTCGCAACAAGAGCCAACGACTTTACCTGTCATCTGCTGTAATATCAACAAACTCTTTAAGTTGTACAGTTCAAAAGTTACAGAAAATTTCAAGATCAAAAAATGGTTTTTTCAAAACATTTTTGTATTCATTTCAACATTGGCTTCGGATAACCGGCGACTGCAGTTATTGTGCTCGTATGGCAAGTGAAATAAAAACCAAATTGGCTTCAAAACAGATTCTAATGGCTGAGCTGCATGCTCAGAAACTCAGATCTAAACAATTTTATGAAAGAACGCCACTGTGGTTCAGTCGCATTCTGTTTGGATTTACAGCAGGTCCAAAATTGGCAATTGGTGAAGCTTATCACTCTTGCCAAATTGCATTTTATTCACTGTGCATCACTGACATTCCCACAAAGTCCCCAACATTCTACATATTATGGAGTAGTGCCATTTTTCGAAGGACTCAGCTATGAGCTGGATGTTACTTGCATAAGACTTTTCTGTGACGGATACAGCGGGCAGAACAAAAACATGCACATAGTACATGCTCTTTGTTTCTGGCTCCAAAGCAAGGCGCCCCCACACATTTCCGAAGTTGTAGTGCATTTTCCAGTGCGGGGTCATTCATTTCTATTGGCTGATAGACTTTTTGGAGTTGTAGAGAAAACGTTGTGCAAAAAAGCCAAGATAATTACCCCTAATGATTATAGAGCTGTTTATGAAACAGTGGATTCCGTTAAAAATCTAGGAGAAAATTGACAATTCGAGATTACAGTGCAAAAAGGTGGACATAATCAAGGACATGAAAAGGATTGTGTTGAAAAGGATCTACAAAAATAGAAAATCAGAGGTTTCTTTGAAAATGGTATCCACATTTAGACGTGACGATCCTTTCAAAGTAGGCACTCATATTATAAAACGAGGAGTAAGAAGAATAACAGAGCCACAAATAAAAGAAACTTCTAGACTTCTTACTGATGCTAAGAAGAACGATGTGGATACTTTGCTCTAAGCGAGATTTGGAGATATCTGGGAAGAACTGGATGACTTGGGGTTCTATGTTTCTGCTCTAAGCATTGATGCAGGATCTTCTATTGAAAATAGTGAACATGGTGAACAGTGTGGCTGTCTTCATGAATAATTAGGTTTTGAAAAACTCTGAAAGATTGTATTTTCATAATTATATTACATAAGTGCTTTAATTTTAGACTAAAGGGTACTCAAAAACAATGTAGCTCCAATTTTGTCAATAGTATAATTTATGATACACTATTTCGTTGATAAGAAATACCGGAACACAGAATATTTAATCTCAAATATCAATTTGTGTTAGTTTATAACAAGTAACAAATGACATCTCTGTGAAAAATGGTAAATAAGTGAAACAGCATTGTGTAAGAAACAAAAGGTGTTGGATCAAAACGTATTAAATTCATTGTGACGTTTCAAAACGTATTAAGTAACAAATTAAAAGTCAAATTGCTGTTTTTTTTTTTTTTTTTTTTTTTTGCCATCCCTTTATCACTTCCACCCTTAAGCATTAACTTCATAGACTGTAGTTCTGCGGTCCCTTATTTCCTCCTTTCTTCTCCTCACCAGTAGTTGGACTATCCAAATCTTCTTTACTGACTCCTCTTTGTGGACTCAGAACGTCCTTCTTGTTTCTAGATTGAATAAAATACAATTTGAAAAATTTGCACTTAACCTCTTTATAAAGTTAGGTCTTCAATTGTTAACATCCCTTTGTGCTATAATTCTGAAATAAGGACTCTCAGATAAAGATCACTGAGTGATTTAGTCTCAGTTTGGCCTTTGTACCAGTCCTTAAACTAGGAGTCTTAAACTGGGCTGATAATAACATCCGAAACCTGGAAAATATGAGTCGTTATGGCATACCATTAATAAGACTAATAAAATGTAAACATAATATAGCCCTACTTTCATAATATTACCATCCATCCAAAACAGTTTATTTTATTTAAGTTTGCATTTAATTGCATATTATGAATGCGATGAAAGCTTCTTTACACAATTTTAATGAAACTGTTACACATTTTTCATACATATAAAGGGCCAACAATTTCTAATAATACAGGATGGCTATGATTGATATAACAAAGTTCTCATTATTGCTTTAAATGTTGTTGCTTTCTAATGCCAGGCATTTGACAATAATATTTATTTATGGTACTTGTGAGGTAAGTGCATCTTTATTGCGCTCACAAGTACCATATGTAATTTTACCCATGACCATAACGAAAAATTATGTTTTATAAAAGAAAATATGTTGAAAATAAGTTTTCATGTAATCACATTTATCATGGCATGGATTTTAGAATCGATACGTGTAGGCCTACTAGGTAGGTCATGATTTTTTTTTATTTTTTTATTTTAGTAGGTTATTTTACGACGCTTTATCAACATCTCAGGTTATGGGTAGGTCATAATATAGGAGGCCATGATTAGTGAAGAATGGTATCTAAGGTGTTGTATAAATAACAAATTATAATTAATTATGGTAATTTTAATGTATATTTTTTTCATTTTAAACATGTATTTTCATCTTTTTGAAGTTTCAGGGATTATTTAGAAGTGTTCACGGGACTGATGTCATTAAAATAATTTCACATTTTACTTCTGTAAACTTAAGAGGAATTTTAAAACGTAATTTATTATCATGTCTGTTTAGCTCAGTTGGCTAACACGTGTTGTTATACAATCCTTTAAACCCAACTTCTCAGTTCAAGGTTCAAGTCTTCTCGCCCCCAAAAGATAAATTATTACAAATTAAAAAAAAAAAAAAAATACGTATTAGATATGGGTGCAATGCACAAACTACGACGTAGTTAGAGAAAAGAGAAGAAGATTGAGTGTATGTATATTTAAGAAATGGTAATAAAGAAGTAGAGGTTCATTCATTCATTTATTTTATTCCATAGATCTTACATGAGCAATGAAGCTTTAAGATGTGGAACAAGTCAACATTTTACAATATTACAATTACAATTTTTACAAATTTTTACAAATTTTTATAGTTTTACAATTTAGTAATTTTCTACAATTTTTACAATTTTGTGCAATTTTTTACATTTTTTGGCGAGATGTAGTGAGATGAGATGAGGTCCAAGGATTCGCCAAAATATTACCCGGCATTTGCCTTTTGGTGGGGGAAACCTCGGAAAAACCCAACCAGGTAATCAAATCAAAGGGGTTGATGCCAAGGACTCGCCATAGACTCGCCATAGACCATCCGGCTTCAGTCCCACGGCTGGGGAAAACCTTCGAAGAAACCAAAGACCAAAGGGGGATCCAACCCAAGCCCGAACGCAGCTCCGGATCAGCAGCCGAGTCTGCCGACTGAGCTACATCGATGGCTCTACTAAAAGTATACAATACATAGCCAATCAGATTATTAAATTTACAAACGCAAACGATCATTCATAAGTTGAGCTATATGTATAATACAAAACAAGTTAATTAAATTTAAGGCATAAACAATTCAACCAGTTGTGATATACAGAAATTGATAATACATATCATGCAAACTACTTCAAATTAGAAACACAAACAATTTATCAGTAGAGCTATATAGATTACTATTCAATTTAAAGCATATACAATTCATCGGCCAAAACTATACAAATATATACAATACAAAGCATACTTTCATTAAGCTATACAAATTTGTGCAATTAATATCAAGTAGATTAATTCAATTTACAATCATAAACAATTCATCAGTTGAGCTATATATATTACCATTCAATTTACAGTAGGTCTATATACAATTCATCAGTAGAGCTATGCAGACTAGTAATCATTTTAAGAACATATACAATTCATCAGCCAAACTATACAAACATATACAATCAAATTAGTTCAATTTACAAACTTATTTTCGTTAAGCTATACAATTCATATGAAGTAGATTAATTCAATTTATAAGCTTAAACAATTCATCAGTTGACCTATACAGTATACTATTCAATTTACGGTACATACAATTCATCAGTTATGCTAAACAAAAAAATACAATACATAGTAAACAGATTAAGTCAATATAAAAACATATTTTAGTTGAGCTATATAAAATTGTACATGTCATTTAAGTAGAATAATTCAATTCACAAGCATAAACAATTCATCAATTGTGTAGAAGGTATGAGTATGTAGAAATTTGGTTAATTCTTTTCTGAACCTTTTCTCGCGGTTCTTCAAATCTTTAAGATAATTAGGCAGTGCATTGAAGACTGTTATACATGAATAGCGAACTCCTTTTTTAAAACAGCTTAGACTAACAGAGGGTAGATGAAGATCTGATTTATGTCTTGTATTAAAATGATGAATGTCTTGATTAGTACTGAATTTATCTTGGTTCTTAATATACAGCATCATTAGGGAAAAAATGTATTCACAAGGTAAAGTCAAGATTTCTAAGTTTCGGAAAATATTTTTACATGAGGTCCTTTTATGCACACCGGCCATTATTCTTATAGCTTTCTTTTGTAAAACAAAAACGTGTTTAGCTTCAGACGAGTTACCCCAGAATATTAATCCATATTTCATTACAGAGTGAAAATATGCAAAGTATGACATTTTAAGTAAGTTTATATCACCAATAGTAGATAAGGATCTTAATGCATAACAGGCAGAGCTCAATTTACGAGTAATACATTCTATATGCGTTTTCCAGTTCAAGTGATTATCCAATTCTAAACCAAGAAACTTTGTGCTTATAGATTCTTTGAGATGAGTTCCATTTAATCGAATACTGTCGGAAACCTGAGCACTATTGTGTGTACTAAATTTGACTGCACTGGTTTTATCAACATTAAGTGCTAGTTTATTTGCATGGAACCATTCATTCATTAGATTCAGCACTGTATTAGAAGTGTTTATAAAATGATCGTATTGTTTGCTTGAAATAATTACACTTGTATCATCTGCAAATAAAATTACATGGGATGAATTGTTTATGGTCAAGGCTAAATCATTAATATAAACTAGAAACAACAATCGACCTAAAATTGACCCCTGCGGAACACCATGTTTAATATTTCTAATTCTGAATAAGTAACTTTATGACTATTTGGTACATTTATTTCTACTTTTTGTTTTCTATTTGATAAGTACGATGTAAACCAACCCAACATCTCATCTTTAATACCATAAAACTTCAATTTTTTTACTAATATACTATGGTCTACACAATCAAATGCTTTAGCCAAGTCACAAAAAATCCCACCTACATGTAGTTTCGAATTTAATGAATTTAGTATTTCATCCACCGAACTAAAAGCAGCATTCTCTGTCGATTTTTGTTTTCTAAATCCAAACTGTTCTAAAACTAATATATTGTTGGACTCCAGGTAATGATATAATCTATTATACATAACTTTCTCAAACACTTTTGAAAATGTTGTTAATAATGATATGGGTCTATAATTAGCAATAGTACATTTATCTCCCTTTTTGTATATTGGTTTTACTATTGAATATTTGAGTCTTTCTGGAAAAAATACCACATTGCATTGACAAATTGCATAGATAGCTTAATGGAGGGAATAATATTTCAGAACAAGCTTTCAGAACTTTACTTGGAATTTCATCACATCCAGAGGAATATTTTGTTTTTAGTTGTTTTATCACATACATGATTTCTGCTGCGGTAGTGGGAATAAATTTGAGACCTAAAAACTCAGTGTTAAATGCATCAGTTAGGTAACCAAGTGCAACATCTTCTGCACAATCTTGAATGTTTAAGTTCTGAAGAATATTTATATAGAAGTTGTTAAAATGATTTGCAATTGATTTTGGGTTATCTATTTTACTATCATTGATTTTAATGCAAGTAATATTTTCATTCTTTGAATATCGATTAGTTTCATTTTTAATAATATCCCAAATAGTTTTAATCTTATTAACTGAATTTTGTATTTTTTCATTCAAATACATTTTCTTTGCATCTTTTATAACTTTTGTCAAAGTTTTACAGTACAGTAATTCTTGTAGCAATTAAGAACATGAGGATCATCACTATTCCTACTCATTAAATATAGATTCCTTTTTGTAACACATGATATTTTAATTCCCTGAGTTATCCACATGTTTTTACTTTTACATTTTTTCACCACCTTGACTGAAAAACATTCATTGAAATAATTCGTAAATGTAGTGAAAAAAGCATTAAATTTAGTATTAATATCAATGGTATCGGTACTATATACATTTTCCCAAGATTCATTTTGTAGACATGTATTTAAATGACGAAGAGATTCAGCATTTATAATCCTTTTTTTTATTTTTAGATTAACACTTTGGAATTTTTCACTCATATTGAAAACACTTAGAATTTGTGCATCGTGATCAGACAGGCCATTGACTAATGGTACTGTTGAATAGGAATTCAATCTACTTTTATCTATAAATGTATTATCAATGGCAGTACTACTTCCAGCTTGTGTTCTGGTTGGAAAACTTACTGTGTGACTAAGATTATAAGTTTCAAGAAGTGAGTTTAATTTTCTTTTACGTGAGCTTTCTGATAGATAATCTATGTTTATGTCACCACAGATTACAAATTCGGTACCGGTATGTGGTTTATAAAGTCTTTTCAATAATGAATCTAAGTTAGTTGTAAATTTCTTATAATCTCCCATTGGCGCCCTATAAACACATAAGATAATTAAATTTGATATCTCATAACCAATTTGTATTGCACAGATTTCAGGTAGTGACATCTAGTAGCTAATATATTAACTTCTTAAGTAATAGCACGGCCGACTTGATGCTCGCTTTGCTTTTTCCTTACCGGCCTTGACAATAGTGATATTTTCTTGAAATTGGATAATTTCTCAATTCCACCACGAGGCGCTGTCTGCCAAGCTCTGGTGTCCACAGAAGAAATACTCAATATGAATTAAAATAAATGATTAAAGAGTAATAATAACACTTATAAATAATAAATAAGAAAATAATAAGTGTTATTATGTTTAGTTATGTTAATTATGGTAAAAGCGTGAGTTTAAAAGCAGGGAAGATAACACATAGTAACCTTTTCATTTTAAGTAACATGATGACAGAGGCGTAATTTTGTAGTTCATTCGCTGAGTAGCACCCCTAGCCTAAACTGCGATGTTTCTAAATAATCACTTAGGGTAAATATTTACCATAACTTGTACTAAGTTTTATAATTTCACTCACTGCACTGGTACATTCCACTTGATATTGCAGATTCAAAAATCATAGTTTCAAGATTTTGCGACTCAGTGGATTATAAGCCACATTCTTCGAAGGAACAAGCTTTTCAGTTAAAGCTGCTGCAATGTTATCTAGAAGCGGCCTAACAAATTTCACAGTAATGATATTAGCAAGTCGTTTTTGGCCATCTTCGTCACAAATTGGGCATTGCAAGAGAGGGCATCTACACAGTAACGGCTCAATTTCCGAACACAAATTTTCTAATATATTCTTGTTGGGTGTGAATGATATTGCCCGTTCAACAAAACGATGAATGACTGATAACACTGAAACAAAGGTAGGTTTTGGATATCGCAGAGCTCCTAAATCTTGATTTGCAATAAGACTCATCAGTGGAGAGCTATTAGTGTTGTGAACTATACAATCTAAGCATCCCATGCAGGAGACCCTTTCTTCCACTATTCGTACTACTATAGCCACCAATATATGTCAAACTTGCTGTTTTCATTGTTGGTAATGGAATGTCTGTAAAAAAAATCTATTCCTGGTTTACAAAAAATTGCAATAATAATAAGAACCACAGAAAATTTTAATGAAACACTGTAACAATTACTAGTAAATCAAATGACTAATTGTCATTGAATATGCCTATAACTTACCTGATTGGTTTAGTAGCTGTTGCAGGATGTTTAAAACTGACTCAGGAATACTATATGGTGCAGCAGCGGTATCTGGCATATCTAGTTCTTGAATAGGTCGTCCATCTGTGATGTCAGGTGCATGGTTCTCTACACTGCTGAAGTTTGACGTGCACAAAATACCCGTTGTCAATGTCTTTTGTAAACTGAAGTTCACTGCCCTTGCATCCAACATGTCATTTGATCCGGACATACGGCGCAATGTACTAAAGAGCGACTCAACAGGATCACTTGAAAATGCTCTAGTAAGAACATAATGGTACCCATTTTATAAAAGATATTTAATGCAGAGAACAGTTGATTTTGTTGTCAACGTGATAGCTTCATATGTCTCATTAGTTAGGAAATCTTTTTGATGTGTGCTACTTGCACACTTCGTTGTATGGAGATAAGAAAGGAAATAATTTTCTAGCCAGTCTAAACGATAATCATCCAAAGAGAAGAACTGTTGCTTATCATGATTTCTACTTTCCACATGATAATGTGTATTGCTAATATCATGCATTGCGAACCACTTGTCGATATTCTCCATAAAAGTCAATGTCGCATCAGAATCTTTGAATTTGTGGGCTTCAGGATGTGAGCTCGCATTTTCTTTTAATGTTCTGATAGCAGCAATTACACATGGAGAAAATATTTCTTTTGCCCTTCGAACATTCATTTTTTCAAATGCAGTAGGCTCAACGTGTTTTTTCGTGAGATATCTGACAAGTTTCACTGATCATCTTTTTGGAGTTTGTGTAACAATTTCACATATTTCCCTGAGATTGTTCCAGTACCATCAGACATTTCACGTTCCAGGAATTGGGTTCTGATGTTTTTCAATATGTGGCACTGAACAAAACTCAGAAATAACTTTCTGTTTCCATCACAAGGGTGTGTGGTCACGGGTTTCAATGAACCACCTGAAAGATGCTTCATCATTGTAGTATTGCTTTTATGGTTGTCAGAAACAATTCTAATAATTATAAAACCACTTTTCTCGACTTCACTAATCACTTGCAATGTTAGTATATGTAACTCTTGCCCTGATAATTGTTTTGTGAAGAAAAATGCACATGGTATATGGTAGCTGGTTGAGAGCCCCCTTAAAACAAAACACAAGTCTCGATTAGCCACTACTTCTTTCTTGGGAATATCAAGTATTTCATCCTCATTTCTTTGTGCTTCTGTTGTTTCCTTATAGCCAGAAAAAGTATCAAGCTTGCGATCGTATATTATCTTGGGGTTGATTGCAGCCTCGTCTACAATAAGTGATGAAAAACGCTCAACTACAGTGAGGTTTTTTGCTTCTAAGACCAACCTTTCTTTAATCAATGGAGTAACACCAGACAAGCAATCAGTAGGGCCAGAATATCTCGCGAGTGTTCTCTTAGAAGGCAGTTTAAAAAAACCTCTTGATCGTATATGGGAATAACTTTTAGGAGATATGTATTGCAGTATTATGCATTCTCTGATTGTCTCACTATTCCACCTTGGTATTCTCTTTCGATGATTAAGCAGCTGATCTAGGATAAATTTTGCATGAATACTGCCTTCATCTGCCTCTTTCTTTACATTTTCCAGTTCCTTATGTAACGGATCTCTTTCAATTAGTTGGAGTTTTTCGGTTGTTTTCGTTATCTCATCTTGCTTCTCTTGTAACGTCCGATTAAGTCGTGTAATTTTCACACGCAATCTGTTAATATTTCTTTTTAGCTCGTCAATGTTGACAGCGTCTGTTTGCATGGCTTTATGGTCATTTTCAACTGGCAAGAAGGAACTGTCACTAACTGATGTTGAGCCACTCGGGACATCTTGTTCAAATAGTGAAAAACCAATATTACTAAAAGATTTGCGTTTCTTTGGTGGAGGGAGATCAGTTTTAGTAATCGTTCATCTTGGTCTTTTGATATTTGTGACTTTATACCTAGGATAATGATGGAATATTGTTGGCACAGCATTTGGTTTTAATCGTCTAACTTTTCCATTATTAGAATAATCTTCTTCCTTGAAATGTAAACTACAAACGACTGAAGATGGGGAGTTGCTGTTTGGAACGAAGTCTTGGCGTGAAATCACTTTAAGCCATTTTTCGCATCTTTCTCCGTCACTCGGAAATTCGTGGAATGATATTGTTCCTCCACTCTTTTTTTCTATTCAAAGTACACAATGGTACACAACAACTCGTCATTTTGAATCACATCACAATAAACTCACTTACCAGTAGAAAGAAGCACAATATTTTAGTATAATCGCACAAGAAACCATACACACATTCCTCAGCGAACCTTGGCAGCTAATGCCATCTCGCGGAAATGTCATATTTTCTCGATTACAGCTTTAACACAGGGATCAACATGAATTTTCAAGGCTGTATACAAAAAAAAAAGAAGGGAACATCAAGTCGGCCGTGGTAATAGTTCAATGGAAAAGTATATGTGTGTGCCCGGGTACTAGGAAAATACTAATGAACTGTGAGATATAGTTCAAACTGTGAGGTAAAATCTTTATCTCACTAATGGAATAAAGTAATGTTGAATAAAAGCCTACTTTACAAACGCAAAAGTATTTAGTAAAGGCATGTTTTTCGTTATGGTCATGGATAAAGTCATTTGTCCTCTTGCACTCCAATATTTTTCAAAGATATTGTCATGATCAGCCACTGAAGCACAGATTTTGAGGTGTTCCGAATCCATTTCTTGGTTTGAGTTGCACAATGGGCAGTTAGGAGACTGATATACTCCAATTCTATGAAGGTGCTTGGCAAGCAGTCATGGCCTGTTGCTAATCTAAATGCAGCTACAGATGATTTGCTTGGTAAATGGAGAATTAACTGTGGATTATGATGCAGGGAGTTCCATGTTTCCCTTGAGATTGTGTTATCAAATTTTGTTTGTTGAAATCTAAGTATGTAGATTTAATAAATCTTTTCACAGAGTAATATGTAGATTTAGTAACAGGTCTGTAAGTAGCAGTGCTGCCCTTCTTTGCCAAAGCATCCGCATTCTTGTTTCCCAGGATTCCACAATGGGATGGTATCCATTGGAATACAATTCTTTTATTGAGTGTTATCACAGTCTAGTATATACAGTCACGAACCTCAATATTTACTAAATATGCATACATAGACAGTTGAAATATGCATCCATAGATAGTTGCTAGCCATCAGGATCGCTACTATCGCCTCATCACAGACTCTTTCCCTAGCAGACGATAAAATGAATTGTACTTTCGACATAGTGTTCTTTTGAAAAAATTAACACCTTCCTTCCACTATTGAAATACGAAATACATAAGGTTCATATATTATTTTCATAAAGCATATACGAGGCTCATCCAGAAAGTAAGTTTCCCGATTTTTTCCCCTTGAAAGTAAACGTAATTAGCCATGTCAATTGCGCATATGTAACAGATCTATGACGTATCAATCATATGCCAGCCGGACAGGTCCCGCCTGGTGCCAGTAGCATGGCAGCAGTGGTCCAAAATGGAAGCTCTTATTCCTTCTCCCACCGCCTGCGAGGTTCGGTCAGTGATAAAGTTCTTTAATGCACAAAGCATTGCGCTAATTGAAATTCATCGGCAACTCTGTCAGGTCTATGGGCCGAACATCATAAGCAGATGGTGCGTCACTGGTGTAGGCAGTTTTCCGAAGGTCGTCAAAGTGTCCATGATGAAGAGCACAGTGGGCGACCGTCCCTCATCAATGATGATCATGTTGAGCTGGTGCAGCAGTGCATCATGGAGAACCGTCGCTTCACGATTACGGAGCTGAGCAGCCATTTTCTGCAGATATCGCGATCCTTGTTGCATGAGATTGTCACTAAGCACCTGCTGTTCAAAAAAGTGTGTGCCAGGTGGGTGCCGAAAAACCTGACACCCAAACACAAAATGCAATGTTTAGGAGCAGCACTGACATTTCTGCAACAGTATAACGATCACAGCGACGAGTTCCTCGACAGGATCGTCATGGGCGATGAGACTTGGATTTCGCACTTCACCCCGGAAACCAAGCAGCAGTCAATGCATTGGCAGCGTAGTGGATCTCCGGTCAGGATGAAATTAAAACAGACGCTGTCAGTACGGAAAGTGATGTGCACAGTGTTCTGGGACAGGAAGGGCATTCTGCTCATTGACTTCCTTCCAAGAAGTGAAGGTCCAATTCCCTATTCCTAACATCAAGTTCAAGAATTCTTCTTTTCATCTCAAGATCAAACTCCTTATTTTTTATATAAAGTTCTGTGAGTTTCATCTTCACTGTATGTTCTTCTTTCATAATATATGTTACCAGTACTTTAAATTCATATTCTATCCTTTGGAATTGAATTTGATCCTCTATTGCTTGTTTTTGTAACTGCAGAACTTGTTTTTCTTGCCATAATGCCATAAGTTTCTTTCCTGCCAATGAACTGTCTTGTTATGGTCTTTTCTTCTTTACTAGGAGTGGAGTGGAAGTAGGTTTCCTTAGGTCCCTAATACTGAATTGACTGCTACATGGAATGGCTTCTACTTCATTAATTTGTATATTATCCTGCGATACTATTATATTGGTATATCTTCAGTTACCTGATCAGTGGGATATGAATCGTCACCTGCTACAAATGCTTGGGATTCAGAAGCTACAGACTTGTATAGATTCACAAATGAAAAGGGAATTACACTGGAATTTTGAATTGATTGGATTTGAGGAGGAAATTGTGCTTTTCCAATGTTTGCAGATGGGTGCTCCACAGATGAGAGTACTGATGACTGGCCAGTACAATATGAGTCACATACAGATGGTGGCCCCTCAAGTTGTATTGTGCCAATAATCTCTTTTATTTTAATATAAGTTATTAATAAGTTCGGTTGATTTGGGTCTCCACCTCCACCTAAGTGTATTTTTTATCTTCGGAAAATCTCCTTTTACAGGTGTTTTTGAGGTTTTCATACTTCCCCTTTAATATCTTCCAATCTCTTACCGTACTACAGTTCAACTAATTTCATTGAAACTTTCTGCTAGCTCTTGCCAAGCTTTTTCTGTCTTTTAAAGATATACTATCGGTTTTCTTACATTCTAATATATCTCTATTTGGACTAACTAAAGAGAGCAGTAAATCAATTTCTAATTATATAGCTTAACATCTCGCAAAACCAAACTTTTAGAGAAATTTTGTATGAGTGGAAAATCGAAAAGAGTGATAAAATGCGGTCTCATTGTGAATGTTAAACCCATTCAGAAAGAATTAGCACAATCGGTTGGAATTTGTAGGTTTTATTATTGTCTATACAAAAAAACGCATTTCTAGCTCGGGAAACCAAGATTTTTCCACTTTAACGCTTTACACTAACAAACACACCTCTTTCTGGACGTGACCATGAAGCTTTGGATAGAAATACGTGTGTACACACGAATTTTACATTTTTTTTAAAGAAACTAGAGAAATCCGATGGGATTTGAAGTATTTATTCATGATTATATTCCTTAAAATCTCGCATAACCAAATTTTTTGAGATATTTTGTGTGAGTGGAAAATCGAAACGAGCGATAAAAAGCGGTCTCATTGTGAATGTTAAACCCTCAGAAGGAATTAGCACAATCGGTTGGGATTTGTAGGTTTTATTAATTTATATACAAAAATGTATCTAGCTCGAGAAACGACGATTTTTCCACTTTAACGTTTTGCTCTAACAAACACAACTCTTTCTGGACGCGAACATGAATCTTTGGATAGAAATACGTGTGTACACACGAATTTGACATTATTTTAAGGAACTAGAGAAATCCGATGGGTTTTGTAGTTTTTATTCATGATTATATAGCTTAAAATCACGCAAAAACCAAATCCTTAGAGATATTTTGTATGCGTGGAAAATCGAAACGAGAGATAAATTACGGTCTCAATGTGAATTTTAAACACATTCGGAAAGAATTAGCACAATCGTTTGGAATTTGTAGGTTTTATTAAAGTATATACAACAAATAGCATTTCTAGCTGGAGAAACGGCGATTTTTCCACTTTTTACGATACAATAGCAAACGCATATATATCTGGACGGGAACATGATTCTTTGGATAGAAATACGTGTGTACACACGAATTTGACATTTTTTTTAAGAAACTAGAGAAATCCGATTGGATTTGTAGATTTTATTCATGATTTTATAGCTTAAAATCTCGCAAAACCAAATTTTTAGAGAAATTTTGTATCAGTGGAAAATCGAAACGAGTGATAAAATGCGGTCTCATTGTAAATGTTAAACCCATTCAGAAAGAATTAGAACAATAGGTTGGAATTTGTAGGTTTTATTAATGTATATACAAAAAAACGCATTTCTAGCTCGAGAAACGACGATTTTTCCACTTTAACGAATTACACTAACAAACACACCTCTTTCTGGGTACGAACATGGAACTTTGGATAGAAATACGTGTGTTCACAAGATTTTGACATTTTTATAAGAAACTAGCGAAGTCCGATGGGATTTGTAGATTTTATTCATGATTTTATAGCTTAAAATCTCGCAAAACCAAATTTTTAGAGAAATTTTGTATGAGTGGAAAATCGAAAGGAGTGATAAAATGCAGTCTCATTGTCAATGTTCAACCCATTCAGAAAGAATTAGCACAATCGGTTGGAATTTGTAGGTTTTATTGATGTATTTATATAAAAAAACGCATTTCTAGCTCGAGTAACAACGATTTTCCCACTAACAAACACATCTCTTTCTTGACGCGAACATGTATCTTTGGATAGAAATAGGTGTGTACACACGAATTTGACATTTTTTTAAGAAACTAGAGAAATCCAATGCGATTGTAGATTTTATTCATGATTATGTGGCTTAAAATCTCGCAAAAGCCAAACTTTTAAAGAAATTTTATATGAGTAGCAATTCGAAACGAGTGATAAAATACGGTTTCATTGTGAATGTTAAACCCATTCAGAAAGAATTAGCTCAATCGGTTTCAATTTGTAGGTTATATTAATGTAAAAAAAACGCATTTCTATCCCGAGAAACGACGGTTTTTCCACTTTTTACGATACACTAGCAAACACATATATATCTGGACGCGAACAAGAACTATTTGGATAGAAATACGTGTGTACACACGAATTTGACATTTTTTTAAAGAAACTAGAGAAATCCGATGGGATTTGTAGATTTTATTCGTGATTATATAGCTTAATATCTCACAAAACCAAAATTTTAGAGACATTTTGTATGAGTGGAAAATCGAAACGAGTTATAAAATGCGGTCTCATTGTGAATGTTAAACCCATTCAGAAGCAATTAGCACAATCGGTTGGAATTTGTACGTTTTATTAAATAATATACAAAAAAAAACGCATTTCTACCTCGAGAAACGACGATTTTTCCACTTTAACGTTTTCCTCTAAGAAACACTACTCTTGCTGGACGCGAACATGAATCTTGGGATATAAATACGTGTGTACACACGAACTTGACATTTTTTTAAAGAAACTGGAGAAATCCGATGGGATTTGTAGATTTTATTCATGATTATATAGCTTAAATTCTCGCAAAAAACAAATTCTTAGAGAAATTTTTTATGTGTGGAAAATCGAAACGAGTGATATAAAGCGGTCTCATCATTGTGAATGTTAAACACATTCAGAAAGAATTAGCAGAATCGGATAGAAGTTGTAGGTTTTATTAATATATGTACAAAAAAAAACGCATTTCTAGCTCGAGACACGACGATTTTTCCACTTTAACGAATTACAATAACAAACGTATATATATCTGGACGCGAACAAGAATCTTTGGATAGAAATACTTGTGTACACACGAATTTGAAATTTTTTTAAGGAACTAGAGTAATCCGATGGGATTTGTAGATTTTATTCATGATTATATAGCTTAAAATCTCGCAAAACCAAATTTTTAGAGAACTTTTGTATGAGTGACAAATCGAAACGAGGGATAAAATGCGGTTTCATTGTGAATGTTAAACCCATTCAGAAAGAATTAGCACAATCGGGTTAAATTTGTAGGTTTTAGTAATGTATATACAAAGAAAAAACGCATTTCTAGCTCGAGAAACGACGATTTTTCCACTTTTTACGATAGACTAGAAAACGCATATATATCTGGACGCGAACAAGATATTTTGATAGAAATACGTGTGTAACACGAATTTAAATTTTTTTAAAGAAAATGGTGAAATCCGATGGAATTTGTAGATTTTATTCATGATTATATAGCTTAAAACCTCGCAAAACCAAATTTTTAGAGAAATTTTGTATGAGTGGAAAATCGAAACGAGAGATAAAATGCTGTCTCATTGTGAATGTTAAACCCATTCAGAAGGAATTAGCGCAATCGGTTGGAATTTGTAGGTTTTATTATTGTATATAAAAAAAACGCATTTCTATCTCGAGAAACGAAGATTTTTCCACTTTAACGATTTACTCTAAAAAACACACCTCTTTCTGGACGCGAACATGAATCTTTGATTAGAAATACGTGTGTACACACGAATTTGATACTTTTTTAAAGAAACTAGAGAAATCCGATGGGATTTGAAGATTTTATTCATGATTATATAGCTTCAAATCTCGCAAAAACCAAATTCTTAGAGAAATTTTGTATGAGTGGAAAATTGAAACTAGTGATAAATTACGGTCTCATTGTGAATGTTAAACACATTCAGAAAGAATTAGCACAATCGGTTGGAATTTGTAGGTTTTATTAATGTATATACAAAAAAAAAAAAAAAAAAAAAGCATTTCTAACTCGAGAATCGACGATTTTTCCACTTTTTACGATACACTAGCAAACGCATATATATCTGAACGCGAAAAAGAATCTTTGGATAGAGATACGTGAGTACACACGAATTTGACATTTTTTAAAGAAACTAGAGAAATCCGACGGGATTAGTAGATTTTATTCATGATTATATAGCTTAAAATCTCGCAAAACCAAATTTTTTAGAGAAATTTTTTGAGTGGAAAATCGAAACGAGTTTTAAAATGCGGTCTCATTGTGAATGTTCAGCAAGAATTAGCACAATCGGTTGTAATTTGTAGGTTTTATTGATGTATGTAAAAACAAAAACGTAATTCTAGCTCGAGAAACAACGATTTTCCCACTTTAATGATTTACACTGACAAACACATCTCACTAGAGAAATCCGATGCGATTTGTAGATTTTATTCATGATTATATAGATTAAATTCTCGCAAAAACCAAATTTTTGAGAAGTTTTGTATGTGTGGCAAATCGAAACAAGCGATAAAATTAGGTCTCATTGTGAATGTTAAACACATTCAGAAAGAATTAGCAAAATCGGTTGGAATTTGTAGGTTTTATTGATGTATGTACAAAAAAATTCCATTTCTAGCTCGAGAAACGACGATTTTTCCACTTTTTACGATACACTAGCAAACGCATATAAATCTGGACGCGAACAAGAATCTTTCGATAGAAATACTAGTGTACACACGAATTTGGCATTTTTTAAAGAAACTAGTGAAATCCGATTCGATTTGTAGATTTTATTCATGATTATATAGATTAAAATCTCGCAAAACCAAATTTTTAGAGAAATTTTGTATCAGTGGAAAATCGAAACGAGTGATAAAATGCGGTGTCATTGTGAATGTTAGACCCATTCAGAAAGAATTAGCTCAATCGGTTGCAATATGTAGGGTTTATTAAGGTATATACAAGAAAACGCATTTCTAGCTCGAGAAATGACGACTTTTTCTCTTTCACGATTTACACTAACAAACACACCTCTTTCTGGGTGCGAACATGAAACTTTGGATAGAAAGACATGTGTACACAAGAATTTGACATGTTTTAAAGAAACTAGAGAAGTCCGATGGGATTTGTAAGTTTTATTCATAATTATAAAGCTTAAAATCTCTCAAAAACAAAATTTTTAGAGAAATTTTGTATGTGTGGAAAATCGAAACGAGTGATACAATGCGGTCTCATTGTGAATGTTAAACCCATTCAGAAGGAATTAGCACAATCGGTTGGAATTTGTAGGTTTTATTAATGTATAGGGGAAAGGTCCCCATATTGAACCGTGTCTTAAATTGAAACACTCGGTTATTTCCCAAACTGTCCGACAGACTTCACCACAATCCAAGCAGAAGAGTACTGTGAAGCGCAGTAAATGCTGGGTGCAGTTGACCTTGCATTCGGAGCAATGGTTTCAGCTGTAAGAAGTGTTGTGTGTTTATGGTGCTTCTGATATAATATTTGACTCTCCTAGCTAAGCTTGTACGACAAATCAGGTAAGATTGTGATAATCTTAATCTATTGCATGTTGTGAAGTAGTTACATAGCAACAATATCCATGCGTAAACTCTTTCAAACAACACGTTTCCGTGTTTTAGTTACTAAAGAATCTAAAATGGCTTTGCCCGTAATTTGAACCACCGTTCGAACCCTATATTGAACTGGTCCAATTTAAGAAACCTTGTTATGTTTTAGGAGCTTCCAACTGTGAATATCTCGTGCAAATAGATATACCTGACACGTGGTGAAAGAGGCATCAACACAACCTATGTGTTTTGCATGAGTGCAACAGGAACGTATGTTCCCATGTTGATCTTCAAAAGACTGAGATTTAAGGATGAACTGAACATCGGTGCACCACCAGGTGCAATATGCACATGTTCTTAAAGTGGATGGATTACTAGCGAGTTATTTCTTAAGTGGTTTCAACATTTCATCGCCATTGTGAAGTCAAGCACTAATAATAAAGTGTTACTCATCCTTGATGGCCATTCTACTCACACCAAGAATATAGAAGCTATCATTCTTGCTCGGGAAAATGGTATTGTAATGCTTTCTTTGCTCGCATATACAACGCACAGGCTTCAACCATGTGACGTGTCTTTCTTCAAGCCCTTGTCATCATACCACAATCCGCTGCAGACAAATGGCTTCGAAGTAACCCGTCTCGAAATATAACTCAGTTTCAGGTGTCGGCTTTAATAGGAGAAGCTTATGGTAAAGCTGCTACAGTGGTAAATGCAATGAGTGGATTTGCGAAAACTGGAATTGGGCCACTCGACAGAAACATTTTCCAGGACCGCGACTTCGCTCCTACTGCCATCAACCGTGAGAATGACCCTAACACAAGTGTTCATAAAATCCAGTTCCCGCTTTTCAATCTAGTAGGCCTAACACTTCTGAATACATTTCTACGTTCAATTCTCACTGTCCAGAAAAATCTCCAAACAAAACGAGGCTTAGGCCTAACACTGTTGCTGAAATATCCCCTATTCCTGAACTTACCAGATCAAGGAAACAAAAAACCACGTCAGTTGCAATCGTCATAAGCAGTCCTTAGAGGAATGAGTTGCAGGAAAAGCAAAACAAGAAAGTAGCAGGTAGGCATACATCGACACCAAGAAATAAATCGTTAAAGAGAAAGGTACAATATGGTCAACCAGAAAATGAAGACAGGAAAATTTGTGAATTGTCGGAAATGATGGATATGATCCAGTGCATGAAATGTAGGATATGGCTTCACCAAAAATGTTCAAACGTTAGTTCTAAACAGAAAGTGTTTTACTGTGAAGACTGTGAATAATGGACTCTTTTATAGGCTATAACAATGAAAACCCTATATTTGTAATTCATGTTCTAAAAACAAGGTGTTTTTTTATTATTATCTAAAAACTCCAGTTTTGAAGGAAATTGACATTATAATCACAAACTTCTTTTGTACTTCTGTTGCTAATTAAATAATTGCTTTACGTATAGGACAAAAATATTTATATTTTATGTTAATAAAAATGTTTCTGAATTTAAAATGATGTGGTTCATTTTAAGATAAGGTTGGTCCAATTTAAAGACCATGTTCCTAATTTGGACCATTTCGCACCTTCCTAGTTTTAATTTGTTATTTAAATAATGACAATATTAATTAGCAATTGTGTACAGGCTATGTATAGCCAAAGAGTCTGCAAAAGTAATGCTTATTTTCCTGATAAATTTGATTTGAGATTATTGCCACAATTTAGTGTTGAAGGCTAAGTGGTTCAATATAGGGGCCTTTCCCCTACACAAAAAAAAAGGCATTTCTAGCTCGAGAAACGACGATTATTCCACTTTAACGTTTTTCACTATCAAACACACCTCTGTCTGGACGCGAACATGAATCTTTGGATAGAAATACGTGTGTACACACAAATTTGACATTTTTTTAAGAAACCAGAGAAATCCGATGGGATTTGTAGATTTATTCATGATTATATAGCTTAAAATCTCGCAAAAACCAAATTCTTAGAGAAATTTTGCATGAGTGGAAAATCGAAACGAGTGATATAATGCGGTCTCATTGTGAATGTTAAACACATTCAGAAAGAATTAGCACAATCTGTTGGAATTTGTAGGTTTTATTGATGTATATATAAAAAAAAAAATTTCTAGCTCGAGTAACAACGATTTTCCCACTAACAAACACATCACTTTCTTGACGCGAACATGTATCTTAGGATTAAAATACGTGTGTACACACGAATTTGAAATTTTTTTAAGGAACTAGGGTAATCCGATGGGATTTGTAGATTTTATTCATGATTATATAGCTTAAAATCTCGCAAAACCAAATTTTTAGAGAAATTTTGTATGAGTGGCAAATCGAAACGAGCGATAAAATGCGGTTTCATTGTGAATGTTAAACCCATTCAGAAAGAATTACCACAATCGGGTTAAATTTGTAGGTTTTAGTAATGTATATACAAAGAAAAAACGCATTTCTACCTCGAGAAACGACGATTTTTCCACTTTTTACGATACACTAGAAAACGCATATATATCTGGACGCGAACAAGTTATTTTGATAGAAATACGTGTGTAACACGAATTTTACATTTTTTAAAGTAAATAGTGAAATCCGATGGGATTTGTAGATTTTATTCATGATTATATAGCTTAAAATCTCGCAAAACCAAATTTTTAGAGAAATTTGGTATGAGTGGAAAATCGAAACGAGAGATATAATGCTGTCTCATTGTGAATGTTAAACCCATTCAGAAGGAATTAGCACAATCGGTTGGAATTTGTAGGTTTTATTATTGTATATAAAAAAAACGCATTTCTATCTCGAGAAACGAAGATTTTTCCACTTTAACGATTTACTCTAAAAAACACACCTCTTTCTGGACGCGAACATGAATCTTTGATTAGAAATACGTGTGTACACACGAATTTGATAATTTTTTAAAGAAAACTAGAGAAATCCGATGGGATTTGAAGATTTTATTCATGATTATATTAGCTTCAAATCTCGCAAAAACCTAATTCTTAGAGAACTCTTGTATGAGTGGAAAATTGAAACAAGTGATAAATTACGGTGTCATTGTGAATGTTAAACACATTCAGAATGAATTAGCACAATCGTTTGGAATTTGTAGGTTTTATTAATGTATATACAAAAAAAAAAGCATTTCTAGCTCGAGAATCGACGATTTTTCCAGTTTTTACGATACACTAGCAAACGCATATATATCTGAACGCGAAAAAGAATCTTTGGATAGAGATACATGTGTACACAAGAATTTGACATTTTTTAAAGAAACTAGAGAAATCCGACGGGATTAGTAGATTTTATTCATGATTATATAGCTTAAAATCTCGCAAAACCAAATTTTTTAGAGAAATTTTTTGAGTGGAAAATCGAAACGAGTTTTAAAATGCTGTCTCATTGTGAATGTTCAGCAAGAATTAGCACAATCGGTTGTAATTTGTTGGTTTTATTGATGTATGTAAAAACAAAAACGCATTTCTAGCTCGAGAAACAACGATTTTCCCACTTTAACGATTTACACTGACAAACACATCTCTTTCTGAACGCGAACATGAATCTATGGATAGAAATACGTGTGTACACATGAATTTGATATTTTTTTTAAAGAAACTACAGAAGTCCGATGCGATTTGTAGATTTTATTCATGATTATATAGCTTAAAATCTCGCAAAAACCAAATTTTTTAAGAAATTTTGTATGAGTGGCAAATCGAAACAAGTGATAAAATGCGGTTTCATTGTGAATGTTAAACCCATTCAGATAGAATAAGCACAATCGGTTTCAATTTGTAGGTTTTGTTAATGTATATACAAAGAAAAAACGCATTTCTAGCTCGAGAAACGACGATTTTTCCACTTTTTACGATACACTAGAAAACGCATATATATCTGGACGCGAACAAGATCTTTTGATAGAAATACGTGTGTACACACGAATTTGACTTTTTGTTAAGAAACTAGTGAAATCCGATGGGATTTGTAGATTTTATTTATGATTAAATAGCTTAAAATCTCGCAAAACCAAATTTTTAGAGAAATTTTGTAGTAGTGGAAAATCGAAACGAGAGATATAATGCGGTCTCATTGTAAATGTTAAACACATTCTGAAAGAATTAGCACAATCTGTTGGAATTTGTAGGTTTTATTGATGTATATATAAAAAAACGCATTTCTAGCTCCAGTAACAACGATTTTCCCACATAAAACACATCACTTTCTTGACGCGAACATGTATCTTTGGATAGAAATAAGTGTGTACACACCAATTTGACATTTTTTTAAGAAACTAGAGAAATCCGATGGGATATGTAGATTTTATTCATGATTTTATAGCTTAAAATCTCGCAAAACCAAATTTTTAGAGAAATTTTGTATGAGTGGAAAATCGAAACGAGTGACAAAATGCGGTCTCATTGTGAATGTTAAACCCATTCAGAAAAAAATAGAACAATAGGTTGGAATTTGTAGGTTTTATTAATGTTTATACAAAAAAACGCAGTTCCAGGTCGAGAAACGACGATTTTTCCACTTTAACGAATTACACTAACAAACACACCTCTTTCTGTGTGCGAACATGGAACTTTGGATAGAAATACGTGTGTTCAGAAGATTTTGACATTTTTATAAGAGACTAGAGAAGTCCGATGGGATTTGTAGATTTTATTCATGATTATATAGCTTAAAATCTCGCAAAAACCAAATTTTTAGAGAAATTTTGTATGAGTGGAAAATCGAAACGAGAGATATAATGCGGTCTCATCATTGTGAATGTTAAACACATTCAGAGAGAATTTGCAGAATCGGATTGAAGATGTAGGTTTTATTAATGTATATACAAAAAAAACGCATTTCTATCTCGAGAAACGACGATTTTTCGACTTTAGCGAATTACACTAACAAACATATATATATGTGGACGCGAACAAGAATCTTTGGATAGAAATACGTGTGTACACGCGAATTTCAAATTTTTTTAAGAAACTAGAGAAATCCGATGGGATTTGTAGATTGTATTCATGATTTTAAAGCAAAAATCTCGCAAAACCAAATGTTTAGAGAAATTATGTATGAGTGGAAAATCGAAACGAGTGATAAAATGCGGTCTCATTGAGAATGTTACACCCATTCAGAGGGAATTAGCACAATCGGTTGGAATTTGTAGGTTTTATTAATGTATACACAAAAAAAACAGATTTCTAGCTCGAGAAACAACGATTTTTCCACTTTAACGATTTACACTAACAAACACACCTCTTTCTTGGTGCGAACATGAAACTCTGGATAGAAATACGTGTATATACACGAATTTGAAATTTTTTAAAGAAACTAGAGAAATCCGATGGGATTTGTAGATTTTATTCATGATTATATAGCTTAAAATCTCGCAAAACCAAATGTTTAGATAAATTTAGTATGAGTGCAAAATCGAAACGAGTGATAAAATGCGGTCTTATTGTGAATGTTAAACCCATTCGGAAATAATTAGCACAATCGGTTGCAATTTGTGGGTTTTATTAATGTATATACAAAAAATTGCATTCCTTCCTCGAGAAACGACGATTTTTCCACTTTCTACGATACACTAGCAAAGGCCTATATATATCTGGAAGCGAACAAGAATCTTTGAATAGAAATACGTGTGTACACACGAATTTGACATTTTTTTAAGAAGCTAGAGAAATCCGATGGGATTTGTAGATTTTATTCTTGATTATATAGCTTAAAATCTCGCAAAAACCAAATTTTTGAGAAATTTTGTACAGTGGAAAATCGAAACGAGTGATAAAATGCGGTCTCATTCAGAATGTTAGACACTTTCAGATAGAATTAGCACAATGGGTTGGAAGTTCTAGGTTTTATCAATGTATATACAAAAAAAAGAATTTCTAGCTCGAGAAACGACGATTTTTCCACTTTAACGTTTCAAACTAACAAACACACATCTTTGTGGACGCGAACATGAAACTTTAGATAGAAAAACGTTTGTTCGCAAGATTTTCACATTTTTTTAAATATACTGGAGAAGTTCGGTGTGATTTGTAGATTTCATTCATGATTATAAAGCTTAAATTCTCGCAAAAAACAAATTCTTAGAGAAATATTTTATGAGTGGAAAATCGAAACGAGTGATATAATGCGGTCTCATCATTGTGAATGTTAAACACATTCAGAAAGAATTAGCAGAATCGGATGGAAGTTGTAGGTTTTATTAATGTATGTACAAAAGAAAAACGCATTTCTATCTCGAGAAACGACGATTTTTCCACTTTAACGAATTACAATAACAAACGCATATATATCTGGACGCGAACAAGAATCTTTGGATAGAAATACGTGTGTACACATGAATTTGAAATTTTTTTTTAAGAAACTAGCGTAATCCGATGGGATTTGTAGATATTATTCATGATTATATAGCTTAAAATCTCGCAAAACCAAATTTTTAGAGAAATTTTGTATGAGTGGAAAATCGAAACGAGTGATAAAATGCGGTCTCATTGTGAATGTACAACCCATTCAGAAAGAATTAGCACAATCGGTTGGAATTTGTAGGTTTTATTGATGTATATATATATAAAAAAACGCATTTCTAGCTCGAGAAACAACGATTTTCCCACTTTAACGATTTACACTGACAAACACATCTCTTTCTGAACGCGAACATGAATCTATGGATAGAAATACATGTGTACAGATGAATTTGATATTTTTTTTAAAGAAACTACAGAAGTCCGATGCGATTTGTAGATTTTATTCATGATTATATAGCTTAAAATCTCACAAAAACCAAATTTTTAAGAAATTTTGTATGAGTGGCAAATCGAAACAAGTGATAAAATGCGGTTTCATTGTGAATGTTAAACCCATTCAGATAGAATAAGCACAATCGGTTTCAATTTGTAGGTTTTGTTAATGTATATACAAAGAAAAAACGCATTTCTAACTCGAGAAACCACGATTTTTCCACTTTTTACGATACACTAGAAAACGCATATATATCTGGACGCGAATAAGATCTTTTGATAGGAATACGTGTGTACACACGAATTTGATATTTTTTTAAGAAACTAGAGAAATCCGATGGGATTTGAAGATTTTATTCATGATTATATAGCTTCAAATCTCGAAAAAACGAAATTCTTAGAGAAATTTTGTATTAGTGGATAATCGAAACAAATGATAAACTGAGGTCTCTTTGTGAATGTTAAACACATTCAGAAAGAATTAGCACAATCGGTTGGAATTGGTATGTCTTATTAATGTATATACAAAAATTGCATTTCTAGCTCGAGAAACGACGATTTTTCCACTTTTTACGATACACTAGCATACGCATATATATCTGGACGTGAACAAGAATCTTAGGATAGAAATACGAGTGTACACACGAATTTGACATTTTTTTTAAGAAACTAGAGAAGTCCGATGGGATTTGTAGATTTTATTCCTTATTATATAGGTTAAAATCTCGCAAAAACCAAATTTTTAGAGAAATTTTGTATGAGTGAAAAATCGAAGCGAGTGATAAAATGCGGTCTCATTGGGAATGTTACACCCATTCAGAAAGAATTAGTACAATCAGTTGGAATTTGTAGGTTTTATTAACGTATATATAGAAAAAAATGCATTTCTAGCTCGAGAAACGACGATTTTTCCACTTTAACGATTTACACTAACAAACACACCTCTTTCTGGACGCGAACATGAATCTTTGGATAGAAATACGTGTGTACACACGAATTTGACATTTCTTTAAGAAACTAGAGAAATCCGATGGGATTTGTAGATTTTATTCATGATTATATAGCTTAATATCTCTCAAAACCAAATTTTTAGAGAAATTTATTATGAGTGGAAAATCGAAAAGAGTGATAAAATGCGGTCTCATTGGGAATGTTGAACCCATTTAGAAAGAATTAGCACAATCGGTTGGAATTTGTAGGTTTTTTAAATGTATATACAAAAAAACGCATTCCTAGCTCGAGAAACGACGATTTTTCCACTTTAACGCTTTACACTAACAAACACACCTCTTTCTGGACGCGAACATTAAGCTTTGGATAGAAATACGTTTGTTCACAAGATTTTGACATTTTTTTAAGAAACTAGAGAAGTCCGGTGGGATTTGTAGATTTTATTCATGATTATATAGCTTAAAATCTCCCAAACCCAAATTTTTTGAGAAATTTTGTATGAGTGGAAAATCGAAACGAGTGATAAAATTCGGTCACATTGTGAATGTTAAACCCATTGAGAAAGAATTAGAACAATCTGTTGGAATGTGTTGGTTTTATTGATGTATATATAAAAAAACGCATTTCTAGCTCGAGAAACAACGATTTTCCCACTCTAACGATTTACACTAACAAACACATCTCTTTCTGGACGCGAACATGAATCTTTGGATAGAAATACGTGTGTACACACGAATTTGATTTTTTTTTTAAGAAACTAGAGAAATCCGATTCGATTTGTAGATTTTATTCAACAGTAATCTCACTAGACAATTTGATTTATCTAGAGGAAATCAAAACTCGAGTGGGATTTAATTGACTATTACACGATCAGAAGTAACGAAGTACTCCAATACAATAAAATATTAATTGACTTACGAAAATACAACTGTCTTCAAATGTATTATTGTGCCATCTCAACATTATAAATATTACGCTAGATGCATGCTAGATGGCAGTAGTGTCATTATACAGACACTGTAATGATTACTATTCAATAAATCTTAATATTAAACAATCTCTGATACGTGACTATCCATAATATCATATAGCAGAAGTTCTTTTTATCCTCTCAGAGCAGAAGCTATAACATAACCTGACTAATATACACAAGTGTTAGAAAAGTTTTAATTAACGACGAAGACAAAAAAATAAACATGAATAATTTTAAAAGGAATAATTATTGAATGTACAATTTTCAAATTTGAATGTCGTTAGTGGTTCAAATGAAGTTATATTGGACGTGTACGTAATAGAAGTGGAACTCGTGGATTTAGGCCTACATGGTGTATTCAATTTAATCAGAATTTCCGAATGAATAATTTTAAATGGAATAATTATTAAATGTACAATTTTCAAATTTGAATGTGTTTGGTTGTTCAATTGATGTTATATTGGACGTGTGCATAATAGAAGTGGAGATCGTTGATTTAGGCCTACATGGTGTTTTCAACTTATTCAGGATTTCCGAATGGTGCTCTTCATTTATTTGTAAATCGGATTTCAGAAGATGCATAGATATGATCAGTGATTTTTATTAATTCTTGTTCTTGAATGCCAATGCGAGTCATATTTGAAACTGCTGTGCATCGACTGGAGTGGTTTGTAATTTTATAGATATTTTTGACGTCTAGACCAGCGCAGTTTCAAATGTTGGCAAACAAAGAAACAAATGCTAGGGACGCGATAAAATTAAACAAATGCTAGGACGCGAGAAAATTAAACAAATGCTAGGAACGCGATAAAATTGTGCGATAAACAGCCATGATTGATTGAAGTACGTCCTTTCGTACCGTTTTATTGGTCAAAAGTAGAATGACGTAGTAAGAGTGTAATAGTCAACAGTAATCTCACTAGAGGTTTTGATTTATCTAGAGAAAATCAAAACTCGAGTGGGATTTAATTGACTATTACTCGATTAGAAGAAATTATATAAAGATTATAAGTAACAAAGTACTCCAATACAATAAAATATTAACTGACTTACGAAAATAAACCTGTCTTCAAATGTATTATTGCAACATTACGCTAGATGGCAGTTGTGCAACTATGGAATCTTCATTGAACTCTGTAGACGGTTACTAGTCAAGAAGGCTTTGTTGATTCAGTTTCATTTTTAGTAAGACAGTTGCATTCCACTTCAATTATCCGAATCCCAGTAATCAACGTCACTTGACAGATGATTTTCAATAAACCTTAATATTAAACAATCTCTGTTACGTGACTATCCATAATATCATATAGCATAAGCTATAACATAACCTAACTAATATACACAAGTGTTAGAAAAGTTTTATTAACGACGACGACATAAAAAATAAACATGAATAATTTTAAAAGGAATAATTATTGAATGTAAATTTTCAAATTTGAATGTGGTTGGTGGTTAAATTGATGATATATTGGACGTGTGCGTAATAAAAGTGGAAATCGATGATTTAGGCCTACATGGTGTATTCAACCTATTCAGGATTTCCGAATGGCGCTCTTCATTTACTTGTAAATCGGATTTCAGAAGATGCATAGGTATGATCAGTGATATTTTTTAATTCTTGCTCTTGAATGCCAATGTGAGTCATAATTGAAACTGCTGTGCATCGACTGGGGTGGTTTGTAATTTTATATATACATATTTTTTTTTGACGTCCAGACCAGCGCAGTTTCAAATATTGGCAAATAAAGAAACAAATGCTAGGGACGCGATAAAATTAAACAAATGCTAGGGACGCGATAAAATTATGCGATAAGCAGCCATGACTGGTTGAAATACGTCCTTTCGTACCGTTTTACTGGTCAAAAGTAGTATGACGTAGTAAGAGTATAATAGTCATGATTATATAGCTTAAAATCTCGCAAAAACCAAATTTTTAGAGAAATTTTGTATGAGTGGAAAATCGAAACGAGTGATAAATTACGGTTTCATTGTGAATGTTAAACCCATTTAGAAAGAATTAGCAAATCGGTTTCAATTTGTAGGTTTTATTAATGTATATACAAAAAAAAGGCATTTCTAGCTCAACAAACGACGATTTTTCCACTTTTTACGATACATTAGCAAACGCATATATATGTGGACGCGAACTAGAATCTTTGGATAGAAATACGTGTGTACACACGAATTTGACATTTCTTTTAAGAAACTAGAGAAATCCGATGGGATTTGTAGATTTTATTCATGATTATATAGCTTAAAATCTCGCAGAAACCAAATTTTTAGAGAAATTTAGTATGAGTGGAAAATCGAAATTAGTGATAAAATGCGGTCTCATTGTGAATGTCAAACCCATTCAGAAAGAATTAGCACAATCGGTTGGAATTTGTAGGTTTTATTAATGTATATACAAAAAAAAAAAAACGCATTTCTAGCTCGAGAAACGACGATTTTTCCACTTTAACGATTTACACTAACAAACACACCTCTTTCTGGACGCGAAGATGAAACTTTGGATAGAAATACGTGTGGTCACAAGATTTTGACATTTTTTTTTAGAAACTAGAGAAGTCCGGTGGGATTTGTAGATTTTATTAATGATTATATAGCTTAAAATCTCGAAAAAACCAAATATTTGGAGAAATTTTGTATGAGTGAAAAATCGAAACGAGTGATAAAATGCGGTCTCATTGTGAATGTTAAATCCATTGAGAAAGAATTAGCACAATCATTTGGAATTTGTAGGTATTATTAATGTATATACAAAAAAAAAACGCATTTCTAGCTCGAGAAACGACGATTTTTCCACTTTAACGATTTACACTAAAAGACACACCTCTTTCTGGACGCGAACATGAATTTTTGGATAGAAATACGTGTGTACACTCGAATTTGACATTTTTTTAAGAAACTAAAGAAATCCGATGTGATTTGTAGATTTTAATCATGATTATATAGCTTAAAATCTCGCTAAACCAAATTTATACAGAAATTTTGTATGAGTGGAAAATCGAAAAGAGTGATAAAATGCGGTCTCATTGGGAATGTTAAACCCATTTAGAAAGAATTAGCACAATCGGTTGGAATTTGTATGTTTTTTAAATGTATATACAAGAAAACGCATTCCTAGCTCGAGAAACGACGATTTTTCCACTTTAACGCTTTACACTAACAAACACACCTCTTTCTGGACGCGAACATTAAACTTTGGATAGAAATACGTTTGTTCACAAGATTTTGACATTTTTTAAAGAAACTAGAGAAGTCCGGTGGGATTTGTAGATTTTATTCATGATTATATAGCTTAAAATCTCCCAAAAACCAAATTTTTTGAGAAATTTTGTATGAGTGGAAAATCGAAACGAATGATAAAATTCGGTGTCATTGTGAATGTTAAACCCATTCGGAAAGAATTAGCACAATGGGTTGGAATTTGTTGGTTTTATTGATGTATATATAAAAAAACGCATTTCTAGGTCGAGAAACAACGATTTTCCCATTTTAACGATTTACACTAACAAACACATCTCTTTCTGGACGCGAACATGAATCTTTGGATAGAAATACGTGTGTACTCACGAATTTGACATTTTTTTTAAGAAACTAGAGAAATCCGATGCGATTTGTAGATTTTATTCAACAGTAATCTCACTAGACGTTTTAATTATCTAGAGGAAATCAAAACTCGAGTGCGATTTAATTGACTATTACACGATCAGAAGTAACGAAGTACTCAAATACAATAAAATATTAATTGACTTACGAAAATACAACTGTCTTCAAATGTATTATTGTGCCATCTGGACATTACAAATATTACAATAGATGCATGCTATATGTCATTGTGAATGTTAAGCCCATTCAGAAAGAATTAGCATAATCGGTTGGAATTTGTAGGTTTTATTAATATATATACAAAAAAACGCATTTCTAGCTCAAGAAACGACAATTTTTCCAGTTTAACGCTTTACACTAAAAAACACACCTCTTTCTGGACGCGAACATGAAACTTTGTTTAGAAAAAAAAGATGTGTTCACAAGTTTTTGTAATTTTTTTAAGAAACTAGAGTAGTCCGGTGGGATTTGTAGATTTTATTCATGTTTATATAGCTTAAAATCTCGCAAAAAACCAAATATTTAGAGAAATTTTGTATGTGTGGAAAATCGAAACGAGTGATACAGTGCGGTCTCATTGTGAATGTTAAACCCATTCAGAAGGAATTAGCACAATCGGTTGGAATTTGTAGGTTTTATTAATGTATACACAAAAAAAGGCATTTCTAGCTCGAGAAACGACGATTTTTCCACTTTAACGTTTTGCTCTAAGAAACACAACTCTTGCAGGACGCGAACATAAATCTTCGGATATAAATACGTGTGTACACAGGAATTTGACATTATTTTAAAAAACTAGAGAAATCCGATGGGATTTGTAGATTTTATTCATGATTATATACCTTAAAATCTCGCAAAAAACCAAATTTTTAAAGAAATTTTGTATGAGTGGAAAATCGAAACGAGTGATAAATTACGGTCTGATTGAGAATGTTAAACACATTCAGAAAGAAATAGCACAATCGGTTGGAATTAGTAGATTTTATTAATGCACATACAAAAACAAACGCATTTCTAGCTCGAGAAACTATGATTTTTCTACTTTTTACGATACACTGGCAAACGCATGTATATCTGGACGCGAACAAGAAATCTTTGGATAGAAATACGTGTGTACACACGAATTTGACATTTTTTTTTAGAAACTATAGAAATCCGATTCGATTTGTAGATTTTATTTATGATTATATAGCTTAAAATCTTGCAAAACCAAATTTTAGAGGAATTTTGTATGAGTGGAAAATCGAAAAGAGTGATAAAATGCGGTCTCATTGTGAATGTTAAACCCATTCAGAAAGAATTAGCACAATCGGTTGGAATTAGTAGGTTTTATTAATGTATAACAAAAAAAAAAAACAAACATTTTAGCTCAGGAAACGACGATTTTTCCACTTTAACGCTTTACTCTAACAAACACACCTCTTTCTTGACGCGACCATGAAACTTTGGATAGAAATACGTGTGTTCACACGAATTCTACTTTTTTTTAAGAAACTGGAGAAATCGGATGGGATATGAATTATTTATTCATGATTATATTCCTTAAAATCTCGCAAAACCAAATTTTTTGAGATATTATGTATGAGTGGAAAATCGAAACGAGTGATAAAAAGCGGTGTCATTGTGAATGTTAAACCCATTCAGTAAGAATTAGCACAATCGGTTGGAATTTGTAGGTTTTATTAATGTATATACAAAAAAAAACGCATTTCTAGCTCGAGAAACGACGATTTTTCCTCTTTAAAAACTTACACTAAAAAACACACCACTTTCTGGACGCGAACATGAATGTTTGGATAGAAATACGTGTGTACACAAGAATTTGACGTATTTTTAAGAAAGTAGAGGAATCCGATGGGATTTGTAGATTTTATTCGTCATTATATAGCTTAAAATCTCGGAAAACCACATTTTTAAAGAAAATGTGATTGAGTGGAAAATCGAAACGAGTGGTAAAATGCGGTCTCATTGTGAATGTTAAACCCATTCAGAAAGAATCAGCACAATCGGTTGGATTTTGTAGGTTTTATTGATGTATATAGAAAAAAAACGCATTTCTAGTCGAGAAACAACGATTTTCCCACTTTAACGATTTACACTAACAAACACATCTCTTTCTGCACGCGAACATGAATCATTGGATAGAAATATATGTGTACACACGAATTTGACATTTTTTTTAAGAAACTAGAGAAATCCGATGCGATTTGTAGATTTTATTCATGATTATATAGGTTAAGATCTCGCAAAAAGAAAATATTTAGAGAAATTTTGTATGTGTAGCAAATCGAAACGCATGATAAAATGCGGTTTCATTGTGAATGTTAAACCCATTCAGAAAGAATTAGCACAATCGGTTGGAATTTGTAGGTTTTATTAATGTATATACAAAAAAAAAAAAACGCATTTCTAGCTCGAGAAACGACGATTTTTCCACTTTAACGATTTACACTAACAAACACACCTCTTTCTGGACGCGAAGATGAAACTTTGGATAGAAATACGTGTGGTCACAAGATTTTGACATTTTTTTTTAGAAACTAGAGAAGTCCGGTGGGATTTGTAGATTTTATTAATGATTATATAGCTTAAAATCTCGAAAAAACCAAATATTTGGAGAAATTTTGTATGAGTGAAAAATCGAAACGAGTGATAAAATGCGGTCTCATTGTGAATGTTAAATCCATTGAGAAAGAATTAGCACAATCATTTGGAATTTGTAGGTATTATTAATGTATATACAAAAAAAAAACGCATTTCTAGCTCGAGAAACGACGATTTTTCCACTTTAACGATTTACACTAAAAGACACACCTCTTTCTGGACGCGAACATGAATTTTTGGATAGAAATACGTGTGTACACTCGAATTTGACATTTTTTTAAGAAACTAAAGAAATCCGATGTGATTTGTAGATTTTAATCATGATTATATAGCTTAAAATCTCGCTAAACCAAATTTATACAGAAATTTTGTATGAGTGGAAAATCGAAAAGAGTGATAAAATGCGGTCTCATTGGGAATGTTAAACCCATTTAGAAAGAATTAGCACAATCGGTTGGAATTTGTATGTTTTTTAAATGTATATACAAGAAAACGCATTCCTAGCTCGAGAAACGACGATTTTTCCACTTTAACGCTTTACACTAACAAACACACCTCTTTCTGGACGCGAACATTAAACTTTGGATAGAAATACGTTTGTTCACAAGATTTTGACATTTTTTAAAGAAACTAGAGAAGTCCGGTGGGATTTGTAGATTTTATTCATGATTATATAGCTTAAAATCTCCCAAAAACCAAATTTTTTGAGAAATTTTGTATGAGTGGAAAATCGAAACGAATGATAAAATTCGGTGTCATTGTGAATGTTAAACCCATTCGGAAAGAATTAGCACAATGGGTTGGAATTTGTTGGTTTTATTGATGTATATATAAAAAAACGCATTTCTAGGTCGAGAAACAACGATTTTCCCATTTTAACGATTTACACTAACAAACACATCTCTTTCTGGACGCGAACATGAATCTTTGGATAGAAATACGTGTGTACTCACGAATTTGACATTTTTTTTAAGAAACTAGAGAAATCCGATGCGATTTGTAGATTTTATTCAACAGTAATCTCACTAGACGTTTTAATTATCTAGAGGAAATCAAAACTCGAGTGCGATTTAATTGACTATTACACGATCAGAAGTAACGAAGTACTCAAATACAATAAAATATTAATTGACTTACGAAAATACAACTGTCTTCAAATGTATTATTGTGCCATCTGGACATTACAAATATTACAATAGATGCATGCTATATGTCATTGTGAATGTTAAGCCCATTCAGAAAGAATTAGCATAATCGGTTGGAATTTGTAGGTTTTATTAATATATATACAAAAAAACGCATTTCTAGCTCAAGAAACGACAATTTTTCCAGTTTAACGCTTTACACTAAAAAACACACCTCTTTCTGGACGCGAACATGAAACTTTGTTTAGAAAAAAAAGATGTGTTCACAAGTTTTTGTAATTTTTTTAAGAAACTAGAGTAGTCCGGTGGGATTTGTAGATTTTATTCATGTTTATATAGCTTAAAATCTCGCAAAAAACCAAATATTTAGAGAAATTTTGTATGTGTGGAAAATCGAAACGAGTGATACAGTGCGGTCTCATTGTGAATGTTAAACCCATTCAGAAGGAATTAGCACAATCGGTTGGAATTTGTAGGTTTTATTAATGTATACACAAAAAAAGGCATTTCTAGCTCGAGAAACGACGATTTTTCCACTTTAACGTTTTGCTCTAAGAAACACAACTCTTGCAGGACGCGAACATAAATCTTCGGATATAAATACGTGTGTACACAGGAATTTGACATTATTTTAAAAAACTAGAGAAATCCGATGGGATTTGTAGATTTTATTCATGATTATATACCTTAAAATCTCGCAAAAAACCAAATTTTTAAAGAAATTTTGTATGAGTGGAAAATCGAAACGAGTGATAAATTACGGTCTGATTGAGAATGTTAAACACATTCAGAAAGAAATAGCACAATCGGTTGGAATTAGTAGATTTTATTAATGCACATACAAAAACAAACGCATTTCTAGCTCGAGAAACTATGATTTTTCTACTTTTTACGATACACTGGCAAACGCATGTATATCTGGACGCGAACAAGAAATCTTTGGATAGAAATACGTGTGTACACACGAATTTGACATTTTTTTTTAGAAACTATAGAAATCCGATTCGATTTGTAGATTTTATTTATGATTATATAGCTTAAAATCTTGCAAAACCAAATTTTAGAGGAATTTTGTATGAGTGGAAAATCGAAAAGAGTGATAAAATGCGGTCTCATTGTGAATGTTAAACCCATTCAGAAAGAATTAGCACAATCGGTTGGAATTAGTAGGTTTTATTAATGTATAACAAAAAAAAAAAACAAACATTTTAGCTCAGGAAACGACGATTTTTCCACTTTAACGCTTTACTCTAACAAACACACCTCTTTCTTGACGCGACCATGAAACTTTGGATAGAAATACGTGTGTTCACACGAATTCTACTTTTTTTTAAGAAACTGGAGAAATCGGATGGGATATGAATTATTTATTCATGATTATATTCCTTAAAATCTCGCAAAACCAAATTTTTTGAGATATTATGTATGAGTGGAAAATCGAAACGAGTGATAAAAAGCGGTGTCATTGTGAATGTTAAACCCATTCAGTAAGAATTAGCACAATCGGTTGGAATTTGTAGGTTTTATTAATGTATATACAAAAAAAACGCATTTCTAGCTCGAGAAACGACGATTTTTCCTCTTTAAAAACTTACACTAAAAAACACACCACTTTCTGGACGCGAACATGAATGTTTGGATAGAAATACGTGTGTACACAAGAATTTGACGTATTTTTAAGAAAGTAGAGGAATCCGATGGGATTTGTAGATTTTATTCGTCATTATATAGCTTAAAATCTCGGAAAACCACATTTTTAAAGAAAATGTGATTGAGTGGAAAATCGAAACGAGTGGTAAAATGCGGTCTCATTGTGAATGTTAAACCCATTCAGAAAGAATCAGCACAATCGGTTGGATTTTGTAGGTTTTATTGATGTATATAGAAAAAAAACGCATTTCTAGTCGAGAAACAACGATTTTCCCACTTTAACGATTTACACTAACAAACACATCTCTTTCTGCACGCGAACATGAATCATTGGATAGAAATATATGTGTACACACGAATTTGACATTTTTTTTAAGAAACTAGAGAAATCCGATGCGATTTGTAGATTTTATTCATGATTATATAGGTTAAGATCTCGCAAAAAGAAAATATTTAGAGAAATTTTGTATGTGTAGCAAATCGAAACGCATGATAAAATGCGGTTTCATTGTGAATGTTAAACCCATTCAGAATGAATTAGCACAATCGGTTTCAATTTGTAGGTTTTATTAATGTCTATACAAATAAAACCGCATTTATTGCTCGAGATACGACGATTTTTCTACTATTTACGTCACACTAGCAAACGCATATATATCTGGACGCGAACAAGAATCTTTGGAGAGAAATACATGTGTACACACAAATTTGACATTTTTTTAAGAAACTAGAGAAGTCCAATGGGATTTTTAGATTTTATTCATGATTATGTAGCTTAAAATCTAGCAAAAACCAAATTCTTAGAGAAATTTTGTATGATTGAAAAATCGAAACGAGTGATATAATGCGGTCTCATTGTGAATGTTAAACACATGCAGAAAGAATTGGCACAATCTGTTGGAATTTGTAATTTTTATTGATGTATATTAAAAAAACGCATTTCTAGTTCGAGTAGCAACGATTTTCCCACTAACAAACACATCACTTTCTTGACGCCAGCATGTATCTTTGGATAGAAATACGTGTGTACACACGAATTTGACCTGTTTTTAAGAAAGTAGAGAAATCCGATGCGATTGTCGATTTTATTCATGATTATATGGCTTAAAATCTCGCAAAACCAAATTTTTAAAGAAATTTTATAAGAGTGGCAGTTGGAAACGAGTGATGAAATACGGTTTCATTGTGAATGTTAAACCCATTCAGAAAGAATTAGCACAATCGGTCTCAATTTGTAGGTTTTATTGATGTATATACAAAAAAAAAAAAAAAAAAAAAAAAACGCATTCGTATCTCGAGAAACGACGATTTTTCCATTTTTTGCGATACACTAGCAAACACACATATGTATCTGGACGCGAACAAGAATCTTTGGAGAGAAATACATGTGTACACACGAATTTGATATTTCATTAAGGAACTAGAGATATCCGATGGGATTTGTAGATTTTATTCTTGATTATATAGCGTAAAATCTCACAAAACCAAAGTTTTAGAGAAAGTTTGTATGAGCGGAAAATCGAAACGAGTGATAAAATACGGTCTCATTGTGAATGTTAAACACATTCAGAAAGAATTAGCACAATCGGTTTCAGTTTGTAGGTTTTATTAATGCATATACAAAAAAACGCATTTCTAGCTCGAGAAACGATGATTTTTCCACTTTTTACGATACACTAACAAGAGCATGTATATCTGGACGCGAACAAGAAATCTTCGGATAGAAATACGTGTGTACACACGAATTTGACATTTTTTAAAGAATTTAGAGAAATCAGATGCGATTTGTTGCTTTTATTCATGATGATATAGCTTAAAATCTTGCAAAACCAAATTTTTAGAGAAATTTTGTATGAGTGGCAAATCGAAACGTATGATAAAATGCAGTCTCATTGTGAATGTTAAACCCATTCAGAAAGAATTAGCACAATAGGTTGGAATTTGTAGGATATATTAGTGTTTATACAAAAAAAAAACGCATTTCTAGCTCGAGAAACAACGATTTTTCCACTTTAACGATTTACACTAATAAACACACCTCTTTCTTGCCGCGAACATGAATCTTTGGATATAAATACGTGTGTACACACGAATTTGACATTTTTTTAAGAAACTAGAGCAGTCGGATGGGATTTGTAGTTTTTATTCATGATTATATAGCTTAAAATCTCTCGCAATAACCAAATTTTTAGAGAAATTTTGTAAGAGTGGAAAATCGAAACGAGTGATAAAATGCGGTTTCATTGTGAATGTTGAACCCAGTCAGAAAGAATTAGCACAATCGGTTGGAAGTTGTAGGTTTTATTGATGTATATATATAAAAACGCATTTCTAGCTCGAGAAACAATTTTCACACTTTAACGATTTACACTGACAAACACATCTCTTTCTGGACGTTGACGTTAAACCTTGGATAGAAAAACGTGTGTACACACGAATTAGACATTTTTTTAAGAAACTAGAGAAATCCGATGGGATTTGTATAACTTATTCATGATTATATAGCTAAATATCTCGCAAAAAGAAAATTTTTAGAAAAATTTTGTATGAGTGGCAAACCGAAACGTATGATAAAATGCGGTTTCATTGTGAATGTTAAACCCCTTCAGAAAGAATTAGCACAATCGGTTTCAATTTGTAGGTTTTATTAATGTATATACAAAAAAATGCATTTCTAGCTCCAGAAACGACGAATTTTCCACGTTTTACGATACACTAGCAAACGCATATATATATCTGGACGCGAACAAGAATCTCAGGATAAAAATACGTGTGTATACACGAATTTGACATTTTTTTAAGAAACTAGAAAAATCCGATGGTATTTGTAGATTTTATTCATGATTATATAGCTTAAAATCTCGCAAAAACCAAATTCTTAGAGAAATTTTGTAAGAGGGGAAAATCCTCACGAGTGATAAAATGAGGTCTCATTGTGAATGTTAAACTCATTCAGAAAAAATTAGCAGAATCGGTTGGAATTTGTGGAATTTATTAATGTACATACAAAAATTGCATTTCTAGCTCGAGAAACGACGATTTTTCCACTTTTTACGATACACTAGCAAACGCATATATATATCTGGACCGAACAAGAATCTTTGGATAGAAATACGTGTGTACACATGAATTTGACATTTTTTTAAGAAACTAGAGAAATCCGATTGGATTTGTAGTTATTTTATTCATGATTTTATAGCTTAAAATCTCGCAAAACCAAATTTTTAGATAAATTTTGTATCAGTGGAAAATCGAAACGAGTGATAAAATGCGCCCTCATTGTGAATGTTAAACCTATTCACAAGGAATTAGCACAATAGGTTGGAATTTGTAGGTTTTATTAATGTATATACAAGAAAACGCATTTCTTGCTCGACAAACGACGATTTTTCCACTTTAACGATTTACACTAACAAACACACCTCTTTCTGGGTGCGAACATGGAATTTTGGATAGAAATACTTATGTTCACAAGATTTTGATATTTTTTTAAGAAACTAGAGAAGTTAGATGGGATTTGTAGATTTTATTCATGATTATATAGCTTAAAATCTCGCAAAAACAAAATTTCTAGAGAAATTTTGTAAGAGTGGAAAATCGAAAGGAGTGACAAAATGCGGTCTCATTTTTAATGTTCCACCCATTGAGAAAGAAATAGCATAATCGGTTGGAATTTGTAGGTTTTATTAAAGTATATACAAAAAACCGCATTTGTAGCTCGAGAAACGACGATTTTTCCACTTTAACGTTTTTCTCTAAGAAACACAACTCTTGCTGGACGCGAACATGAATCTTCGGATATAAATACATGTATACACATGAATTTGACATTTTTTTTAAGAAACTGGAGAATTCCGATGGGATTTGTAGATTTTATTCATGATTATATATCTTAAAATCTCGCAAAACCAAATTTTTAGAGAAATTCTGTATGAGTGGAAAATCGAAAATAGTGTTAAAATGCGGTCTCATTGTGAATGTTAAACCCATTCAGAAAGAATTAGCACAATCGTTTGGAATTTGTAGGTTTTATTAATGTATATACAAAAAAACTGGGGACATCCTATAAATATTCTATTGGAGATAAGTGATTTAATTTTTCATGAAAAGATAATATAAACATTGTTTAATCCATGGTATAAATTTCATAAACCTGTGTCATAGGAATGTTTCAGTAGAGCCTATATGTTATTTTCTAGTTCAAGAGCTAAAATATTCACTCATCACGTCCCAGTACCCTTAAAATCTCGCAAAAACCAAATTTTTAGAGAAATTTTGTATGAGTGGAAAATCGAAACGAGTGATAAAATGCAGTCTCATTGTGAATGTTAAACCCATTCAGAAAGAATTAGCACAATCGGTTGGAATTTGTAGGTTTTATTAATGTATATACAAAAAAAAAACGCATTTGTAGCTCGAGAAACGACGATTTTTCCACTTTAACGATTTACACTAACAAACACACCTCTTTCTGGACGCGAACATGAATCTTTGGATAGAAATACGTGTGTACACTCGAATTTGACATTTTTTTTAAGAAACTAGAGAAATCCGATGGGATTTGTAGATTTTAATCATTATTATATAGCTTAAAATCTCGCAAAAACAAATTTTTAGAGAAATTTTGTATGAGTGGAAAATCGAAACGAGTGATAAAATGCGGTCTCATTGTGAATGTTAAACCCATTCATAAAGAATTACCATAATCGGTTGGAATTTGTAGGTTTTATTAATGTATATACAAAAAAACGCATTTCTAGCTCGAGAAACGACTATTTTTCCACTTTAACGCTTTACACTAACAAACACACCTCTTTTTGGACGCGAACATGAAACTTGTGATAGAAATACGTGTGTTCACAAGATTTTGACATTTTTTTAAGAAACTAGAGAAGTTCGGTGGGATTTGTAGATTTTATTCATTACTATATAGCTTAAAATCTCGCAAAAACCAAATTTTTACAGAAATTTTGTATGAGTTGAAAATCGAAACGAGTGATAAAATGCGGTCTCATTGTGAATGTTAAACCCATTCAGAAAGAATTAGCACAATCGGTTGGAATTTGTAGGTTTTATTAATGTATATAAAAAAATTGCATTTCTAGCTCGAGAAACGACGATTTTTCCACTTTTTGCGATAAACTAGCATACGCATATATATCTGGACGCGAACAAGAATCTTTGGATAGAAATACGTGTGTACACGCGAATTTGACATTTTTTTTTTTAAACTAGAGAAATCCGATGTGAATTGTAGATTTTATTCATGATTATATAGGTAGCTTAAAATCTCGCAAATCCAAATTTTTAGAGAAATTTGGTATGAGTTGAAAATTGAAACGAGTGATAAAATGCGGTCTCATTGTGAATGTTAAACCCATTCAGGAGGAATTGGCACAGTCGGTTGGAATTTGTAGGTTTTATTAATGTATATACAAAAAAACGCATTTCTAGCTCGAGAAACGACGATTTTTCCACTTTAACGATTTACACTTACAAACGCACCTCGTTCTGGGTGCGAACATGAAAGTTTGGATAGAAATACTTGTGTACACAAGAATTTGACATGATTTTAAGAAACTAGAGAAGTCCGATGGGATTTTTAGATTTTATTCATAATTTTACAGCTTAGAATCTCGCAAAAACAAAACTTTTAGAGAAATTTTGTAAGTGTGGAAAATTGAAATGAGTGATACAATGCGGTCTCATTGTGAATGTTAAACCCATTCAGAAGGAATTAGGACAATCGGTTGGAATTTGTAGGTTTTATTAATGTATATACAGAAAAAGGCATTTCTAGCTCGAGAAACGACGATTTTTCCACTTTAACGCTTTTCACTAACAAACACACCTCTTTCTGGACGCGAACATGAATATTTGGATAGAAATACGTGTGTACACACAAATTTGACATTTTAAAAAAAAACTAGAGAAATCCGATGGGATTTGTAGATTTTATTCATGATTATATAGCTTAAAATCTCGCAAAAACCAAATTCTTAGAGAAATTTTGTAAGAGTGGAAAATCGAAACGAGTGATATCATGCGGTCTCATTGTGAATGTTAAACACATTCAAAAAGAATTATCACAATCGGTTGGAATTTGTAGGTTTTATATTAATGTATACACAAAAAAAAATGCATTTCTAGCTCGAGAAACGACGATTTTTCTACTTTTTGCGATACAGTAGCAAACGCATATACGAGTATATCTGGACGGGAAGAAGAAACTTTGGAGAAACTGCAGTTAGTGTCCCGCAAGAAATTTTTCGAAGTCCAATGATGGGACACTGCGCATGCGCAAGACACAGACATGTAAAAGAGCTACCTCACCATATATAAAGCTATAGAGCTCTAATAGTAACATGTACTTAAACCGTTTTAGCAGGTACATTTCACAATAGCTGAGACTCGACATAACAAATGGCGGCAGTTATATTGCATCGTTTAGGGCCGTTTTCTCCAAAGTTAGTTAAACTTGGGATAAATTAAACCCGTTCAACTTTACTATTCAGTTTAAACATGCTTCCATTTTCTCAATAAATGTCAGACAGTCCACCCGTTTAAACTAATGTTGGCACTAGATGCTATTGGCTTCTCATGTGTAGGCTACACTGAACAACCCAATCAGAGCCAAGATTACTGATGGCGCGTCACTTTTTCAACATGTCAGCCACAGATCACGATATCAGCTTTTTACAGAGAATTAATGCTATAATCAAATCAACTCGAATAAAGAAGGAATGCATCTACTAGTTTCGCAAATAAATAAATCATTTATACCCATGTGAAGTGTTGTGTATCATTTAATCAGCTGTTTTCTTGAATTTATTGGAAAGCGTTCTCGATTCCACTTTTCTCTGATAGCCAAGATCGTACAATAATTTGTGTCTTGTGTTAATATGCATTATCTGGAGGCATGTGTGGATCCATTTTAATATAAAAATTAATTTCCTTTAGTTTATTCCTTTCCCTCCGAAAATCACGAACTTAATTAATTTCAGGAGGACAACTTCTAGCTTTTTAACGTGTTCGGTAACCCACTAAATTAGGCCTACGTGATGTACCCAGGATCTTGATAATTCTAAGGGAAATAGCTTTTATTTTTAACGTTGTAGTATGTGATCTTATCTACACTGCCGAGCAAAAAAAAAAAAAAAAAAACCGCAACACTTGAATAAATTTGAAATATCAATCCGTAATACAAATTATAACATTTCTTTGTGCTTCTATGGACCTGTTTGTGTTAGGCAAGTGTTAATTCTTGTTTTGGGAAGAAAAGTATGTCCCATTGGGTCGTTTGTGACACCCTCTTTGTCACTTCCTGTCCGGTACTGTATATTTATTGCTGTGCCATTAAAATTTACAACCCTAAACTCAAGCAGCTAAAACAAAATTACAACACTATAGTTTTCTCTTTTTGGTTATAATGGAAGTCTGTGATATTGAACTCAGTTTTAAACAACATTTAAGAGAGTTAAGATACCGTTAACCCCCGAGAACGCCGCTAGAGTAGTCATGTTGGAAAAAGATGACAGCAGCTTACGTTATGTGGCTCAGGTGTCGCATACATGGCTCCGTAGCTCTTGAAGAGTATCTGGAGCATGTTGACGGACATTCCTTCCTAAAATGTCCCACAGATGATCAATTGGGTTAAGATCCGGACGACGTGACGGCCTTTGCATGAGTTGGATCCCTACTTCATTGAGATACTGGAGGACGCATCGCGCCACACGAGGACGTGTATTGTCCTGTATGAGCACGTAATTGTCACCAATAAGTGATGCAAAAGGAAGAACACGTTGCCCAAGAATTTCTTCAATGTAGCGATGGGCAGTAAGAAACCCATCTTCCACAAAACAAGATTCGTTCGTGTAGTCAAACTGACGTCTGTCCACACCATCACTTAACCGCCCTGAAATGCTGTCCTTGATGAAAAGTTGTATGAAGAATACCTTTCTCCAGTCCTCCACACTCTTTCTCTTCCATCTGAGGATCTGAGGCAGAATCGGGACTCATCTGAGGACAGAACTGTTCCCCACTCTTTGTCAGCCCATTTCTGATGTTCCCTTGAAAATTGTAAGCGAGTTTGACGATGTTGTCTTGTAAGTTCTGAGCCAAGGGCAGATCTTCTGGATATCAGACCAGCATCATGTAACCTCCTCCTCACAGTCCACTCACTGACATTCACATCTCGCACTTAGTCTAGTCGATTTCTGGCTTTGACCGCAGTCGTGTGGCGGTTACGCAGCACTTGAAGGCGCAAGAACTGGTCATCTATAGCAAGAAGTTGACCTTTTCCTACCATATCTCGGTCTTCGAGAATATGAACCAAGTTCCTTGTACCTTTGCACTGTACTTGAAACAGTCGACGGAGTTCTATGCAACACCTGAGCCACATAACGTAAACTGCGGTCATCCTCTACCATCGCCGGCTGCTATATACTCCGCCTTCCCATTTAGCAAGCAGCCTGTGTTAAATAACGAACCTAGCGTAGTGCATGATTTTGCCACTACAGCGCTGAGAGAGTGATACTGTGGACCAGGGGGTAAAGTTAAGTAATTTCAGCGAGCTAATTTATTGGAATGTGCAAATTATCGAATGCGTGAAATTAACACATTGTTAAACTCTGAAAAGAAGAAGTTAATCCTATAATAATATTATTTATCAGTGAAAGTAGCAATCGGTGATGCCGCATACCTTAAGTTAACTAACTGTTCTTTTCACGCTCTTATATTCTCCTAACACATAACAATATACTTTCGAATTGAACATATCTCATAACGTCAGTATATTTTAAGGGAATTGCATATAGGTTATTTTATTGTAAAAATATCTGAATATTTCCCTCTCATTACTTATAGGTTTTATGAAAATTCTACAATTGTTTATTATTGCGTCCCTTTCTGTAAAAGTGACAGTAGGAAAGTTAGTTAGAGAGGTCTCATTCCACGAGTTCCCTAGCCAAGATGAACTTAAAGAAAAATGGCTTAAAGCAGTATCAAGAGCAGATTCACGTTCATCAGTAGTTTGTAGTATGTGATCTTCATTTCCGTAAGACAGATTATCATCCTGGATTAAAAAGGAAACAGTTGCTAAAGAACGTGATTCCTTCAGTTTCTGCGTCTTATCCGTCTTACAAAATTTCAGAAAACAAACAAGAGAGAAGGCAGATAACAAAACACCCCATATTCCCCCCTAACAATAAAAGGAAACGTAGTTCAGGCGCTTCGGATGACCCTGGAGTTTTTAGAAATGATGCAGACACCGATTCTCATAAAAATCTTTGTTGTATCGGTATTCAGACGTAAAGTCGTATGGATGACAAATTCCTCCAAGCACAGAAAGAGAAAAATAAATTAAAACTTAAATTGTGGCGCGCGAATAATAAGATTCGTTAGTTAGAAAGGCAATTGCAACACACAGAACATAAATTGAAAAATTTCGATAACTACTATTACTATTCGCCTTCGCAAATAATTACAAGTAATGAATATAACCATTCCGATGCGAGATATAGTTTCCTTTTGGAACAAATGCTTCAATTTGAGAAAACGTCACGCAGCTGAAGAGAATATACCATCGAACAATGCACAATGTGGGAATTTATATCTCCCAAAGGATATCGGCATGTTAGGACAATATTTTGAAATTGCTGTCGAAAAGCACTCTATCCCGATATTTAGGCAACACGTGTTGTGAAACTGGAGTTACAGATCTCGTGAAAGAAAGGTTAATCACTGAATGTCAACAACTGAATCAAGCTGAGCGAGTTTGTTAATTAATAGTCGACGAGATGGCAATAGAACAGCAACTACAGTATGACAAAGAATTGGACACACTTTTCGGGCAAAAGAACAGTTTTACTCCAGAATCAAGCAATGTGGAAAGATATGCCATTATACCCATGGAAGAAAAAGTAAATTATGATATTTTAGCTAATAATTTTTTTTTTCATTTGTGGCATTTCTTCAAAATTGAAAATACCAGCTGCCTACTTTTTTACAAAGAGGATTTGCATAAACTTACTCTTTCTGTTATAAAGGAAGTGGAAGTCTGTATAATTGACATATTGCGTTTGGTTTCAAACAATCACAAAACCAATGTAAATATGATGAAACGACTTTGTAATGGCAAGTCTCTAATATCAGAAGTCGTTCATCCTAACGATCAAAACAGATCCCTGTTTGTTACTTTTGATCAATACCACATTTTAAAAAAGTGTGAGGAATACCTTCCTAGAAAAAACAATGCATGATGGTGATAAAGAAATAAATGGACAGCATGTAAAAGATCTGTATGAGTTGCAGTCAACTCAGGTAATTAAACATGTTCCATTCCTCACTTGTAAGCATGTATGCCCTAACAACCTGGAGAAAATGAATGTAAAACGTGCAAACGATATATTTTCTTCATCTGTAATTACAGCCCTTTAATATCTTAAAGAAAACTGTGGACTAGAAAAGGCATATACTTTTAAAGAGTGCGGAGGACCAATTCACTTAATGAAAAGCATTCAGGAGTGGTTTAATATCCGTGATATATGTAGCTTTAACAATTAGCTCGATAAGGACAAAGTTCATTTTTTATGTCACTGATGAAAGATTAATCTGGCTAAAAATGATTTTCCAGCCTATCTTAGGAAAATGAAGAAAGAAAATGAAGAACGCGGCTCAGGCTTCTTAAACAATGAGACATACGAAAAAAAATATTCTATTAACTACGGCATCAACTGCGAAATACATCAAATATCTGTTGTCAGCAGGGTTTGACTTTGTATTAACAAGATGCTTCAACAGTGATTCAATTGAAATGTTTTTTCAGTAAGCTAAGAAGAACTTCCGGTAATAATGATATGTTGGATTCAAGGGCTGTAATATTGGCCTTGAATAGGATACTCAAGATTACATCCCTCTCTTGTAAAAGAATTATAGCTCAACATAGCGTTATAACAGCTACAAGCGCAACCTCAATCTAAGCTCTTGTAAGTTTTCCAGACGCTGGCGCTGTAAGAAATATAGGCCTACTGGAAAAATTGAACAATGCGCCATGTAAGAACGAATACATAATATATATTGTAAAAATGCCATACTATTATAAATGCACGCTTAAATTTGTTCTTTAAATTATTGGTTACCATACCTATATTATTATTATTATTATTATTATTATTATTATTATTATTACTATTATTATTTGTATTGGTTAGCTTGTCTGAGAGCTAATCCAGTGGGCCCGGCTACGGATTTAATTTTTCAAGCTAGCTATTGCTATTTTATTGATATTAATAAAACTTTTTATTGTTATTAGTATTATAGTAGATAATTAAATTTTAGTCTGAATTATTTACTTTCTTCCTTTTCAGCATCAATAAAATTTGCTTCATTGGCTTATATTGGTGGATTCATAGTGAAACGTGTTGTGAAGGAAGTAGTTTGTGAATCTTGTCCTGATCTGCTGCAACACACTACATTCAGTTCTGCTCTGCTGGACATAATTTTCAAGCAAGACACATTATATTATCCGTCTGAGTTGTTAGTATAGTGATTAATATTATTGAGGAGTTTGTTTGCGAAGCCGTAAAATTTGTAAACAGTAAAGTGTGTGAAACATTAATACAGACAATACTTCCTGTTATGAAGAAATCAGTTGTACTAAAATCCCACCAATCTAACGATTCAATTCATATTGAAAATTTAGAACACATTATCTTGAAAACTGCAATTTCAATATTCCTGAAGAATGTTGCAATTGAAAGAACGGAACGTTTTGAGAGGGTGAAATACCTTAATTCAAAACCAATAAGCAGGAAAATCTTGCGTATCTTCTGGCAGATTTGTGTTCCCGCGGCAACAGTGTATCACTCTGTCAGCGCCTCCGTGGAGAAGGTGAGTACTAACAGTAGTTCGCATGTTTCCTTCAATTGGAAGGGCGGAATATATAGCAGCCGGCGATGCCTCTACCAACGCGACTGCTCTAGCGGCGTTCATGGGGCTTAACGTCATCTTAACTTTCTTACATGTAGTTGAAAACTGAGTTCAATATCACAGAAGTCCTTTATAACAAAAAAAAAAAAAAACTATAGTGTTGTAACTTTGTTTTAGCTGCTTGGGTTTAAGGTTGTAAATTTTAATGGCACAGCAATAAATATACAGTACCGGACAGAAAGTGGCAAAGAGGGTGTCACAAACGACCCAATGGGTATACTTAACTTCCCAAAACATGAATTAACACTTGCCTAACACAAACAGGTCCATAGAAGCACACAGAATTGTTATAATTTGTATTACAGATTGATATTTCAAATTTATTTAAGTGTTGCGTTTTTTTTTTTTTTTTTGCTCGGCAGTGTATTTATGTAATATTCACAGGCCCTAGTTTATAATTGCCTAGAATGGGCAAATACCCGGAGCAAAGGAGCAAGAGAAAATATTTTAAGGTAGGATGTTGAAATAATTGTTAAATACATGCTCAATAAAAATCAATATTTATAAATAATTTAATAAAAACAACTTTTTGTTTGGTGAATTGGCACAATTATTGTTTCACATTTTTGTTTGGTAATAGAAGAGATAAAGTTAAAGAAAGAGGTTAGGGTGCCAACATTTGCTCTGTCCAGTTTTCCAATGACTTAAACCCAGGGCCTAAATATTCATAATAGGTGTGATCCTCTTATATTATTTTTATTTCAGTAAACGGTTGGTTGCACTGTATGATTCGTTCATCGTCCATTACGAATTTTGATCAGATTATCATAAGCTGATTAATGTACACTGTAAGGTCCTGTGTTCAGAAATGTTGAATTCAGGGGAAAAAAAGTAAGAATTTCAGTCCAGTAGAAATTGATTTACTGCTCTCTTTAGTTAGTACAAAGAAAGATATATTAGAATGTAAGAAAACCGATAGTACATCTTTAAAAGACAGAAAAAGCTTGGCAAGAGCTAGCAGAAAGTTTCAATGAAATTAGTGGAACTGTAGTACGGTAAGAGATTGGAAGATATTAAAGGGGAAGTATGAAAACCTCAAAAACACCTGTAAAAGGAGATTTTCCGAAAATAAAAAATACACATAGGTGCAGGTGGAGACCCAAATCAACCGAAATTAATAATAACTTATATTAAAATAAAAGAGATTATTGGCACAATACAACTTGAGGGGCCACCATCTGTATGTGACTCAGATTGTACTGGTCAGTCATCACTACTCGCATCTGTGGAGCACCCATCTGCAAACATTGGAAAAGCACAATTTCCTCCTCAAATCCAATCAATTCAAAATTCCAATGTAATTCCTTTTTATCTGTGAATCTATACAAGTCTGTAGCTTCTGAATCCCAAGCATTTGTCGCAGGTGACGATTCAAGTATTTCAGGGTAATATACAAATGAATGAAGTAGAAGCCATTCCATGTAGCAGTCAATTCAGTATTAGGGACCTAAGGAAACCTACTTCCACTCCACTCCTAGTAAAGAAGAAAAGACCATCACAAGACAGTTCATTGGCAGGAAATAAACTTATGGCATTATGGAAAGAAAAACAAGTTCTGCAGTTACAAAAACAAGCAATAGAGGATCAAATTTAATTCCAAAGGATGGAGCATGAATTTAAAATACCGGTAACATGTATTATGAAAGAAGAACATACAGTGAAGATGAAACTCACAGAACTTTATATAAAAAATGAGTTTGATCTCGAGATGAAAAGAAGAATTCTTGAACTTGATGTTAGGAATAGGGAATTGGACCTTAAAACAAACAGCTAACTGAAATCACAATATTTTGATGTAGTTATGGTGTTTATTTTGTTCAAGTCTATATGTTCTTTTTTATTTAAATTAAAAAATTTAATCTAATGTATTAAATCACTTTAGGTACCGGTAACTTATATATTTAAAGGCAGTATTGATAACTTCAGTTTTGTAGTGGTTTTTAGTGATCCTAATATGTTATGATGTCATTTTGATATTTTCATAAAGTCATTCGGTTTATATTATTCACTGTATTAATAATATCATAATCAACATATTACATCAGGTTATCATGCTACTTAAAACAGAAGATATTTAAATTTATGTAGCTTCTTAAGTAATTGAATAGCAAGTTAATCAGTAGGTAATTTAACTTAATTCCAATTCAAAACCAAATTTACTGCATGTTATCACCTATCACATAATTTATATATGGCTTATTTATAATATAGTAATAATACATAAGAAAAAAAATAGGCCTAGGCCTAATTGTAACATGACATCAAAATGTTCATAAATCAATTGTTAGTTTCATTTCTAATTATTTTAATAGACATGAACATAATATGAAATATACAGTATATTCCCTCCAGCTAATTTCTTGTATGTTAGAAAATAAACACACTGCATATTTCAAGTAATTAGTTACGTTCTGTCATTGAAATCCGACATTGATATAATTTTGATACAATTGCAGATATATTTCAACTTGTAACATTACTGTGTAATTAAAATAAAGTGGGATTTTTACATAAAATGTGACTACACTATGAAGTGTTAAAATGTTTGTGTATCAGTAGTAATATTTTATACAACACAGTTACAGTTAAGTCAGGTCATCATTAGATTCTATATTATGGAGGTTGTGTTGCACCTAAAGCTACACCACACAAGATAATAAGTCAGGTTTAAAAAAAATAAAAATTTTAGGCTTAATAATTATGGTGTAAGTTACTGGTAAGTTACTGCTTAATTATCAGTGAAGTAAAGTTATAATATATACTTTTGAAAATATCCAAGTTTAACATGAATAATAAACAAGTTACATGTACTGCAGTGAATAAAACTTATTTTATGTTAATGTAATCTCTTCCTTCACTGGTTCACCAACAAATGATGGAAGTACTGATGGATAAGGTGGTTTCACCTGACGTTATTTTCTGCTACATTTGGGTGATTGTTAGCTGCTTGAGGGAAGTTATGCACAGCGATAATGGCATCCAACTGGTCATCAGTATGAATACTGTCCAATTTTAGTCTGATTCCAGTAGCTAAAACAGGAAATCTTCTTTTCTATTCCCCATAGCTCCTCTCTACTGGACTTCTAGTCTTTAAATTGTTCCTCTGGCGTATGTGTGATTGTCAGTGGTGTAATGAGATCATTTTGTACAGCATATCCACTATCTCCAACTAGAATGGCTGCACCAAATTCTCCATCTTATCTTCAAATCGCCTCTTAATTCTTGAAGAATTAAAAATATGTGAGTCATCAGATGAGCCTGGCCACCTAGCCACAATGTCTCGAATCAACAAGGAAGAATGAGACACGGTTTGCACATTAATTGAAAAAAAATCTTGCGATTTCTGAAGATTTCTGCATCTCCTCAACCTGGTGATTGTATTTTCACATGTGCTCAGTCAATTGCACTTATATAGTTAGAAAATGCGAAATCGTATAAAATCCGTGCTTAACCCTTGCCGTTCCTTTAGGTGTTGTTGGCATGTTGACATAACGCTGTGACAAATGTCCTATAGCAGTAGAAACTTTTGCAAGGACTGAGAGAACAGAGACTGGAATTAGAGTACAGAGAGTGGACTGAGAGGAATGACAGTGGACTGAGAGGACAGAGGAGCCTGGGAGAATGGATAGAGCACTGTGGGATAGGGAGTAAGCTAAGAGAACAGAGGGAACAGAGACTGAACTGACTGACAAGAAGGTGGAGAGCGAGGATAGTGAGTAGACTGAGAGACCAGAGAGTGGACTGAGAGGACAGAAAGTAGACGGAGGGGACAGAGAGGACTGAGAGGAAAGGAAGTGGACTGAGAGGACAGAAAGTGGACAGATATCACAGAGAGTGAATTGAGAATACAGAGAATAGACTGAGGGGCAGAGAATGGAATGAAGGGACAGAGTGGACGGAGACGACAGGGAGAGGACTCAGACAACAGTGTGTAGCCTGAGAGGATATGGAGTGGACTGAGAGGATAGGGAATGAACAAGAGGAGTGGGAATGAGCTAAGAGAACAGAGAGTGAACTGAGAGAAAAGAGAGTGAACACAGAGAATGTTGAGTATATTGAGAGAAGAGAGAGTGGACTGAAAGGACAGAGAAGGGGCAGAGATTACAGAGAGTGCATTGTGTGGATTGAAAGGACGGAAAATGATACAAAGAAAACTGAGAGGATGGAGTGGGCTGAGGAGAAAAAGAGTGAACTGAGAAGACGCAGATTGGACGGAGAGGAGAGAGAGAGAGGACTGAGGTACCGGTAGAAGAAAAGGGAAAGGAAACAGAGTAGACCGATATCAAAGAGAGAGTACCGATACTGAAATTACAGTGAGTGAGCACAGAGAGGACTCAGAGGAAAGAATTCTGACTCGCAGTTTCCCCAGTTCACTCTCAGTCTTCTCTCTATTCTCTGCCCACTCTCTGTCCTCTCAGTTCACTCTCTGTACACTCAATCCAATCTCAGTTTTTCACCCCACTCTGTTCTCTCAGTCCACTCTCTGTCACCTCAGTCTACACTCTGTCCCTTCCCTGTTATCTCAGGTCACTCTCTGTTCACTCTATGTCCTATCAGTCCACTCTCTGCCTTCTCAGTCCATTCTCTGTCCTCTCAGTCCACTCTTTGTCCTCTGAGTCCACACTCTGTGCTCTCAGTACACTCTCTGTTCTCTCAGTCAACTCTATCCTCTCTGTCCACTCTATCTTCTCTCAGTTCACTCTCTGGTCCATCTCTTTTCTTTTAGTGCCATCGCTATCCCCACAATGCTCCATCTATCCTCTCTGTCTACTCTCTTTCCTCTCAGACCACTTTCTGTTCTCTCAGTCCACTGCCTGTCCCTTCATTCCACTCTCTGTAGGCCTACTCACAGTCCACTTTCTGTACTCTCAGTCCACTCTCTGTATTTTAGTCCACTCTCTGTACACTCAGTTCACTCTGTCATTTTTGTGCCTTCTCTGCCCTCTGTCTTCCCTCTGTCCACTCTGTCTCGTCTTAAAGTTCAGTTCATGAAGGAAAGAGAAGAGTGAGAATAAAACAATGACTGAGAAGACAGTGACGACTGAAATTTAACGGAAGGGGTTCCATATGTAAGGTTTTTTTTAGATCTAGATTTTCCAGCAAATCCTTCATACCCACATTAATGAATTTTAATTTTAAGAGGCTCGAACTAAGGAGATAACACGCTCACTAGGTTCAAACTACAGTCCGATATCAAACGGAGGGGGTTCATTATGTATACAAGTTTAGATTTTTCCTGCAATTCTTTATTCCTACAATAAGCAATTATACATTTTCAGGACTCGAACTCAGGAAGTAATTCCGTCATTGGGTTAAAACTACAGACTGTAATGTGGCGGAAGATTTGCATTGTGTATACAAGTTTGTAGTTTTTCCTGAAATGTTTTATTCCTTTCATAAAAAAATTATAAGTTTTCGGGGCTCAAACCCAGGAAATAATGCCGTCACTGGGTCCAAACTACAGACTGTAATTTGGCGGAAATCGAGCAGTGTGTATACAAGTTTTTAGATTTTTCCTGGAAATTTTTATGCCTCTAATAAACAATTATAGCCTACACTTTCGGTATTCGAACTCAGGAAATATTGCCTCACTTTGTCCAAACAAGAGACTGTAATTTGGCGGAAGATGTGTATTGTCTGTACAACTTTTTAGATTTTTCCTGCAATTTTTTATGTCTCTAATAAAGAATTATAAATTTTCTGAGCTCAAACCCAGGATATAATACCGTCACTGAATCCAAACTACAGACTGTAATTTCGCGGAAGTGAAGCATTGAGTGTACATGTTTTTTGGACTTTTCCTGTAATTATTAATACCTATAATGATGAATTATATATTTTGGTGGCTCGAATTCGGCCTTAATTGGTCCTATGTTGGCGGTTTCATAGATGAACCGTTCCTACTACAAATACAATCTTTGTAATAATACAGCAGTATTTTACACTCTTTGCGCGTCTTGTACTCTCTGCTCGACCTGCATTAGGTTGGCATAAGTAACAATTTTCGTTACAGTGAAGGGAGATGAGTTCAGGTTGGTAGCGCAAAAAGCGCTAGAAATATGTTGGCACTCCTTCACATGTTACAGCATAGCGGGACAAATACTGCAGTAGAGCCGAATGGGATGAAGTTAAAGAAAGAGGTTAGGGTGCCAACATTTGCTCTGTCCAGTTTTCCAGTGACCTAAACCCAGGGCCTAAATATTCATAATAGGTGTCATCCTCTTGTATTATTTTTATTTCAGTAAACGGTTGGTTGCACTGTGTGATTGGTTCATCGTCCATTATGAATTTTGATCACATTATCATAAGCTGATTAATGTACACTGTAAGGTCCTGTGTTCAGAAATGGGGAATTCAGGGGAAAAAAGTAAGAATTTTAGTCCAGTTACACAAATCCGACAGGATTTGCAGATTTTATTCATATTCATATAGCTATAAATCTCGCAAAAACGAAATTATTTTAAAGATTTTGGTTTGTGGGGAAAATCGAAACAAGTGATAGAATACTGTCCAATCATGTATATTAAAAACTCTCTGAAAGAATTAGCACAATCGGTTGGAATATAGAGATTTTATTAACGTTTATACAAAAATCGTTGTTTTTACCGCAAGAAACGACGATTTTTACAATTGGACGATTTAAACAAACAAACCCATATTCTTCCGCATGCGAACGTGATATTGTTGTTATAAATCGGTGCGTGCACACGAATTTAACATTTTTTAAAGGTATTACTCAAAACCCGAAGGGATTTGTAGATTTTATTATTTATATAGCTAAACATCTCGCAAAAACGAAATTTTTTGAAAGATTTTGGTTTTTGGGAAAAATCGAAACCAGTGATATAATACTGTTCAATCATGTATATTAAACACTCTCTGAAAGAATTGGCACAATCGGTTGGAAAATAGATATTTTATTAAAGTTTATACAAAAAATCGTGCTTTTACCGCAAGAAACGACGATTTTTACAATTGGATCATTTACATAAACAAACCCGTATTCCTCCGCATGAGTTCGTGAAATTGTTGTTATAAATCGGTGCGTGCACACGAATTTAACATTTTTTAAAGATATTAGACAAATCCGACTGGATTTGTAGATTTTATTCATATTTATATAGCTAAAAATCTCGCAAAAACGAAAATTTTTTAAAGATTTTAGTTTGGGGGGAAAATCGAAACCAGTGTTATAATACTTTTCAATCATATATATTTAACATTTTCTGAAAGAATTAGCACAATCGGTTAGAATATAGAGGTTTTGTTAACGTTTATACAAAAAATCGTGCTTTTTTCCGTAAGAAAAGACGATTTTTACAGTTGGACGATTTACACAAACAAACCCATATTCCTCCGCGTGCGAACGTGAAATTGTTGTTATAAATCGGTGCGTGAACACGAATTTAACATTTTTTTAAAGATATTAGACAAATCCGACGGGATTTGTAGATTTTATTCATATTGATATAGCTAAAAATCTCGCAAAAACGAAAATTTTGTTAAAGATATTTGTATATGGGGAAAATCGAAAACAGTGATATAATACTGTTCAATCATATACATTAAACACTCTCTGAAAGAATTAGCATCATCGGTTGGAATATAGAGATTGTATTAACGTTTATACAAAAATCGTTGTTTTTAACGCAAGAAAAGACGATTTTTACAATTGGACGATTTATACAAACAAACCCATATTCCTCCGCATGCGATAGTAAAATTGTTGTTATAAATCGGTGCATGCACACCAATTTAATATTTTTTTAAGATATTAGACAAATCCGACGGGATTTGTAGATTTTATTCATATTTATTTAGCTAAAAATCTCGCAAAAACGAAATATTTTGAAAGATTTTGGTTTGTGGGGAAAATCGGAACCAGTGATATAATACTGTTCAATCATGTATATTAAACACTCTCTGAAAGAATTAGCACAATCGGTTGGAATATAGAGATTTTATTAACGTTTATACAAAAATCGTTGTTTTTACTGCAAGAAACGACGATTTTTGCAATTGGACGATTTACACAAACAAATCCATATTCCTGCGCATGCGAACGTGAAATTGTTGTTACAAATCGGTGCGTGCACACGAATTTAACATTTTTGTAAGATATTAGACAAATCCGACGGGATTTGTATTTTTTATCAATATTTATATAGCTAAAAATCTCGCAAAAACGAAATCTTTTGATAGATTTTGGTTTGTGGGGTTAATTCAAACAAGTGGTATAATAGTGTTCAGTCATGTAAATTAAACACTCTCTGAAAGAATTAATACATTCGCTTGGAATTTAGAGGTTTTATTAAAGTTTATGCAAAAAATCGTGCTTTTACCGCAAGTAACGACGATTTTTACAATGGGACGATTTACACAAACAAACCCATATTCCTCCGCATGCGAACGTGAAATTGTTGTTATAAATCGTTGCGTGCACACGAATTTAACATGTTTTTAAGATATTAGACAAATCCGACGGGATTTTATAGATTTTATTCATATTTATATAGCTAAAAATCTCCCAAAAAATATAATTTTTGAAAGATTTTGGTTTTTGGGGAAAATAGAAACCAGTGATATGATACTGTTCAATCATGAATATTAAACACTCTCTGAAATAATTGGAACAATCGGTTGGATTATAGAGATTTTATTAACGTTTATACAAAAAATCGTGCTTTTTCCGCAAGAAACGACGATTTTTACAATTGGATCATTTACACAAACAAACCCATATTCCTCCGCATGCGAACGTGAAATTGTTGTTATAAATCTGTGCGTGCACACGAATTTAACATTTTTTACAAATATTAGACAAATCCGACGGGATTTGTATATTTTATTCATATTTATATAGCTAAGAACCTCGCAAAAACGAAATTTTTTGAAAGATTTTGTTTTGTGGGGAAAATCAAAACCAGTGATATAATTGTGTTCAATCATGTATATTAAACACGCTCTGAAAGAATTTGCACAATCGGTTGGAATATAGAGGTTTTGTTAACGTTTATACAAAAAATCGTGCTTTTTCCGCAAGAAACGACGATTTTTACAATTGGACCATTTACACAAAGAAACCCATATTCCTCCGCATGCGAACGTGAAATTTTTCTTATCAATCGGTGCGTGCACACGAATTTAACATGTTTTTAAGATATTAGACAAATCCGAAGGGAATTGTACAATTTATTCATATTTAATTAGATAAAAATCTCGCAAAAACGAAATTGTTTGAAAGATTTTGGTTTGTGGGGAAGATCGAAACCAGTGATATAATACTGTTCAATCTTGTATATTAAACACTCTCTCAAAGAATTAGCAGAATCGGTTGGAATATAGAGGTTTTATTAACGTTTATACAAAAAAACGTTGTTTTTACCGCAAGAAACGACGATTTTTACAATTGGACGCTTTACACAAACAAACCCATATTCCTCCGCATGCGAATGCGAAATTGTTGTTATAAACCGGAGCGTGCACACGAATTTAAGAGTTTTTAAAGATATTAGACAAATCCGACGGGATTTGTAGATTTTATTCATATTTATATAGCTAAAAATCTCGCAAAAACGAAATTTTTTGAAAGATTTTGAATTGTGGGGAAAATCGAAACCAGTGATATAATACTGTTCAATCATGTATATTAAACACTCTCTGAAAGAATTAGCACAATCGGTTGGAATATAGAGATTTTATTAACGTTTATAACAAAATTTGTTTTAACCCCAAGAAATGCCGATTTTTACAATTGGACGGTTTACACAAACAAACACATTTCCTCCCCATGCGAATGTCAAATTGTTGTTATATATAGGTGAGTCCAAACGAATTTAACATTTTCTTAAGAAGTCAGACAAATCCGACAGAATTTCTAGATTTTATTCATGTATATATTGTTAAAAATCTCCCAAAGCCGAAATTTTTTAAAGATTTTGGTTTGTGGGGAAAATCGAAACCAGTGTAATAATACTGTTCAATCATGAATATTAAACACTCTCTGAAAGAATTAGCACAATCGGTTGGAATATAAAGATTTTATTAACGTTTATACCAAAATCGTGTTTTTACCGCAAGAATCGACGATTTTTACAATTGGACGATTTACACAAACAAACCCATATTCCTCCGTATGCGAACGTGAAATTGTTGTTTTATATATAGGTGAAACCACACGAATTTAACATTTTTTAACAAATGAGACAAATCCCACGGAATTTGTAGAGTTTATACATGCTTATTAGCTAAAAATCTCGCAAAAACTAAATATTTGAAAGATTTTGGTTTGTGGGGAAAATCGAAAACAGTGATATAATACTGTTCAATCATGTATATTAAACACTCTCTGAGAGAATTAGCACAATCGGTTGGAATGTAGAGATTTTATTAGCGTTTATACCAAAATCGTGCTTTTACCGCAAGAGAGGACGATTTTTACAATTGTACGATATACACACACAAATCTATATTCCTCAGCATGCGAACGTGAAATTGTTGTTATATATAGGTGAGTCCACACGAATTTAACATTTTGTTAAAAAAATCAGACAAATCCCACGGAATTTGTTGATTTTATTCATATTTATATAGTTAAAAATCTCCCAAAAACGAAATTTTTTGAAAGATTTTGGTTTGTGGGGAAAATCGAAACCAGTGATATAATACTGTTCAATCATGTATATTAATCACTCTGTGAAGGAATTAGCACAATCGGTTGGAATATAGAGATTTTATTAACGTTTATATCAAAATCGTGTTTTTCCCGCAAGAAACGACGATTTTTACAATTGGACGATTTACACAAACAAACTCATATTCCTCCGCAAGCGAACGTGAAATTGTTGTTATATATAGATGAGTCAACACGAAGTTAACATTTTGTAAGGAATTAGTCAAATCCCATGGAATTTGTAGATTTTATTAATATATAGATGTAGTTAAAATCTCGCAAAAACAAAATATTTTGAAAGAGTTTGGTTTGTGGGGAAAATTGAAACCAGTGATATAATACTGTTCAATCATATATATTAAACAATCTCTGAAAGAATTAGCACAATCTGTTGGATTATATAGATTTTATTAACGTTTATACCAAAATAGTGTTTTTTACCGCAAGAAACGACAGTTTATACAATTGGACGATTTACACAAACAAACCCATATTCCTACGCATGCGAACGTGAAATAGTTGTTATATAAAGGTGAGTCCACACGAATTTAACATTGTTTTAAGAAACCAGACAAATCCGGCAGAATTTGTAGATTTTATTCATATTTATATAGTTAAAAATCTCGCAAAAACGTTTTTTTTTTTTTTTAAAGATTTCAGTTTGTGGGAATATCGAAACCAGTGATATAATACTGTTCAACAATGTAAATTAAATCCTCTCTGAAAGAATTAGCACAATCGGTTGGATTATAGAGATTTATTTTTACCGTTTATACCAAAATCGTGCTTTTACCGGAAGAAACGACGATTTTTACAATTGGACGATTTGCGCAAACAAACCTATATTCCTCCGCATGCGAACGTGAAATTCTTGTTATATATAAGTGAGTCCACACGAATTTAATATTTTTCTAATAAATCAGACAAATCCGACAGAATTTGTAGATTTTATACATATTTATATAGTTAAAAATCTCACAAAAACTAAATAATTTGAAAGGTTTTGGTTTGTGGGGTAAATCGAAACCAGTGACATAATAATGTTCCATCACGAATATTAAACTTTCTCTGAAATAATTAGCACAATGGGTTGGAATATAGGGATTTTATTAACGTTTATACCAAAATAATGTTTTTACCGCAAGAAACGACGATTTTTACAATTGGACAATTTACACAAACAAACCCATATTCCTCCGCATGCGAATGTGAAATTGCTGTTATATATAGGTGAGTCCACAGGAATTTAATGCTTTTTTTCAGAAATCAGACAAATCCGACAGAATTTGTAAATTTTATTCATATTAATATAGATAAATATCTCGCAAAAACAAAATTTTTTGAAAGATTTTGGTTCGTGGGGAAATGGAGACCAGTGATATAATACTGTTCAATCATGTATGGTAAAAACTCTCTGAAAGAATTAGGATAATCGGTTTGAAAATAGAGATTTTATTAACGTGTTTACCAAAATCTTGTTTTTACCGCAAGAAACGACGATTTTTACAATTGGACGATTTACACAAACAAACCCATTTTCCTCTCCACGCGAACGTGAAATTGTTGTTATATATAGGTGAGTCCGCACGAAGTTAACATTTTATTAAGAAATTATACAAATCCCATGGAATTCGTTGATTTTATACCTATTTATATAGTAAAAAATCTCGCAGAAACGAAATATTTTGAAAGATTTTGGTTTGTGAGGAAAATCGAAACCAGTGATAAAATACTGTTCAATCATGTATTTTAAACACTCTCTGAACGACTTAGCACAATCGGTTGCAATATATAGAGATTTTATTAACGTTTATACCATAATCGTGTTTATACCGCAAGAAACGACGATTTTTACAATGGGACGATTTACACAAACAAGGCCATATTCCTCCGCATGCGGACGGGATATTGTTAATATATATAGGTGAGTCCACACGAATTCAACATTTTTTTAAGAAGTTAGACAAATCCCACGGAATTTGTAGATTTTAAACATATATATATAGTTAAAAATCTCGCAAAAACCAAATATTTTCAAAGATTTTGGTTTGGGGGAAAATCGAAACCAGTGATATAATGCTGTTCAGTCATGTATGCTAAACATTCTCTGAAAGAATTAGCATAATCGGTTGGAATATAGAGATTTTATTATCGTTTATACCGAAATCATGTTTTTACCGCAAGAAACGAACATTTTTACAATTGGACGATTTACACAAAGAAACACATATTCCTCCAAATGCGAACGTGTAATTGTTTATATATATATATATATATATATATATATATATATATATGTGAGTCCACACGAATTTAAAATTTTTTTTACGAAATCAGACAAATCCGACAGAATTTGTAGATTTTATTCATATTTATATAGTTAAAAATCTCGCAAAAACGAAATATTTTGAAAGATTTTTTTGTGGGGAAAATCGAAACCTTTGATATAATACTGTTAGATAATGTATATTAAACACACTCTGAAAAAATTAGCACAATCGGTTGGGATATAGAGATTTTATTAATGTTTATACCAAAATCGTGTTTTTACCGCAAGAAACGACGATTTTACAATTAAACGATTTACACAAACAAACCCATATTCCTCCGCATGCGAACGTGAAATTGTTGTTATATATAGGTGGGTCCACACGAATTTAACATTCCCTTAAGAAGTCAGACAAATCTGACAGAAATTGTAGATTTTATTCATATTTATATAGTTAAAAATCTCGCAAAAACGAAATTTTTTGAAAAATTTTGGTTTGTGGGGAAAATCGAAACCAGTGATATAATACTGTTCAATCATGTAAATTAAACACTCTTTGAAAGAATTAGCACAATCGGTTGGAATATAGAGATTTTATTAAAGTTTATACCAAAATCATGTTTTTACCGCAAAAAACGACGATATTTACAATTGGACGATTTACACAAACAAACACATATTCCTCCAAATTCGAACGTGAAACTGTTGCTATATATAGGTGAGTCTACACGAATTAAATTTTTTTTTTTTGGAAATCAGACAAATCCGACAGAATTTATAGATTATATTGATGTTTATATAGTTAAAAATCTCGCAAAAAAAACTAAATAATTTGAGAGATTTTGGTTTGTGGGGAAAATCGAAACCTGTGTCATAATACTGTTCAATATTGTATATTAAACACTCTCTGAAAGAATTAGCACAATCGGTTTTAATATAGAGATTTTATTAACGTTTATACCAAAATCTTTTTTTTTTACCGCAAGAAACGACGATTTTACAATTGGACGATTTACACAAACAAACCTGTATTCCTCCGCATGCGAACGTGAAATTGTTTGCTATATATAGGTGAGTCCACACGAATTTAACATGTTTTTAAGAAATCAGACAAATGCGATAAATCCGACAGATTTTATTCACATTTATATAGTTAAAAGTATCGCAAAAACCGAAAAATTTTAAAAGATTTCGGTTTGTGGGGAAAATCGAAACCAGTGATACAATACTGTTCAATCATGTACACTAAACACTCTCTGCAAGAATTAGCACAATCGGTTGGAATTAGAGGTTTTATTAACGTTTATACCAAAATCGTGTTTTTACCGAAGAAACGACGATTTTTACAATTGGACGATATACACAAACAAACCTATATTCCTCCGCATGCGAACGTGAAATTGTTGTTATATATAGGTGAGTCCACACGAATTTAACATTTTTCTAAGAAATCAGACAAATCTGACAGATTTTGTAGATTTTATTGATATTTATATAGTTAAAAATCTCGCAAAAACGATTTTTTTGAAAGATTTTGGTTTGTGGGGAAAATCGAAACATGAGATATAATACCGTTAGATAATGTATATTAAGCACTCTCTGAAAGAATTAGCACAAGCGGTTGGAGTATAGAGATTTTATTAACGTTTATACCAAAATCTTGTTTTTACCGCAAGAAACGACGATTTTGCAATTGGACGATTTACACAAAGAAGCCCATATTCCTCCGCATGTGAACGTGAAATTGTTGTTATATGTAGGTGAGTCCAAAGGAATTTAACATTTTCTTAAGAAATCAGACAAATCCAACCGATTTTGTAGATTTTATTCTTAATTATATAGTTAAAAATCTCGCAAAAACGAAATTTTTTGAAAGATTTTGATTTGTGGGGAATATCGAAACCAGTGTAATAATACTGTTCTATCACATATATAAACAATCTCTGAAAGCATTGGCACAATCGGTTGGAATACAGATATTTTATTAACGTTTATACCAAAATCGTGTTTTTACCGCAAGAAACGACAATTTTTACAATTGGACGACTTACGCAAACAAACCCATATTTCTATGCAAGCGAACGTGAAATTGTTGTTACATATAGGTGAGTCCACACGAATTTAACATTTTTTAAGAAATCAGACATATCCCACGGAATTTGTAGATTTTATACATATTTATATAGTTAAAAACCTCGCAATTGTAAAAAATTTTAAAGATTTTGGTTTGTGGGGAAAATCGAAACCAGTGATATAATAATGTTCAATCACGTATATTAAACACTCTCTGAAAGAATTAGCACAATGGGTTGGAATATACAGATTTTATTAACATTTATACCAATATCGTGCTTTTACCGCAAGAAAGGACGATTTTTACAATTGGACGATTTACACAAACAAACCCATAATTCTCCGCATGCGAACGTGAAATTGTTGTTATATATAGGTGGGTCCAGACGAATTTAACATTTTTTTAAGAAATCAGACAAATCCCACAGAATTTGTAAATTTTATTCATATTTATATAGTTAAAAATATCGCAAAAACTACATTTTTTGAAAGATTTTGGTTTGTAGGGAAAAGCGAAACCAGTGACACGATACTTTTCAATCATGTATATTAAACACTCTCTGAAAGAATTAGCACAATCGGTTGGAATATAGAGATTTTATTAACGTTTATACCAAAATCGTGGTTTTACCGCAAGAAACGACGATTTTTACAATTGGACGATTTACACAAACGAACCTATAATCTTCCGCATGCGAACGTGAAATTGTTGTTATATATAGGTGAGTCCACACGTATTTAACATTTATTTAAAGAATTAGAGACATCCCACGGAATTTTAGATTTTTTACATATTTATATATTTAAAAATCTCGCAAAAACGAAATTTTTTTAAATATTTTGATTTGTGGGGAAAATCGAAACCAGTGTAATAATACAGTTCAATCATGTATATTAAACACTCTCTGAAAGAATTAGCTCAATCGGTTGGAATATATAGATTTAATTAACGTTTATACCAAAATCGTGTTTTTACCGCAAGAAACAACGATTTTTACAATTGGACGATTTACACAAACAAACACATATTCCTCCCCATGCGAACGTGAAATTGTTTATATATATATATATATATATATATATATATATATATATATATATATATATATAGGTGAGCCCACACGAAGTTAAAATTTTTTTATGAAAACAGACAAATCCGACAGAATTTGTAAGTTTTATTGATATTTATATTTTTAAAAATCTCGCAAAAACGAAATATTTTGAAAGATTTTGGTTTGTGGGGAAATTCGAAACCTGCGATATAATACTATTACATAATGTATATTAAGGACTCTCAGAAAGAATTAGCACAATCGGTTGGAAAATGGAAATTTTATTAACGTTTATAAAAAAATCGTGTTTTTACAGCAAGAAACGACGATTTTTACAATTGGACGATTTACGCAAACAAACCCATATTCCTCCGAATGCGAACGTGAAATTGTTGTTATATATAGGTGAATCCACACGAATTTAACATTTTTTTAAGAAATCAGACAAATCCGACAGTATTTGTAGATTTTATTCATATTTATATATAGTTAAAATTCTCGCAAAAACCACATTCTTTTAAAGATTTTGGTTTGTGGGGAAAATCGAAACCAGTGATATAAAACTGTTCAAACATGTAAATTAAACACTCTCTGAGAGATTTAGCACAATCGGTTGGAATATAGCGATTTTATTAACGTTTATAGCAAATTCGTGTTTGTACCGCAAGAAACGACGATTTTTACAATTGGACGATTTACACAAAAAAACATATATTCCTCCCCATGCGAACGTGAAATTGTTGTTATATACAGGTGAGTCCGCACGAATTTAACATTTTTTGAAGAAATCAGACAAATCCGAGAGAATTTATAGATTTTTTATTGATATTTATATAGTTAAAAATCTCGCAAAAACGAAATATTTTGAAAGATTTTGTTTTGTGGGGAAAATCGAAACCTGTGATATAAAACTGTTAGATAATGAATATTAAGCACTCTCTGAAAGAATTAGCACAATCGGTTTGAATATAGAGATTTTATTAACGTTTATACCAAAATCGTGTTTTTACCGCAAGAAACGAAGATTTTTGCAATTGGACGATTTACACAAACAAACCTGTATTCCTCCGCATGCGAACGTGAAATTGTTTGCTATATATAGGTGAGTCCACACGAATTTAACATGTTTTTAAGAAATCAGACAAATGCGATAAATCCGACAGATTTTATTCACATTAATATAGTTAAAAGTATCGCAAAAACGAAAAATTTTGAAAGATTTCGGTTTGTGGGGAAAATCGAAACCAGTGATACAATACTGTTCAATCATGTACACTAAACACTCTCTGCAAGAATTAGCACAATCGGTTGGAATTAGAGGTTTTATTAACGTTTATACCAAAATCGTGTTTTTACCGAAGAAACGACGATTTTTACAATTGGACGATATACACAAACAAACCCATATTCCTCCGCATGCCAACGTGAAATTGTTTGATATATATAGGTGAGTCCACACGAATTTAACATTTTCTTAAGTAATCAGACAAATCCGACAGAATTTGTAAATTTTATTCATATTTATATAGTTAAAAATCTCGGAAAAGCGAAATTTTTTGAAAGATTTTGGTTTGTGGGGAAAATCGAAACCTGTGATATAATACTGTTCCATCATGTATATTAAACACTCTCGGATAGAATTAGCACAATCGGTAGGAATATATAGGTTTTATTAAAGTTTATAGCTAAATCGTTTTTTTACCGCAAGAAACGACGATTTTTACAATTGGACGATTTACACCAACAGACCCATATTCCTCCGCATGCGAACGTGAAATTGTTGTTATATATAGGTGAGTCCAAACGAATTTAATATTTAAAAAAAAAATCAGACAAATCCGACAGAATTTGCAGATTTTATTCATATTTATTTAGTTAAAAATCTCGCAAAACAAAATTTTTTTAAAGATTTTGGTTTGTGGGGAATATCGAAACCAGTAATATAATAATGTTCAATCATGTATATTAAACGCTCTCTGAAAGATATAGGACAATCGGTTGGAATATAGAGATTTTATTAATGTTTATACCAAAATCGTGTTTTTACCGCAAGAAACGACGATTTTTACAAGTGGACGATTTACACAAACAAACCCACATTCCTCCGAATGTGAACGTGAAATTGTTGTTACATATAGGTGAGTCCACACGAATTTAACATTTTTTAAGAAATCAGACATATCCCACGGAATTTGTAGATTTTATACATATTTATATAGTTAAAAACCTCGCAATTGTAAAAAATTTTAAAGATTTTGGTTTGTGGGGAAAATCGAAACCAGTGATATAATAATGTTCAATCACGTATATTAAACACTCTCTGAAAGAATTAGCACAATGGGTTGGAATATACAGATTTTATTAACGTTTATACCAATATCGTGCTTTTACCGCAAGAAAGGACGATTTTTACAATTGGACGATTTACACAAACAATCCCATAATTCTCCGCATGCGAACGTGAAATTGTTGTTATATATAGGTGAGTCCAGACGAATTTAACATTTTTTTAAGAAATCAGACAAATCCCACAGAATTTGTAAATTTTATTCATATTTATATAGTTAAAAATATCGCAAAAACTACATTTTTTGAAAGATTTTGGTTTGTAGGGAAAAGCGAAACCAGTGACACGATACTTTTCAATCATGTATATTAAACACTCTCTGAAAGAATTAGCACAATCGGTTGGAATATAGAGATTTTATTAATGTTTATACCAAAATCGTGTTTTTACCGCAAGAAACGACGATTTTTACAATTGGACGATTTACACCAACAAACCCATATTCCTCCGCATGCGAACGTGAAATTGTTGTTATATATAGGTGAGTCCAAACGAATTTAATATTTTTAAAAAAATCAGACAAATCCGACAGAATTTGCAGATTTTATTCATATTTATTTAGTTAAAAATCTCGCAAAACAAAATTTTTTGAAATATTTTGGTTTGTGGGGAAAATCGAAACTAGTGATGTAATACTGTTCAATCATGTATATCAAACACTCTCTGAAAGAATTAGCACAATCGGTTGGAATATAGAGATTTTATTAACGTTTATACCAAAGTCGTGTTTTTACTGCAAGAAACGACGATTTTTACAATTGGACGATTTACACAATCTAACTCATATTCCTCCGCATGCTAACGTGAAATTGTTGTTATATATAGGTGAGTCCACACGAAGTTAACATTTCTTTATGAAATTAGTCAAATCCCATGGAATTTGTAGATTATATAGATATATATATATGTATATATATATATATATATATATATATATATATATATATATATATATATATATATAGTTCAAAATCTCGCAAAAACCGAATATTTTTTTTGAAAGAGTTTGGTTTGTGGGGAAAATCGAAACCAGTGATATAATACTGTTCAATCACGTATATTAAACACTCTCTGAAAGAATTAGCCCAATCGGTTGGAATATAGAGATTTTATTAACGTTTTTACCAAAATCGTGCTTTCACCGCAAGAGAGGACGATTTTTACAATTGGACGATTTACGCAAACAACCCATATTCCTCCGCATGGGATCGTGATCCGCATAGGTGAGTCCACACGAATTTAAAATTTTTTAAGAAATCAGACAAATCCCACATATTTTGTAGATTTTATACATATTTATAAAGTTAAAAATCTCGCAAAAACTAAATAATTTGAAAGATTTCGGTTTGTGGGGAATATCGAAACCAGAAATATAATAATGTTCAATCATGTATAATAAACACTCTCTGAAAGATATAGGACAATCGGTTGGAATATAGAGATTTTATTAATGTTTATACCAAAATCGTGTTTTTACCGCAAGAAACGACGATTTTTACAAGTGGACGATTTACACAAACAAACCCACATTCCTCCGAATGTGAACGTGAAATTTTTGTTATATATAGGTGAGTCCACACGAATTTTACATTTTTTTAAGAAATCAGACAAATGCGACAAAATTTGTAGATACTATTCAGATTTATATAGTTAAAAATCTCGAAAAACGAAATTTTTTGAAAGATTTTGGCTTGTGGGGAAAATCGAAACCAGTGATATAATGCTGTTCAATCATGTGAATTAAACTCTCTGTGAAAGAATTGCCACAATCGGTTGGAATATAGATATTTTTTTAACGTTTATAGCAAAATCGTGTTTTTACCGCAAGCAACGACGATTTTTACAATTGCACGAATTACACAAACAAACACATATTCCTCCCCATGCGAACGTGAAATTGTTGTTATATATAGGTGAGTCCACACGAATTTAACATTTTTTTTAAGAAATCAGACAAATCCGACAGATTTTGTAGATTTTATTGATATTTATATAGTTAAAAATCTCGCAAAAACGAATTTTTTGAAAGATTTTGGTTTGTAGGGAAAATCGAAACATGAGATATAATACTGTTAGATAATGTGTATTAAGCACTCTCTGAAACAATTAGCACAAGCGGTTGGAATATAGAGATTTTATTAACGTTTATACCAAAATCTTGTTTTTACCGCAAGAAACGACGATTTTACAATTGGATGATTTACACAAAGAAGCCCATATTCCTCCGCATGCGAACGGGAAATTGTTGTTATATGTAGGTGAGTCCAAAGGAATTTAACATTTTCTCAAGAAATCAGACAAATCCAACCGATTTTGTAGATTTTATTCTTAATTATATAGTTAAAAATCTCGCAAAAACGAAATTTTTTGAAAGATTTTGATTTGTGGGGAATATCGAAACCAGTGTAATAATACTGTTCTATCACATATATAAACAATCTCTGAAAGCATTGGCACAATCGGTTGGAATACAGATATTTTATTAACGTTTATACCAAAATCGTGTTTTTACCGCAAGAAACGACAATTTTTACAATTGGACGACTTACGCGAACAAACCAATATTCCTCCGCAAGCGAACGTGAAATTGTTGTTACATATAGGTGAGTCCACACGAATTTAACATTTTTTTATGAAAATAGTCAAATCCCATGGAATTTGTAGAATTTATACATACATATATATATAGTTCAAAATCTCGCAAAAACGAAATATTTTGAAAGATTTTGGTTTGTGGGGAAAATCGAAACCAGTGATATAATACTGTTCAATCACGTATATTAAACACTCTCTGAAAGAATTAGCCCAATCGGTTGGAATATAGAAATTTTATTAACGTTTATACCAATATCGTGTTTTTACCGCAAGAAACGACGATTTTTACAATTGGACGATTTACACAAACAAACCCATATTTCTCCGCATTCGAACGTGAAATTGATGTTACATATAGGTGAGTCCACTCGAATTTAACATTTTCTTAAGAAATCAGATAAATCCGACGGAATTTGTAGATTTTATTCATATTTATATAGTTAAAAATCTCGCACAAACGAAATTCTTTGAAGGAATTTGTTTTGTGGGGAAAATCGAAACCAGTGTAATAATACTGTTCAATCATGTATATTAAACACTCTCTGAAAGAATTAGCATAATCGGTTGGAATATAGAGATTTTATTAACGTTTATAGCAAAATCGTGTTTTTACCGCAAGAAAGGACGATTTTTACAATTGGACGATTTACACAGACAAACCCATATTCCTCCGCATGCGAACGTGAAATTGTTGTTATATATAAGTGAGTCTACACGAATTTAATATTTTTTACAGAAATCAGACAAATCCGACAGAATTTGAAAATTTTATTGCTATTTATATAGTTAAAAATCTCGCAAAAACAAAATTTTTTTAAAGATTTTGGTTTGCGGGGAATATCGAAATCAGTAATATAATACTGTTCAACCATGTAAATTAAACACTCTCTGAGAGAATTAGCACAATCGGTTGGAATATAGAGACTTTATTAACGTTTATACCATTATCTTGTTTTTACCGCAAGAAACGACGATTTTACAATTGGACGATTTACACAAACAAACCCATATTCCTCCGCATGCGAACGTGATATTGTTGTTATATATAGGAGAGTCCACTCGAATTTAACATTTTCTTAAGAAATCGGACAAATTCGGCGGAAATTGTAGATTTTATTCTTATTTATATAGTTACAAAATCTCGCAAAAACGAAATATTTTGAAATATTTTGATTTGTGGGGAATATCGAAACCAGGATAATAATACTGTTCAATCATGTATATTAAGCATTCTCTGAAAGAATTAGCACAATCGGTTGGAATATAGTGATTTTATTAACGTTTTTACCAAAATCGTGCTTTTACCGCAAGGGAGGACGATTTTTACAATTGGACGATTTACGCAAACATCCTATATTCCTCCGCATGCGAACGTGAAATTGTTGTTACATATAGGTGAGTCCACACGAATTTAACATTTTTTAAGAAATCAGACAAATCCTACGGAATTTGTAGATTTTATACATATTTATAAGTTAAAAATCTCGCAAAAAGTAAATAATTTGAAAGATTTTGGTTTGTGGGGAATATCGAAACCAGTAATATAATAATGTTCAATCATGTATATTAAACACTCTCTGAAAGATATAGGACAATCGGTTGGAATATAGAGATTTTATTAATGTTTATACCAAAATCGTGTTTTTACCGCAAGAAACGACGATTTTTACAAGTGGAAGATTTACACAAACAAACCCACATTCCTCCGAATGTGAACGTGAAATTTTTGTTATACATAGGTGAGTCCACACGAATTTTACATTTTTTTAAGAAATCAGACAAATGCGACAAAATTTGTAGATTTTATTCAGATTTATATAGTTAAAAATCTCGAAAAACGAAATTTTTTGAAAGATTTTGGCTTGTGGGGAAAATCGAAACCAGTGATATAATGCTGTTCAATCGTGTAAATTAAACTCTCTGTGAAAGAATTGCCACAATCGGTTGGAATATAGATATTTTTTTAACGTTTATAGCAAAATCGTGTTTTTACCGCAAGCAACGACGATTTTTACAATTGGACGAATTACACAAACAAACACACATTCCTCCCCATGCGAACGTGAAATTGTTGTTATATATAGGTGAGTCCACACGAATTTAACATTTTTCTAAGAAATCAGACAAATCCGACAGATTTTGTAGATTTTATTGATATTTATATAGTTAAAAATCTCGCAAAAACGAATTTTTTTCAAAAATTTTTGTTTGTGGGGAAAATCGAAACATGAGATATAATACTGTTAGATAATGTATATTAAGCACTCTCTGAAAGAATTAGCACAAGCGGTTGGAATATAGAGATTTTATTAAGGTTTATACCAAAATCTTGTTTTTACCGCAAGAAACGACGATTTTTACAATTGGACGATTTACACAAACAAACCCATAATTCTCCGCATGCGAACGTGATATTGTTGTTATATATAGGTGAGTCCAGACGAATTTAACATTTTTTTAAGAAATCAGACAAATCCCACAGAATTTGTAAATTTTATTCATATTTATATAGTTAAAAATATCGCAAAAACTACATTTTTTGAAAGATTTTGGTTTGTAGGGAAAAGCGAAACCAGTGACACGATACTTTTCAATCATGTATATTAAACACTCTCTGAAAGAATTAGCACAATCGGTTGGAATATAGAGATTTTATTAACGTTTATACCAAGATCTTGTTTTTACCGCAAGAAACGACGATTTTTACAATTCGACGATTTACACAAACGAACCTATAATCTTCCGCATGCGAACGTGAAATTGTTGTTATATATAGCTGAGTCCACACGTATTTAAGATTTATTTAAAGAATTAGAGACATCCCACGGAATTTTAGATTTTTTACATATTTATATATTTAAAAATCTCGCAAAAACGAAATTTTTTTAAATATTTTGATTTGTGTGGAAAATCGAAACCAGTGTAATAATACCGTTCAATCATGTATATTAAACACTCTCTGAAAGAATTAGCTCAATCGGTTGGAATATATAGATTTAATTAACGTTTATACCTAAATCGTGTTTTTACCGCAAGAAACAATGATTTTTACAATTGGACGATTTACACAAACAAACACATATTCCTCCCCATGCGAACGTGAAATTGTTTATATATATATAGGTGAGCCCACACGAAGTTAACATTTTTTTATGAAATCAGACAAATCCGACAGAATTTGTAAGTTTTATTGATATTTATATATTTAAAAATCTCGCAAAAACGAAATATTTTGAAAGATTTTGGTTTGTGGGGAAATTCGAAACCTGCGATATAATACTATTACATAATGTATATTAAGCACTCTCAGAAAGAATTAGCACAATCGGTTGGAAAATGGAAATTTTATTAACGTTTATACAAAAATCGTGTTTTTACCGCAAGAAACGACGATTTTTGCAATTGGACGATTTACACAAACAAACCTGTATTCCTCCGCATGCGAACGTGAAATTGTTTGCTATATATAGGTGAGTCCACACGAATTTAACATGTTCTTAAGAAATAAGACAAATCCGACAGAATTTGTAGATTTTATTCATATTTATATAGTTAATAATCTCGCAAAAACGAAATTTTTTGAAAGATTTTGGTTTGTGGGGAAAACCGAAACCAGTGATATAAAACGGTTGAATCATGTATATTAAACACTCTCTGAAAGAATTAGCACAATCGGTTTGAATATAGAGGTATTATTAACGTTTATAACAAAATCGTGTTCTTAACGCAAGAAACGACGATTTTCACAATCGGACGATTTACGCAAACAAACCCATATTCCTCCGAATGCGAACGTGAAATTGCTGTTATATATAGGTGAGTCCACACGAATTTAACATTTTTTTAAGAAATCAGACAAATCCGACAGAATATCTAGATTTTATTCATATTTATATAGTTAAAAATCTCGCAAAAACGAAAATTTTTGAAAGATTTTGGTTTGTGGGGAAAATCGAAACCAGTGAAATAATAATGTTCAATCATGTATATTAAACACTCTGAAAGAATTAGCACAATCGGTTGGAATATAGAGAATTTATTAACGTTTTTTACCAAAATCTTGTTTTTATCGCAAGAAACGACGTTTTTACAATTGGACGATTTACATAAACAAACCTATAATCCTCCGCATGCGAACGGGAAATTGTCGTTATATATAGTTGAGTCAACACGTATTTAACATTTTTTTAAAGAATTAGACAAATCGCACTAAATTTGTAGATTTTATACATATTTATAAAGTTAAAAATATTGCAAAAACTAAATATTTTGTAAGATTTTGGTTTGTGGGGAAAATCGAAACCAGTGATGTAATACTGTTCACTCACATATATTAAACACTTTCTGAAAGATTTAGCACAATCGGTTGGAATATAGAGAATTTATTAACGTTTCTTTACCAAAATCGTGTTTTTACCGCAAGGAACGACGATTTTTACAATTGGACGATTTACACAAACAAACCCATTTTCTCCCCATGTGAACGTGAAATTGTTGTTATATATAGGTTACTCCACACGAATTTAACATTTTTTAAGTAATCAGACAAATCCCACGGAATTTGTAGATTTTATTTATATTTATATAGTTAAAAATCTCGCAAAAACCAAATTTTTTGAAAGATTTTGGGTTTTGGGGAAAATCGAATCCAGTGACACAATACTGTTCAATCATGTATATTAAACACTACCTGAAAGAATTAGCACAATCGGTTGGATATAGAGATTTTATTAACGTTTATACAAAAATCTTTTTTTTAACGCAAGAATCGACGATTTTACAATTTTACGATTTACAAAAAAAAACCATATTCCTCCGCATGCGAACGTGAAATTGTTGTTATATATAGGTGAGTCCACACGAATTTAACATTTCTTTAAGTAATCAGACAAATCCCACGGAATTTGTAGATTTTATACCTATTTATATAGTTAAAAATCTCGCAAACACTAAATATTTTGAAAGAATTTGGTTTGTGGGGAAAATCGAAACCAGTGATATGATACAGTTCAATCATGTAAAATAAACACTCTCTGAAAGAAATAGCACAATTGGTTGAAATATAGAGATTTCATTAACGTTTATACCAAACGCGTGTTTATACCGCAGGAAACGACGATTTTTACAATTGGACGATTTACACAAACAAACATATATTCCTCCCCATGCGAACGTGAAATTTGTTGTTATATATAGGTGAGTCCACAGGTTTTTAACATTTTTTTTAAGAAATCAGACAAATCCGACAGAATTTGTAGATTTTATTGATATTTATATAAGTTAAAAATCTCGCAAAAACAAAATTTTTTGAAAGTTTTTGGTTTGTGGGGAAAATCGAAACCCGTGATATAATACTGTTCTATCATGTATATTAAAAACTCTCTGCAAGAATTAGCACAATCGGTTGGAATATAGAGATTTTATTAACGTTTATACCAAAATCGTGTTTTTACCTCAAGAAACGACGATTTTTACAATTGGACGATTTACACAAACAAACCCATATTCCTCCGCATGCGAACATGAAATTGTTGTTATATATAGGTGAATCCAAATGAATTTAACATTTTTAAAAGGAAAACAGACAAATTCCACGGAATTTGTATATTTTATACATATTTATATATATAAAAATCTCGCAAAAATCTAAATATTTTGAAAGGTTTTGATTTGTGGGGAAAGTCGAAACCAGTCATATAATACTGTTCAATCACGTACATTAAACACTCTCTGAAAGAATTAGCACAATCGGTTCAAATATAGAGATTTCATTAACGTTTATACCAAACGCGTGTTTATACCGCAGGAAACGACGATTTTTACAATTGGACGATTTACACAAACAAACCCATATTCCTCCGCATGCGAACGTGAAACTGTTGCTATATGTAGGTGAGACCACTAGAATTTAACATTTATTAAAGAAATCAGACAAATCCCACGGAATTTGTAGATTTTATACATATTTATATAGTTAAAAGTCTCGCAAAAATCTAAATATTTTGAAAGATATTGGTGTGTGGGGAAAATCGAAACCAGTGATATAATAATGCCCAATAATGTATACTAAACACTCTCTGAAAGAATTAGCACAATCGGTTGGAATTAGAGGTTTTATTAACGTTTATACCAAAATCGTGTTTTTACCGCAAGAAACGACGATTTTTACAATTGGACGATATACACAAACCAACCTATAATCCTCCGCATGCGAACGTGAAATTGTTGTTATATATAGGTGCGTCCACACGAATTTAACATTTTTTTAAGAAATCAGACAAATCCCACAGAATTTGTAAATTTTATTCATATTTATATAGTTAAAAATATCGCAAAAACTACATTTTTTGAAAGATTTTGGTTTGTAGGGAAAAGCGAAACCAGTGACACGATACTTTTCAATCATGTATATTAAACACTCTCTGAAAGAATTAGCACAATCGGTTGGAATATAGAGATTTTATTAACGTTTATACCAAGATCTTGCTTTTACCGCAAGAAACGACGATTTTTACAATTCGACGATTTACACAAACGAACCTATAATCTTCCGCATGCGAACGTGAAATTGTTGTTATATATAGCTGAGTCCACACGTATTTAAGATTTATTTAAAGAATTAGAGACATCCCACGGAATTTTAGATTTTTTACATATTTATATATTTAAAAATCTCGCAAAAACGAAATTTTTTTAAATATTTTGATTTGTGTGGAAAATCGAAACCAGTGTAATAATACCGTTCAATCATGTATATTAAACACTCTCTGAAAGAATTAGCTCAATCGGTTGGAATATATAGATTTAATTAACGTTTATACCTAAATCGTGTTTTTACCGCAAGAAACAATGATTTTTACAATTGGACGATTTACACAAACAAACACATATTCCTCCCCATGCGAACGTGAAATTGTATATATATATATATAGGTGAGCCCACACGAAGTTAACATTTTTTTATGAAATCAGACAAATCCGACAGAATTTGTAAGTTTTATTGATATTTATATATTTAAAAATCTCGCAAAAACGAAATATTTTGAAAGATTTTGGTTTGTGGGGAAATTCGAAACCTGCGATATAATACTATTACATAATGTATATTAAGCACTCTCAGAAAGAATTAGCACAATCGGTTGGAAAATGGAAATTTTATTAACGTTTATACAAAAATCGTGTTTTTACCGCAAGAAACGACGATTTTTGCAATTGGACGATTTACACAAACAAACCTGTATTCCTCCGCATGCGAACGTGAAATTGTTTGCTATATATAGGTGAGTCCACACGAATTTAACATGTTCTTAAGAAATAAGACAAATCCGACAGAATTTGTAGATTTTATTCATATTTATATAGTTAATAATCTCGCAAAAACGAAATTTTTTGAAAGATTTTGGTTTGTGGGGAAAACCGAAACCAGTGATATAAAACGGTTGAATCATGTATATTAAACACTCTCTGAAAGAATTAGCACAATCGGTTTGAATATAGAGGTATTATTAACGTTTATAACAAAATCGTGTTCTTAACGCAAGAAACGACGATTTTCACAATCGGACGATTTACGCAAACAAACCCATATTCCTCCGAATGCGAACGTGAAATTGCTGTTATATATAGGTGAGTCCACACGAATTTAACATTTTTTTAAGAAATCAGACAAATCCGACAGAATATCTAGATTTTATTCATATTTATATAGTTAAAAATCTCGCAAAAACGAAAATTTTTGAAAGATTTTGGTTTGTGGGGAAAATCGAAACCAGTGAAATAATAATGTTCAATCATGTATATTAAACACTCTGAAAGAATTAGCACAATCGGTTGGAATATAGAGAATTTATTAACGTTTTTTACCAAAATCTTGTTTTTATCGCAAGAAACGACGTTTTTACAATTGGACGATTTACATAAACAAACCTATAATCCTCCGCATGCGAACGGGAAATTGTCGTTATATATAGTTGAGTCAACACGTATTTAACATTTTTTTAAAGAATTAGACAAATCGCACTAAATTTGTAGATTTTATACATATTTATAAAGTTAAAAATATTGCAAAAACTAAATATTTTGTAAGATTTTGGTTTGTGGGGAAAATCGAAACCAGTGATGTAATACTGTTCACTCACATATATTAAACACTTTCTGAAAGATTTAGCACAATCGGTTGGAATATAGAGAATTTATTAACGTTTCTTTACCAAAATCGTGTTTTTACCGCAAGGAACGACGATTTTTACAATTGGACGATTTACACAAACAAACCCATTTTCTCCCCATGTGAACGTGAAATTGTTGTTATATATAGGTTACTCCACACGAATTTAACATTTTTTAAGTAATCAGACAAATCCCACGGAATTTGTAGATTTTATTTATATTTATATAGTTAAAAATCTCGCAAAAACCAAATTTTTTGAAAGATTTTGGGTTTTGGGGAAAATCGAATCCAGTGACACAATACTGTTCAATCATGTATATTAAACACTACCTGAAAGAATTAGCACAATCGGTTGGATATAGAGATTTTATTAACGTTTATACAAAAATCTTTTTTTTAACGCAAGAATCGACGATTTTACAATTTTACGATTTACAAAAAAAAACCATATTCCTCCGCATGCGAACGTGAAATTGTTGTTATATATAGGTGAGTCCACACGAATTTAACATTTCTTTAAGTAATCAGACAAATCCCACGGAATTTTTAGATTTTATACCTATTTATATAGTTAAAAATCTCGCAAACACTAAATATTTTGAAAGAATTTGGTTTGTGGGGAAAATCGAAACCAGTGATATGATACAGTTCAATCATGTAAAATAAACACTCTCTGAAAGAAATAGCACAATTGGTTGAAATATAGAGATTTCATTAACGTTTATACCAAACGCGTGTTTATACCGCAGGAAACGACGATTTTTACAATTGGACGATTTACACAAACAAACATATATTCCTCCCCATGCGAACGTGAAATTTGTTGTTATATATAGGTGAGTCCACAGGTTTTTAACATTTTTTTTAAGAAATCAGACAAATCCGACAGAATTTGTAGATTTTATTGATATTTATATAAGTTAAAAATCTCGCAAAAACAAAATTTTTTGAAAGTTTTTGGTTTGTGGGGAAAATCGAAACCCGTGATATAATACTGTTCTATCATGTATATTAAAAACTCTCTGCAAGAATTAGCACAATCGGTTGGAATATAGAGATTTTATTAACGTTTATACCAAAATCGTGTTTTTACCTCAAGAAACGACGATTTTTACAATTGGACGATTTACACAAACAAACCCATATTCCTCCGCATGCGAACATGAAATTGTTGTTATATATAGGTGAATCCAAATGAATTTAACATTTTTAAAAGGAAAACAGACAAATTCCACGGAATTTGTATATTTTATACATATTTATATATATAAAAATCTCGCAAAAATCTAAATATTTTGAAAGGTTTTGATTTGTGGGGAAAGTCGAAACCAGTCATATAATACTGTTCAATCACGTACATTAAACACTCTCTGAAAGAATTAGCACAATCGGTTCAAATATAGAGATTTCATTAACGTTTATACCAAACGCGTGTTTATACCGCAGGAAACGACGATTTTTACAATTGGACGATTTACACAAACAAACCCATATTCCTCCGCATGCGAACGTGAAACTGTTGCTATATGTAGGTGAGACCACTAGAATTTAACATTTATTAAAGAAATCAGACAAATCCCACGGAATTTGTAGATTTTATACATATTTATATAGTTAAAAGTCTCGCAAAAATCTAAATATTTTGAAAGATATTGGTGTGTGGGGAAAATCGAAACCAGTGATATAATAATGCCCAATAATGTATACTAAACACTCTCTGAAAGAATTAGCACAATCGGTTGGAATTAGAGGTTTTATTAACGTTTATACCAAAATCGTGTTTTTACCGCAAGAAACGACGATTTTTACAATTGGACGATATACACAAACCAACCTATAATCCTCCGCATGCGAACGTGAAATTGTTGTTATATATAGGTGCGTCCACACGAATTTAACGTGTTTTTAAGAAATCAGACAAATCCGACAGAACTTGTAGATTTTATTCACATTTATATAGTTAAAAATCTCGCAAAAACGAAATATTTTGAAAGATTTTGGTTTGTGAGGAAAATCGAAAACATTGAAAAAATGCTGTTCAATCATGTGTACTAAACATTCTCTGAAGGAATTAGCACAATCGGTTGGAATATAGAGATTTTATTAACTTTTATACCAAAAACGTCCTTTACCGCAAGAAACGACGATTTTTACAATTGGACGACTTTCACAAACAAACCCATATGCCTCTGCATGCGAACGTGTAATTGTTGTTATATATAGGTGAGTCCTCACGAATTTAACATTTATTAAGTTATCAGACAAATGCCACGGATGTGTAGATTTTACACTTATTTATATATATAGTTAAAAATCACGCAAAAACTAAATATTTTGAAAGATTTTGGTTTGTGGTGAAAATCGAAACCAGTTATATAGTACTGTTCAATCATTTATATTAAACACTCTCTGAAATAATTAGCACAATCGGTTGGAATATAGAGATTTTATTAACGTTTATACCAAAATCGTGTTTTTACCGCAAGAAACGACGATTTTTACAATTGGACGATTTACACAAACAAACCCATATTCCTTCGCATGCGAACGTGAAATTGTTGTTATACATAGGTGAGGCCACACGAAATTAATATTTGATTCAGAAATCAGACAAATCCGACAGAATTTGTAGATTTTATTATTATTTATATAGTTAAAAATCTCGCAAAAACGAAATTTTTTTTAAAGATTTTGGTTTGTGGGGAAATTCGAATCTAGTGATATAATACAGTTCAATCATGTAAATTAAACACTCTCAGATAGAAATAACAGAATCGTTTGGAATATAGAGATTTTGTTAACGTTTATACCAAAATCGTGTTTTTACCGCAAGAAACGAAGATTTTTACAATTGGACGATTTACACAAACTAACCCATATTCCTCCGCATGCGAACGTGAAATTGTTTGTTATATATAGGTGAGTCCACACGAATTTAACATGTTTTTAAGTAATCTGACAAATCTGACAAATCCGACAGATGTTATTCACATTTATATAGTTAAAAATCTCGCAAAAACGAAAAATTTTGAAAGATTTTGGTTTGTGGGGAAAATCGAAACCATTGATAAAATGCTGTTCAATCATGTATACTATACATTCTCTGAAGGAATTAGCACAATCGGTGGGAATATAGAGTTTTATTAACTTTTATACCGAAAACGTGCTTTACCGCAAGAAATGACGATTGTTACAATTGGACGATTGACACAAACTAAACCATATTCCTCCTAATGCGAACGTGAAATTGTTGTTATATATAGGTGGGTCCACACGAAGTTAACATTATTTAAAAGAAATCAGACAAATCCCACGGAATTTGCAGATTTTACACATATTTATATAGTTAAAAATCTCGCAATACTAAATATTATGAAAGATTTTGGTTTGTGGGGAAAATCGAAACCAGTGAAAAAATACTGTTCAATCATGTATATTAAACACTCTCTGAAAGAATTAGCAAAATCGTTTGGAATATATTTATTTAACGTTTATAGCAAAATCCTTCTCTTACCGCAAGAAACGACGATTTTTGCAATAGGACGATTTACACAAACAAACCCATATTCCTCCGCATACGAACGTGAAATTGCTGTTATATATAGGTGAGTCCACTAGAATTTAACACTTTTTTAAGAAATCATACAAATCCGACAGAATTTGTAGATTTTATTCATATTTATATAGTTAAAAATCTCACAAAAACGAAAATTTTTTAAACATTTTGTTTTGTGGGGAAAATCTAAACAAGTGTTATAATACTGTTCAATCATATACATTAAACACTCTCTGATAAGTTATCACAATCTGTTGGAATATAGAGATTTTATAAGCGTTTAAACCAAATTCGATTTTTTTACCACAAGAAATGACGATGTTTACATTTGGACGATTTACACAAACAAACATACATTCCTCCCCATGCGAACGTGAAATTTGTTGTTATATATAGGTGAGTCCACACATTTATAACATTTTTTTTAAGAAATCAGACAAATCCGCCAGAATTTGTGGATTTTATTGATATTTATATAGTTAAAAATCTCGCAAAAACAAAATTTTTTGAAAGATTTTGGTTTATGGGGAAAATCGAAACCAGTGATATAATACTGTTCAATCATGTATTTAAACACTCTCTGCAAGAATTAGCACAATCGGTTGGAATATAGAGATTATATTAACGTTTATACCAAAATCGTGCTTTTACCGCAAGAAAGGACGATTTTTACAATTGGACGATTTACGCAAACAAACCCATATTCCTCCGCATGCCAATGTGAAATTGTTTTATATATATAGGTGAGTCCACACGAATTTAATATTTTTTTAAGGAATCAGACAAATCCGACAGAATTTGTAAATTTTATACATATTTATATAGTTAAAAGTATCGCAAAAACTAAATATTTTGAAAGATTTTGGTGTGTGGGGAAAATCGAAACCAGTGATATAATACTGTTAAATCATGTAAATTAAACCCTCTCTGACAGAAATAGCACAATCGGTTGGAATATAGAGATTTTGTTAACGTTTATACCAAAATCGTGCTTTTACCGCAAGAAACGACGATTTTTGCAATAGGACGATTTACACAACCAAACCCACATTCCTCCGCATCCGAACGTGAAATTGCTGTTATATATAGGTGAGTCCACTAGAATTTAACACTTTTTTAAGAAATCATACAAATCCGACAGAATTTGTAGATTTTATTCATATTTATATAGTTAAAAATCTCACAAAAACGAAAATTTTTTAAACATTTTGTTTTGTGGGGAAAATCTAAACAAGTGTTATAATACTGTTCAATCATATATATTAAAAACTCTCTGATAACTTATCACAATCTGTTGGAATATAGAGATTTTATAAACGTTTATACCAAAATCGATTTTTTTACCGCAAGAAATGACGATGTTTACATTTGGACGATTTACACAAACAAACATATATTCCTCCCCATGCGAACGAGAAATTGTTCTTATATATATATAGGTGAGTCCACAAGAATTTAACATTTATTTAAGAAATCAGACGAATCCGACAGAATTTGTTGATTTTATTCATATTTATATACTTAAAAATCTCGCAAAAACGAAAAATTTTGAAATATTTTGGTTTGTGGAGAAAATCGAAACCTGTGATATAATACTGTTCAATCATGTATATTAAACACTCTCTGAAAGAATTAGCACAATCGGTTGGAATATGGAGATTTTATTAAAGTTTAACCCAAAATCATGTTTTTACCGCAAGAAAAGACGATTTTTGCAATTGTCGATTTACTCAAACAAACCCATATTTCTCCGCATGTGAATGTGAAATGCTTTATATATATATAGGTGAGTCCACACGAATTTGACATTTTTTTAAGAAATCAGACAAATCCGACAGAATTTGTAGATTTTATTCACATGTATATAGTTAAAAATCTCGCAGAATCGAAATTTTTTGAAAGATTTTGTTTTGTGGGGAAAATCGAAACCAGTGATATAATACTGTTCAATCACGTATATTAAACACTCTGTGAAAGAATTAGCACAAACTGTTGGAATATAGAGATTTTATTAAAGTTTATACCAAAATCTTGTTTTTACCGCAAGAAACGACGATTTTTACAATTCGACGATTTACACAAACAAACCCATATTCCTCCGCATGCGAACGTGAAATTGATGTTATATACAGGCGATTTCACACGAAGTTAACATTTATTTAAGAAATTAGACAAATCCCATGGAATTTGTAGATTTTATACATATATATATATAGTTAAAAATCTCGCTAATAACAAAATATTTTGAAAGATTCTGGTTTGTGGGGAAAATCGAAACCAGTGATATTATAATTTTCAATCATGTATATTAAACACTCTCTGAAAGAATTAGCAAAATCGTTTGGAATATAGAGATTTATTTAACGTTTATAGCAATATCCTATTCTTACCACAAGAAACGTCCATTTTTACAATTGGACGATTTACAAAAACAAACCAATATTCCTCCGCATGCGAACATGAAATTGTTATTATATATATAGGTGAGTCCAGAAGAATTTAACATTTATTTAAGAAATCATACAAATCCGACAGAATTTGTAGATTTTATTCATATATATATATAGTTAAAAATCTCACAAAAACGAAAATTTTTTAAAGATTTGGTTTGTTGGGAATATCGAAACCAGTGATATAATACTGTTCAAATATGAATATTAAAAACTCTCTAAAAGAATTAGCACAATCGGTTTGAATATAGGGATTTTATTAGCGTTTATACTAAAATCGTGTTTTTACAGCAAGAAACGAGGATTTTTACAATTGGACGATTTACACAAAGAAACCCATACTCCTCCGCATGCGAACGTGAAATTGATGTTATATATAGGCGATTTCACACGAAGTTAATATTTATTTAAGAAATTAGACAAATCCCATGGAATTTGCAGATTTTATACATATTTATGTAGTTAAAATCTTGCAAAATCAAAATATTTTGAAATATTTTGGTTTGTGGGGAAAATCAAAACCAGTGATATAATACTGTTCAATCATGTATAATATACACTCTCTGAAAGATTTAGCACATTCGGTTGGAAAATAGACATTTTATTAACGTTTATACCAAAATTGTGTTTTTACCGCAAGAAACGACGGTTTTTACAATTGCACGATATACACAAACAAACCCATATTGCTCCGCATTCGAACGTGAAATTGTTGTTATATGTAGGTGAGTCCACACGAATTTAACATGTTTTTAAGAAATCAGACAAATCCGACAGACTTTGCAGGTTTTATTCATATTTATATAGTTAAAAATCTCCCAAAAAAGAAATTTTTTGAAAGATTATATTTTGTGCGGAAAATCGAAACCAGTGATATAATACTGTTCAATCATGTATACTAACACTCTCTGCAAGAATTAGCACAATCGGTTGGAATATAGAGATTTTATTAACGTTTATACCAAAATCTTGTTTTTACAACAAGAAACGACGATTTTTACAATTGGACGATTTACACAAACAAACCCATAATCCTCCGCATGCGAACGTGATATTGTTGTTATATATAGGTGAGTCCACACGAAATTAACATTTTTTTTAGAAATCAGACAAATCCCACGGAATTTGTAGGTTTTTATACATGTTTATATAGTTAAAAATCTCGCAAAAACGAAATGTTTTGAAAGATTTTGGTTTGTGGGGAAAATCGAAACCAGTGATATAATACTGTTCAGTAATGTATATTTAACACTCTCTGAAAGAATTAGCGCAATCTGTTAGAATACAGAGGTTTTATAAACGTTTATACCAAAATCTTGTTTTTACCGCAACAAACGACGATTTTTACAATTGTCGATTTACACAAACAAACCCATATTCCTCCGCATGCGAACGTGAAATTCTTGTTATATATAGGTGAGTCCACACGAATTTAACATGTTTTTAAGAAATCAGACAAATCCGACAGAATTTATAAATTTTATTCATATTTATATAGTTAAAAAAACTCGCAAAATCGAATTTTTTTTGAAAGATTTTGTTTTGTGGGGAAAATCGAAACCAGTGATATAATACTGTTCAATCTTGTATATTAAACACTCTCTGAAAGAATTAGAACAATCGGTTGGAATATAGAGATTTTATTAACGTTTATACCTATATCGTGTTTTTAGAGCAAGAAAGGACGATTTTTACAATTGTCGATTTAATCGAACAAACCCATATTTTTCCGCTTGTGAATGTGAAATTGTTGTTATATATAGGTGAGTCCACACGAATTTAACATGTTTTTAAGAAATGAGACACATCCGATAGAATTTGTAGATTTTATTCATTTTTATATTGTTAAAAGTCTCGCAAAAACGAAATTTTTTGAAAGATTTTGGTTTGTGGGGAAAATCGAAACCAGTGATATAATACTGTTCAATCATGTATATTAAACTCTCTGTGTAAGAATTAGCACAATCGGTTGGAATATAGAGATTTTATTAACGTTTATACCAAAATCGTGTTTTTACCGCAAGAAACGACGATTTTTAGAATTGGGCGATTTACACAAACAAACCTCCGCATGCGAATGTGAAATTGTTGTTATATATAGGTGAGTCCACATGAATTTAACATTTTTTAAGAAATCAGACAAATTCCACGGAATTTGTAGTTTTTATACATGTTTATATAGTTAAAAATCTCGCAAAAACTAAATATATTGAAAGATTTTGGTTTGTGGTGAAAATCGAAACCAGTTATGTAGTACTGTTCAATCATTTATATTAAACACTCTCTGAAATAATTAGCACAATCGGTTGGAATATAGAGATTTTATTAACGTTTATACCAAAATCGTGTTTTTACCGCAAGAAACGACGATTTTTACAATTGGACGATTTACACAAACAAACCCATATTCCTTCGCATGCGAACGTGAAATTGTTGTTATACATAGGTGAGGCCACACGAAATTAATATTTGATTCAGAAATCAGACAAATCCGACAGAATTTGTAGATTTTATTATTATTTATATAGTTAAAAATCTCGCAAAAACGAAATTTTTTTTAAAGATTTTGGTTTGTGGGGAAATTCGAATCTAGTGATATAATACAGTTCAATCATGTAAATTAAACACTCTCAGATAGAAATAACAGAATCGTTTGGAATATAGAGATTTTGTTAACGTTTATACCAAAATCGTGTTTTTACCGCAAGAAACGAAGATTTTTACAATTGGACGATTTACACAAACTAACCCATATTCCTCCGCATGCGAACGTGAAATTGTTTGTTATATATAGGTGAGTCCACACGAATTTAACATGTTTTTAAGTAATCTGACAAATCTGACAAATCCGACAGATGTTATTCACATTTATATAGTTAAAAATCTCGCAAAAACGAAAAATTTTGAAAGATTTTGGTTTGTGGGGAAAATCGAAACCATTGATAAAATGCTGTTCAATCATGTATACTATACATTCTCTGAAGGAATTAGCACAATCGGTGGGAATATAGAGTTTTATTAACTTTTATACCGAAAACGTGCTTTACCGCAAGAAATGACGATTGTTACAATTGGACGATTGACACAAACTAAACCATATTCCTCCTAATGCGAACGTGAAATTGTTGTTATATATAGGTGGGTCCACACGAAGTTAACATTATTTAAAAGAAATCAGACAAATCCCACGGAATTTGCAGATTTTACACATATTTATATAGTTAAAAATCTCGCAATACTAAATATTATGAAAGATTTTGGTTTGTGGGGAAAATCGAAACCAGTGAAAAAATACTGTTCAATCATGTATATTAAACACTCTCTGAAAGAATTAGCAAAATCGTTTGGAATATATTTATTTAACGTTTATAGCAAAATCCTTCTCTTACCGCAAGAAACGACGATTTTTGCAATAGGACGATTTACACAAACAAACCCATATTCCTCCGCATACGAACGTGAAATTGCTGTTATATATAGGTGAGTCCACTAGAATTTAACACTTTTTTAAGAAATCATACAAATCCGACAGAATTTGTAGATTTTATTCATATTTATATAGTTAAAAATCTCACAAAAACGAAAATTTTTTAAACATTTTGTTTTGTGGGGAAAATCTAAACAAGTGTTATAATACTGTTCAATCATATATATTAAACACTCTCTGATAAGTTATCACAATCTGTTGGAATATAGAGATTTTATAAGCGTTTAAACCAAATTCGATTTTTTTACCACAAGAAATGACGATGTTTACATTTGGACGATTTACACAAACAAACATACATTCCTCCCCATGCGAACGTGAAATTTGTTGTTATATATAGGTGAGTCCACACATTTATAACATTTTTTTTAAGAAATCAGACAAATCCGCCAGAATTTGTGGATTTTATTGATATTTACATAGTTAAAAATCTCGCAAAAACAAAATTTTTTGAAAGATTTTGGTTTATGGGGAAAATCGAAACCAGTGATATAATACTGTTCAATCATGTATTTAAACACTCTCTGCAAGAATTAGCACAATCGGTTGGAATATAGAGATTATATTAACGTTTATACCAAAATCGTGCTTTTACCGCAAGAAAGGACGATTTTTACAATTGGACGATTTACGCAAACAAACCCATATTCCTCCGCATGCCAATGTGAAATTGTTTTATATATATAGGTGAGTCCACACGAATTTAATATTTTTTTAAGGAATCAGACAAATCCGACAGAATTTGTAAATTTTATACATATTTATATAGTTAAAAGTATCGCAAAAACTAAATATTTTGAAAGATTTTGGTGTGTGGGGAAAATCGAAACCAGTGATATAATACTGTTAAATCATGTAAATTAAACCCTCTCTGACAGAAATAGCACAATCGGTTGGAATATAGAGATTTTGTTAACGTTTATACCAAAATCGTGCTTTTACCGCAAGAAACGACGATTTTTGCAATAGGACGATTTACACAACCAAACCCACATTCCTCCGCATCCGAACGTGAAATTGCTGTTATATATAGGTGAGTCCACTAGAATTTAACACTTTTTTAAGAAATCATACAAATCCGACAGAATTTGTAGATTTTATTCATATTTATATAGTTAAAAATCTCACAAAAACGAAAATTTTTTAAACATTTTGTTTTGTGGGGAAAATCTAAACAAGTGTTATAATACTGTTCAATCATATATATTAAAAACTCTCTGATAACTTATCACAATCTGTTGGAATATAGAGATTTTATAAACGTTTATACCAAAATCGATTTTTTTACCGCAAGAAATGACGATGTTTACATTTGGACGATTTACACAAACAAACATATATTCCTCCCCATGCGAACGAGAAATTGTTCTTATATATATATAGGTGAGTCCACAAGAATTTAACATTTATTTAAGAAATCAGACGAATCCGACAGAATTTGTTGATTTTATTCATATTTATATACTTAAAAATCTCGCAAAAACGAAAAATTTTGAAAGATTTTGGTTTGTGGAGAAAATCGAAACCTGTGATATAATACTGTTCAATCATGTATATTAAACACTCTCTGAAAGAATTAGCACAATCGGTTGGAATATGGAGATTTTATTAAAGTTTAACTCAAAATCATGTTTTTACCGCAAGAAAAGACGATTTTTGCAATTGTCGATTTACTCAAACAAACCCATATTTCTCCGCATGTGAATGTGAAATGCTTTATATATATATAGGTGAGTCCACACGAATTTGACATTTTTTTAAGAAATCAGACAAATCCGACAGAATTTGTAGATTTTATTCACATGTATATAGTTAAAAATCTCGCAGAATCGAAATTTTTTGAAAGATTTTGTTTTGTGGGGAAAATCGAAACCAGTGATATAATACTGTTCAATCACGTATATTAAACACTCTGTGAAAGAATTAGCACAAACTGTTGGAATATAGAGATTTTATTAAAGTTTATACCAAAATCTTGTTTTTACCGCAAGAAACGACGATTTTTACAATTCGACGATTTACACAAACAAACCCATATTCCTCCGCATGCGAACGTGAAATTGATGTTATATACAGGCGATTTCACACGAAGTTAACATTTATTTAAGAAATTAGACAAATCCCATGGAATTTGTAGATTTTATACATATATATATATAGTTAAAAATCTCGCTAATAACAAAATATTTTGAAAGATTCTGGTTTGTGGGGAAAATCGAAACCAGTGATATTATAATTTTCAATCATGTATATTAAACACTCTCTGAAAGAATTAGCAAAATCGTTTGGAATATAGAGATTTATTTAACGTTTATAGCAATATCCTATTCTTACCACAAGAAACGTCCATTTTTACAATTGGACGATTTACAAAAACAAACCAATATTCCTCCGCATGCGAACATGAAATTGTTATTATATATATAGGTGAGTCCAGAAGAATTTAACATTTATTTAAGAAATCATACAAATCCGACAGAATTTGTAGATTTTATTCATATATATATATAGTTAAAAATCTCACAAAAACGAAAATTTTTTAAAGATTTGGTTTGTTGGGAATATCGAAACCAGTGATATAATACTGTTCAAATATGAATATTAAAAACTCTCTAAAAGAATTAGCACAATCGGTTTGAATATAGGGATTTTATTAGCGTTTATACTAAAATCGTGTTTTTACAGCAAGAAACGAGGATTTTTACAATTGGACGATTTACACAAAGAAACCCATACTCCTCCGCATGCGAACGTGAAATTGATGTTATATATAGGCGATTTCACACGAAGTTAATATTTATTTAAGAAATTAGACAAATCCCATGGAATTTGCAGATTTTATACATATTTATGTAGTTAAAATCTTGCAAAATCAAAATATTTTGAAATATTTTGGTTTGTGGGGAAAATCAAAACCAGTGATATAATACTGTTCAATCATGTATAATATACACTCTCTGAAAGATTTAGCACATTCGGTTGGAAAATAGACATTTTATTAACGTTTATACCAAAATTGTGTTTTTACCGCAAGAAACGACGGTTTTTACAATTGCACGATATACACAAACAAACCCATATTGCTCCGCATTCGAACGTGAAATTGTTGTTATATGTAGGTGAGTCCACACGAATTTAACATGTTTTTAAGAAATCAGACAAATCCGACAGACTTTGCAGGTTTTATTCATATTTATATAGTTAAAAATCTCCCAAAAAAGAAATTTTTTGAAAGATTATATTTTGTGCGGAAAATCGAAACCAGTGATATAATACTGTTCAATCATGTATACTAACACTCTCTGCAAGAATTAGCACAATCGGTTGGAATATAGAGATTTTATTAACGTTTATACCAAAATCTTGTTTTTACAACAAGAAACGACGATTTTTACAATTGGACGATTTACACAAACAAACCCATAATCCTCCGCATGCGAACGTGATATTGTTGTTATATATAGGTGAGTCCACACGAAATTAACATTTTTTTTAGAAATCAGACAAATCCCACGGAATTTGTAGGTTTTTATACATGTTTATATAGTTAAAAATCTCGCAAAAACGAAATGTTTTGAAAGATTTTGGTTTGTGGGGAAAATCGAAACCAGTGATATAATACTGTTCAGTAATGTATATTTAACACTCTCTGAAAGAATTAGCGCAATCTGTTAGAATACAGAGGTTTTATAAACGTTTATACCAAAATCTTGTTTTTACCGCAACAAACGACGATTTTTACAATTGTCGATTTACACAAACAAACCCATATTCCTCCGCATGCGAACGTGAAATTCTTGTTATATATAGGTGAGTCCACACGAATTTAACATGTTTTTAAGAAATCAGACAAATCCGACAGAATTTATAAATTTTATTCATATTTATATAGTTAAAAAAACTCGCAAAATCGAATTTTTTTGAAAGATTTTGTTTTGTGGGGAAAATCGAAACCAGTGATATAATACTGTTCAATCATGTATATTAAACACTCTCTGAAAGAATTAGAACAATCGGTTGGAATATAGAGATTTTATTAACGTTTATACCTATATCGTGTTTTTAGAGCAAGAAAGGACGATTTTTACAATTGTCGATTTAATCAAACAAACCCATATTTTTCCGCTTGTGAATGTGAAATTGTTGTTATATATAGGTGAGTCCACACGAATTTAACATGTTTTTAAGAAATGAGACACATCCGATAGAATTTGTAGATTTTATTCATTTTTATATAGTTAAAAGTCTCGCAAAAACGAAATTTTTTGAAAGATTTTGGTTTGTGGGGAAAATCGAAACCAGTGATATAATACTGTTCAATCATGTATATTAAACTCTCTGTGTAAGAATTAGCACAATCGGTTGGAATATAGAGATTTTATTAACGTTTATACCAAAATCGTGTTTTTACCGCAAGAAACGACGATTTTTAGAATTGGGCGATTTACACAAACAAACCTCCGCATGCGAATGTGAAATTGTTGTTATATATAGGTGAGTCCACATGAATTTAACATTTTTTAAGAAATCAGACAAATTCCACGGAATTTGTAGTTTTTATACATGTTTATATAGTTAAAAATCTCGCAAAAACTAAATATATTGAAAGATTTTGGTTTGTGGGGAAAATCGAAACCAGTGATATAATACTGTTCAATCATGTATATTAAACACTCTGTGAAAGAATTAGCACAATCGGTTGGAATATAGAGATTTTATTAACGTTTATACCAAAATCTTGTTGTTACCGCAAGAAACGACGATTTTTACAATTGGACGATTTACACAAACAAACCCATATTCCTCCGCATGCGAACGTGAAATTGTTTTTATATATAGGTGAGTTCACACGAATTTAACATGTTTTTAAGAAATCAGACAAATCCGAGAGAATTTGTATATTTTATTCATATTTATATAGTTAAAAATCTCGCAAAAACGACATTTTTGAAAGATTTTGGTTTGTGGGCAAAATCGAAACCAGTGATATAATACTGTTCAATCGTGTATATTAAACCCTCTCTGAAAGAATTAGCACAATCGGTTTGAATATAGAGATTTTATTAACGTTTGTACCAAAAGCTTGTTTTTACTGCAAGGAACGACGATTTTTAGTATTGGTCGATTTACACAAACAAACCCATATTCCTCCTCAAGCGAACGAGAAATTGTTTTTATATATAGGTGAGTCCACACGAATTTAACATTTTTTTAAGACATTAGAGAAATCCCACGGAATTTGCAGATTTTATACATATTTATATAGTCAAAAATCTCACAAAAGCGAAATATTTTGAAACACTTTGTTTTGTGGGGAAAATCGAAACTAGTGATATAATACTTTTAAATCATGTATATTAAACACTCTCTGAAGGAATTAGCACAATCGGTTGGAGTATAGAGGCTTTATTAACGTTTATACCAAAATCTTCTTTTTACCGCAAGAAACGACGATTTTTACAATTGGACGATTTACACAAATAAACCCAAATTCCTCCGCATGCGAAAGTGAAATTGTTGTTATATATAGATGAGTCCATAAGAATTTAATATTTTTTTAAGAAATGAGACAAATCCGACAGAATTTGTAAATTTTATTCACATTTTTATACTTAAAAATCTCGCAAAAAACGAAATATTTTGAAAGATTTTGGTTTGTGGGGAAAATCGAAACCAGTGATATAATACTGTGCAATCGTGTATATTAAACACTCTTTGAAAGAATTGGCACAATCTGTTGGAATATAGAGAATTTATTAACATTTATACCATAATTGTGTTTTTACCGCAAAAAACGACGATTTTTACAATTATCGATTTACGCAAACAAACCCATATTACTCCGCATGCGAACGTGAAATTGTTGTTATATATAGGTGAGTCGACACGAATTTAACATGTTTTTAAGAAATCAGACAAATCCGAGAGAATTTGTAGGTTTTATTCCTAGTTATATAGTTAAAAATCTCGCAAAATCGAAATTATTTGAAAGATTTTGTTTTGTGGGAAAAATCGAAACCAGTGATATAATACTGTTCAATCATGTATATTAAACACTCACTGAAGGAATTAGCACAATCGGTTAGAATATAGAGGTTTTATTAACGTTTATACCAAAATCGTGTTTTTACAGCAAGAAACGACGATTTTTACAATTGGACGATTTACACAAACAAACCCAAATTCCTCCGCATGCGAACGTGAAATTGTTGTTATATATAGGTGAGTCCACACGAATTTAACATTTTTAAAGAAATCAGAAAAATCCCACAGAATTTGAAGATTTTATTCATATTTATATAGTTAAAAATCTCGCAAAAACGAAATTTTTTCAAAGATTTTGGTTTGTGGGGAAAATCGAAACCAGTGATATAATACTGTTCAGTCATGTATATTAAACACTCTCTGAAAGAATTAGCACAATCGGTTGGAATATAGAAATTTTATTAACGTTTATACCAAAATCTTGTTTTTACCGCAAGAAACGACGATTTTTACATTTGAACGATTTACACAATCAAACCCATATTCCTCCGCATGCGAAAGTGATATTGTTATTATATATAGGTGAGTCTACACGAATTTAAGATTTTTTTAAGAAATCAGACAAATCCCACAGAAATTGTAGGTTTTATACATATTTATACAGTTAAAAATCTCGCTAAAACGAAATACTTTGAAAGATTTGGTTTGTGGGGAAAATCGAAACTAGTGATATAATACTGTTCAATCCTGTATATTAAACATTCTCTGAAATAATTAGCACAATCGGTTAAAATATAGAGATTTTATTAACCTCTATCCCAAAATCGTGTTTTTACCGCAAGAAACGACGATTTTTACAATTGGGCGATTTACACAAACAAACCCATATTCCTCCGCATGCGAACGTGAAATTGTTGTTATATATAGGTGAGTCCAAGGAATTTAACATTTTTTTAAGAAATCAGACAATTCCGACAGAATTTGTAGATTTTATTCACATTTGTATACTTAAAAATCTCGAAAAACGAAATATTTTGAAAGATTTTGGTTTGTGGGGAAAATCGAAACGAGTGATATAAAACTGTTCAATCATGTATTTTAAACACTCTCTGAAGGAATTAGCACAATCGGTTGGAATATAGAGATTTTATTAACGTTTATACCAAAATTGTGTTTTTACCGCAAGAAAACGACGATTTTTACAATTGTCGATTTGCGCAAACAGACCCATATTCCTCCGCATGCGAACGTGAAATTGTTGTTATATATAGGTGAGTCCACACGAATTTAACATGTTTTTAAGAAATCAGACAAATCCGAGAGAATTTTTAGGTTTTATTCCTATTTATATAGTTAAAAATCTCGCAAAATCGAAATTTTTTGAAAGATTTTGTTTTGTGGGGAAAATCGAAACCAGTGATATAATTCTGTTCAATCATGTATATTAAACACTCACTGAAAGAATTAGCACAATCGGTTGGAATATAGAGGTTTTATTACCGTTTATACCAAAATCGTGGTTTTACCGCAAGAAACGACGATTTTTACAATTGGACTATTTACACAAACAAACCTATATTCCTACGCATGCGAACGTGAAATTGTTGTTATATATAGGTGAGTCCACACGAATTTAACCTTTTTTTAAGAAATCAGAAAGATCCGACAGAATTTGTAGATTTTATACATATATATATAGTTAAAAATCTCGCAAAAACGAAATTATTTGAAAGATTTGGTTTGTGAGGATAATCGAAATTAGTGATATGATACTCTACAATCATGTATATTAAACACTCTCTGAAGGAATTAGCACTTTCGTTTAGAATAAAGAGGTTTTTATTAACTTTTATAGGAAAATCTTTTTCTTACCGCAAGAAACGTCGATTTTTACAATTGGCCGACTTACACAAACAAACCCATATTCCTCCACATGCGAACGTGAAATTGTTGTTATATATAGGTGAGTCCACACGAATTTAACATTTTTCTAAGAAATCAGAGAAATCCGACAGAATTTGTCGGTTTTATTGATATATGTATAGTTAAAAAACTCGCAAAATCAAAATTTGTTGAAAGATTTTGTTTGGTTGGGAAAATCGAAACCAGTGATATAACACTGTTCAATCATGTATATTAAACACTCACTGAAAGAATTAGCACAATCGGTTGGAATATAGAGATTATATTAACGTTTCTACCAAAATCCATTTCTTACAGCAAGAAACGTCGAAATTTATAACTGGACGATTTACACAAACAAACCCTTATTCTTCCCATGCGAACGTGAAATTGTTTTTATATATAGGTGAGTCCACACGAATTTAACATGTTTTAAGAAATCATACAAATTCCACCGAATTTGTTGTTTTTATACATGTTTATATAGTTAAAAGTCTCGCAAAAACTAAATATTTTGAAAGATTTTGGTTTGTAGGGAAAATCGAAACCAGTGATATAATACTGCTCAATCTCATATATTAAACACTCTCTGAAAGATTTAGCACAATCGGATGGAATATAGAGATTTTATTAACGTTTATACCAAAATCGTGTATTTATCGCAAGAAACGACAATTTTTACAATTGGACGATTTACACGAACAAACCCATAGTCCTCCGCATGCGAACGAGAATTTGCTTTCATATATTGGTGAATCCACACGAATTTAACATTTTTTTAAAAAATCAGACAAATCCGACAGAATTTGTACATTTTATTCATAATTATAGAGTTAAAATCTCGCAAAAACGATATTTTTTGAAAGATTTTGGTTTGTGGGGAAAATCGTAACCAGTGGTATAACACTGTTCAATCATGTATATTAAACACTCTCTGAAAGAACTAGCGCAATCTCTTGGAATATAGAGATTTTATTAACGTTTATACCATAATCTGGTTTCTACCGCAAGAAACGACGATTTTTACAATTGGACGATTTATACAAACAAACCCATATTCCTCCGCATGCGACCTTGATATTGTTTAATATTTTTGTGAGTCGACACGAATTTAATATTTTTTAAAGATATTAGACAAATCCTACAGTATTTGTAGATTTTATACATTTTTATATAGTATAAATGTCGCAAAACGAAATTTTTTGAAAGATTTTGGTTTGTGGGAAAAATCGATACTAGTGATATAATACTGTTCAATCATGTATATTAAACACTCTCTGAAAGAATTAGCACAATCGGTTGGAATATAGAGATTTTATTAACGTTTATACCAAAATCGTGTTTTTACCGCAAGAAACGACGATTTTTACAAATTGACGATTTCCACAAACCAACCCATATTTCTCCGCATGCGAACTTGAAATTGTTGTTATATATAGGTGATTCCACACGAAGTTATCATTTTTTAAGAAATTAGACAAATCCCATGGAAATTGTAGGTTTCATTCATATTTATATAGTTAAAAATCTCGCAAAAACAAAATATTTCGAAAGATTTTGGTTTGTGTGGAAAATCGATACCAGTGATATAATACTGTTCAATCATGTATATTAAACACTCTTTGAAAGAATTACCACAATCGTTTGGAATATAGAGATTTAATTGACGTTTATACCAAAAACCTTTTCTTACCGCAAGAAACGTCGATATTTACAATTGGACGATTTACACAAACAAACCCATATTCCTTCGCATGCGAACATGGAATTGTTGTTATATATAGGTGAGTCCACACGAATTTAACATTTTTTTAAGAAATCAGAGAAATCCGAAAGAATTGGTAGATTTTATTCATATTTATATAGTGAAAAATCTCGCAAAAACGAAATTTTTTGAAAGATTTTGGTGTGTGGGGAAAATCGAAACCAGTGATATGATACTGTTCAATCATGTTTATTAAACACTCTCTGAAAGAATTAGCACAATCGGTTGGAATATAGAGATTTTATGAACGTTTACACCAAAATGGTGTTTTCACCGCAAGAAACGACGATTTTTACAATTGGATGATTTAAACAAACAAACCCATATTCCTCCACATGCGAACGTGAAATTATTGTTATATATAGGTGAGACCTCAAGAAATTAACATTTTTTAAGAAATCAGACAAGTCCCACGGAATTTGTAGATTTTATATATGTTTATATAGTTAAAAATCTCGCAAAAACTAAATATTTTGAAAGATTTTGGTTTGTCGGGAAAATCGAAACCAGTGATACAATACTGTTCAATCATGTATATTAAACACTCTCTGAAAGAATTAGCACAATCGTTGGGAATATAGAGATTTTATTAACGTTTATACCAAAATCTTTTTCTTACCGCAAGAAACGTCGATTTTTACAATTGGATGATTTACACAAACAAACTCATATTCCTCCGCATGCGAACATGAAATTGTTGTTATATATGGGTGAGTCCTCACGAATTTAACATTCTTTAAGAAATCAGACAAATCCGACAGAATTTGTAGGTTTTATTCATATTTATATAGTTAAAAATCTCGCAAAATTGGAATTTTTTTAAAGATTTTGGTTTGTGGTGAAAATCGAAACCAGTGATATAATACTGTTCAATCATGTAAATTAAACTCTCTCTGAAAGAATAAGCACAATCGGTTGGAATATAGAAATTTTATTAACATTTATAGCAAAATCATCTTTTTACCGCAAGAAACGACGATTTTTACAATTGGACGATTTACACAAACAAACCCATATTCTACCGCATGTGAACATGAAATTGTTGTTTTATACAGGTGAGTCTACACGACTTTAACATTTCTTTAAGAAATGAGACAAATCAGAGAGAATTTGTAGATTTTATTCATATTTATATTGTTAAAAATCTCGCAAAAACGAAATTTTATTAAAGACGTTGCTTTGTGGGGAAAATCGAAACCAATGATATAATACTGTTCAATCATGTATATTAAATACTCTCTGAAAGATTTAGCACAATCGGTTGGAATATAGAGATTTTATTAACGTTTATACCACAAATGTGTTTTTACCGGAAGTCACGATGTTTTTTACAATTGGACGATTTACACAAACAAACCCACATTCCTCCGCATGCGAACGTGAAATTGTTGTTATATATAGATAAGTCCAAACGAATTTAATATTTTTTTAAGAAATCAGAAAAATTCGAAAGAATTTGTAGATTTTATTCATATTTATGTAGTTAAAAACCTCGCAAAAACAAAATTTTTTTAAAGATTTTGGTTTGTGGGGAAAATCGAAACCAGTGATATAATACTGTTCAATCATGTATATTAAACACTCTCTGAAAGATTTAGCAGAATCGGTTGGATTATAGAGATATTATTACCGTTTACACCAAAATAGAATTTTTACCGCAAGAAACGACGATTTTTACAATTGGTCGATTTACACAATCAAACCCATATTCCTCCGCATGCGTATGTGAAATTGTTGTAATATATAGGTGAGTCCACAAGAATTTAACATTTTTTTAAGAAATCAGACAAATCCCACAGAATTTGTAGATTTTATTCATATTTATATCCTTAAAAATCTCGCAAAAACGAAATATTTTGAAAGATTTTGGTTTGTGGTGAAAATCGAAACCAGTGATATAATACTGTTCAATCCTGTATAATAACACTCTCTGAAAGATTTAGCAGAATCGGTTGGAATATAGAGATATTATTACCGTTTACACCAAAATAGAATTTTTACCGCAAGAAACGACGATTTTTACAATTGGTCGATTTACACAATCAAACCCATATTCCTCCGCATGCGTACGTGAAATTGTTGTTATATATAGATATGTCCACACGAATTTAACATTTTTTTAAGAAATCAGACAAATCCGACAGAATTTGAGATTTTATTCATATTTATGTAGTTAAAAATCTCGCAAAAACGAAATTATTTGAAAGATTTTGGTTTGTGGGGAAAATCGAAACCATTGATATAATACTGTCCAATCATGTATATTAAACACTCTCTGAAAGAATTAGCACTGTCGGTTGCAATATAGAGATTTTATTAACGATTGTACCAAAATCGTTTTTTTTACCGCAAGAAACGACGATTTTTACAATTGGACGATTTACACAAACAAACCCATATTCCTCCGCATGCGAACGTGAAATTGTTGTTATATATAGGTGAGTACACACGAATTTATCATGTTTATAAGAAATCAGACAAATCCGACAGAATTTGTAGATTTTATTCATATTTATATAGTTAAAAATCTCGCAAAAACGAAATTTTTTTAAAGATTTTGGTTTGTGGGGAAAATCGAAAGTAGTGATATAACACTGTTCAATCACGTATATTAACACTCTCTGAAAGAATTAGCACAATCGGTTGGAATATAGCGATTTTATTAACGTTTATACAAAAATCGTGTTTTTACCGCAAGAAACGACGATTTTTACAATTTGACGATTTACACAAACAAACCCATATTCCTCCGCATGCGAACGTGAAATTGTTGTTATATATAGTTGATTCCACACGAAGTTATCATTTTTTAAGAAATTAGACAAATCCCATTGAATTTGTAGATTTTATTCGTATGTATATAGTTAAAAATCCCGCAAATCGAAATATTTTGAAAGATTTTGTTTTGTGGCGAAAATCGAAACCAGTGATATAATACTGTTCAATCATCTAAATTACACACTCTGTGAAAAATTAGCACAATCGGTTGGAATATAGAGATTTTATTAACGTTTGTAGCAAAATTCTTTTCTTACCGCAAGAAGCGACGATTTTTACATTTGGATGATTTACACAAACAAACCTATATTCCTCCGCTTGCGAACTTGGATTTGTTGTTATATATAGGTTAGTCCACACGAATTTAACACTTTTTTAAGAAATAATACAAATCCGACAGAATTTGTAGATTTTATCCATATTTAAGTTAAAAATTTCGCAAAACCGAAATTTTTTTAAAGATTTTGGTTTGTGGGGAAAATCGAAACCAGTGATATAATACTGTTCAATCATGTGTATTAAACACTCTCTGAAAGAATTAGCAGAATCGGTTGGAATATAGAGATTTTATGAATGTTTACACCAAAATCGTGTTTTTACCGCAACAAACGACGTTTATTACAATTGGACGATTTACACAAACAAACCCATATTCCTCCGCATGCGAACGTGAAATAGTTGCTATATACAGGTGAGTCCACAAGAATTTAACAATTTTTTAAGAAATCCGACAAATTCGACAGAATTTGTAGATTTTATTCATATTGATATACTTAAAAATCTCGCAAAAACCAAATATTTTGAAAGATTTTGGTTTGTGGGGAATATTGAAACCAGTGATATAATACTGTTCAATCATGATTAAAGAGCACTCACTGAGAGATTTAGCACAATCGGTTGGAAAATAGAGGATTTATTAACGTTTATACCAAACTCTTGTTTTTACCGCAAGAAACGACGATTTTTACAATTGGAGGATTTACACATACAAACTCATATTCCTCCCCATGCGAAAGTGAAATTGTTGTTATATATAGTTGCGTCCACACGAATTTAACATTTTTTTAAGAAATCAGACAAATCCGACAGAATTTGCAAATTTTATTCATATTTATATAGTTAAAAATCTCGCAAAAACGAAATTTTTTTAAAAATTTTGGTTTGTGGGGAAAATCGAAACCTGTGATATGATACTAATCAATCATGTATATTAAACACTCTCTGAAAGATTCAGCGCAATCGGTTGGAATATAGAGGTTTTATTAACGTTTATACGTAAATTGTGTTTTTACCGCAAGACACGACGATTTTTACAATTGGACGATATACACAAATAAACACATATTCTTCCGCATGCGAACATAAAATTGTTGTTATATATAGGAGAGTCCACACGAATTTAACATTTTTTTAGAAATTAGACAAAACCCACAGAAATTGTAGGTTTTATACATATTTATATAGTTAAAAATCTCGCAAAAACGAAGTTTATTGAAAGATTTTGTTTTGTGGGGAAAATCGAAACTAGTGATATAATACTGTACAATCATGTATATTAAACACTCTCTGAAAGAATTAGCACAATCTGTTGGAATATAGAAATTCTATTAAAGTTTATACCAAAATCGTGTTTTTACTGCAAGAAACGACGATTTTTACAATTTGACGATTTAACAAACAAACCCATATTCCTCCGCATGCGAACGTGAAGTTGTTGTTATATATAGTTGATTCCACACGAAGTTATTTTTTTTTTTTTTAGAAATTAGACAAATCCCATGGAATTTGTAGTATTTCTTTTTTGCGGGATTTTTAACTACCGGTATATAACAAATGAATAATATTTATATAGTTAAAAATCCCGCAAAACGAAAAATTTTGTAAGATTTTGGTTTGTGCGGAAAATCGATACCAGGGATATAGGACTGTTCAATCATGTATATTAAACACTATCTGAAAAAATTAGCACAATCGTTTGGAATATAGAGATTTTATTAACGTTTATAGCAAAATCCTTTTATTACCGCAAGAAACGACGATTTTTAGAATTGGACGATTTACACAAACAAACCCATATTCCTCCGCATGCGAACGTGAAATTGTTGTTATATGTATGTGAGTCCACACGAATTTAACATTTTTTTTAAGAAATCAGACAAATCCGACAGGATTTGTAGATTTTATTCATATTTATATAGTTAAAAATCTCGCAAAAACCAAATTTTTTGAAAGATTTAGGTTTGTGGTAAAAATCGAAACCTGTGATATAATACTGTTCCATCATGTAAATTAAACACTATTAGAAAGAATTACCACAATCGGTTGGAATGTAGATATTTTATTATCGTTTATACCAAAATTTTTTTAACCGCAAGAAAAGACGATTTTTACAAATGGACGATTTACACAAACAAAACTATATTCCTCCGCATGAGAACGTGAAATTGTTATTATATATAGGTGAGTCCACACGAAATTAACTTTTTTTTAAGAAATCAGACAAATTTGACACAATTTGTAGATTTTATTCACATTTATATAGTTAAAAATCTCGCAAAAACCAATTTTTCTTTTTTGAAAGATTTTGGTTTGTGGGGAAAATCGAAACCAGTGATATAATACTGTTCAATAACGTATATTAAACACTCTCTGAAAGAATTAGCACAATCGTTTGGAATATAGAGGTTTTATTAACGTTTATAGCAAAATCAGTTTCTTACTGCAAGAAACGACGTTTATTACAATTGGACGATTTACACAAACAAACCCATATTCCTCCGCATGCGAACGTGAAATTGTTCTTATATATATGTGAGTCCACACGAATTTAACATTTTTTTAAAAAATCAGACAAATCCGACAGAATTTGTAGATTGTATTCATATTTGTATAGTTAAAAATCTCGCAAAAACGAAATTTTTTTAAAGATTTTGGTTTGAGGGAAAATCGAAACCAGTGATATAATACTGTTCAATCATGTAAATTAAACACGCTCTGAAAGAATTAGCACAATCGGTTGGAATATAGAGATTTTATTAACGTTTATACCAAAATCATGTTTTTACCGCAAGCAACGAGGATTTTTACATTTTGACGATTTACACAAACAAACCCATATTCCTCCGCATGCGAACGTGAAATTGTTGTTATATATAGGTGATTCCACACGAATTTATCATGTTTATGAGAAATCAGACAAATGCGACAGAATTTGTAGATTTTATTCATATTTATATAGTTAAAAATCTGGCAAAAACGAAATATTTTGAAAGATTTTGGTTTGTTTGGAAAATAGAAACCAGTGATATAATACTGTTCAATCATGTATATTAAACACTCTCTGAAAGAAATAGCACATTCGTTTGGAATATAGAGTTTTTATTAACGTTTATAACAAAATCCTTTTCTTACCGCAAGAAACGACGATTTTTATAATTGGACGATTTACACAAACAAACCCATATTCCTCCGCATGCGAACGTGAAATTGTTGTTATATATAGGTGAGTCCACACGAATTTAACATGTTTTAAGAAATCATACAAATTCCACCGAATTTGTTGTTTTTATACATGTATATATAGTTAAAAGTCTCGCAAAAACTAAATATTTTGAAAGATTTTGGTTTGTAGGGAAAATCGAAACCAGTGATATAAAACTGCTTAATCACATATATTAAACACTCTCTGAAAGATTTAGCACAATCGGATGGAATATAGATATTTTATTAACGTTTATACCAAAATCGTGTTTTTATCGCAAGAAACGACAATTTTTACAATGGACGATTTACACAAACAAACCCATATTCCTCCGCATGCGAACGAGAATTTGCTTTCATATATTGGTGAGTCCACACGAATTTAACATTTTTTTAAAAAATCAGACAAATCCGACAGAATTTGTACATTTTATTCATAATTATAGAGTTAAAATCTCGCAAAAACGATATTTTTTTAAAGATTTTGGTTTGTGGGGAAAATCGAAACCAGTGGTATAACACTGTTCATTCATGTATATTAAACACTCTCTGAAAGAACTAGCGCAATCGCTTGGAATATAGAGATTTTATTATCGTTTATACCATAATCTGGTTTCTACCGCAAGAAACGACGATTTTTACAATTGGACGATTTATACAAACAAACCCATATTCCTCCGCATGCGACCTTGAAATTGTTTAATATTTTTGTGAGTCGACACGAATTTAATATTTTTTTAAGATATTAGATAAATCCCACAGTATTTGTAGATTTTATGCATTTTTATATAGTATAAATGTCGCAAAAAGAAATTTTTTTAAAGATTTTGGTTTGTGGGAAAAATCGATACTAGTGCAATAATACTGTTCAATCATGTATATTAAGCACTCTCTGAAAGAATTAGCACAATCGGTTGGAATATAGAGATTTTATTAACGTTTATACCAAAATCGTGTTTTTACCGCAAGAAACGACGATTTTTACAAATTGACGATTTCCACAAACCAACCCATATTTCTCCGCATGCGAACTTGAAATTGTTGTTATATATAGGTGATTCCACACGAAGTTATCATTTTTTAAGAAATTAGACAAATCCCATGGAAATTGTAGGTTTCATTCATATTTATATAGTTAAAAATCTCGCAAAAACAAAATATTTCGAAAGATTTTGGTTTGTGTGGAAAATCGATACCAGTGATATAATTCTGTTCAAACATGTATATTAAACACTCTTTGAAAGAATTAGCACAATCGTTTGGAATATAGAGATTTAATTGACGTTTATACCAAAAACCTTTTCTTACCGCAAGAAACGTCGATATTTTCAATTGGACGATTTACACAAACAAACCCATGTTCCTCCGCATGCGAACATGAAATTGTTGTTATATATAGGTGAGTCCAGATGAATTTAACATTTTTTTAAGAAATCAGAGAAATCCGAAAGAATTGGTAGATTTTATTCATATTTATATAGTTAAAAATCTCGCAAAAACGAAATTTTTTGAAAGATTTTGGTGTGTGGGGAAAATCGAAACCAGTGATATGATACTGTTAAATCATGTTTATTAAACACTCTCTGAAAGAATTAGCACAATCGGTTGGAATATAGAGATTTTATGAACGTTTACACCAAAATGGTGTTTTCAACGCAAGAAACGACGATTTTTACAATTGGATGATTTAAACAAACAAACCCATATTCCTCCACATGCGAACGTGAAATTGTTGTTATATATAGGTGAGACCTCAAGAATTTAACATTTTTTAAGAAATCAGACAAGTCCCACGGAATTTGTAGATTTTATATATGTTTATATAGTTAAAAATCTCGCAAAAACTAAATATTTTGAAAGATTTTGGTTTGTCGGGAAAATCGAAACCAGTGATACAATACTGTTCAATCATGTATATTAAACACTCTCTGAAAGAATTAGCACAATCGTTGGGAATATAGAGATTTTATTAACGTTTATACTAAAATCTTTTTCTTACCGCAAGAAACGTCGATTTTTACAATTGGATGATTTACACAAACAAACTCATATTCCTCCGCATGCGAACATGAAATTGTTGTTGTATATGGGTGAGTCCTCACGAATTTAACATTCTTTAAGAAATCAGACAAATCCGACAGAATTTGTAGGTTTTATTCATATTTATATAGTTAAAAATCTCGCAAAATCGGAATTTTTTTAAAGATTTTGGTTTGTGGTGAAAATCGAAACCAGTGATATAATACTGTTCAATCATGTATATTAAACACTCTCTGAAAGATTCAGCACAATCGGTTGGAATATAGAGGTTTTATTAACGTTTATACGTAAATTGTGTTTTTACCGCAAGACACGACGATTTTTACAATTGGACGATATACACAAATAAACACATATTCTTCCGCATGCGAACATGAAATTGTTGTTATATATAGGAGAGTCCACACGAATTTAACATTTTTTTTTGAAATTAGACAAAACCCACAGAAATTGTAGGTTTTATACATATTTATATAGTTAAAAATCTCGCAAAAACGAAGTTTATTGAAAGATTTTGTTTTGTGGGGAAAATCGAAACTAGTGATATAATACTGTACAATCATGTATATTAAACACTCTCTGAAAGAATTAGCACAATCTGTTGGAATATAGAAATTTTATTAAAGTTTATACCAAAATCGTGTTTTTACTGCAAGAAACGACGATTTTTACAATTTGACGATTTAACAAACAAACCCATATTCCTCCGCATGCGAACGTGAAATTGTTGTTATATATAGATAAGTCCACACGAATTTAACATTTTTTTAAGAAATCAGACAAATTCGAAAGAATTTGTAGATTTTATTCATATTTATGTAGTTAAAAACCTCGCAAAAACAAAATTTTTTTAAAGATTTTGGTTTGTGGGGAAAATCGAAACCAGTGATATAATACTGTTCAATCATGTATATTAAACACTCTCTGAAAGATTTAGCACAATCGGGGTGGAATATAGAGATTTTATTAACGTTTATACCAAAATTGTGTTTTTACCGCAAGAAACGACGATTTTTACAATTGGACGATTTACACAAACAAACCATATTTCTCCGCATGCGAACGTGAAATTGTTATACATTGGTGAGTCCACACGAATTTAACATTTTTTTGAGAAATCAGACAAATCCGACAGAATTTGTAGATTTTATTCATATTTATATACTTAAAAATCTCTCAAAAACGAAATATTTTAATGATATTGGTTTGTGGGGAAAATCGAAACCAGTGATCTAATACTATTCAATCATGTCTATTAAACACTCTCTGAAAGAATTAGCACAATCGGTTGGAATATAGAGATTTTAATAACGTTTATACCAAAATTTTGTTTTTACCGCAAGAAACGACGATTTTTACAATTGGACGATTTACACAAACAATCCCATGTTCCTCCCCATGCGAACGTGAAATTGTTGTTATATATATGTGCGTCCAAACGAATTTAACGTATTTTTAAGAAATCTGACAAATCCGACAGAATTTGTAAATTTTATTCATATGTATATAGTTAAAAATGTCACAAAAACCAAATTTTTTGAAAGATTTATTTTGTGGGGAAAATCGAAACAAGTAATATAATACTGTTCAATCATGTATATTAAACACTCTCTGAAAGATCTAGCGCAATCGGTTGGAATATAGAGATTTTATGAACGTTTACACCAAAATCGTGTTTTTACCGCAAGAACAGACGATTTTTACATTTGTAAGATTTACACAAACAAACCCATATTAATCCGCATGCAAACGTGAAATTGTTGTTATATTCAGGTGAGTCCACACGAATTTAACATTTTTTAAGTAATCAGACAAATCCCACGGAATTTGAAGTTTTTATACTTATATATATTTAAAAATCTCGCAAAAACTAAATATTTTGAAAGATTTTGGTTTGTGTTTAAAATCGAAACCAGTGATATAATTCTGTTCAATCATGTATATTAAACACTCTCAGAAAGAATTAGCACAATCGGTTGGAATATAGAAATTTTATTAACGTTTATAGGAAAATCGTGTTTTTACCGCAAGAAACGACGATTTTTAGAACTGGTCGATTTACACAAACAAACCCATATTCCACCGCATGTGAACATGAAATTGTTGTTTTATATAGGTGAGACTACAAGACTTTAACATTTCTTTAATAATTGAGACAAATCAGACAGAATTTGTAGATTTTATTCATATTTATATAGTTAAAAATCTCGCAAAAACGAAATTTTTTTAAAGATTTTGGTTTGTTGGGAAAATCGAAACCAGTGATATAATACTGTTCAATCATGTATATTAAACACTCTCTGAAAGATTTAGCAGAATCGGTTGGAATATAGAGATATTATTACCGTTTACACCAAAATAGAATTTTTACCGCAAGAAACGACGATTTTTACAATTGGTCGATTTACACAATCAAACCCATATTCCTCCGCATGCGTACGTGAAATTGTTGTTATATATAGGTGAGTCCACAAGAATTTAACATTTTTTTAAGAAATCAGACAAATCCGACAGAATTTGTAGATTTTAATCATATTTATATCCTTAAAAATCTCGCAAAAACGAAATATTTTGAAAGATTTTGGTTTGTGGTGAAAATCGAAACCAGTGATATAATACTGTTCAATCCTGTATATTAAACACTCTCTGAAAGATTTAGCAGAATCGGTTGGAATATAGAGATATTATTACCGTTTACACCAAAATAGAATTTTTACCGCAAGAAACGACGATTTTTACAATTGGTCGATTTACACAATCTAACCCATATTCCTCCGCATGCGTACGTGAAATTGTTGTTATATATAGATAAGTCCACACGAATTTAACATTTTTTTAAGAAATCAGACAAATCCGACAGAATTTGAGATTTTATTCATATTTATGTAGTTAAAAATCTCGCAAAAACGAAATTATTTGAAAGATTTTGGTTTGTGGGGAAAATCGAAACCATTGATATAATACTGTCCAATCATGTATATTAAACACTCTCTGAAAGAATTAGCACTTTCGGTTGCAATATAGAGATTTTATTAACGATTATACCAAAATCGTTTTTTTTTACCGCAAGAAACGACGATTTTTACAATTGGACGATTTACACAAACAAACCCATATTCCTCCGCATGCGAACGTGAAATTGTTGTTATATATAGGTGAGTACACACGAATTTATCATGTTTATAAGAAATCAGACAAATCCGACAGAATTTGTAGTAAAAACGAAATTTTTTTAAAGATTTTGGTTTGTGGGGAAAATCGAAAGTAGTGATATAATACTGTTCAATCACGTATATTAAACACTCTCTGAAAGAATTAGCACAATCGGTTGGAATATAGAGATTTTATTAACGTTTGTAGCAAAATTCTTTTCTTACCGCAAGAAGCGACGATTTTTACATTTGGATGATTTACACAAACAAACCTATATTCCTCCGCTTGCGAACTTGGAATTGTTGTTATATATAGGTTAGTCCACACGAATTTAACACTTTTTTAAGAAATAATACAAATCCGACAGAATTTGTAGATTTTATCCATATTTAAGTTAAAAATTTCGCAAAACCGAAATTTTTTTAAAGATTTTGTTTTGTGTGGAAAATCGAAACCAATGATATAAAACTGTTCAATTATGTGTATTAAACACTCTCTGAAAGAATTAGCACAATCGGTTGGAATATAGAGATTTTATGAATGTTTACACCAAAATCGTGTTTTTACCGCAAGAAACGACGTTTTTTACAATTGGACGATTTACACAAACAAACCCATATTCCTCCGCATGCGAACGTGAAATAGTTGCTATATACAGGTGAGTCCACTAGAATTTAACAATTTTTTAAGAAATCCGACAAATTCGACAGAGTTTGTAGATTTTATTCATATTGATATACTTCAAAATCTCGCAAAAACCAAATATTTTGAAAGATTTTGGTTTGTGGGGAATATTGAAACCAGTGATATAATACTGTTCAATCATGATTAAATAACACTCACTGAGAGATTTAGCACAATCGGTTGGAAAATAGTGGATTTATTAACGTTTATACCAAACTCTTGTTTTTACCGCAAGAAACGACGATTTTTACAATTGGAGGATTTACACATACAAACTCATATTCCTCCCCATGCGAAAGTGAAATTGTTGTTATATATAGTTGCGTCCACACGAATTTAACATTTTTTTAAGAAATCAGACAAATCCGACAGAATTTGCAAATTTTATTCATATTTATATAGTTAAAAATCTCGCAAAAACGAAATTTTTTTAAAAATTTTGGTTTGTGGGGAAAATCGAAACCTGTGATATGATACTAATCAATCATGTATATTAAACACTCTCTGAAAGATTCAGCACAATCGGTTGGAATATAGAGGTTTTATTAACGTTTATACGTAAATTGTGTTTTTACCGCAAGACACGACGATTTTTACAATTGGACGATATACACAAATAAACCCATATTCTTCCGCATGCGAACATGAAATTGTTGTTATATATAGGAGAGTCCACACGAATTTAACATTTTTTTAGAAATTAGACAAAACCCACAGAAATTGTAGGTTTTATACATATTTATATAGTTAAAAATCTCGCAAAAACGAAGTTTATTGAAAGATTTTGTTTTGTGGGGAAAATCGAAACTAGTGATATAATACTGTACAATCATGTATATTAAACACTCTCTGAAAGAATTAGCACAATCTGTTGGAATATAGAAATTTTATTAAAGTTTATATACCAAAATCGTGTTTTTACTGCAAGAAACGACGATTTTTACAATTTGACGATTTAACAAACAAACCCATATTCCTCCGCATGCGAACGTGAAATTGTTGTTATATATAGTTGATTCCACACGAAGTTATTTTTTTTTTTAAGAAATTAGACAAATCCCATGGAATTTGTAGTATTTCGTTTTTGCGGGATTTTTAACTACCGGTATATAACAAATGAATAATATTTATATAGTTAAAAATCCCGCAAAACGAAAAATTTTGTAAGATTTTGGTTTGTGCGGAAAATCGAAACCAGGGATATAGGACTGTTCAATCATGTATATTAAACACTCTCTGAAAAAATTAGCACAATCGTTTGGAATATAGAGTTTTTTTTTAAGGTTTATAGCAAAATCCTTTTATTACCGCAAGAAACGACGATTTTTAGAATTGAACGATTTACACAAACAAACCCATATTCCTCCGCATGCGAACGTGAAATTGTTGATATATGTATGTGAGTCCACACGAATTTAACATTTTTTTTAAGAAATCAGACAAATCCGACAGAATTTGTAGATTTTATTCATATTTATATAGTTAAAAATCTCGCAAAAACCAAATTTTTTGAAAGATTTAGGTTTGTGGTAAAAATCGAAACCTGTGATATAATACTGTTCCATCATGTAAATTAAACACTCTTAGAAAGAATTACCACAATCGGTTGGAATGTAGATATTTTATTATCGTTTATACCAAAATTTTTTTAACCGCAAGAAAAGACGTATTTACAAATGGACGATTTACACAAACAAAACTATATTCCTCCGCATGAGAACGTGAAATTGTTGTTATATATAGGTGAGTCCACACGAATTTAACTTTTTTTTAAGAAATCAGACAAATTTGACAGAATTTGTAGATTTTATTCACATTTATATAGTTAAAAATCTCGCAAAAACCAAATTTTTTTTTTTGAAAGATTTTGGTTTGTGGGGAAAATCGAAACCAGTGATATAATACTGTTCAATAACGTATATTAAACACTCTCTGAAAGAATTAGCACAATCGCTTGGAATATAGAAGTTTTATTAACATTTATAGCAAAATCAGTTTCTTACTGCAAGAAACGACTTTTTTACAATTGGACGATTTACACAAACAAACCCATATTCCTCCGCATGCGAACGTGAAATTGTTCTTATATATATGTGAGTCCACACGAATTTAACATTTTTTTAAAAAATCAGACAAATCCGACAGAATTTGTAGATTGTATTCATATTTGTATAGTTAAAAATCTCGCAAAAACGAAATTTTTTTTAAGATTTTGGTTTGAGGGAAAATCGAAACCAGTGATATAATACTGTTCAATCATGTAAATTAAACACGCTCTGAAAGAATTAGCACAATCGGTTGGAATATAGAGATTTTATTAACGTTTATACCAAAATCGTGTTTTTACCGCAAGAAACAAGGATTTTTACATTTTGACGATTTACACAAACAAACCCATATTCCTCCGCATGCGAACGTGAAATTGTTGTTATATATAGGTGATTCCACACGAATTTATCATGTTTATGAGAAATCAGACAAATGCGACAGAATTTGTAGATTTTATTCATATTTATATAGTTAAAAATCTGGCAAAAACGAAATATTTTGAAAAATTTTGGTTTGTTTGGAAAATCGAAACCAGTGATATAATACTGTTCAATCATGTATATTAAACACTCTCTGAAAGAAATAGCACATTCGTTTGGAATATAGAGATTTTATTAACGTTTATAACAAAATCCTTTTCTTACCGCAAGAAACGACGATTTTTATAATTGGACGATTTACACAAACAAACCCATATTCCTCCGCATGCGAACGTGAAATTGTTGTTATATATAGGTGAGTCCACACGAATTTAACATTTTTTTTTAAATCAGACAAATCCGACAGAATTTGTAGATTTTATTCATATTTATATAGTTAAAAATCTCACAAAAACGAAATTTTTTGAAAGATTTTGGTTTGTGGGGAAAATCGAAACCAGTGATATAATACTATTCAATTATGTATATTAAACACCTTCTGAAAGAATTTGCACAATCGGTTGGAATATAGAGATAATATGAATGTTTACACCTAAATCGTGTTTTAACGCAAGAAACGACGATTTTTACAATTGGACGATTTACACAATCAAACACATATTTATCCACATACGAACATGAAATAGTTGTTATATATAGCTGAGTCCACAAGAATTTAACATTTATTTAAAAAATCCGACAAATCCGACAGAATTTGTAGATTTTATTCATATTTATATAGTTAAAAATCTCGCAAGAACTTAATATTTTGAAAGATTTTGGTTTGTGGGGAAAATCGAAACCAGTGATATAATACTATTCAACCATGTATATTAAACACTCTCTGAAAGAGTTAGCACAATCGGTTGGAATATAGAGATTTTATTAACGTTTATACCAAAATCCTCTTTTTACCGCAAGATACGACGATTTTTACGATTGGACGATTTACACAAACAAACCCATATTCCTCCGCATGCTGACGTGAAATTGTTGTTATATATAGGAGAATCCACACGAATTTAACATTTTTTTAAGAAATCAGACAAATCCGGTAGAATTTGCAGATTTTATTCATATTCATATAGTTAAAAATCTCGCAAAAACAAAATTTTTTGAAAGATTTTGGTTTGTGGGGAAAATCGAAACCAGTGATGTAATACTGTTCAATCACATATATTAAACACATTCTGAAAGATTTAGCACAATCGGTTGGAACATAGAGATGTTATTAACGTTTATACCAAAATCTTGTTTTTACCGCAAGAAACGACATTTTTACAATTGGACGATTTACACTAACAAACCCACATTCCTCCGCATGCAATCGTGAAATTGTTTATATATAGAGGTGAGTCCACAAGAATTTATAATTTTTTTAAGAAATCAAAAAACTCCGACAGAATTTATAGATTTTATTCATATTTATATAGTTAAAAATCTCGCAAAAGCGAAATTTTTTGAATGATTTAGGTTTGTGGGGAAAATCGAAACCAGTGCTATAATACTGTTCAATCATGTATATTAAACACTCTCTGAAAGAATTAGTACAATCTGTAGGAATATAGAGATTTTATTAGCGTTTACACCAAAATCGTGTCTTTACCGCAAGAAATGACGATTTTTACAACTGGTCGATTTACACCAACAAACCCATATTCCTCCGCATGAGAACGTGAAATTGTTGTTATATATAGGTAAGTCCGCACGAATTTAACATTTTTTTTAAGAAATCAGACAAATCCGACAGAATTTGTAGATTTTATTGATATTTATATAGTAAATATCTAGCAAAAACGAATTTTTTTTTAAGATTTTGTTTTGAGGGGAAACGACGATTTTCACATTTGGACGATTTACACAAAGAAACCCATATTCCTCCCCATGCGAACGTGAAATTGTTGTTATATATAGGTGAGTCCACACCAATTTAACATTTTTTAAGAAATCAGACCAATCCGACAGAATTTGTAGATTTTATTCATATTTATATAGTTAAAAATTTCGCAAAACGAAATTTTTTGAAAGATTTTGGTTTGTGGGGAAAATCGAAACCAGTGATATAATATTGTTCAATCATGTATATTAAACACTCTCTGAATGTATTAGCACAATCGGTTAGAATATAGAGATTTTATTAACGTTTATACCAAAATCTTCTTTTTACCGAAAGAAACGACGATTTTTACAATTGGACGATTTACACAAACAAACCCATATTCTGCCGCATGCGAACGTGAAATTGCTGCTATATATCGTTGAATCCACACGAATTTAACATTTTTTTAGAAATGAGACAAATCCGACGGAATTTGTAGATTTTATTCATATTTATATAGTTAAAAATCTCGCAAAATCGAAATTTATTTAAAGATTTTGAGTTAGGGGGAAAATCGAATCCAGTGAGATAATACTGTCCAATCATGTGTTTTGAACACACTCTGAAAGAATTAGCACAATCAGTTGGAATATAAATATTTTATTAACGTTTATAACAAAATCGTGTTTTTACCGCAAGAAACTACGATTTTTACAATTGGACGAATTACACAAACAATCCCATATTCCTCCGCATGCGAACGTTTAATTCTTGTTATATATAGGTGAGTCCACACGAATTTAATATTTTTTTTAAGAAATTAGACAAATCCCACGGAATTTGTAGATTTTATTCATATTTATATAGTTAAAAATCTCGCAAAAACTAAATATTTTTAAAGATTTTGGTCTGTGGGGAAATTCGAAACCAGTGATATAGTACTGTTCAATTATGTATATTAAACACTCTCTGAAAGAAGTAGCACAATCGGTTGGAATATAGAGATTTTTTTGACGTTTATACCAAAATCGTGTTTTTACAGCAAGAAATACGATTTTTACAATTGGACGATTTACTCAAACAAACCCATATTCCTCCGCATGAGAACGTGAAATTGTTGTTATATATCGGTGAGCCCAAACGAATGTAAATTTTCTTAAGGAATGAGACAAATCCGTCAGAATTTGAAGATTTTATACATATTTATATAGTTAAATACCTCGCAAAAACGAAATTTTTTCAAAGATTTTGGTTTGTGGGGAAAATCGAAACCGGTGATATAATACTTTTCAGTTACGTATATTAAACACTCTCTGAAAGAAATAGCACAATCGGTTGGAATATAGAGATTTTATTAACGTTTATACCAAAATCGTGTTTTCACCGCAAGAAACGACGATTTTACACAAAGAAACCCATATTCCTCCGAATGCGAACGTGAATTTATTGTTATATTTCGCTGAGTCCAGACGAATTTAATATTTTTTTAAGTAATTAGACAAATCCGACGGATTTTGTAGATTTTATTCATATTTACATAGTTAAAACTCTCGCAAAACGAAATTTTTTGAAAGATTTTGTTTTGTGTGGAAAATCAAAACCAGTGATACATTACTATTCAATCATGTATATTAAACACTCTCTGAAAGAATTAGCACCATCGGTTGGAATATAGAGATTTTATAAACCTTTACACCAAAATCGTGTTTTTACTGCAAGAAACGACCATTTTTACAATTGGACGATTTACACAAACAAACCCATTTTCCTCCGCATGCGAAAGTGAAATTGCTGCTATATATCGTTGAATCCACAGGAATTTAACATTTTTTTAAGATATTAGACAAATCCGACGGAATTTGTAGATTTTATTCATATTTATATAGTTAAAAATCTCGCAGAAACTAAATTTTTTTAAAGATTTTAGTTTGTGGGGAAATTCGATCCCAGTTAGATAATACTGTTCAATCATGTGTATTAAACTCTCTCTGAAAGAATTAGCACAATCGGTTGGAATATAAATATTTTATTAACGCTTATAGCAAACTCGTTTTTTTTAAGCAAGAAACGACGATTTTTACAATTGGACGATTTTCACAAACAAACCCATATTCCTCCGCATGCGAACGTGAAATTGTTGTTATATATAGGTGAGTCCACACGAATTTAACATTTTTTTAAGAAATTAGACAAATCCCACGGAATTTGTATATTTTAATACATATTTATATAGTTGAAAATCTCGCAAAAACTAAATATTTTGAAAGATTTTGATTTGTGGGGAAAATCGTAACTAGTGATATAATACTGTTCAATCATGTATATTAAACTCTCTGAAAGAATTAGCACAATCAGTTGGAATATACAGACTCTATTAACGTTTATAACAAAATCGTGTTTTTGCCGCAAGAAACGACGATTTTTACAATTGGACGCTTTACACAAACAAATCCAATATTCCTCCGCATGCGAACGTGAAATTGTTGTTAGGCCTATATATCGGTGAGTCCACACGACTTTAACATTTTCTTAAGAAATCAGACAAATCCGACAGAATTTGTATATATATTTCAAATTGACATATTTAAATACCTCGCAAAAACGAAATTTTTTGAAAAATTTTGATTTGTGTGGAAAATCGAAACCGGTGATATAATACTGGTCAGTCATGTATATTAAACACTTTCTGAAAGAATTAGCACAATCGGTTGGAATACAGAGATTTTATTAACGTTTATACCAAAATCGTGTTTTCACCGTAAGAAACGACGATTTTTACAATTGGACGTTTTACACAAACAAGCCCATATTCCTCCGCATGAAAAGCGAAATTGTTGCTATATATCGGTGAGACAACACGAATTTGATATTTTTTTAAGAAATTAGACAAATCCGACGGAATATGTAGATTTTATTCATATTTACATAGTTATAAATCTAGCAAACACGAAATTATTTGAAAGATTTTGGTTAGTGTGGAAAATCAAAACCAGTGATATAATACTGTTCAATCATGTATATTAAACACAGTCTGAAAGAATTAGCACCATCTGTTGGAATATAGAGATTTTATTAACGTTTACATCAAAATCGTGTTTTTACAGCAAGAAACGACGATTTTTACACTTTGACGATTTACACAAACAAACCCATATTTCTCCGCATGCAAACTTGAAATTGTTGTTAAATATAGGTGAGTCCACACGAATTTAACATTTTTTAAAGAAATTAGACAAATCGCACGTAATTAGTAGATTTTATATATATTTATACAGTTAAAAATCTCGCAAAAACTAAATATTTTGAAAGATTTTGTTTTGTGGGGAAAATCGAAACCAGTTATATAGTACTGTTCAGTCATGTATATTAAACACTCTCTGAAAGAAATAGCACAATCGTTTGGAATATAGAGATTTTATTGACGTTTATACCAAAATCGTGTGTTTACCGCAAGAAACGACGTTTTTTACAATTGTACGATTTTCTCGAACAAACCAAAATTCCTCCGCATGTGAACGTGAAATTGTTGTTATATATCGGTGAGTCCAAACGAATTTAACATTTTCTTATGAAATCAGACAAATCCGACAGAATTTGTAGATTTTATACATATTTATATAGTTAAATATCTCGCAAAAACGAAATTTTTTCAAAGATTTTGGTTTGTGGGGAAATTCGAAACCGGTGATGTAATAATTTTCAGTCATGTATATTAAACACTCGCTGAAAGAATTAGCACAATCGGTTGGAATATAGAGATTTTATTAACGTTTATACCAAAATCGTGTGTTCACCGCAAGAAACGACGATTTTTACAATTGGACTTTTTACACAAACAAACCCATATTCCTCCGCATGCGAACGTGAAATTGTTGCTATAATTCAGTGAGTCCACACGAATTTAACATTTTTTTAAGAAATTAGACAAATCCGACGGAATTTGTAGATTTTATTCATATTTACATAGTTAAAAATCTCGCAAAATCGAAATTTTTTGAAAGATTTTGTTTTGTGGGGAAAATCAAAACCAGTGATACAATACTATTCAATCATGTATATTAAACTCTCTCTGAATGAATTAGCACCATCGGTTGGAATATAGAGATTTTATAAACCTTTACACCAAAATCGAGTTTTTACCGCAAGAAACGACGATTTTTACAATTGGGCGATTTACACAAACAAACCCATATCCCTCCGCATGCGAACGTGAAATTGTTGTTATATATAGGAGAGTCCACACGAATTTAACATTTTTTTTAAGAAATCAGACAAATCCGGTAGAATTTGTAGATTTTATTCATATTCATATAGTTAAAAATCTCGCAAAAACGAAATTTTTTGAAAGATTTTGGTTTGTGGGGAACATCGAAACCAGTGATGTAATACTGTTCAATCATATATATTAAACACTTTCTGAAAGAGTTAGCACAATCGGTTGGAATATAGAGATTATATTAACGTTTATACCAAAATCCTCAGATGTAGATGCTATTCAAACAGACTTGAATAACATTTACAACTGGGCGTTAAAGCACAGGATGAAAATAAATGGTTCTAAAAGTAAATCTATAACATTTTGTAAAACCCGAGAGGAAACTAGTCTTAATTACGAATTCAGTGGTGTTGTAATTCCGCAAGAACAATGTTGTAAATACCTAGGAGTGTATTTAAACTCCAAACTTTCTTGGGGAGAGCATGTTGATAATGTTACAGGCAAAGCATGGAGGGCACTTCACTTTATTATGAGAATCTTGAGAAAGGCTAGCCCCAAATCGAGGGAAATAGCATATCTAACATTAGTGCGACCGTTAATGGAATACGGAACTACATGTTGGGATCCCTATAGAATATATCAGATAAATTCCTTAGAAAGAATCCAGTATAGGGCAGCTAAATTTGTTAAAGGTAAAAGAGAAGATGGGAACGATACGATAAAAGAACTTAAATGGGAAACTTTGGAAAACAGACGTAGGAAAACTAGAATAACATCATTGTATAGAGCACATCTAGGTCAGAAAGCATGGGTAGACATAACGGCTCGGTTAGAAAAGCCAACGTACTATGGTAGGAACGATCATGATTTTAAAATCAAATGTAGGAAACAGAAAACGGATGTAGGTAAATTCTCATTTTTAAATAGAACTATAAATGATTGGAATGACCTACCTGCAGCGGTCTTTGAGGGCTGTCCTTCCTTAAGGAGATTCAAGAATAATTTAAAGAGTTGTGTATAAAGTGAAAATTAAAATTAAGGTGACATTCAACATTTAATTTTTTAAGGTGGCATGTATTTATCTAGGCTGACGAGTTTACTTCCTTGGTTTGAATTGTAAATTATTTTAAAATAGCGTGTAAGAGGGCCTTAGACTAGAAATGTTTAGTTTAAATGTAGTTCTGTTTATAAGTATGCTTAAGAATGCAATTATTTGACTTATTTGAACTGTTGTATCAGTGAAGCGAGGTGAGTCAGTGAAGTTATGGTTTTACAGTGCAGTGAACAGTTCCGATCAGTGATAATTTATAGCGTCAATGAAATGTGTTACAGAGTGTCAGTGAAATGTGTGCTAAAGTGTCAGTGAAATGCGTCATAGTGCCACTACAGGGAATGAGATGAGAGTAAAGTGAAAGACTATTGAAAATTATGTAGGACATATACATAATTATGTAGGTTGTGTTGTAAAATTAGGTGTTTTATTTTATGTTTTATTATTATTGTGTTAAATTGTATTGTGTATTCTTATTGTATTGTGTATAAAATTGTATATGTGTTGTAAATTTTATTATGTATTGTAAATTTTATTGTGTATTGCTTATCATTTTAACTGTGAATTGTTAATATTGCATATATACCACTGCCACCGGGTGCTTGCCCACTTGCAGTGTAAATAAATACATACATACATACCGCAAGATACGACGATTTTTACAATTGGACGATTTACACAAACAAACCCATATTCCTCCCCAAACGAACGTGAAATTGTTGTTACATATAGGTGAGTCCACACGAATTTAACATTTTTTTAAGAAATCAGGCAAATCCGACAGAATTTGTAGATTTTATTCATATTTATAAAGTTAAAAATCTCGCAAAAACAAAATTTTTTGAAAGATTTTGTTTTGTGGGGAAAATCGAAAGCAGTGATATAATACTGTTCAATCATGTAATTAAACACTCTGTGAAAAATTAGCACAATCGCTTGGAATATAGAGATTTTATTAACGTTTATACCAAAATTGTGTTTCTACCGCGAGAAACGACGATTTTTACAATTGGACGATTTACACTAACAAACCCATTTTCCTCTGCATGCGAACGTGAAATTCTTGTTATATATAGGTAAGTCCACACGAATATAACTTTTTTTAAAAAAATCAGACAAATCCGACAGAATTTGTAGATTTTATTCATATTTATATAGTTAAAAATCTCGTAAAATCGAAATTTTTTGAAAGACTTTGTTTTGTTGGGAAATTGAAACCAGTGATATAATACTGTTCAATCACGTATCTTAAACACTCTCTGAAAGAATTAGCACAATCGGTTGGAATATAGAGATTTTATGAACGTTTACACCAAAATCGTTTTTTTACAGCAAGAATAGACGATTTTTTATAATTGGACGATTTACACAAACACACCCATATTCCTCTGCATGCGAACGTGAAATAATTATTATTTATAGGTGAGTCCACAAGAATATAACATTTTTTTAAGAAATCAGAAAAATCGGACAGAATTTGCGGATTTTATTCATATTTATATACTTAAAAATCTCGCAAAAACGAAATTTTTTGAAAGATTTTGGTTTGTGGGGAAAATCGAAACCTGTGATATAATACTGTTCAATCATGTATATTAAACACTCTCTGAAAGAATTAGCACAATCGGTTGGAATATAGAGATTTTATTAACGTTTATACCAAAATCGTGATTTTACTGCAAGAAACGACGATTTTTACAATTGGACGATTTACACAAACAAACCCATATTCCTCCGCATGCGAACAAGGAATTGCTGCGATATATCGTTGAATCCACACGAATTTAACATTTTATAAGAAATGAGACAAATCCGACGGATTTTGTAGATTTTATTCATATTTATATAGTTAAAAATCTCGCAAAAACGAAATTTATTTAATGATTTTGGGTTAGGGGGAAAATCGAATCCAGTGAGATAATACTGTCCAATCATATGTATTGAACACACGCTGAACGAATTAGCACAATCGGTTGGAGTATAAAAGTTTTATTAACGTTTATAACAAAATCGTGTCTTTATCGCAAGAAACGACGATTTTTACAATTGGACGATTTACACAAACAATCCCATATTCCTCCGCATGCGAACGTGATATTGTTGTTATATATAGGTGAGTCCACACGAATTTAACATTGTTTTTAAAGAAATTAGACAAATCCCACGAAATTTGTAGATTTTATTCATATTTATATAGTTAAAAATCTCGCAAAAACTAAATATTTTGAAAGATTTTGTTTTGTGGGGAAAATCGAAACCAGTTATATAGTACTGTTCAGTCATGTATGTTAAACACTCTCTGAAAGAAATAGCTCAATCGGTTGGAATATAGAGATTTTATTGACGTTTATACCAAAATCGTGTGTTTACCGCAAGAAACGACGTTTTTTACAATTGTACGATTTACTCGAACAAACCCAAATTCCTCCGCATGTGAACGTGAAATTGTTGTTATATATCGGTGAGTCCAAACGAATTTAACATTTTCTTATGAAATCATACAAATACCACAGAATTTATAGATTTTATACATATTTAAATAGTTAAATATCTCGCAAAAACGAAATTTTTTCAAAGATTTTGGTTTGTGGGGAAAATCGAAACCGGTGATGTAATAATTTTCAGTCATGTATATTAAACACTCGCTGAAAGAATTAGCACAATCGGTTGGAATATAGAGATTTTATTAACGTTTATACCAAAATCGTGTGTTCAACGCAAGAAACGACGATTTTTACAATTGGACTTTTTACACAAACAAACCCATATTCCTCCGCATGCGAACGTGAAATTGTTGCTATAATTCAGTGAGTCCACACGAATTTAACAATTTTTAAAGAAATTAGACAAATCCGACGGAATTTGTAGATTTTATTCATATTTACATAGTTAAAAATCTCGCAAAAACGAAATGTTTTGAAAGATTTTGTTTTGTGGGGAAAATCAAAACCAGTTATACAATACTATTCAATCATGTATATTAAACACTCTCTGAAAGAATTAGCACCATCGGTTGGAATATACAGATTTTATAAACGTTTACAGCAAAATCGAGTTTTTACCGCAAGAAACGACGATTTTTACAATTGGACGATTTACACAATCAAACCCATATCCCTCCGCATGCGAACGTGAAATTGTTGTTATATATAGGAGAGTCCACACGAATTTAACATTTTTTAAAGAAATCAGACAAATCCGGTAGAATTTGTAGATTTTATTCATATTCATGTAGTTAAAAATCTCGCAAAAACGAAATTTTTTGAATGATTTTGGTTTGTGGGGAAAATCGAAACCAGTGATGTAATACTGTTCAATCATATATATTAAACACTTTCAGAAAGAGTTAGCACAATCGGTTGGAATATAGAGATTATATTAACGTTTATACCAAAATTCTCTTTTTACCGCAAGATACGACGATTTTTACAATTGGACGATTTACACAAACAAACCCATATTCCTCCCCAAACGAACGTGAAATTTTCGTTATATATAGGTGAGTCCACACGAATTTAACATTTTTTAAGAAATCAGACAGATCCGACAGAATTTGTAGATTTTATTCATATTTATATAGTTAAAAATCTCGCAAAAACGAAATTTTTTGATAGATTTTGTTTTGTGGGGAAAATCGAAAGCAGTGATATAATACTGTTCAATCATGTAATTAAACACTCTGTGAAAAATTAGCACAATCGCTTGGAATATAGAGATTTTATTAACGTTTATTCCAAAATTGTGTTTCTACCGCAAGAAACGACGATTTTTATAATTGGACGATTTACACTAACAAACCCATTTTCCTCTGCATGCGAACGTGAAATTCTTGTTATATATAGGTGAGTCCACACGAATATAACTTTTTTTAAAAAATCAGACAAATCCGACAGAATTTGTAGATTTTATTCATATTAATATAGTTAAAAATCTCGCAAAAACGAAATTTTTTGAAAGATTTTCTTTTGTTGGGAAATTGAAACCAGTGATATAATAATGTTCAATCACGTATCTTAAACACTCTCTGAAAGAATTAGCACAATCGGTTGGAATATAGAGATTTTATGAACGTTTACACCAAAATCGTTTTTTTACAGCAAGAATAGACGATTTTTTATAATTGGACGATTTACACAAACACACCCATATTCCTCTGCATGCTAACGTGAAGTAGTTGTTATATATAGGTGAGTCCACACGAATCTTACATTGTTTTTAAGAAATCAGACAAATCCGACGGAATTTGTAGATTTTGTTCACATATATATAGTTAAAAATCTCACAAAAACGAAATTTTTTGAAAGATTTTGGTTTGTGGGGAAAATCGGAACCAGTGATATAATACTGTTCAATCTTGTATATTAAACACTCTCTGAAAGATTTAGCACAATCGGTTGTAATATAGAGATTTTATTAACGTTTACACCAAAATCTTGTTTTTATCGCAAGAAACGACGATTTTCACAATTGGACGATTTACACAAAGAAACCCATATTCCTCCCCATGCGAACGTGAAATTGTTGTTATATATAGGTGAGTCCACACGAATTTAACATTTTTTTAAGAAATCAGACAAATCCGACAGAATTTGTAGATTTTATTCATATTTATATAGTTAAAAACCTCGCAAAACGAAATTTTTTGAAAGATTTTGGTTTGTGGGGAAAATCGAAACCAGTGATATAAAATTATTCAATCATGTATATTAAACACTCTCTGAAAGATTTAGCACAATCGGTTGGAATATAGAGATTTTATTAACGTTTATACCATAATTGTGTTTTTACCGCAAGATACAACGAATTTTACAATTGGAATATATACGCAAACAAACCCATATTCCTCCGCATGCGAACGTGAAATTGTTGTTATATATAGGTGAGTCCACACAAATTTAACATTTTTTTTTAGGAATTAGACAACTCCCACGGATTTGTAGACTTTATACATATTGATATAGTTAAATATCTCGCAAAAACGAAATAATTTGAAAGATTTTGGTTTTTGGGGAAAATCGAAAATAGTGTTATAACACTGTTCAATCAAGATTATTACATTCAGGTTGTCCACATTAAGGAGTTTTGTATTCGGCAGTTTCCGGTACATTCGGATTATGACGTCACAGGGATACCGCGTTTGGTCAGTCGTCTGCTACTCTGCTATACAAACAATAAGATTACTCTTACATGTATTAAATTTCAAGTGGTTGTATTAATTTTAATATGCATATACTGTTTTATTAGTGAGTGTGTTGTACTAGTGAGTGTGTTGTACTAGTGAGTGTGTCGTTATTATTCTGCTTAAGTTGTGTGAACTAGCGTAGCTGCTGAGTTACTGTCATGTTTCGCGTGTTTGTGTAGGCCTATAACGCAATACACTACAGTGAGTAACCATGCCGGGTATGAGGTGTACTGTTGCAGTGTGCAATAACAGCTGGGCGAAAACAAGGAAAGACAATTCCAGAAGTCATATAAAATACTTCACTTTTCCGAAAAATGAGGAATTAAGAAAACAGTGGATTCAGAGATGTAGGCGTGACGGAAAATGGAATCCGGATTCGTGTAGAGTGTGTTCCGAACATTTTCATGCCAGCGATTTTGATCGAGACCTAAAGAGCGAATTATTAGGACTTCCTACCACACGTATACTTAAGAAAGATGCTATTCCTTCTCTAAATTTGGGTGTTGATCGCGACACATATAAAGAACAATTGTCGTATGATCGAGAAATTAGGAAGGAAAAGAGAGATCATAAGAAAGTTGTTACACAAATGTTGCAGGATTCGGATATTTGTATGTCTAATTCTACATTAAGTTCACCATCTCCTTCAGTCACTCCACCTTCCCAGACCTGTGATGAGAATGCAGTGGCTCTGATCGAAGAAATTGAAAGATTGAAAAAGGAGTTAGATGAAGAGAGAAAAACTTCTCTTGTTCTGAATTTAAAATTGAAGGCAGCTGAAAGGAAGTTACAGCAACACCGTACAAAAATAAATAATTTACGGAAGGAACTAATAGCATGTAAGAAGAAAGAACGTTGTGCTCATAATATTCATAACAAATTGGTCGATGGTCTTTCGGACATTTTTACTAAAACTCAGATAAAAGTACTGACAAACAAACAAAAACGTGTGAATTGGATTGACAAAGACATATCTGCAGCTTTTACTCTAAGATATCTGGGGAAGAAAACGTACATTTATATGAGGCAAAAATTGCATTACCCACTACCTGGACTTTCGACGTTGGAAAAATGGGCTTCGAAAATTGACATGCGAAATGGAACCGGTATCCTCGAAGATATGTTGGGAATGATGAAGATAGCTGCTATCACATATGGACAATCAGATAAAATTGCAGTCCTTCAGTTTGACGAAGTGCATGTCAAACGTGCATACGAGTTCGACTCTCTAAAGGATGAAATCGTGGGTCCTCATTCAAGATTGCAGGCAGTGATGGTGAGAGGTCTCTTCAAGAACTGGAAACAATTAATTTATGTTGATTTTGATAAAAATATGACAAAAATTATATTAGATAATCTAGTATCGCGTCTTGCAGAGATAGGATACAGAGTAGTAGCTTGTGTTTGTGATATGGGTGCAGCGAATCAAGGTTTGTGGAAAGAATATGAAGCTAATCCAACAAAAACATGGTTCTATAACCCAAGAACATCAGAAAGAATATATTTCTTTGCTGATGCCCCTCACCTTTTGAAATTAATCAGAAACTGGCTCCTCGATACAGGCTTCATATTTTCTAATGGAATAATTGTCTCGAAAGAACCTTTGGAATCTCTCATTAAGGATGACAACCATGAAATTAAAGCATGCCATAAAATCGATTCCAGTCACTTGAATTGTAGGGGGACTGAAAGAATGAACGTAAGGAAAGCTGCAGAATTAATGTCACATAGTGTTGCAACTGCTTTACGTCATTTTAAACTTGGTGGCGATTCATCTATCGCAGAAAACACGAGTGAGTTCATTGAAATTGTAAATAATTGGTTTGATCTCATGAATTCTTATAGTCCAGCTCATTCTAAAGTTCCTAGCAAAAATGCATATGGACTTAAATTGGAAGAACAAGATAAAATTTTGAAGAATATGTGTGACACTATTAATAGCATGACATGCAGGGGTAAACGAGTAAAACAGGTATTTCAGACAGCCATTCTTGTATCTATATCTTCCTTGAAATATCTTCTTCTCGATGTACAAAAGCTAGGAATGACATATATTTTAACACATCGTCTGAACCAAGATTCACTTGAGAATTTATTTTCCCAGATCCGTTCTCGAGGTGGTTTATACGACCATCCTACCCCATTAAACTCTCTATACCGCCTGCGAATGATCATTCTTGGCAATAATGCCGGAAATATAGAAAAACACAAGAATACACATACTGAATCTAGTGAGGAATACCTTTCATCCCAATTACTTCGTACATGTGGTGTAAAGTGTACAGATTTAGTACAAAATTCTATTCCTGACATCTTAATTCAAGAAGAAGACGACACATCTAGTTCAGGTTCAACGATTGTAGGTGAAAAGGAAACTGAAATGGAGGCTGAAGGTTTGAGATACATTGCTGGTTGGATAGCAAACAAACATAGTGAAACTCATCCCAACTTAGGTCACCGAACAGATACAGAAGGAACAGATCATAGTTCTTACTGTCTAGTCTCCTGGATTCGTAGTTTGTCATATGGTGGACTTACAGAGCCGACATCCAAATGGTTAGACATCGTAAAGGAAATGGAGAAACGCTTTTGTTCTTATCATGGAACTGAGGTTCGAAGAGGGGTCGGAGTTATGAAGAACTTGGTTTCTTTAATATGTTCAAGTGATCCTAGTGTGAGTAGTGACTTGGTGAAAACTTTCGTCAAAGTAAGGACATATGCTCGTATGAAGTTTTTAAATAAATGTGGCGAAAAAATAATCAGTGGCCAGAAAAGAATTAAAAGATCGGAGCCTACAGTGAAGAGGAAAATGAAGAAGTTTACAAATTAAGGTAAAACTTATTCTTTCATATATTAACTCACGGCTTGCTTAATTCTAGGTGACTACTGGGTATATCGATTAATTATTTGTTGCAGTTGTTTTAAATATTAGGCTACATTAGCAAAATACAACGTAGGCCTATTTCATAAGCTAAACGTTAGAAAGAAAGCAGTAGCATATAGTAGGAATCCGTCCTAGTATCTGAAGCAGACGACATAGTGGGTATCTGTGTGACGTCACCCATTCTGAGCCAATACCAGTGACTCGTGCATAGTAGATAACCTGAATGTAATAATCTTGCTGTTCAATCATGTATATTAAACAGTCTCTGAAAGAATTAGCACAGTCGGTTGGAATATAGAGACTTTATTAACGTTTATACCAAAATCCTCTTTTTACCGCAAGAAACGACGATTTTTACAATTTGACGATTTACACAAACAAACCCATATTGCTCCGCATGCGAAAGTGAATTTGTTGTTATATATAGTTTATTCCACACGAAGTTAACATTTTTTTAAGAAATTAGACAAATCCCATGTAACTTGTAGATTTTATTCATATTTATATAGTTCAAAATCCCGCAAAAACTAAATATTTTGAAAGATTTTTGTTTGTGGGGAAAATCGAAACCAGTGATAAGATACTGTTCAATTATGTATATTAAACACTCTCTGAAAGAATTAGCACAATCGTTTGTAATATAGAGATTTTATTAACGTTTATAGCAAAATCCTTTTCTTACTGCAAGAAACGACGATTTTTACAATTGGACGATTTACACAAACAAACCCATATTCCTCCGCATGCGTACGTGAAATTGTTCTTATATATATTTTAGTCCACACGAATTTAACATTTTTTTAAGAAATTAGACAAATCCCACGGAATTTGTAGTTTTTATTCATATTTATACAGTTAAAAATCTCGCAAAAACGAAATTATTTGAAAGATTTTGGTTTGTGGGCAATATCGATACCAGTGATGTAATACTCTTCAATCATGAATATTAAACACTCTCTGAAAGAATTAGCACAATCGGTTGCAATATAGAGGTTTTATTAACGTTTTTACCAAAATCGTGTTTTTACCGCAAGAAACGAAGATTTTTGCAATTTGACGCTTTACACTAACAAACCCATATTCCTCCGCATTCGAAAGTGAAATTGTTGTTAAATATAGGAGAGTCCACACGAATTTAACATTTTTTTGAAGACATTAGACATATCCCACGGAATTTGTAGATTTAATACATATTTATATAGTTAAAAATCTCGCAAAAACTAAATATTTTGAAAGATTTTTGTTTGTGGGGAAAATCGTAACCAGTGATATAATGCTGTTCAATAATGTATATTAAACACTCTCTGAAAGAATTAGCACAATCGGTTGGAATATAGGGATTTTATTAACGTTTATACCTAAATCGTGTTTTCACCGTAAGAAACGACGATTTTTACAATTGGACGTTTTACACAAACAAGCCCATATTCCTCCGCATGCGAACGTGAAATTGTTGCTATATATCGGTGAGACCACACAAATTTGATATTTTTTTAAGAAATTAGACAAATCCGACGAAATTTGTAGATTTTATTCATATTTCCATAGTTATAAATCTCGCAAAAACGAAATTATTTGAAAGATTTTGGTTTGTTTGGAAAATCAAAACCAGTGACATAATACTGTTCAATCGTGTATATAAAACACAGTCTGAAAGAATTAGCACCATCGGTTGGAATATTGAGATTTTATTAACGTTTATATCAAAATCGTGTTTTTACCGCAAGAAACGACGATTTTTACAATTGGACGATTTACACAAACAAACCCATATTCCTCCGCATGCGAACTTGAAATTGTTGTTAAATATAGGTGCGTCCACACGAAGTTAACTTTTTTTAAAGAAATTAGACAAATCCTACGGAATTTGTAGATTTTATACATATTTATATAGTAAAAAATCTCGCAAAAACTAAATATTTGGAAAGATTTTGGTTTGTTGGCAAATCGAAACCAGTGATATAATACTCTTCAAACATGTATATTAAACACTATCAGAAAGAATTAGCACAATCTGTTGCAATATAGAGATTTTATTAACGTTTTTACCAAAATCGTATTTTTACCGCAAGAAACGACGATTTTTGCAATTGGACGCTTTACACTATCAAACCCATATTCCTCCGCATGCGAACGTGAAATTGTTGTTAAATATAGGAGAGTCCACACGAATTTAACATTTTTTTAAAACATTAGCCAAATCCCACGGAATTTGTAGATTTTATACATATTTATATGGTTAAAAATCTCGCAAAAAATAAATATTTTGCAAGATTTTGGTTTGTAGGGAAAATCGAAACCAGTGATTTAATATTGTTCAATCATGTATATTAAACACTCTCTGAATGTATTAGCACAATCGGTTAGAATATAGAGATTTTATTAACGTTTATACCAAAATCTTCTTTTTACCGAAAGAAACGACGATTTTTACAATTGGACGATTTACACAAACAAACCCATATTCCTCCGCATGCGAACGTGAAATTGCTGCTATATATCGTTGAATCCACACGAATTTAACATTTTTTAAGAAATGAGACAAATCCGACGGAATTTGTAGATTTTATTCATATTTATATAGTTAAAAATCTCGCAAAATCGAAATTTATTTAAAGATTTTGGGTTAGGCGGAAAATCGAATCCAGTGAGATAATACTGTCCAATCATCTGTTTTGAACACACTCTGAAAGAATTAGCACAATCGGTTGGAATATAAATATTTTTTTAACATTTATAACAAAATCGTGTTTTTAATGCAAGAAACTACGATTTTTACAATTGGACGGTTTACACAAACAATCCCATATTCCTCCGCATGCTAACGTGAAATTCTTGTTACATATAGGCGAGTCCACACGAATTTAACATTTTTTTAAGAAATTAGACAAATCCCACGGAATTTGCAGATTTTATTCATATTTATATAGTTAAAAATCTCGCAAAAACTAAATATTTTGAAAGATTTTGGTCTGTGGGGAAAATCGAAAGCAGTGATACAGGACTGTTCAATTATGTATATTAAACACACTCTGAAAGAATTAGCACAATCGGTTGGAATATAGAGATTTTTTTGACGTTTATACCAGAATCGTGGTTTTACAGCAAGAAATACGATTTTTACAATTGGACGATTTACACAAACAAACCCATATTCCTCCGCATGAGAACGTGAAATTGTTGTTATATATCGGCGAGCCCAAACGAATTTAACATTTTCTTAAGAAATCAGACAAATCCGACTGAATTTGAAGATTTTATTCATATTTATATAGTTAAATACCTCGCAAAAACGAAAATTTTTCAAAGATTTTGGTTTGTGGGGAAAATCGAAACCGGTGATATAACACTTTTCAGTTACATATATTAAACACTCTCTGAAAGAAATAGCACAATCGGTTGGAATATAGAGATTTTATTAACGTTTATACCAAAATCGTGTTTTCACCGCAAGAAACGACGATTTTACAATTGGACTTTTTACACAAACAAACCCATATTCCTCCGCATGCGAACGTGAATTTATTGCTATATTTCGGTGAGTCCACACGAATTTTACATTTTTTTAAGTAATTAGACAAATCCGACGGATTTTGTAGATTTTATTCGTATTTACATAGTTAAAAATCTCGCAAAACGAAATTTTTTGAAAGATTTTGTTTTGTGTGGAAAATCAAAACCAGTGATACATTACTATTCAATCATGTACATTAAACACTCTCTGAAAGAATTAGCACCATCGGTTGGAATATACAGATTTTATAAACCTTTACACCAAAATCGTGTTTTTACTGCAAGAAACGACCATTTTTACAATTGGACGATTTACACAAACAAACCCACATTCCTCCGCATGCGAACGTGAAATTGCTGCTATATATCGCTGAATCCACACGAATTTAACATTTTTTTAAGATATTAGACAAATCCGACGGAATTTGTAGATTTTATTCATATTTATATTTAAAATTCTCGCAGAAACGAAATTTTTTTAAAGGTTTTAGTTTGTGGGGAAAATCGATCCCAGTTAGATAATACTGTTCAATCATGTGTATTAAACACTCTCTGAAAGAATTAGCACAATCGGTTGGAATATAAATATTTTATTAACGCTTATAGCAAAATCGCTTTTTTTAAGCAAGAAACGACGATTTTTACAATTCGACGATTTTCACAAACAAACCCATATTCCTCCGCATGCGAACGTGAAATTGTTGTTATATATAGGTGTGTCCACACGAATTTCACATTTTTTTAAGAAATTAGACAAATACCACGGAATTTGTATATTTTAATACATATTTATATAGTTAAAAATCTCGCAAAAACTAAATATTTTGAAAGATTTTGAATTGTGGGGAAAATCGTAACTAGTGATATAATACTGTTCAATCATGTATATTAAACTCTCTGAAAGAATTAGCACAATCGGTTGGAATATACAGATTTTATTCACGTTTAAAACAAAATCGTGTTTTTGCCGCAAGAAACGACGATTATTACAATTGGACGCTTTACACAAACAAATCCAATATTCCTCCGCATGCGAACGTGAAATTGTTGTTAGGCCTATATATCGGTGAGTCCACACGACTTTAACATTTTCTTAAGAAATCAGACAAATCCGACAGAATTTGTATATATTATTCATATTGACATATTTAAATACCTCGCAAAAACGAAATTTTTTGAAAAATTTTGATTTGTGTGGAAAATCGAAACCGGTAATATAATACTGGTCAGTCATGTATATTAAACACTCTCTGAAAGAATTAGCACAATCGGTTGGAATACAGAGATTTTATTAACGTTTATACCAAAATCGTGTTTTCACCGTAAGAAACGACGATTTTTACAATTGGACGTTTTACACAAACAAGCCCACATTCCTCCGCATGAAAAGCGAAATTGTTGCTATATATCGGTGAGACCACACGAATTTGATATTTTTTTAAGAAATTAGACAAATCCGACAGAATTTGTAGATTTTATTCATATTTACGTAGTTATAAATCTAGCAAAAACGAAATTATTTGAAAGATTTTGGTTTGTGTGGAAAATCAAAACCAGTGATATAATACTGTTCAATCATGTATATTAAACACAGTCTGAAAGAATTAGCACCATCTGTTGGAATATAGAGATTTAATTAACGTTTACATCAAAATCGTGTTTTTACCGCAAGAAACGACGATTTTTACAATTTGACGATTTACACAAACAAACCCATATTCCTCCGCATGCAAACTTGAAATTGTTGTTAAATATAGGTGAGTCCACACGAATTTAACATTTTTTAAAGAAATAAGACAAATCCCACGTAATTTGTAGATTTTATACATATTTATATAGTAAAAAATCTCGCAAAAACTAAATATTTGGAAAGATTTTGGTTTGTGGGGAAAATCGAAACCACTGATATAATACTGTTCAATTATGTATATTAAACACTCTCTGAAAGAATTAGCACAATCGGTTGGAATATAGAGATTTTATTAACTTTTATACCAAAATCACATTTTTACAGCAAGAAACGATGTTTTTTACAATTCGACGATTTACACAAACAAACCCATATTCCTCCGCATGCGAACGTGAAATTGTTGCCATACATCGGTGACTCCACACGAATTTAACATTTTTTAAAGAAATTAGACAAATCCCACGGAATTTGTAGTTTTTATTCATATTTATACAATTAAAAATCTCGCAAAAACGAAAATATTTGAAAGATTTTGGTTTGTGGGGAAAATCGATACCAGTGATATAATACTCTTCAAACATGTATATTAAACACTCTCTGAAAGAATTAGCAGAATCGGTTGCAATGTAGAGATTTTATTAACGTTTTTACCAAAATCGTGTTTTTACCGCAAGAAACGACGATTTTTGCAATTGGACGCTTTACACTATCAAACCCATATTCCTCCGCATGCGAACGTGAAATTGTTGTTCAATAAAGGAGAGTCCACACGAATTTAACATTTTTTTAAGACATTAGCCAAATCCCACGGAATTTTTAAATTTTATACATAATTATATGGTTAAAAATCTCGCAAAAAAATAATTAATTTGCAAGATTTTGTTTTGTGGGGATAATCGAAAACAGTGATATAATAATGTTTAATCATGTATATTAAACACACTCTGAAAGAATTAGCACAATCCGTTGGAATATATAGATTTTATTAACGTTTATAGAAAAATCGTTGTTTTTGCCGCAAGTAACGACCATTTTTACAACTGGACGACTTACACAAACAAACCCATATTCCTCCGTAGGCGAACGTGAAATTGTTGTTATAAATCGGTGCGTGCACACGAATTTCACATTTTTTAAAGATATTAGACAAGTCCGACGGGATGTGTAGATTTTATTCATATTTATATAGCTAAAAATCTCGCAAAAACGAAATTTTTTTTAAGATTCTTGTTTGTGGGGAAAATCGAAACCAGTGATATAATAATGTTCAATCATGTATATTAAACACTCTCAGAAAGATTTAGCACAATCGGTTATAATATATAGATTTTATTAACGTTTATACAAATATCGTTGTTTTTACCGCAAGAAACGACGATTTTTACAATTGGACGACTTACACAAACAAACCAATATTCCACCGTATGCGAACGTGAAATTGTTGTTATAAATCGGTGCGTGCAAACGATTTTCACATTTTTAAAAAATATTAGACAAATCCGACGGGATTTGTAGATTTTATTCATATTTATATAGCTAAAAATCTCGCAAAAACAACATTTTTTGAAAGATTTTGGTTTGTCGGGAGAATCTTATCCAGTTATATAATATTGTTCAATCTTGTACATTAAACGCTCTCTGAAAGAATTAGCAAAATCGGTTGGAATATATAGATTTTATTGACGTTTGTACAAAAATCGTTGTTTTTACCGCAAGAAACGACGATTTTTACAATTGGACTACTTACACGAACAAACCCTTATTCCTTCGCATGCGAACGCGAAATTGTTGTTATAAATCGGTGCGTGCACACGAATTTTACATTTTTTTTAACATATTAGACAAATTCGACCGGATTTGTAGATTTTATTCTTATTTATATAGATAACTTATTTTTAACATAATAGACAAATGCGACGGGATTTGTAAATTTTATTCATATTTACATAACTAAAAATCTCGCAAAAGCAAAATTTTTTGCAAGGTTTTTGTTTGTGGGGAAAATCGAAACAAGAGATTTATTACTCTTCAATGATGTACATTAAACACTCTCTGAAAGAATTTGCAAAATCGCTTGGAATTTAGAGATTTTATTAACGTTTATACAAAAAATCGTGCTTTTACCACAAGAAGCAATGATTTTTACAATTGGACGATTTACTCAAACAAACACGTGTGTTTGTTAGAGTAAATCGTTAAAGTGGAAAAATCGTCGTTTCGCCAATTAGAAATGCGTTTTTTTTTTTTTGCATATACTTTAATAAAACCTACAAATTCCAACAGATTGTGCTAATTCTTTAATAATGGGTTTAACATTCACAATGAGACCGCATTTTATCATTCGTTTCGTTTTCCACTCATACAAAATTTCTTTAATATCTGGTTTTGCGAGATTTTAAGCTATATAAACATGAATAAAATTTTCAAATTCAATAAAATTTCTCCAGTTTCTTTAAAAATGTCAATTTTTTGTGTACACACGTATTTCTATCCAAAGAATCATGTTCGCGTCCAGAAAAAGGTTTGTTTGTTACTGTAAATCGTTAAAGTAAAATAATCTTCGTTTCTCGAGCTAGAAATGCGTTTTTTTTTTTTGTATATACATTAATAAAACCTACCAATTCCAACCGATTGTGTTAATTCTTTCTGAATAGGTTTAACATTCACAATGAGACCGCACTTTCTCACTCGTTTCGATTATCCATTCATACAAAATTTCTCTAAAAATTTGGTTTTGCGAGATTTTTTGCTATATAATCATGTGCATAATCTACAATTCCCATCAGCTTTCTCTATTTTCTTTAAAAGATGTCAAATTCGTGTGTACACACGTGTCTCTATTCAAAGATTCATGTTCATGTCTAGAAAGTGGTGTGTTTGTTAGTGTAAATTGTTAAAGTGGAAAAATTGTCGTTACTCGAGCTAGAAATGCGTTTTTTTTTGTATATACATTAATAAAACCTACAAATTCCAACCGATTGTGTTAATTCTTACTGAATGGGTTTAATATTCACAATGAGACCGCATTTTATCACTCGTTTCGTTTTATCACTCATACAAAATTTTTTCTAAAAATTTGGCTTTTGCGAGATTTTAAGCTATATAATCATGGATAAAATCTACAAATCCAATCGCTCTTCCCTAGTTTCTTTAAACAATTTCAAAATATTTTGAACACAAGTGTTCGCGTCCTGAGAGATGTGTGTTTGTTAGTGTAAAGGGTTAAAGTGGAAAAATCGTCGTTTCTCGAGATAGAAATGCGTTTTTTTTTGTATATACATGAATAAAACCTACAAATTGCAAACGATTGTGCTAATTCTTTCTGAATGGTTTTAACATTCACAATGAGACCGCATTTTATCACTCGTTTCGAATTTCCACTCATACAAAATTCCTCTAAAAATTTGTTTTTTGCGAGAATTTAAGCTATGTAATCATGAATAAAATCTAAAAATCCCATCGGATTTCTCTAGTTTCTTAAAAACATATCAAATTCGTGAGTACACACGTATTTCTATCCTAAGATTCATGGTCGCGTCCAGAAAGAGGTGTGATTGTTAGTGTAAAGCGTTAAAGTGGAAAAATCGTCGTTCCTGGAGCTAGAAATGCGTTTTCTTCTATATACAATAATAAAACCTACATATACCAAACGATTGTGCTAATTCCTTCGAAATGGGTTTAGCATTCACAATGAGACCGCATTTTATCTATCGTTTCGATTTTCCACTCTTTCAATATTTCTCAAATAATTCGGTTTTGTGAAATTTTAAGCTATATAATCATGAATAAAATCTAAAAATCCCATCGGATTTCTCTAGTTTCTTAAAAAAATGTCAAATTCGTGGGTACACACGTATTTCTATCTAAAGATTCATTTTCGCTTCCAGAAAGAGGTGTGTTTGTTAGTGTAAATCTTTAAAGTGGAAAAATCGTCGTTTCTCGAGCTAGATATGCGTTTTTTGTATATGCATTAATTAAAACCTACAAAATCCATCCGATTTTACTAATTCTTACCGAATGGGTTTAACATTCACAATGAGACCGCATTTTATCACTCGTTTCGATTCTCCACTCATACAAAATTTCTCTAAAAATTTGGTTTTTGCGAGATTTTACGCTATATAATCATGAATAAACACTACAAGTCCCACCGGACTTGTCTAGTTTCTTCAAAAAATGTCAAATTCGTGTGTACAAACCTATTTTTATCCAAAGATTCATGTTCGCGTCCAGAAAGCGGTGTGTTTGTTAGTGTAAATCGTCAAAGTGGAAAAATCGTCGCTTCTCGAGCTAGAAATGCGTTTTCTGTATATGCATTAATAAAACCTACAAATTGCATCATATTATGCTAATTCATACTGAATGGGTTTAACATTCACAATGTGACCACATTCTATTACTCGTTTCGTTTTTCGACTCATTCAAAATTTCTCCAGAAATTTGGTTTTGCGAGAATTTAGTCTATATAATTATGAATAAAACCTGCAAATCCCATCGGATTTCTCTAGTCTCTTAAAAAAATGTCAAATTTGTGTGTACACACGTATTTCTATCCAACGTTTCATGTTCGCGTCCAGAAAGATCTGTGTTTGTTAGTGTAAATCGCCAAAGTGGGAAAATCGTCGTTTCTCGAGCTAGAAATGTGTTTTTGTTTATGCATTAATAAATCCTCCAAATTACATCCGATTCTGATAATTCTTACGGAATGGATTTAACATTCACAATGAGACCGCATTTTATTACTCGTTCCTATTTTCCACTCATACAAAATGTCTCCAAAAATTTGGTTTTGCGAAGTTTTTAAGCCATATAATCATAAATAAAAACTACAAATCCCATCGGATTTCTCTAGTTTCTTTAAAAAATGTCAAATTCTTGTATACACACTTATTTCTATCCAAAGATTCATGTTCGCGTCTAGAAAGAGGTGTGTTTGTTAGTGTATAACGTTAAAGTCGAAAAATCGTCGTTTCTAGAGCTAGAAATACGTTTTTTTGTATATACATTAATAAAAAGTACGAATTCCTACTGATTGTGCCAATTCTTGCTGAATGGGTTGAACATTCACTATGAGACCGCATTTTATTACTCGTTTCGTTTTTACACTCATACAAAATTTCTCTACAAATTCTGTTTTTGCGAGATTTTAAGCTATATAATCAAGAATAAAATCTACAAATCCCATCGGACTTCTCTAGTTTCTTAATAAATTGTCAAATTCTTGTGTACACAAGTATTTCTATCCAAAGTTTCATGTTCGCACCCAGAACGAGGTGCGTTTGTTAGTGTAAATCGCTAAAGTAGAAAAATCGTCGTTTCTCGAGCTAGAAAAGCGTTTTGTTGTATGTACATTCATAAAACCTAGAAATTCCAACAGATTGTGCTAATTCCTTCTGAAAGGGTTTAGCATTCACAATGAGACCGCATTTTATTACTCTTTTCGATTTTCCACTCATACATAATTGGTCCAAAAATTTGCTTTTTGCGAGATTTTAAGCTATATAATCATGAATAACGTCTACATTTCCAATAGGATTTCCCTAGTTTCTTTAAAAAAATGTCAAATTCGAGTTTACACACGTATTTCTATCCAAAGTTTCATGTTCGCGTCCAGAAAGAGGTTTGCTTCTTAGTGTAAATCGTTAAAGTGGAAAAATCGTCGTTTCTCGGGCTAGAAATGCGTTTTTTTGGATGTACATTAATAAAAATTACAAATTCCAACCGATTGTGCTAATTCTTACTGAATGGGTTTAACATTCACAATGACACCGCATTTATCACTCGATTCGATTTTCCACTCCAACAAAATTTCTCTAAAATTTGGTTTTTGCGAGATTTTAAGCTATATAATCATGAATAAAATATACAACTCCCACCGGACTTCTCTAGTTTCTTAAAAACATGTCAAAATAATGTGAACACACGTATTTTAATTCAAAGTTTCATGTTCGCCTCCAGAAAGAGGTGTGTTTATTAGTGTTAAGCGTTAAAGTGGAAAATTCGTCGTTTCTCGAGCGAGATATGCGTTTTTTTTGTACATTCATTAATAAAACCTACAAATTCCAAATGTTTGTGCTAATTCTTTCTAAATGGGTTAAACATTCACAATGAGACCACATTTTATTACTCGTTTCGATTTTCCACTCATACAAAATTTCTCCAAAAATTTGGTTTTTGCGAGCTTTTATGCTATATAATCATGAATAAAATCCACAAATCCCATCGGACTTCTCTAGTTTCTTTAAAAAATGTCCAAATCCTTTGAACACACGTATTTCTATCCAAAGTTTCATATTCGCGTCCAGAAAGAGGTGTGTTTGTTAGTGTAAAGCGTTAAAGTGGAAAAATCTTCTTTTCTCCAGCTAGAAATGCTTTTTTTTTGTATATATATTAATAAAACCTACAAATTCCAACCGAATCTGCTAATTCTTTCTGAATGGGTTTAACATTCACAATGACACTGCATCTTTTCACTCGTTTCAATTTTCTACTCTTACTAAGTTTCTCTAAGAATTTGGTTTTCCGAGATGTTAAGCTATATAACCATAAATAAAATCTACAAATCCCATCGGATTTCTCTAGTTTCTTTAAAAAAATGTCAAATTCTTGTGTACAGAATATTTCTATCCAAAGGTTCATGTTCGCGTCCAGTAAGAGGTGTGTTTGTTAGTGTAAATCGTTAAAGTGGAAAAATCGTCGTTTCTCCTGCAAGAAATGCGATTTTTTTTTGTATGTACATTAATAAAACCTACAAATTCCAGACGATTGTGCTTATTCTTACTGAAAGGGTTTAACATTCACAATGAGACCGTATTTTATCACTCGTTTCAATTTTTCACTCTTACCATATTTCTTTAAAATTTTTGTTTTTGCGAGATTTAAAGCTATATAATCATGAATTAAATCTGCAAATCCCATCAGACTTCTCTAGTTTCTTAAACAATTGTCAAATTCTTGTGTACACTCGTATTTCTATCCAAAGTTTCATGGTCGTACCCAGAAAGTGGTGTGTTTGTTAATGTAAATCGTTAAAGTGGAAAAACCGTTTTTTCTCTAGCAAGAAATGCGTTCTTTTGTATATAAATTAACAAAACCTACAAATTCCAACCGATTGTGCTAATTCTTTCGGAATGGGTTAAACATACACAATGGGACCGCATTTCATCACTCTTTTCTATTTTCCACTCTTACCAAATTTCGCTAAAATTTGGTTTCGCGAGAATTTAAGCTATAAAATCATGAATAAAACCCACAAATCCCATCGGATTTCTATTGTTACTTAAAAAAATGTCTAAATCGTGTGTACACACGTATTTCTATCCAAAGATACTTGTTCGCGTCCAGATATATATGCGTTTTCCAGTGTATCGTAAAAAGTGGAAAAATTGTCGTTTCTCGAGCTAGAAATGCAATTTTTTGTATGTACATTAACAAAACCTACAAATTCCAACCGATTTTCTGATTGTTTCTGAATGGGTTTAACATTCACAATGAGACCACAATTTATCACTCGTTTCGATTTTCCACTCATACAAAATTTCTCTAAGAATTTGGTTTTTGCGAGATTTTAAGCTAAATAATCATGAATGAAATCTGCAAATCCCATCGGACTTCTCTAGTTCCTCAAACAATTATTAAGTTCTTGTGTGCACACGTATTTCTATCCAAAGTTTCATGTTCGCGTCCAGAAAGATGTGTTTTTCTTAGTGTAAACAGTTAAGGTGGAAAAATCTTCGTTTCTTGGGCTAGAAATCGTTTTTTTGTATATACATTAATAAAACCTACAAATTCCAACCGATTGTGTTAAATCTTTCCGAATGGGTTTAACATTCACAATGAGACCGCATTTTATCATTCGTTTCGATTTTCCACTCATATAAAATTTCTCTAAAAATTTGGTTTTAGCGAGAATTTAAGCTATAGAATCTTGATTGAAAACTACAAATCCCATCGGATTTCTCTAGTTTCTTAAAGAAATGTCAAATTCGTTTGTACACACGTATTTCTATCCAAAGATTCATGTTCGCTTCCAGAAAGAGGTGTGTCTGTTAGTGTAAATCGGTAAAGTGAAAAAATCGTCGTTTCTAGAGATAGAAATGCGTTTTTTGTGTATATAGTTTAATAAAACCTACAAATTCTAAACGATTGTCCTAATTCTTACTGAATGGGTTTAACATTCACAATGAGACCGCATTTTATCACTCATTTTTTTTTTTTTTTTCCACTCATACAAAATTTCTCTAATTTTTTTTTTTTTTTTTGCGAAATTTTAAGCTTTATAATCATGAATAAAATCTACAAATCCCATCGGACTTCTCTAGTTTCTTAAAAAAATGTCAAATTCGAGTGTACTCACGTATTTTTATTCAATGATTTACGTTCGCGTCCAGAAGGAGGTGTGTTTGTTATTGTATAACGTTAAAGTGGAAAAATCGTCGTTTCTCGTGCTAGAAATGCGTTTTTTTTGTATATACATTAATAAAACGTACAAATTCCAACTGCTTGTGCCAGTTCTTGCTGAATGGGTTTAACATTCACTATGAGACCGCATTTTATCACTCGTTTCGTTTTTTCACTCACACAACATTTCTCTACAAATTCGGTTTTTGCGAGATTTTAAGCTATATAATCATGAATAAAATCTACAAATCCCATCGGACTTCTCTAGTTCCTTTAAAAATGTCAAATTCTTGTGTACACACGTATTTCTACCCAAAGTTTCATGTTCGCACGTAGAAAGAGCTGTGTTTGTTAGTGTACATCGTTAAAGTGGAAAAATCGTCGTTTCTCGAGCTAGAAATGCGTTTTTTTTTGTATGTACATCAATAAAACCTACAAATTCCAGCCGATAGTGCTAATTCTTTCAGAAAGGGTTTAACATTCACAATGAGACCGCATCTTATCACTCGTTTCGATGTTCCACTCATACAAAATTTCTCTAAAAATTTGGTTTTGCGAGATTTTAAGCTATATAATCATGGATAAATTCTACAAATCCCGTCGGATTTCTCTATTTTCTTTAAAAAATGTCAAATTCGTCTGTACACACGTATTTCTATCCAAGGATTCATGTTCGCGTCCAGAAAGAGATGTGTTTGTTAGTGTAAATCTTTAAAGTGGGAAAATCGTGGTTTCTCGAGCTAGAAATACCTTTTTTTTTATATATACATCAATATAACCTACAAATTCCAGACAATTGTGCTAATTCCTTCTGAATGCGTTGAACATTCACAATGAGACCTAAAGCAGTAATTAGGAGAGGGAGAGACCGATTTAATAGCGAAGTGATATCTCCATATTTTTGTTACTTGCATTCGCGGGGATGTTCTAGCGACTTGGTTGGAATTATTTTTCTACGCAGGTGTTTCGTCACTTGACAGAATCGGACAGATTTACGGCCACCTTGTCCGGGGTTTTGTATTGAGAGACTCTTTCAAGCGTAAAATCCGAGAGTCGGACAAATCCCGTGGGAAAGCAATTGCAAAGCTCGGGGTTTTCCTAAAGAACGGGGATTCTCGAAAAATCTACCAACTAATTTGATGTTGTGGGAAGTCCAAAGTCTACATTTAGAGATGACGTATTTCGCGCCCAATGAGAAGAGATCCTGGTTCAGCTTATGAGGTCACTTTGGACCAATAGAAAATAGATTTTAGGTCGGTTAAATGACGTAGTTTTTAGCCAATAGGATAGTTAGTTTTAGCGTAGGATATGTTTTTGTAAATAAGGCTAACGGGGCGCGGAGAGCATATCTTCTTTTCGTGTCGACGGCCCTTCATACGGAGCATATCTTCTTTTCGTGTCGACGGCCCTACATACGGAGTATATCTTCTTTTCGTGTCGACGGCCCCACACACTGAGCTTTTTGGTGTCGGCGGCCCAACTTAATATTCTTTCTTCCGGCGAAGACTCGATAGATAGAACTTTGTCATCGACGAGACTACTCGTCAATGTTTAGGAGCTTCGATCATTGAAGTTATAGTATTGGACAGAGCATATTCAGCGCTGCCATAGAGTCGATGCAGAAGTGCGACCAACGATTGAATTACAAGTTCAGCCGGAAATACATACTCAAGGGTTTACCAAGTGAATACGACAATAAACTTATAGTTTTTTGGAATCAACACTGCCTTTTATATAAGTTGCCGGCTTGGTATTATTCCCGACATCTTCCTTCGCCACAACTGTACCTCGGCTACCCTGAGTGGATCTCCCGCTACACCGAGCGTCGAAATAGGGTGGGCTGGCGCGCACTACTTGTAACAATATTAAATTTGCCTACCCTATTCGCGCTTCTCGACGTACGAGTGCTGACGGCCCCGGACCTGCCGGCTGGTACGAGTGAGGGACATCAGCCGTACATCACCATCAATTGAGGACCACAATCGAGACGCATCCACCCACAAATGGTCTCCAACGTGGGGTCTCAATAACGACATCCACCCTCAAATGGCGCCCCACGTGGGGCCACATTAACGACGCGACCATCCACCCTCAAATGACGCCCAACGTGGGGCCCGAAGGAAGACAGCTGTTCCAGTGACCGGCCCCGGGTGCAAGCACAGCACCAAACAACGCGGAGGACCGGACGGAGCAGTTCAGCCCTGCATAGCCGAGGAACGACGCTGGAAGGCGGGAATAGAACTAGGCCATCGCGACATCACGACAACACCAGTGAAGGCAACACGGAGACCACCAGAGTAGGCAACTCGGAGAGGCGGTGGCAAGTATGAAGGGAGGATGTATAAATGTGTATATATGTATATGATATTTTGGGGGGATAATTATAAAGTGTATATGTTTCAATTTCTGGTGTGATATTTTGGGTATATATATATATATATATATATATATATATATATATATATATATATATATATGTATTTTTTTGTGTGTGATATTTTGGGGGAAAGAGTGAAATAAGTGTATTGCGTAATTTGTTGGAAGTGAGTAGAGTGCAAATACAAGCCTAGTTAGACTATTATTTGGAAAGCAAGCGTCGGATAGATGACAGAGTAGCATATAGATGATACTACGTAGCCATAGGGGTAAGGTTGTTAGGAAAATACGAGAAAGAAGAGGAAATAGAAACAAGGGAACCATGGAGCAAAGGAAGGACGAGGAAATTATGGAAATCAAGGAGGAGGTCGAGAATAACGTAGGACAGGAGTTAGAGGGAGAGCGAACGGCGGAAAAGCATCAGAGGAGAGAAAGTGGCAAAGGGGAAATGACGCTAGAACAGTTATGGGAGCAGATGAGACAATTCATGGAAAACAACTCAAGAGAAAGTAGAGAACAAATAAAACAAATGGAAACTAAATTAGAAAATAACTCAAGGGAAAGTAGAGATCAAATAAAACAAATGGAAACTAAATTAGAAAATAACTCAAGGGAAAGTAGAGATCAAATGAAACAAATGGAAACTAAATTAGAAAATAACTCAAGGGAAAGTAGAGAGCAGATTCTGAGGGAAAGTAGAGAACAAATAAAGCAAATGGAAAATAAATTAGACAACAACTCAAGAGAAAGTAGAGATCTGATAAAACAAATGGAGAATAGATTGGGGGAAAGTTCGAGAGAGATTAGAGATCATATTGCAAAATTAGCAGAAAGAGGAAACAAGATGGAAGACAAAATAGAGAAGCTAGAGGGGAAATTAGCCGAGAATGGGATCGGGATGGAGAATCAACTGAAGATAGCTATGGACAGGATGTCAGAAAGTATGAAGGATTTAGAAGTCAGAGTTAGAGATAACGCAATGAGAGAGAATAGCGATCTAAAATCAGCTGTTGAGGAAACGATAGTGGAGAAGGTTCGAGAAATTCAGAATTCGGTGGAAGAGAAAATAGGTGAGATGGATCAGGAAGTGGACGGTCTCAAGCGAGCCATAAAGAATAAAGAAAGGGCGGATAACGAATGTTTGGAAGAATTGAGAAGTAAACTAAACACAATAAACGACGTACTAAATGGGGGTAGTCCCGCAAATTTAAGCGGACATGGCAGCTCGGACCGTGCAGTTTCTAGACAAGAGGGCACAAGTGAGAGCCCGGCATCAGATAGTAACATAAATATAAGACACGTCAACAATAGTGTTGGTGAGGAATGTCAGACCTCACGGGATGATGTGCGTAGTGAGCTGATAAAAGTAAACGACAAGGCATATTTAGGCCGTCCTCAGTACCCCACTCACATTATGAATGAGATTGGTTACCCTATTTTTTATGAGGTTGAATTTTCAAACCCACATAATTACATAAGTGAGCTGGAAACGTACTTTAGAGTAAGAGGGGTGCCGGATGACTTAAAAATGACTGTTCTACGAAAGAGCCTAAAGAGCCGACCACTCAACTGGGCGCTATTGGCCCTAGGGCTAATGTCACATATGAGGAATTCAGAGAAAAATTTTCGGAGATACTGGGGACAAAGACAACAACAAAGAATTAGGAAGGAAATTAATCAGAGCAGGTTTGACGCGGGAAGAGGCGTCTCTATGATAGATTATTTCTTGAACTTGTTAAGAAAGGCAAAAGCCTCAATCCGCCAATACCGGATTCAGAGCTGATCCAAACTGTGATTTCGCAGTATCCAGAGAACATCAGATATAATCTGATCGTAGCAAGGCCCCGAGACTTCGGGGAAACAATAGATCTATTGACTGCGCTGGACGGTTCTGACGCCAAGCACTATGAATGTAGTGGACAGGCAGATTACGAACATGGTAACGGAAAGGGTTCAAGCCCCACCGACCAGAAAGCGGGGAAGGGGGCAAGTACAGCCTTTTCATCCCCAAGGATAGGAGCCCAAAAGCTGAGTAGCTGGGGTTGTGACCGGAGCCCCAACAATGTATATAGTCGATACCATAATGGTCAGAACGGAGGGAATAGTCCCAACAGGGAGAGAAGGAGTGACCCGCCCTTTGGGGGTCCCTACAATAGTATTAGGAATAACCAGAGCAATCATAACAGGATGAGAAACGATAGAGGAGGTGTTGGTCCCGTGCGTAGGGTTAACCACATACGATGGTACACGGGAAGACAAGAGAACGGAAATAGCAGGCTTAGAACCCAACCACATTGGCTTCGAAACAGAAATTACAGACAGGGATTCTGGCAGCCTAAATTTAGCAGGGGACCGCAAAATCGAGGTGATTGGAGGAGACAAGAGCAGGAGAGAGGTAGACGAGATGTCCTACAAGAAATGGCCTCACAAGTGTGCAAAAGGCTCCCTACACAGTGTAACGAGGGACAAAGTAGGAATAGAGACATGAACGGATGTCAGCAAAGTCCGGTCAGAATGAATATGGGCCGGGAGCCTATAAATAGCAGAAACAGAGACGAGATAGCAGTGGAACCGAATGCATCACACTCGGGAAACTGCTAGAAAGAAGTCTCAAGGGTTCGGAGATTTCTGTAGCTAAGTGCAGTAAGTCACTATCAAAAGAATCCACCAACGCGGTAAGCGTAAAGAGACAGAGCGAGATTACTAACCCAGAGTTAGAAAGTAATGGGACTTATGTATTGCCGTATATAGATGCTAGAATATTTGGGATAAAGTGTTGTGGGTTGTTGGACTCGGGCTCCACATATAATGTATGCAGCGTGGAATTTTTTCAAAAGGTTAGGGATTCAGGAATAAAACTGCAAACGTTACCCACATGTTCACTGTACTGTGCGGGCGCCCTAAGCAAGAAGAAGGAAAAGGTGAAATATCAAGTATGGTTCGAGTTAGAGTGCGGAGACGTGAAATTAAATGCAATTTTTCTTGTGATACAAAGGTTGACTACCGACATCATTATTGGAGTAGAAAGCTTCTATGAATGGCACGCACTATTAGATTTCAGGCAAAACAGACTAGGGGTTACGACAGGTAACGGCAGTGCAGGCCATGTCCCATTCAGTAGGAATAACGCTCGAGCGGAGGTGGACGAAAGAACCGCGAAAGATATAGAATTATAGGAAGAGTTATTTTTCGTAGACCATCTCAAAATATGTAAGAATGTAATTATAGAAGTTAATCCGTGGGAAGGTAACGAGGTAACTAAGAGAGTGTGTCAAGTAGACTGCGGAGAATGCGAGTTGTGTATCGGCGAATTAGTCCAGGCGAGACAAATAGGACGTAATCTCATTAGCGGTAGGGCCAGCTATTGTAATGGGGGTTCGCGTGGCGATCTTAGGCAGGTAGACGCGTCTAACAATAGGACGACAGATACTTTCGAAATAGTGAGAGATAAAGTTAGCCAGGCACACGGCCTGAGTGAGAGTGAAAGAAAACACTTAGTGGATGTTGTAGGAAGCCATTTAAATGTCTTTTCAGACGCGTCGGGTCTGTGTAGAGTGTATACACACAAAATTAAGGTGGTAGGAATGGAGGAATTTCGGCATAAATGTAGACCCATCCCCCTATCTTTACGGGATCAGGCAGACGAAGTCATAAATGATATGTTAAAATATGGAGTAATAGAAGTATCAGACTCGCCTTACGTTAATGCATTGTGCTGGGTTAGAAAGCCCAATGGAAGCTTAAGAGTAACGATCGATGCCCGACACGTTAACTCGTTTTCAGTTAAAGATAATTTCAGGACGGAGTCAGTGGACACTTTGTTAGGCCGTATCAGTGACTGTTCTATATTCACTAGTTTGGACTTGACCAGTTCGTATTGGCAGATTCCGCTGGACGAGGACTCGAGAAAATTCACAGCGTTCTTACATAACGGGAAAGTTTATCAGTATACCCGATGCCCATTCGGCATCGCGAGTTCTGGATCTGCGCTACTAAGGGCACTTGACATAATTTTTGGTGATTCGACGAAAGGTTGTCTGGCACAGTACATTGACGATTTCCTTATATATGGCAATAATGTTGATCGGCACATTAGAGATATTGATTTTGTACTTGCCAAATTGAGAGAGGCTGGTATGACAGTCAAACTGGGGAAAACAGCGTTTTTTTTTAGTTGAAACAGTTTTCCTGGGTTACGTAATTTCGTCTGACGGAATTACACCGGACCAAGAGAGAATTCAGAGCATTGCGAGGATCCCGCCGCCGCGGAACCGGAAACAGTTTCGTAGATATCTAGGTATCCTACAATACCAAAATCGGTTTCTCGTCAATTTTGCTAAGCATGTAGCCCCACTCAGAGCATTGTTGAAGAAGGATACACCCTTTAGGTGGGGGTCGGCAGAGCAGGAAGCATTCGATCGAACGAAACTGCTTTTCGCCGACTCAATTCTGTTGGAAAGGCCTAACGACAGCCTACCTTTTCAGATTTATACTGATGCGTCTTCATATGGATATGGAGCAATTCTATGTCAGACAGATGAAGATAACAAGTGACATGTGATTGCCACAGCTTCTAGGGGACTGTCGCATACCGAAAGCAACGCATCAATCACGGATCTAGAGATTTCTGCTGTGTACTTCGCACTACAGAAGTTCCGTCAGTATATCTTCAATAGGCAGATCATCATATTTACTGACCATGTCAGCCTAGCGTTTCTGAGTAGATGCAAATTGACGAACTCTAGAATATCTAGGTACGTGCATGAAATTTTGGCTCATGATGTGACGATTAGATATATTCCGGGGGCAGACAATATCTTCGGTGATTGTCTCTCTCGTTTGAATTCCAAATCGGGGCTACCGGAAACTATTACAGCCCCCGCGTACGAAATTGCTGTGATGAAAATTGATTCCACGAGAAATGGAGCTCTGACGGGAAAATTTCGAAGAATTGCAGATTTGCAGCAGGAGGATTCCATGATAAGGGCCTTAATGGACAAAGCTAGAGAAATCTCACAGGTGAAAGATGAAGTGTATCGATTGCGCTCTGGCATCTTGTATAAATTGCATGGTAGGGATATCCAGAAGTGGAAGATATACATACCTCAGAGTATGGAGGATGAACTTATAAATAACTTTCACCTATCTATGTGTCACTCTGGGAGTGATAGGATTATTTCAACTCTGTCAGAATCGTTTTATATTAAGCAACTCGCAAAGAAGGTTAGAAGGGAAATATCTCGCTGCGAGGTCTGCCAGAGGGCGAAACCTCTAAATGTAAGGTATGACAATGTACCACAGGTTATTATCAGGGGTAAAAAGAATGAACTTGTAGCAGTGGACGAACACGGTCCAATGCCCATATCGTCCTTCGGACACAGGTACATATTTGTTACGTACCATGTATTCACAAAATTGGTAAAGATTTACCCTTTAAGAAATATCTCTAGCAAGTTGTGTGCTGATAAGCTGGTTAGGGACTACATACCGACTTACGGTCCGGTAACAGCGGTGCTCAGTGACAATGTGTCGGTACATAAATGAAAGTGTTTTGCAAAAGGCTGGAAGATGCGGGCGTGAAGCTATACAATTGCTCCGCATACTTTCCGAGCGGTAATCCCTGCGAAAGAGCGCTTAGGGATATATCATTGTACTTCCGTATTCTATGTCACCGAAACCATAAGGACTGGTTTAGGCAATGTGAGGTGATAGAGAGAGTCATGAACCACTCTATCAATCCAACGACCGGAATAGGTCCGATCAAACTGATGTTAGGGATCGATCCCGATCCCATGGTAAAGAGTTTGCCGCAGGCAATACAGGAGGGTGAGCCTCCTAGTGCGGAACTACTGTGTAAACTAGCTTTCGACCGAATCAGGAAAAAGGCTGAGTATAGACTCGGTAAAGCCAAAAGATATCGCCACAAATGGGAGCCCAAAACCGGCGATTTGGTATTGCTAAGAGACGTGAAGTTATCTTCCGCCCTTAGAGGACGTTACTCACGCATGGAGTTACTGTACAAGGGCCCCTACGAAATTAAAAGTAAATACGGAGACCATACTTTCGAATTGGTAGAAAGGGGAAAAAGTAAGCCTGTTGGAAGGTACCACAAGCAAATCTTGAGGCCTTTCAAACTGGAGAGACAAGGAGGCAGGAATGAGTAAGACTAGTTAGCCTCACGCGTACAGCCAGGTACACCTGTACAGTGCGACTGGTACAACCAAGCACGCACAGTGTGTAATTGATCACTGAATAGATACATGTAAATATGTGAATGAATGGGATTGTACATATGTAAATGTGAATATATATTGTACATTGTTATGCTTATTGTGCGAAGTTGTGTACATAGAAAGGATTGTGAAGATATATGTACTATTTATTGTAATTGGTTGTAGTGGCATTATAACCTGATTGTATTGTAAATAATGTATCACCGGCTGACCGCGAAGGGGAACTATGAGGCTAGTTATAGGCAGAAAGCGGGGACATCTCATAACATTGGAAACTCTTTCGGGAATTTCCAATGGTTATGTAGATGGGCATTTGAAGCAGTAATTAGGAGAGGGAGAGACCGATTTAATAGCGAAGTGAAATCTCCATATTTTTGTTACTTGCATTCGCGGGGATGTTCTAGCGACTTGGTTAGAATTAGTTTCCCACGCAGGGGTTTCGTCACTTGTCAGAATCGGACAGATTTACGGCCACCTTGTCCGGGGTTTTGTATTGAGAGACTCTTTCAAGCGTAAAATCCGAGAGTCGGACAAAACCCGTGGGAAAGCAATTGCAAAGCTCGGGGTTTTCCTAAAGAACGGGGATTCTCGAAAAATCTACTAACTACTTTGATGTTGTGGGAAGTCCAAAGTCTAAATTTAGAGATGAGGTATTTCGCGCCCAATGAGAAGAGATCCTGGTTCAGCTTATGAGGTCACTTTGGACCAATAGAGAATAGATTTTAGGTCGGTTAAATGACGTAGTTGTTAGCCAATAGGATAGTTAGTTTTAGCGTAGGATAGGTTTTTATAAATAAGGATGACGGGGCGCGGAGAGCATATCTTCTTTTCGTGTCAACGACCCTACATACGGAGCATATCTTCTTTTCGTGTCGACGGCCCTACATACGGAGCATATCTTCTTTTCGTGTCGACGGCCCCACACACTGAGCTTTTTGGTGTCGGCGGCCCAACTTAATATTCTTTCTTCCGGCGAAGACTCGATACATAGAACTTTCTCATCGACGAGACTACTCGTCAATGATTAGGAGCTTCGATCATAGTGTAGTGAACAAAGGATTGAAGTTATAGTATTGGACAGAGCATATTCAGCGTTGCCATAGAGTCGATACAGAAGTGCGACCAACGATTGAATTACAGGTTCAGCCGGAAATACATACTCAAGGTTTAACCAAGTGAATACGACAATAAACTTATAGTTTTTTTGGAATCAACACTGCCTTTTATATAACTAACCGGCTTGGTATTATTCCCGACATCATCTTACGCCACAACTGTACCTCGGCTACCCTGAGTGGATCTCCCGTTACACCGAGCGTCGAAAAAGGGGGGGCAGGCGCCCACTACTTATAACAATAATAAATTTGCCTACCCTATTCGCGCTTCTCGAAGTACGAGTGCTGAAGGCGACGGACTTGCCGGCTGGTACGAGTGCGGGACATCAGCCGTACATCACCATCGATTGAGGAACACAACCGAGACGCATCCACCCACAATTGGTCTCCAACGTGGTGTCTCAATAACGACATCCACTCTGAAATGGCGCCTAACGTGAGGCCACATTAACGACGCGACCATCCACCCTCAGACCGCATTTTATCACTCGTTTCGATTTTCCACTCTTACAAAATTTCTCTAAAAATTTGGTTTTTGCGAGATTTTAAGCTATATAATCATGGATAAAATCTACAAATCCCATCGGACTTCTCTAGTTTCTTAAAAAAATGTCAAAATCTTGTGAACACACGTATTTTGATCCAAAGATTCATGTTCGCGTCCAGAAAGAGGTGTGTTTTTTAGTGTAAAGGGTTAAAGTGGAAAAATCGTCGTTCCTCGAGCTAGAAATACGTTTTTTGTATATACATTAATAAAACCTACAAATTCCAAACCATTGTGCTAATTCTTTATGAATGGGTTTAACATTCACAATGAGACCGCATTTTTTCACTCGTTTCGATTTTCCACACATACAAAATTTCCCTAAAAATTTGTTTTTTGTGAGAATTTAAGCTACGTAATCATGAATAAAATCTACAAATCCCATCGGACTTCACTAGTTTCTTAAAACAATGTCAAATTCTTGTGTACACAAGTATTCCTATCCAAAGTTTCATTTTCGCGTCAAGAAAGAGTTTTGTTTGTTAGTGTAAATTGTTAAAGTGGAATAATCGTTGTTTCTCGAACTAGAAATGCGTTTTTTTGTATATACATTAATAAAACCTACAAATTCCAACCGATTGTGCTAATTCCTTCTCAATGGGTTTAGCATTCTCAATGATACCCCATTTTATCACTCGTTTCGATATTCAACTCACACAAAATTTCTCTAAAAATTTGGTTTTGCGAGATATTAAGCTATATAATCCTGAATAAAATCTAAAAATCACATCGGATTTCGCTAGTTTCTTTAAAAAATATCTAATTCGTGTGTACACAAGTATTTCTATCCAAAGATTCATGTTCACGTCCAGAAAGAGGTGTCTTTGTTAGTAAAAATCGTTAAAGTGGAAAAATCGTCGTTTCTCGAGCCAGAAATGCGTTTTTTTTTTCTATATACATTAATAAAACCCACAAATTCCAAATGATTGTGCCAATTCTTTCTGAATGGATTTAACATTCCCAATGAGACCGCATTTTATTACTCGTTTCGATTTTTCATTCATACAAAATGACTCTAAAAATTTGGTTTTTGCGAGATTTTAAGCTATATAATCATGAATAAAATCTGCAAATACCATCGGACTTCTCTAGTTTCTTAAAAAAAATGTCAAAATCTCGTGAACACACGTATTTCTATAAAAAGTTTCATCTTCGCATCCAGAAAGAGGTGTCTTTGTTAGTGTAAAGCGTTAAAGTGAAAAAATCGTCGTTTCTCGAGCTAGAAATGCGTTTTTTTCTATATACATTAATACAACCGAAAAATTCCAACTGATTGTGCTAATTCTTACTGAATGGGTTTAACATTCTCAATGAGACCGCATTTTATAACTCGTTTCGTTTTTTCGCTCACACAAAATATACCTACGTATTTGGTTTTTGCGAGATTTTAAGCTATATAATCATGAATAAAATCTACAAATCCCAACGGACTTCTCTAGTTTCATAAAAAAATGTCAAATTCTTGTGTACACACGTATTTATATCCAAAGTTTCATGTGCGCACGCAGGACGAGGTTAGTTTGTTAGTGTACATCGTTAAAGTGGAAAAATCGTCGATTCTCGAGCTACAAATGCGTTTTTTTGTATATACATTAATAAAACATACAAATTCCAACCGATTGTGCTAATTTTTTTAGAATTCGTTTTAAATTCACAATGAGACCGCATTTTATCACACCTTTCGATTTTCCACTCATACAAAATTTCTCTAAAATTTTTTTTCGCGAGATTTTAAGCTATATAGGCTAATCATCAATAAAATATACAAATCCCGCTGGATTTCTCTATTTTCTTAATAAAAATGTCAAATTCGTGTGTACACACGTATTTCTATCCAAAGATTCATGTTCGCGTCCAGCAAGAGGTGTGTTTGTTATTGTAAATCGTTAAAGTGGAAAAATCTTCTTTTCTCGAGCTAGAAATGCGTTTTTTGTATGTACATTAATAAAACCTACAAATTCCAACCGATTGTGCTACTTCTTACTGAATGGGTTTAACATTCACAATGAGACAGCATTTTATTACTCGTTTCGATTTTCCACCAAAACAAAATTTCACAAAAATTTGGTTTTTATGAGATTTTAAGCTATATAATCATGAATAAAAACTACAAATCCCATCGGATTTTTCTACTTTCTTAAAAATATGTCAAATTCGTGTGTACACACATATTTCTATCCAAAGACTGAGTTCGCGTCAAGAAAGAGGTTTGTTTCTTAGTGTAAATCGTTAAAGTAAAAAAAATGTCGTTTCTCGAGCTAGAAGTGCTTTTTTTTTTTTTTTTTTTTTTTTTTTTTTTTTTGTATATTCATTAATATAACCTACAAATTCCAACCGATTGTGCTAATTTTTCTACATGGGTTTAACATTCCCAATGAGACCGCAATTTATTACACCTTTCGATTTTTCACTCTTACAAAATGTCTCTAAAATGTTGGTTTTTGCGAGATTTTAAACTATATAATCATGAATAAATTCTACAAATCCGATCGGACTTCTCTAGTTTGTTTAAAAAATGTCAAAATCTCGTGAACACAGGTATTTCTATATAAATTTTCATGTTCGCGTCCAGAAAGAGGTGTGTTTTTAGTGTAAAGCGTTAAAGAGAAAAAATCGTCGTTTCTCGAGGTAGACATGCGTTTTTTTGTATATACATTAATAAATCCCACAAATTCCAAATGATTGTGTCAATTCTTTCTGAAAGGGTTTAACATTCCCAAAGAGACCACATTTTATCACTCCTTTCGATTTTCCACTCCTACAAAATTTCTCTAACTTTTTTGGTTTTTGCGAGATTTTAAGCTATATAACCATGAATTAAATCTAAAAATCCCATCGGATTTCTCTATTTTCTTAAAAAAAATGTCAAAATCTTGCTTACACACGTATTTCTATCCAGAGATTCATGTTCGCGTCCAGATAGAGGTGTGTTTGTAAGTGTAAATCTTTAAAGTGGAAAAATCATCGTTTCTCGAGCTAGAAATGCGTTTTTTTGTATATACATTAATAAAACCTACAATTACCAAACGATTGTGCTAATTCTTACTGATTGGGTTTAACATTCACATTGAGACCGCATTTTATCACTCGTTTCGATTTTCCACACATACAAAATTTCTCTAAAAATTTGTTTTTTGTGAGAATTTCAGCTACGTAATCATGAATAAAATCTACAAATCCCATCGGACTTCACTAGTTTCTTAAAACAATGTCAAATTCTGGTGTACACAAGTATTTCTATCCAAAGTTTCATTTTCGCGTCAAGAAAGAGCTTTGTTTGTTAGTGTAGATTGTTAAAGTGGAATAATCGTTGTTTCTCGAGCTAGAAATGCGTTTTTTTTGTATATACATTAATAAAACCTACAAATTCCAACCGATTGTGCTAATTCCTTCTCAATGGGTTTAGCATTCTCAATGATACCCCATTTTATCACTCGTTTTGATATTCAACTCACACAAAATTTCTCTAAAAATTTGGTTTTGCGAGATATTAAGCTATATAATCCTGAATAAAATCTGAAAATCACATGGGATTTCTCTAGTTTCTTTAAAAAATGTCAAATTCGTGTGTACACAACTATTTCTATCCAAGGATTCATGTTCACGTCCAGAAAGATGTGTGTTTGTTAGTAAAAATCGTTAAAGTGGAAAAATCGTCGTTTCTCGAGCTAGAAATGCGTATTTTTTCTATATACATTTATAAAACCCACAAATTCCAAATGAATGTGCCAATTCTTTCTGAATGGATTTAACATTCCCAATGAGACCGCATTTTATTACTCGTTTCGATTTTTCATTCATACAAAATGTCTCTAAAAATTTGGTTTTTGCGAGATTTTAAGCTATATAATCATGAATAAAATCTGCAAATACCATCGGACTTCTCTAGTTTCTTAAAAAAATGTCAAAATCTCGTGAACACACGTATTTCTATAAAAGGTTTCATGTTCGCGTCCAGAAGGAGGTGTCTTGGTTAGTGTAAAACGTTAAAGTGAAAAAATCGTCGTTTCTCGAGCTAGAAATGCGTTTTTTTGTATATACATTAATACAACCGAAAAATTCCAACTGATTGTGCTAATTTTTACTGAATGGGTTTAACATTCTCAATGAGACCGCATTTTAACACACTTTTCGATTTTCCACTCATACCAAATTTCTCTAAAATTTGGATTTTTGCGAGATTTTAAGCCATATAATCATGAATAAAATATGTAAATCCCATCGGATTTCTCTATTTTCTTAAGAAGAGGTCGAAATCGTGTGTACTCACGTATTTCTATCCAATGATTCTTGTTCGCGTCCAGATATATTAGCGTTTGCTAGTGTATAGTAAAAAGTGGAAAAATCGTCGTTTGTCGAACTAGAAATGCGTTTTTTTGTATATACATTAATAAAGCCTACAAATTCCAACCGTTTGTGCTCTTTCCTTCGGAATGGGTTTAACATTCACAATGAGCCAGCATTTTATCACTCGTTTCGATTTTCCACTCTTACAAAATTCCTCTAAAAATTTGGTTTTGTAAGATTTTAAGCTATATACTCAAGAATAAAATCTACAAATCCCATCGAACTTCTCTAGTTTCTTTAAAAAATGTCAAATTCTTGCGCACACGCGTAATTCTATCTAAAGTTTCTAGTTCGCGGCCAGATATATATGCGTTTGCTAGTGAATCGTAAAAAGTGGAAAAAATCGTCATTCTCGAGCTAGAAATGAGTTTTTTTGTATATATATTAATAAAACCTAACAATTTAACCCGATTGTGCTAATTCTTTCTGAATGGGTTTAACATTCACAATGAGACCGCGTTTTATCACTCGTTTCGATTTGCCACTCATACAAAACTTCTCTAAAAATTTGGTTTTTGCGAGGTTTTAAGCTAAATAATCATGAATAAAATCTACAAATCGCATCGGATTTCTCTACTTTCTTAAAAAAAATGTCAAATTCGTGTGTACACACGTATCTCTATCCAAAGATTCATGTCGGCGTCCAGAATGAGATATGTTTGTTGGTGTAAATCGTTAAAGTGTGAAAATCATTTTTTCTCGTGCTAGAAATGCGTTTTTTTTATATACACATTAAAAAAACCTACAAAATCCAAACGATTGTGCTAATACTTTCTGAATGGGTTGAACATTCACAATGAGACCGCATTTTATCTCTCGTTTCGATTTTCCACTGATACAAAATTTCTGTAAGAATTAAGTTTTTGCGATATTTTAAACAATATAATCATCAATAAAATCTATAAATCCCATCGAATTTCTCTACTTTCTTAACAAAATGTGAAATTCGTGTGTACACAAGTATCTCTATCCAAAGTTTCATCTTCGCGTCCAGAAAAAGGTGTGTTTGTTAGTGTAAATCTTTAAAGTCGAAAAATCGTCTTTCTCGAGCTAGAAATGCGATTATTTTTGTATATACATTAATAAAACATAAAAATTCCAACTGATTGTGCTAATTCTTACTGAATGGGTTAAAAATTCACAATGACACCGCATTTTAACACTCGTTCCTTTTTTTCGCTCACACAAAATTTCTCTTTGAATTTGGTTTTTGCGAGATTTTAAGCTATATAATCATGAATAATATCTACAAATCCCATCGGATTTCTCTAGTTTCTCAAAAAAAAGTCAAATTCTTCTGTACACACGTTTTTCTCTCCAAAGTTTCATGTTCGCACGCAGGACGAGGTTTGTTTGTTTGAGTACATCGTTAAAGTGGAAAAATCGTCGTTTCTCGAGCTAGAAATGCGTTTTTTTGTATATACATTAATAAAACCTACAAATTCCAACCGTTTGTGCTAATTCCTTCGGAATGGGTTTAACATTCACAATGAGCCAGCATTTTATCACTCGTTTCGATTTTCCAATCTTACAAAATGCCTCTAAATATTTGGATTTGCAATATTTTAAGCTACATAATCGAGAATAAAATCTACAAATCCCATCGGAAATCTCTAGTTCCTTAAAAAAATATCAAATTCTTTTGTACACACGTATTTCTATCCAAAGTTTCTTGTTAGCGTCCACATATATATGCGTTTGCTAGTGAAACGTAAAAAGTGGAAAAATCGTCGTTTCTCGAGCTAGAAATGCGTTTTTTTGTATATACATTAATAAAACCTACAAATTCAAACCGATTGTGCTAATTCTTTCTGAATGGATTTAACATTCACAATGAGACCGTGTTTTATCACTCGTTTCGATTTGCCACTCATACAAAATTTCTCTAAAAATTTGGATTTTGCGAGATTTTAAGCGATATAATCAGGAATAAAATCTACAAATCGTATCGGATTTCTCTACTTTCTTAAAAAGAAATGTCAAATTCGTGTGTACACACGTATCTCTATCCAAAAATTCATGTTCGCGACCAGAAAGTTATGTGTTTGTTAGTGTAAATCGTTAAAGTGGGAAAATCGTTGTTTCTCGAGCTAGAAATGCGTTTTTTTATATACACATCAATAAAAAATATAAATTCCAACCGATTGTGCTAATTCTTTCTGAATGGGTTGAACATTCACAATGAGACCGCATTTTATCACTCGTTTCGATTTTCCACTGATATAAAATTTCTCTAAAAATTTGGTTTTGCGAGATTTTAAACTTTATAATTATCAATAAAATCTATAAATCCCATCGGATTTCTCTAGTTTCTTTTAAAAATTTCAAATTCATTTCTACACACGTTTTTCTATCCAAAGATTCATGTTCGCGTCCAGAAAGAGATTTGTTTGTTAGTGTAAATCGTTAAAGTCGGAAAATCGTTGTTTCTCCAGCTACAAATGCGTTTTTTTAAATATACATTAATGAAACGTAGAAATTCCAACCGATTCTGCTAATTCTTTCTGATTGTTTTAAAACATTCACAATGACACCGCATTTTATCACTCGTTTCGATTTTCCACTCATATAAAATTTCTCTAAAAATTTGGTTTTTGCGAGATTTTAAGCTATATAATCATGAATAAAGTCTGCAAATCCCATCGGACTTCTCTAGTTTCTTAAAAAACATGTCAAATTCTTGTGTACATCCGTATATCTATCCAAAGTGTCTTGTTCACACCCAGAAAGAGGTGTGTTTGTTAAAGAAAATCGTTAAACTGGAAAAATCGTCGTTTTTCGGGCAAGAAATTCGTTTTTTTGTATATACATTAATAAAACCTACAAATTACAACCGATTGTGCTACATCTTTCTGAATGTCTTTAACATTCTCAATGAGACCGCATTTTATCACTCTTTTCGATTTTCTACTCATACCAAATTTCTCTAAAAATTTGTTTTTTGCGAGATTTTAAGCCATAGAATCATGAATAAAATCTACAAATCCCATCGGATTTCTCTAGTTTCTAAAGAAAATGTCGAAATCGTGTGTACACACGTATTTCTGTCCAAAGATTCTTGTTCGCGTCCAGATATATATATGCGTTTGCTAGTGAATCGTAAAACGTGGAAAAATCGTCGTTACTCGGGTTAGAAATGCGTTTTTTTGTATATAAATTAATAAAACCTACAAATTTAATACTATTGTGCTAATTCTTTCTGAAAGGGTTTAACATTCACAATGAGACCGCATTTTATCACTCGTTTCGATTTGCCACTCATACTAATTTCTCTAAAAATTTGGTATTTGCGAGATTTTAAGCTATATAATCCTGAATAAAATCAAAAAATCGCATCGGATTTCTCTACTTTCTTAAAAAAAAAATGTCAAATTCGTGTATACACACGTATCTCTATCCAAAGACTCATGTTCGCGTCCAGAAAGGGATGTGTTTGTTAGTGTAAATCGTTAAAGTGTGAAAATCGTTGTTTCTCCAGCTACAAATGCATTTATATATATATATATATATATATATTAATGAAACGTACAAATTCCAACCGTTTGTGCTAATTCTTTCTGATTGTTTTTAACATTCACAATGACACCGCATTTTATCACTCGTTTCGATTTTCCACTCATACAAAATTTCTCTAAATATTTGGTTTTTGCGAGATTTTAAGCTATATAATCATGAATAAAGACTGCAAATCCCATCGGACTTCTATAGTTTCTTTAAAACATGTCAAATTTTTGTGTACACACGTATTTCTATCCAAAGTTGTTGTTCGCACCCAGAAAGAGGTGTGTTTGTTAAAGAAAATCGTTAAAGTGCAAAATTCGTCGTTTCTCGGGCTAGAAATTCGTTTTTTTGTATATACATTAATAAAACCTACAAATTCCAACCGATTGTGCTACATCTTTCTGAATGTCTTTAACATTCTCAATGAGACCGCATTTTATCACTCTATTCGATTTTCCACTCATACCAAATTTCTCTAAAAATTTGATTTTTTGCGAGATTTTAAGCCATAAAATCATTAATAAAATCTACAAATCCCATCGGATTTCTCTAGTTTCTTAAGAAAATGTCGAAATTGTGTGTACACAGATATTTCTGTCCAAAGATTCTTGTTCGCGTCCAGATATATATGCGTTTGCAAGTGAATCGTAAAAAGTGGAAAAATCGTCGTTTCTCGGGTTAGAAATGCGTTTCTTTGTATTATTTTAACAAAACCTACAAATTTAACCCGATTGTGCTAATTCTTTCTGAATGGGTTTAACATTCACAATGAGACCGCATTTTATCACTCGTTTCTATTTGCCACTCATACAAATTTTTCTCTAAAAATTTGGTTTTAGCGAGACTTTAAGCTATTTAATCATGAATAAAATCTACAAATCGCATCGGATTTCTTACTTTCTTAAAAAAAATGTCAAATTCGTGTGTACACACGTATCTCTATCCAAAGACTCATGTTCGCGTTCAGAAAGGTATGTGTTTGTTAGTGTAAATCGTTAAAGTGTGAAAATCGTTGTTTCTCCAGCTAGAAATGCGTTTTTTTATACACATCAATAAAACATACAAATTCCAACCGATTGTGCTAATTCTTTCTGAATGGGTTGAACATTCACAATGACACCGCATTTTATCACTCGTTTCGGTTTTCCACTGATACAAAATTTCTCTAAATATTTGGTTTTTGCGAGATTTTAAGCTATATAATCATAAATAAAATCTATAAATCCCATCGGATTTCTCTAGTTTCTTAACAAAATGTCAAATTCGTGTGTACACAAGTATTTCTATCCAAGGATTCATGTTCGCGTCCAGAAAGAGGTGTGTTTGTTAGTGTAAATCGTTAAATTGGGAAAATCGTTGTTTCTCGAGCTAGAAATGCGTTTTTTTATATACACATCAATAAATCCTACTAATTCCAACCGATTGTGCTAATTCTTTCTGAATGGGTTGAACATTCACAATGAGACCGCATTTTATCACACGTTTCGATTTTCCACTGTTACAAAATTTCTGTAGAAATCTGGGTTTGCGGGATTTTAAGCTATATAATCATCAATAAAATCTATAAATCCCATCGGATTTCTCTACTTTCTTAACAAAATGTCAAATTCGTGTGTACACAAGTATTTCTATCCAAAGATTCATGTTCGCGTCCAGAAAGAGGTGTGTTTGTTATTGTAAATCGTTAAAGTAAAATAATCGTCGTTTGTCGAGCTAGAAATGCGTTTTTTTTTGTATATATATTAAAAAAAACCAACAACTTCCAATCGATTGTACCAATTCTTTCTAAATGGGTTTAACATTCCCAATGAGACCGCATTTTATTACTCGTTTCGATTTTTCACTCTTACAAAATGTCTCTAAAAATTTGGTTTTTGTGAGATTTCAAGCTATATAATCATGAATAAAATCTACAAATCCCATCGGACTTCTCTAGACTCTTAATAAAATGTCCAAATCCTGTGAACACACGTATTTCTATCCAAAGTTTCATGTTCGCGTCCAGAAAGAGGTGTGTTTGTTAGTGTAAAGCGTTAAAGTGGAAAAATCTTCGTTTCTCCAGCTAGAAATGCGTTTTTTTTTTTGTATATACAATTATAAAACCTACAACTTCCAACCGATTGTGCTAATTCTTTCTGAATGGGTTTAACATTCACAATGAGATCGCATTTTATCACTCCTTTCGATTTTTCACTCATACAAAATTTCTCTAAAATTTTTTGTTTTTGCGAGATTTTAAGCTATATATTCATGGATAATATCTACAAGTTGCATCGGATTTCTCTACTTTCTTAAAAAAAATGTCAAATTCGTGTGTACACGCGTATTTCTATCCAAAGATTCTTGTTCGCGTCCAGATATATATGCGTTTACTAGTGAATCGTAAAAAGTGGAAAAATCGTCGTTTCTCGAGAAAGAATTGCGTTTTTTTTTTTTTTTGTCTATACATTAATAAAACCTACAAATTCAAACCGATTGTGCTAATTCTTTCTGAATGGGTTTAACATTCACAATGAGACCGCATTTTATCACTCGTTTCGATTTGCCACTCATACAAATTTTCTCTAAAAATTTGGTTTTTGCGAGATTTTAAGCTATATAATCATGAATAAAATTTACAAATCGCATCGGATTTCTCTACTTTCTTTAAAAAAATGTCAAATTCGTGTGTACACACGTATCTCTATCCAAAGATTCATGTTCGCGTCCAGAGAGATATGTGTTTGATAGTATAAATCGTTAAAGTGGGAAAATAGTTGTTTCTCGAGCTAGAATTGCGTTTTTTTTATATACACATCAATAAAAACTACAAATTCCACCCGATTGTGCTAATTCTTTCTGAATGGGTTGAACATTCCCAATGAGACCGCATTTTGTCACACGTTTCGATTTTCCACTGATACAAATTTTCTCTAATAATATTGTTTTTGCGAGATTTTAAGCTATATATTTATCAATAAAATCTATAAATACCATCGGATTTCTCTAGTTACTTAAAAAAATTTCAAATTCATTTGTACACACGTTTTTCTATCCAAAGATTCATGTTCGCGTCCAGAAAGAGATTTGTTTGTTAATGTAAATCGTTAAAGTTGGAAAATCGTTGTTTTTCCAGCTACAAATGCGTTTTTTTATATACATTAATGAAACGTACAAAATCCAACCGATTGTGCTAATTCTTTCTGATTGTTTTTAACATTCACAATGACACCGCATTTTATCACACGTTTCTACTTTCCACTCATACAAAATTTCTCTAAAAATTTCGTTTTTGTGAGATTTTAAGCTATATAATCTTGAATAAAGTCTGCAAATCCCATCGGACTAATCTAGTTTCTTAAGAACATGTCAAATTCTTGTGTAAACACGTGTTTCTATCCAAACTTTCTTGTTCGCACCCAGAAAGAGGTGTGTTTGTTAAGGAAATGATTAAAGTGGGAAAATCGTCGTTTCTCGGGCTAGAAATTCGTTTTTTTGTATATACATTAATAAAACCTACAAATTCTAACCGATTGTGCTACATCTTTCTGAATGTCTTTACCATTCTCAATGAGACCGCATTTTATCACTCTTTTCGATTTTCCACTCTTAACAAATTTCTCTAAAAATTTGTTTTTGCGAAATTTTAAGCCACAAAATCATGAATAACATCTACAAATCCCATCGGATTTGTCTAGTTTCTTAAGAAAATTTCGAAATCGTGTGTACACACGTATTTCTGTCCAAAGATTCTTGTTCGCGTCCAGATATATATGCGTTTGCTAGTGAATCGTAAAAAGTCTAAAAATCGTCGTTTCTCGAGTTAGAAATGCGTTTTTCTTTCTATATATATATTAATAAAACCTACAAATTTAACCCGATTGTGCTAATTCTTTCTGAATGGGTTGAACATTCACAATGAGACCGCACTTTATCACTCGTTTCGATTTGCCACTCATACAAATTTTCTCTAAAAATTTGGTTTTTGCGAGATTTTAAGCTATATAATCATGAATAAAATCTACAAATCGCATCGGATTTCTCTACATTCTTAAAAAAAATGTCAAATTCGTGTGTACACACGCATCTCTATCCAAAGACTCATGTTCGCGTCCAGAAAGGGATGTGTTTGTTAGTGTAAATCGTTAAATTGCGAAAATCTTTGTTTCTGCAGCCAGAAATGCGTTTTTTATACACATCAATAAATCCTACAAATTCTAAACGATTGTGCTAATAGTTTCTGAATGGGTTTAACATTCACAATGAGACCGCATTTTATTACTCGTTTCCATTTTCCACGCATACAAAGTTTCTCCAAAAATTTTGTTTTTCCGAGTTTTTAAGCTATATATTCATGAATAAAATCTACAAATCCCATCGGACTTCTCTAGTCTCTTAATAAAATGTCCAAATCCTGTGAACACACGTATTTCTATCCAAAGTTTCATGTTCGCGTCCAGAAAGAGGAGTGTTTGTTAGTGTAAAGCGTTAAAGTGGAAAAATCTTCGTTTCTCCAGCTAGAAATGCGTTTTTTTTTTTTTTTTGTTTATACATTAATAAAACCTACAAATTCCAACCGATTGTGCTAATTCTTTCTGAATGGGTTTAAAATTCACAATGAGACCGCATTATATAACTCCTATCGATTTTCCACTCATTCAAAATTTCTCTAAAATTTATTTGTTTTTGCGAGTTTCTAGTTTCTTAAGAACATGTCAAATTCTTGTGTAAACACGTGTTTCTATCCAAACTTTCTTGTTCGCACCCAGAAAGAGGTGTGTTTGTTAAAGAAATGGTTAATGTGGAAAAATCGTCGTTTCTCGGGCTAGAAATTCGTTTTTTTGTATATACATTAATAAAACCTACAAATTCTAACCGATTGTGCTACATCTTTCTGAATGTCTTTACCATTCTCAATGAGACCGCATTTTATCACTCTTTTCGATTTTCCACTCTTAACAAATTTCTCTAAAAATTTGTTTTTGCGAAATTTTAAGCCACAAAATCATGAATAACATCTACAAATCCCATCGGATTTGTCTAGTTTCTTAAGAAAATTTCGAAATCGTGTGTACACACGTATTTCTGTCCAAAGATTCTTGTTCGCGTCCAGATATATATGCGTTTGCTAGTGAATCGTAAAAAGTCTAAAAATCGTCGTTTCTCGAGTTAGAAATGCGTTTTTCTTTCTATATATATATTAATAAAACCTACAAATTTAACCCGATTGTGCTAATTCTTTCTGAATGGGTTGAACATTTACAATGAGACCGCACTTTATCACTAGTTTCGATTTGCCACTCATACAAATTTTCTCTAAAAATTTGGTTTTTGCGAGATTTTAAGCTATATAATCATGAATAAAATCTACAAATCGCATCGGATTTCTCTACATTCTTAAAAAAAAATGTCAAATTCGTGTGTACACACGCATCTCTATCCAAAGACTCATGTTCGCGTCCAGAAAGGGATGTGTTTGTTAGTGTAAATCGTTAAATTGCGAAAATCTTTGTTTCTGCAGCCAGAAATGCGTTTTTTATACACATCAATAAATCCTACAAATTCCAAACGATTGTGCTAATAGTTTCTGAATGGGTTTAACATTCACAATGAGACCGCATTTTATTACTCGTTTCCATTTTCCACGCATACAAAGTTTCTCCAAAAATTTTGTTTTTCCGAGTTTTTAAGCTATATATTCATGAATAAAATCTACAAATCCCATCGGACTTCTCTAGTCTCTTAATAAAATGTCCAAATCCTGTGAACACACGTATTTCTATCCAAAGTTTCATGTTCGCGTCCAGAAAGAGGAGTGTTTGTTAGTGTAAAGCGTTAAAGTGGAAAAATCTTCGTTTCTCCAGCTAGAAATGCGTTTTTTTTTTTTTGTTTATACATTAATAAAACCTACAAATTCCAACCGATTGTGCAATTCTTTCCGAATGGGTTTAAAATTCACAATGAGCCCGCATTATATAACTCCTATCGATTTTCCACTCATTCAGAATTTCTCTAAAATTTATTTGTTTTTGCGAGATTTTCAGCTATATATTCATGAATAAAATCTACAAATCGCTTCGGATTTCTCTAATTTCTTAAAAAAATGTCAAATTCGTGTGTACACACGTATTTCTATCCAAAGAATCATATTCGCGTCCAGAAAGAGGTGTATTTGTTAGTGTAAATCGTTAAAGTGGGAAAATCGTTGTTTCTCGAGCTAGAAATGCGTTTTGTTTTATATACACATCAATAAAACCTACAAATTCCAACCGAATGTGCTAATTCTTTCTGAATGGGTTGAACATTCACAATGGGACCGCATTTTATCACTCGTTTCGATTTGCCACTCATACAAATTTTCTCTAAAAATTTGGTTTTTGCGAGATATTAAGCAATATAATCATGTATAAAATCTACAAATCGCATCGGATTTATCTACTTTCTTAAAAACATTTCAAATTCGAGTGTACACACGTATCTCTATCCAAAGACTCATGTTCGCGTCCAGAAAGAGATGTGTTTGTTAGTGTAAATCGTTAAAGTGTGAAAATCGTTGTTTCTCCAGCTAGAAATGCGTTTTTTTATACACATCGATAAAACCTACAAATTCCAACCGATTGTGCTAATTCTTTCTGAATTTGTTGAACATTCACAATGAGGCCGCATTTTATCACTCGTTTCGGTTTTCCACTGATACAAAATTCCTCTAAAAATTTGGTTTTTGCGTGATTTTAAGCTATATAATCATCAATAAAATCTATAAATCCCATCGGATTTCTCTAGTTTCTTAACAAAATGTCAAATTCGTGTGTACACAAGTATTTCTATCCAAAGATTCATGTTCGCGTCCAGAAAGAGGTGTGTTTGTTAGTGTAAATCGTTAAAGTAAAATAATCGTCGTTTCTCGAGTTACAAATGCGTTTTTTTTTTTTTTGTATATACATTAATAAAAACCAACAAAATCCAACCGATTGTACCAATTCTTTCTAAATGGGTTTAACATTCCCAATGAGACTGCTTTTTATTACTCGTTTCGATTTTTCACTCTTACAAAATGTCTCTAAAAATTTGGTTTTTGCAAGATTTTAAGCTATATAATCATGAATAAAATCTACAAATCCAATCGGACCTCCCTAGTTTCTTTAAAAAATGTCAAAATCTCGTGAACACACGTATTTCTATCCTAAGTTTCATGTTCGCGTCCAGAAAGAGGTGTGTTTGTTGGCGTAAAGCGTTAAAGTGGAAAAATCTTCGTTTCTCGAGCTAGAAATGCGTTTTTTTTTTTTTGTATATACATTAATAAAACCTACAAATTCCAAACGATTGTGCTAATTCTTTCTGAATGGGTTTAACATTCACAATGAGACCGTATTTTATAACTCCTTTCGATTTTCCACTCATACAAAATATCTCTAAATTTTTTTGTTTTTGCGAGATTTTCAGCTATATATTCATGAATAAAATCTACAAATCGCTTCGGATTTCTCTATTTTCTTTAAAAAATGTCAAATTCGTGTGTATACACGTATTTCTATCCAAAGATTCATGTTCGCGTACAGAAAGAGGTGTATTTGTTAGTGTAAATCGTTAAAGTGGGAAAATCGTTGTTTCTCGAGTAAGAAATGCGTTTTGTTTTATATACACATCAGTAAAACCTACAAATTCCAACCGATTGTTCTAATTCTTTCTGAATGGGTTGAACATTCACAATGAGGCCGCATTTTATCACTCGTTTCGGTTTTCCACTGATACAAAATTTCTCTAAAAATTTGGTGTTTGCGTGATTTTAAGCTATATAATCATCAAAAATATCTATAAATCCCATCGGATTTCTCTAGTTTCTTAACAAAATGTCAAATTCGTGTGTACACAAGTATTTCTATCCAAAGATTCATGTTCGCGTCCAGAAAGAGGTGTGTTTGTTGGCGTAAAGCGTTAAAGTGGAAATATCTTCGTTTCTCGAGCTAGAAATGCGTTTTTTTTTTTTTTGTATATACATTAATAAAAAGTACAAATTCCAAACGATAATGCTAATTCTTACTGAATGGGTTTAACATTCACAATGAGACCGCATTTTATCACTCGTTTCGATTTTCCACTCATACAAAATTTTTCTACAAATTTGGATCAGCGAGATTTTAAGCTATATAATCATGAATAAAATCTAAAAATCCCATGGGATTTCTCTAGTTTCTCAAAAACATGTCAAATTCTTGTGTACACATGTTTTTCTATCCAAAGTTTCTTGTTCGCACCCAGAAAGAGGTGTGTTTGTTAAAGAAAATCGTTAAAGTGGAAAAATCGTCGTTTCTCGGGCTAGAAATTCCTTTTTTTTGTATATACATTAATAAAACCTACAAATTCCAACCGATTGTGCTACATCTTTCTGAATGTCTTTAACATTCTCAATGAGACCGCATTTTATCACTCTTTTCGATTTTCCACTCATACCAAATTTCTCTAAAAATTAGTTTTTTGCGAGATTTTAAGCCATAAAATCATGAATAAAATCTACAAATCCCACCGGATTTCTCTAGTTTCTTAAGAAAATGTCGAAATCGTGTGTACACACGTATTTCTGTCCAAAGATTCTTTTTCGCGTCCAAATATATATGCCTTTGCTAGTGAATAGTAAAAAGTGGAAAAATCGTCGTTTCTCGAGTTAGAAATGCGTTTTTTTTTGTTGTTTATATATTAATAAAGCCTACAAATTTAACCCGATTGTGCTAATTCTTTCTGAATGGGTTGAACATTGACAATGAGACCGGATTTAATCACTCTTTTCGATTTCCCACTTATACCAAATTTCTCTAAATTTTTTTTTTTTTTTGCGTGATTTTAAGCCATAAAATCATGATTAAAATCTACAAATCCCATCGGATTTCTCTAGTTTCTTAAGAAAATGTCGAAATTTTGTGTACACACGTTTTTCTGTCCAAAGATTCTTGTTCGCGTCCAGATATATATGCGTTTGCTAGTGAATCGTAAAAAGTGGAAAAATCGTCGTTTCTCGAGTTAGATATGCGTTTTTTTTTGTATATTTATTAATAAAACCTACAAATTTAACCCGATTGTGCTAATTCTTTGTGAATGGGTTTAACATTCACAATAAGACCGCATTTTATCACTCGTTTCGATTTGCCACCCATACAAATTTTCTCTAAAAATTTGGTTTGCGAGATTTTTAGCTATATAACCATGAATAAAATCTACAAATCGCATCGGAATGCTCTACTTTCTTACAAAAATTGTCAAATTCGTGTGTACACACGTATCTCTATCCAAAGACTCATGTTCGCGTCCAGAAAGAGATGTGTTTGTTAGTGTAAATCGTTAAAGTGTGAAAATCTTTGTTTCTCCAGCTAGAAATGCGTTTTTTTATACACATCAATAAAACATACAAATTCCAACCGATTGTGCTAATTCTTTCTCAATGGGTTTAACATTCACAATGAGGCCGCATTTTATCACACGTTTCGATTTTCCACTGATACAAAATTTCTCTATATATTTGGTTTTTGCGAGATTTTAAGCTATATAATCATAAATAAAATCTATAAATCCCATCGGATTTCTGTAGTTTCTTAACATAATGTCAAATTCGTGTGTACACAAGTATTTCTATCCAAAGATTCATGTTCGCGTCCAGAAAGAGGTGTGTTTGATAGTGTAAATCGTTAAATTGGGAAAATCGTTGTTTCTCGAGCTAGAAATGCGTTTTTTTTATATACACATCAATAAATCCTACTAATTCCAACCGATTGTGCTAATTCTTTCTGAATGGGTTGAACATTCACAATGAGACCGCATTTTATCACACGTTTCGATTTTCCACTGATACAAAATTTCTGTAGAAATCTGGGTTTGCGGGATTTTAAGCTATATAATCATCAATAAAATCTATAAATCCCATCGGATTTCTCTACTTTCTTAACAAAATGTCAAATTCGTGTGTACACAAGTATTTCTATCCAAAGATTCATGTTCGCGTCCAGAAAGAGGTGTGTTTGTTATTGTAAATCGTTAAAGTAAAATAATCGTCGTTTGTCGAGCTAGAAATGCGTTTTTTTTTTTGTATATACATTAAAAAAAACCAACAACTTCCAAACGATTGTACCAATTCTTTCTAAATGGGTTTAACATTCCCAATGAGACCGCATTTTATTACTCGTTTCGATTTTTCACTCTTACAAAATGTCTCCAAAAATTTGGTTTTTGTGAGATTTTAAGCTATATAATCATGAATAAAATCTACAAATCCCATCGGACTTCTCTAGACTCTTAATAAAATGTCCAAATCCTGTGAACACACGTATTTCTATCCAAAGTTTCATGTTCGCGTCCAGAAAGAGGTGTGTTTGTTAGTGTAAAGCGTTAAAGTGGAAAAATCTTCGTTTCTCCAGCTATAAATGCGTTTTTTTTTTTTGTATATACAATTATAAAACCTACAACTTCCAACCGAATGTGCTAATTCTTTCTGAATGGGTTTAACATTCACAATGAGATCGCATTTTATCACTCCTTTCGATTTTTCACTCTTACAAAATTTCTCTAAAATTTTTTGTTTTTGCGAGATTTTAAGCTATATAATCATCAATAATATCTATAAATCCCATCGGATTTCTCTAGTTTCTTAACAAAATGTCAAATTCGTGTGTACACAAGTATTTCTATCCAAAGATTCATGTTCGCGTCCAGAAAGAGGTGTGTTTGTTGGCGTAAAGCGTTAAAGTGGAAATATCTTCGTTTCTCGAGCTAGAAATGCGTTTTTTTTTTTTGTATATACATTAATAAAAAGTACAAATTCCAAACGATAATGCTAATTCTTACTGAATGGGTTTAACATTCACAATGAGACCGCATTTTATCACTCGTTTCGATTTTCCACTCATACAAAATTTTTCTACAAATTTGGATTAGCGAGATTTTAAGCTATATAATCATGAATAAAATCTAAAAATCCCATGGGATTTCTCTAGTTTCTCAAAAACATGTCAAATTCTTGTGTACACATGTTTTTCTATCCAAAGTTTCTTGTTCGCACCCAGAAAGAGGTGTGTTTGTTAAAGAAAATCGTTAAAGTGGAAAAATCGTCGTTTCTCGGGCTAGAAATTCCTTTTTTTTGTATATACATTAATAAAACCTACAAATTCCAACCGATTGTGCTACATCTTTCTGAATGTCTTTAACATTCTCAATGAGACCGCATTTTATCACTCTTTTCGATTTTCCACTCATACCAAATTTCTCTAAAAATTAGTTTTTTGCGAGATTTTAAGCCATAAAATCATGAATAAAATCTACAAATCCCACCGGATTTCTCTAGTTTCTTAAGAAAATGTCGAAATCGTGTGTACACACGTATTTCTGTCCAAAGATTCTTTTTCGCGTCCAAATATATATGCCTTTGCTAGTGAATAGTAAAAAGTGGAAAAATCGTCGTTTCTCGAGTTAGAAATGCGTTTTTTTTTTGTTGTTTATATATTAATAAAGCCTACAAATTTAACCCGATTGTGCTAATTCTTTCTGAATGGGTTGAACATTGACAATGAGACCGGATTTAATCACTCTTTTCGATTTCCCACTTATACCAAATTTCTCTAAATTTTTTTTTTTTTGCGTGATTTTAAGCCATAAAATCATGAATAAAATCTACAAATCCCATCGGATTTCTCTAGTTTCTTAAGAAAATGTCGAAATCTTGTGTACACACGTTTTTCTGTCCAAAGATTCTTGTTCGCGTCCAGATATATATGCGTTTGCTAGTGAATCGTAAAAAGTGGAAAAATCGTCGTTTCTCGAGTTAGATATGCGTTTTTTTTTTGTATATTTATTAATAAAACCTACAAATTTAACCCGATTGTGCTAATTCTTTGTGAATGGGTTTAACATTCACAATAAGACCGCATTTTATCACTCGTTTCGATTTGCCACCCATACAAATTTTCTCTAAAAATTTGGTTTGCGAGATTTTTAGCTATATAACCATGAATAAAATCTACAAATCGCATCGGAATGCTCTACTTTCTTACAAAAATTGTCAAATTCGTGTGTACACACGTATCTCTATCCAAAGACTCATGTTCGCGTCCAGAAAGAGATGTGTTTGTTAGTGTAAATCGTTAAAGTGTGAAAATCTTTGTTTCTCCAGCTAGAAATGCGTTTTTTTATACACATCAATAAAACATACAAATTCCAACCGATTGTGCTAATTCTTTCTCAATGGGTTTAACATTCACAATGAGGCCGCATTTTATCACACGTTTCGATTTTCCACTGATACAAAATTTCTCTATATATTTGGTTTTTGCGAGATTTTAAGCTATATAATCATAAATAAAATCTATAAATCCCATCGGATTTCTGTAGTTTCTTAACATAATGTCAAATTCGTGTGTACACAAGTATTTCTATCCAAAGATTCATGTTCGCGTCCAGAAAGAGGTGTGTTTGATAGTGTAAATCGTTAAATTGGGAAAATCGTTGTTTCTCGAGCTAGAAATGCGTTTTTTTTATATACACATCAATAAATCCTACTAATTCCAACCGATTGTGCTAATTCTTTCTGAATGGGTTGAACATTCACAATGAGACCGCATTTTATCACACGTTTCGATTTTCCACTGATACAAAATTTCTGTAGAAATCTGGGTTTGCGGGATTTTAAGCTATATAATCATCAATAAAATCTATAAATCCCATCGGATTTCTCTACTTTCTTAACAAAATGTCAAATTCGTGTGTACACAAGTATTTCTATCCAAAGATTCATGTTCGCGTCCAGAAAGAGGTGTGTTTGTTATTGTAAATCGTTAAAGTAAAATAATCGTCGTTTGTCGAGCTAGAAATGCGTTTTTTTTTTTGTATATACATTAAAAAAAACCAACAACTTCCAAACGATTGTACCAATTCTTTCTAAATGGGTTTAACATTCCCAATGAGACCGCATTTTATTACTCGTTTCGATTTATCACTCTTACAAAATGTCTCTAAAAATTTGGTTTTTGTGAGATTTTAAGCTATATAATCATGAATAAAATCTACAAATCCCATCGGACTTCTCTAGACTCTTAATAAAATGTCCAAATCCTGTGAACACACGTATTTCTATCCAAAGTTTCATGTTCGCGTCCAGAAAGAGGTGTGTTTGTTAGTGTAAAGCGTTAAAGTGGAAAAATCTTCGTTTCTCCAGCTATAAATGCCTTTTTTTTTTGTATATACAATTATAAAACCTACAACTTCCAACCGATTGTGCTAATTCTTTCTGAATGGGTTTAACATTCACAATGAGATCGCATTTTATCACTCCTTTCGATTTTTCGCTCATACAAAATTTCTCTAAAATTTTTTGTTTTTGCGAGATTTTAAGCTATATAATCATCAATAATATCTATAAATCCCATCGGATTTCTCTAGTTTCTTAACAAAATGTCAAATTCGTGTGTACACAAGTATTTCTATCCAAAGATTCATGTTCTCGTCCAGAAAGAGGTGTGTTTGTTGGCGTAAAGCGTTAAAGTGGAAATATCTTCGTTTCTCGAGCTAGAAATGCGTTTTTTTTTTTTGTATATACATTAATAAAAAGTACAAATTCCAAACGATAATGCTAATTCTTACTGAATGGGTTTAACATTCACAATGAGACCGCATTTTATCACTCGTTTCGATTTTCCACTCATACAAAATTTTTCTACAAATTTGGATTAGCGAGATTTTAAGCTATATAATCATGAATAAAATCTAAAAATCCCATGGGATTTCTCTAGTTTCTCAAAAACATGTCAAATTCTTGTGTACACATGTTTTTCTATCCAAAGTTTCTTGTTCGCACCCAGAAAGAGGTGTGTTTGTTAAAGAAAATCGTTAAAGTGGAAAAATCGTCGTTTCTCGGGCTAGAAATTCCTTTTTTTTGTATATACATTAATAAAACCTACAAATTCCAACCGATTGTGCTACATCTTTCTGAATGTCTTTAACATTCTCAATGAGACCGCATTTTATCACTCTTTTCGATTTTCCACTCATACCAAATTTCTCTAAAAATTAGTTTTTTGCGAGATTTTAAGCCATAAAATCATGAATAAAATCTACAAATCCCACCGGATTTCTCTAGTTTCTTAAGAAAATGTCGAAATCGTGTGTACACACGTATTTCTGTCCAAAGATTCTTTTTCGCGTCCAAATATATATGCCTTTGCTAGTGAATAGTAAAAAGTGGAAAAATCGTCGTTTCTCGAGTTAGAAATGCGTTTTTTTTTGTTGTTTATATATTAATAAAGCCTACAAATTTAACCCGATTGTGCTAATTCTTTCTGAATGGGTTGAACATTGACAATGAGACCGGATTTAATCACTCTTTTCGATTTCCCACTTATACCAAATTTCTCTAAATTTTTTTTTTTTTTTGCGTGATTTTAAGCCATAAAATCATGAATAAAATCTACAAATCCCATCGGATTTCTCTAGTTTCTTAAGAAAATGTCGAAATCTTGTGTACACACGTTTTTCTGTCCAAAGATTCTTGTTCGCGTCCAGATATATATGCGTTTGCTAGTGAATCGTAAAAAGTGGAAAAATCGTCGTTTCTCGAGTTAGATATGCGTTTTTTTTCGTATATTTATTAATAAAACCTACAAATTTAACCCGATTGTGCTAATTCTTTGTGAATGGGTTTAACATTCACAATAAGACCGCATTTTATCACTCGTTTCGATTTGCCACCCATACAAATTTTCTCTAAAAATTTGGTTTGCGAGATTTTTAGCTATATAACCATGAATAAAATCTACAAATCGCATCGGAATGCTCTACTTTCTTACAAAAATTGTCAAATTCGTGTGTACACACGTATCTCTATCCAAAGACTCATGTTCGCGTCCAGAAAGAGATGTGTTTGTTAGTGTAAATCGTTAAAGTGTGAAAATCTTTGTTTCTCCAGCTAGAAATGCTTTTTTTTATACACATCAATAAAACATACAAATTCCAACCGATTGTGCTAATTCTTTCTCAATGGGTTTAACATTCACAATGAGGCCGCATTTTATCACACGTTTCGATTTTCCACTGATACAAAATTTCTCTATATATTTGGTTTTTGCGAGATTTTAAGCTATATAATCATAAATAAAATCTATAAATCCCATCGGATTTCTGTAGTTTCTTAACATAATGTCAAATTCGTGTGTACACAAGTATTTCTATCCAAAGATTCATGTTCGCGTCCAGAAAGAGGTGTGTTTGATAGTGTAAATCGTTAAATTGGGAAAATCGTTGTTTCTCGAGCTAGAAATGCGTTTTTTTTATATACACATCAATAAATCCTACTAATTCCAACCGATTGTGCTAATTCTTTCTGAATGGGTTGAACATTCACAATGAGACCGCATTTTATCACACGTTTCGATTTTCCACTGATACAAAATTTCTGTAGAAATCTGGGTTTGCGGGATTTTAAGCTATATAATCATCAATAAAATCTATAAATCCCATCGGATTTCTCTACTTTCTTAACAAAATGTCAAATTCGTGTGTACACAAGTATTTCTATCCAAAGATTCATGTTCGCGTCCAGAAAGAGGTGTGTTTGTTATTGTAAATCGTTAAAGTAAAAAATCGTCGTTTGTCGAGCTAGAAATGCGTTTTTTTTTTGTATATACATTAAAAAAAACCAACAACTTCCAAACGATTGTACCAATTCTTTCTAAATGGGTTTAACATTCCCAATGAGACCGCATTTTATTACTCGTTTCGATTTTTCACTCTTACAAAATGTCTCTAAAAATTTGGTTTTTGTGAGATTTTAAGCTATATAATCATGAATAAAATCTACAAATCCCATCGGACTTCTCTAGACTCTTAATAAAATGTCCAAATCCTGTGAACACACGTATTTCTATCCAAAGTTTCATGTTCGCGTCCAGAAAGAGGTGTGTTTGTTAGTGTAAAGCGTTAAAGTGGAAAAATCTTCGTTTCTCCAGCTATAAATGCGTTTTTTTTTTTTTTGTATATACAATTATAAAACCTACAACTTCCAACCGATTGTGCTAATTCTTTCTGAATGGGTTTAACATTCACAATGAGATCGCATTTTATCACTCCTTTCGATTTTTCACTCATACAAAATTTCTCTAAAATTTTTTGTTTTTGCGAGATTTTAAGCTATATAATCATCAATAATATCTATAAATCCCATCGGATTTCTCTAGTTTCTTAACAAAATGTCAAATTCGTGTGTACACAAGTATTTCTATCCAAAGATTCATGTTCGCGTCCAGAAAGAGGTGTGTTTGTTGGCGTAAAGCGTTAAAGTGGAAATATCTTCGTTTCTCGAGCTAGAAATGCGTTTTTTTTTTTGTATATACATTAATAAAAAGTACAAATTCCAAACGATAATGCTAATTCTTACTGAATGGGTTTAACATTCACAATGAGACCGCATTTTATCACTCGTTTCGATTTTCCACTCATACGAAATTTTTCTACAAATTTGGATTAGCGAGATTTTAAGCTATATAATCATGAATAAAATCTAAAAATCCCATGGGATTTCTCTAGTTTCTCAAAAACATGTCAAATTCTTGTGTACACATGTTTTTCTATCCAAAGTTTCTTGTTCGCACCCAGAAAGAGGTGTGTTTGTTAAAGAAAATCGTTAAAGTGGAAAAATCGTCGTTTCTCGGGCTAGAAATTCCTTTTTTTTGTATATACATTAATAAAACCTACAAATTCCAACCGATTGTGCTACATCTTTCTGAATGTCTTTAACATTCTCAATGAGACCGCATTTTATCACTCTTTTCGATTTTCCACTCATACCAAATTTCTCTAAAAATTAGTTTTTTGCGAGATTTTAAGCCATAAAATCATGAATAAAATCTACAAATCCCACCGGATTTCTCTAGTTTCTTAAGAAAATGTCGAAATCGTGTGTACACACGTATTTCTGTCCAAAGATTCTTTTTCGCGTCCAAATATATATGCCTTTGCTAGTGAATAGTAAAAAGTGGAAAAATCGTCGTTTCTCGAGTTAGAAATGCGTTTTTTTTTTGTTGTTTATATATTAATAAAGCCTACAAATTTAACCCGATTGTGCTAATTCTTTCTGAATGGGTTGAACATTGACAATGAGACCGGATTTAATCACTCTTTTCGATTTCCCACTTATACCAAATTTCTCTAAATTTTTTTTTTTTTTTTTGCGTGATTTTAAGCCATAAAATCATGAATAAAATCTACAAATCCCATCGGATTTCTCTAGTTTCTTAAGAAAATGTCGAAATCTTGTGTACACACGTTTTTCTGTCCAAAGATTCTTGTTCGCGTCCAGATATATATGCGTTTGCTAGTGAATCGTAAAAAGTGGAAAAATCGTCGTTTCTCGAGTTAGATATGCGTTTTTTTTTTGTATATATATTAATAAAACCTACAAATTTAACCCGATTGTGCTAATTCTTTGTGAATGGGTTTAACATTCACAATAAGACCGCATTTTATCACTCGTTTCGATTTGCCACCCATACAAATTTTCTCTAAAAATTTGGTTTGCGAGATTTTTAGCTATATAACCATGAATAAAATCTACAAATCGCATCGGAATGCTCTACTTTCTTACAAAAATTGTCAAATTCGTGTGTACACACGTATCTCTATCCAAAGACTCATGTTCGCGTCCAGAAAGAGATGTGTTTGTTAGTGTAAATCGTTAAAGTGTGAAAATCTTTGTTTCTCCAGCTAGAAATGCGTTTTTTTATACACATCAATAAAACATACAAATTCCAACCGATTGTGCTAATTCTTTCTCAATGGGTTTAACATTCACAATGAGGCCGCATTTTATCACACGTTTCGATTTTCCACTGATACAAAATTTCTCTATATATTTGGTTTTTGCGAGATTTTAAGCTATATAATCATAAATAAAATCTATAAATACCCATCGGATTTCTGTAGTTTCTTAACATAATGTCAAATTCGTGTGTACACAAGTATTTCTATCCAAAGATTCATGTTCGCGTCCAGAAAGAGGTGTGTTTGATAGTGTAAATCGTTAAATTGGGAAAATCGTTGTTTCTCGAGCTAGAAATGCGTTTTTTTTATATACACATCAATAAATCCTACTAATTCCAACCGATTGTGCTAATTCTTTCTGAATGGGTTGAACATTCACAATGAGACCGCATTTTATCACACGTTTCGATTTTCCACTGATACAAAATTTCTGTAGAAATCTGGGTTTGCGGGATTTTAAGCTATATAATCATCAATAAAATCTATAAATCCCATCGGATTTCTCTACTTTCTTAACAAAATGTCAAATTCGTGTGTACACAAGTATTTCTATCCAAAGATTCATGTTCGCGTCCAGAAAGAGGTGTGTTTGTTATTGTAAATCGTTAAAGTAAAATAATCGTCGTTTGTCGAGCTAGAAATGCGTTTTTTTTTTTTTGTATATACATTAAAAAAAACCAACAACTTCCAAACGATTGTACCAATTCTTTCTAAATGGGTTTAACATTCCCAATGAGACCGCATTTTATTACTCGTTTCGATTTTTCACTCTTACAAAATGTCTCTAAAAATTTGGTTTTTGTGAGATTTTAAGCTATATAATCATGAATAAAATCTACAAATCCCATCGGACTTCTCTAGACTCTTAATAAAATGTCCAAATCCTGTGAACACACGTATTTCTATCCAAAGTTTCATGTTCGCGTCCAGAAAGAGGTGTGTTTGTTAGTGTAAAGCGTTAAAGTGGAAAAATCTTCGTTTCTCCAGCTAGAAATGCGTTTTTTTTTTTGTATATACAATTATAAAACCTACAACTTCCAACCGATTGTGCTAATTCTTTCTGAATGGGTTTAACATTCACAATGAGATCGCATTTTATCACTCCTTTCGATTTTTCACTCATACAAAATTTCTCTAAAATTTTTTGTTTTTGCGAGATTTTAAGCTATATATTCATGGATAAAATCTACAAGTCGCATCGGATTTCTCTACTTTCTTAAAAAAATGTCAAATTCGTGTGTACACACGTATTTCTATCCAAAGATTCATGTTCGCGTCCAGAAAGAGGTGTGTTTATTAGAGTAAATCGTTAATGTGGAAAAATCGTCGTTTCTCGAGCTAGAAATGCTTTTTTTTGTATATACATTAATAAAACCTACAAATTCCAACCGATTGTGCTAATTCCTTCTGAATGGGTTTAACATTCACAATGAGCCAGCATTTTATCACTCGTTTCGATTTTCCACTCTCACAAAATTCCTCTAAAAATTTCGTTTTGCAAGTTTTTAAGCTACATAATCAAGAATAAATCTATAATTTCCATCAGAATTCTCTAGTTTCTTAAAAAAATGTCAAATTCTTTTATACACACGTATTTCTATCCAAAGTTTCTTGTTCGCGTCCAGGTATATATGCGTTTAGTAGTGAATCGTAAAAAGTGGAAAAATCGTCGTTTCTCGAGAAAGAATTGCGGTTTTTTTTTTTTTTTGTCTATACATTAATAAAACCTACAAATTCAAACCGATTGTGCTAATTCTTTCTGAATGGGTTTAACATTCACAATGAGACCGCATTTTATCACTCGTTTCGATTTGCCACTCATACAAATTTTCTCTAAAAATTTGGTTTTTGCGAGATTTTAAGCTATATAATCATGAATAAAATTACAAATCGCATCGGATTTCTCTACTTTCTTTAAAAAAATGTCAAATTCGTGTGTACACACGTATCTCTATCAAAAGATTCATGTTCGCGTCCAGAGAGATATGTGTTTGATAGTATAAATCGTTGAAGTGGGAAAATAGTTGTTTCTCGAGCTAGAATTGCGTTTTTTTTATATACACATCAATAAAAACTACAAATTCCAACCGATTGTGCTAATTCTTTCTGAATGGGTTGAACATTCCCAATGAGACCGCATTTTATCACTCGTTTCGATTTTCCACTGATACAAATTTTCTCTAAAAATATTGTTTTTGCGAGATTTTAAGCTATATATTTATCAATAAAATCTATAAATACCATCGGATTTCTCTAGTTACTTAAAAAAATTTCAAATTCATTTGTACACACGTTTTTCTATCCAAAGATTCATGTTCGCGTCCAGAAAGAGATTTGTTTGTTAGTGTAAATCGTTAAAGTTGGAAAATCGTTGTTTCTCCAGCTACAAATGCGTTTTTTTATATACATTAATGAAACGTACAAAATCCAACCGATTGTGCTAATTCTTTCTGATTGTTTTTAACATTCACAATGACACCGCATTTTATCACACGTTTCGACTTTCCACTCATACAAAATTTCTCTAAAAATTTGGTTTTTGGGAGATTTTAAGCTATATAATCTTGAATAAAGTCTGCAAATCCCATCGGACTACTCTAGTTTCTTAAAAACATGTCAAATTCTTGTGTAAACACGTATTTCTATCCAAACTTTCTTGTTCGCACCCAGAAAGAGGTGTGTTTGTTAAAGAAATCGTTAAAGTGGAAAAATCGTCGTTTCTCGGGCTAGAAATTCGTTTTTTTGTATATACATTAATAAAACCTACAAATTCTAACCGATTGTGCTACATCTTTCTGAATATCTTTACCATTCTCAATGAGACCGCATTTGATCACTCTTTTCGATTTTCCACTCTTACCAAATTTGTCTAAAAATTTGTTTTTTGCGAAATTTTAAGCCACAAAATCATGAATAACATCTACAAATCCCATCGGATTTGTCTAGTTTCTTAAGAAAATGTCGAAATCGTGTGTACACACGTATTTCTGTCCAAAGATTCTTGTTCGCGTCCAGATATATATATATATATATATATGCGTTTGCTAGTGAATCGTAAAAAGTCTAAAAATCGTCGTTTCTCGAGTTAGAAATGCGTTTTTTTTTCTATATATATATATATTAATAAAACCTACATATTTAACCCGATTGTGCTAATTCTTTCTGAATGGGTTGAACATTCACAATGAGACCGCACTTTATCACTCGTTTCGATTTGCCACTCATACAAATTTTCTCTAAAAATTTGGTTTTTGTGAGATTTTAAGCTATATAATCATGAATAAAATCTACAAATCGCATCGGATTTCTCTACTTTCTTAAAAAAAAATGTCAAATTCGTGTGTACACACGTATCTCTATCCAAAGACTCATGTTCGCGTCCAGAAAGGAATGTGTTTGTTAGTGTAAATCGTTAAATTGCGAAAATCTTTGTTTCTGCAGACAGAAATGCGTTTTTTATACACATCAATAAATCCTACAAATTCCAACCGATTGTGCTAATTCTTTCTGAATGGGTTGAACATTCACAATGAGACCGCATTTTATTACTCGTTTCCATTTTGCACTCATACAAAGTTTCTCCAAAAATATGGTTTTTGCGAGATTTTAAGCTATATATTCATGAATAAAATTTACAAATCCCATCGGACTTATCTAGTCTCTTAATGAAATGTCCAAATCCTGTGAACACACGTTTTTCTATCCAAAGATTCATGTTCGCGTCCAGAAAGAGATTTGTTTGTTAGTGTAAATCGTTAAAGTTGGAAAATCGTTGTTTCTCCAGCTACAAATGCGTTTATATATATATATATATATATATATATATATATATATATATATATATATATATATATATATATTAATGAAACGTACAAATTCCAACCGAGTGTGCTAATTCTTTCTGATTGTTTTTAACATTCACAATGACACCGCATTTTATCACCCGTTTCGATTTATCACTCATACAAAATGTCTCTAATAATTTCGTTTTTGCGAGATTTTAAGCTATATAATCATGAATAAAATCTACAAATCCCATCGGACGTCTCTAGTTTCTTTAAAACATGTCAAAATCTCGTGAACACAACTATTTCTATCCAAAGTTTCATGTACTCGTCCAGAAAGAGGTGTGTTTGTTGGTGTAAAACGTTAAAGTGGAATAATCTTCGTTTCTCGACCTAGAAATGCGTTTTTTTTTTTTGTATATACATTAATAAAACCTACAAATTCCAAACGATTGTGCTAATTCTTACTGAATGGGTTTAACATTCACAATGAGACCGCATTTTATCACTCGTTTCGATTTTCCACTCATACAAAATTTTTCTACAAATTTGGTTTTGCGAGATTTTAAGTTATATAATCATGAATAAAATCTAAAAATCCCATCGGATTTCTCTAGTTTCTTTAAAAAATGTCAAATTCGTGCGTACACACGTATTTCTATCCAAAGATTCATGTTCTCGTCCAGAAAGAGGTGTGTTTGTTATTGTAAATCTTTAAAGTGAAAAATCTTCTTTCCTCGAGCTAGAAATGCGTTTTTGTATATACATTAATAAAACCTACAATTTCCAACCGATTGTGCTACTTCTTACTGAATGGGTTTAACATTCGCGATGTGACCGCATTTTATTACTCGTTTCGATTTTCCACCCATACAAAATTTCACCAAAGACTGATTTTTATGAGATTTTAAGCTATATAATCTTGAATAAAATCTACAAATCCCATCGGATTTTTCAAGTTTCATAAAAAATGTCAAATTCGTGTGTACAAGATATTTCTATCCAAAGACTCATGTTCGCGTGCAGAAAGAGGTTTGCTTCTTAGTGTAAATCGTGAAAGTGGAAAAATCGTCGTTTCTCGAGCTACAAATGCGTTTTTTTGTATATACATTAATATAACCTACAAATTCCAAACGATTGTGCTAATTGTTTCTGAATGGGTTTAACATTCACAATGAGACTGCAATTTATTACTCGTTTCCATTTTCCACTCATACAAAGTTTCTCAAAAATTTTGGTTTTTGCGAGTTTTTAAGCAATATATTCAGGAATAAAATCTACAAATCCCATCGGACTTCTCTAGTCTCATAATAAAATGTCCAAATCCTGTGAACACACGTATTTCTATCCAAAGTTTCATGTTCGCGTCCAGAAAGAGGCGTGTTTGTTAGTGTAAAGCGTTAAAGTGGAAAAATCTTCGTTTCTCCAGCTAGAAATGCGTTTTTTTTTTTGTATATACATTAATAAAACCTACAAATTCCAACCGATTGTGCTAATTCTTTCTGAATGGGTTTAACATTCACAATGAGGCCGCATTATATAACTCCTATCGATTTTCCACTCTTTCACAATTTCTCTAAAATTTATTTGTTTTTGCGAGTTTTTCAGCTATATATTCATGAATAAAATCTACAAATCGCTTCGGATTTCTCTACTTTCTTAAAAAAAATGTCAAATTCGTGTGTACACACGTATTTCTATCCAAAGATTCATGTTCGCGTCCAGAAAGAGGTGTATTTGTTAGTGTAAATCGTTAAAGTGGGAAAATCGTTGTTTCTCGAGCTAGAAATGCGTTTTGTTTTATATACACATCAATAAAACCTACAAATTCCAACCGATTGTGCTAATTCTTTCTGAATGGGTTGAACATTCACAATGAGACCGCATTTTATCACTCGTTTCGATTTGCCACTCATACAAATTTTCTCTAAAAATTTGGTTTTTGCGAGATATTAAGCAATATAATCATGAATAAAATCTGCAAATCGCATCGGATTTCTCTACTTTCTTAACAAAATGTCAAATTCGTGTGTACACAAGTATTTCTATCCAAAGATTCATGTTCGCGTCCAGAAAGAGGTGTGTTTGTTATTGTAAATCGTTAAAGTAAAATAATCGTCGTTTGTCGAGCTAGAAATGCGTTTTTTTTTTTGTATACACATTAAAAAAAACCAACAACTTCCAAACGATTGTACCAATTCTTTCTAAATGGGTTTAACATTCCCAATGAGACCGCATTTTATTACCCGTTTCGATTTTTCACTCTTACAAAATGTCTCTAAAAATTTGGTTTTTGTGAGATTTTAAGCTATATAATCATGAATAAAATCTACAAATCCCATCGGACTTCTCTAGACTCTTAATAAAATGTCCAAATCCTGTGAACACACGTATTTCTATCCAAAGTTTCATGTTCGCGTCCAGAGAGAGGTGTGTTTGTTAGTGTAAAGCGTTAAAGTGGAAAAATCTTCGTTTCTCCAGCTAGAAATGCGTTTTTTTTTTTTTGTATATACAATTATAAAACCTACAACTTCCAACCGATTGTGCTAATTCTTACTGAATGGGTTTAACATTCACAATGAGACCGCATTTTATCACTCGTTTCGATTTTCCACTCATACAAAATTTTTCTACAAATTTGGTTTTGGGAGATTTTAAGTTATATAATCATGAATAAAATCTAAAAATCCCATCGGATTTCTCTAGTTTCTTTAAAAAATGTCAAATACGTGCGTACACACGTATTTCTATCCAAAGATTCATGTTCGCGTCCAGAAAGAGGTGTGTTTGTTATTGTAAATCTTTAAAGTGGAAAAATCTTCTTTTCTCGAGCTAGAAATGCGTTTTTGTATATACATTAATAAAACCTACAATTTCCAACCGATTGTGCTACTTCTTACTGAATGGGTTTAACATTCGCGATGTGACCGCATTTTATTACTCGTTTCGATTTTCCACCCATACAAAATTTCACCAAAGACTGATTTTTATGACATTTTAAGCTATATAATCATGAATAAAATCTACAAATCCCATCGGATTTTTCAAGTTTCATTAAAAAATGTCAAATTCGTGTGTACAAGATATTTCTATCCAAAGACTCATGTTCGCGTGCAGAAAGAGGTTTGCTTCTTAGTGTAAATCGTGAAAGTGGAAAAATCGTCGTTTCTCGAGCTACAAATGCGTTTTTTGTATATACATTAATATAACCTACAAATTCCAAACGATTGTGCTAATTGTTTCTGAATGGGTTTAACATTCACAATGAGACCGCAATTTATTACTCGTTTCCATTTTCCACTCATACAAAGTTTCTCGAAAATTTTGGTTTTTGCGAGTTTTTAAGCAATATATTCAGGAATAAAATCTACAAATCCCATCGGACTTCTCTAGTCTCATAATAAAATGTCCAAATCCTGTGAACACACGTATTTCTATCCAAAGTTTCATGTTCGCGTCCAGAAAGAGGCGTGTTTGTTAGTGTAAAGCGTTAAAGTGGAAAAATCTTCGTTTCTCCAGCTAGAAATGCGTTTTTTTTTTTTTTGTATATACATTAATAAAACCTACAAATTCCAACCGATTGTGCTACTTCTTTCTGAATGGGTTTAACATTCACAATGAGACCGCATTTTATAACTCCTTTCGATTTTCCACTCATACAAAATTTCTCTAAAATTTCTTGTTTTTTGGAGATTTTAAGCTATATATTCATGCATAAAATCTACAAATCGCATCGGATTTCTCTACTTTCTTAAAAAAATGTCAAATTCGTTTGTACTCACGTATTTCTATCCAAAGTTTCATGTTCGCGTCCAGAAAGAGGTGTGTTTGTTAGTGTAAACGGTTAAAGTGGAAAAATCTTCGTCTCTCCAGCTAGAAATGCGTTTTTTTTTTTTGTATATACATTAATAAAACCTACAAATTCCAAACGATTGTGCTAATTGTTTCTGAATGGGTTTAACATTCACAATGAGACCGCATTTTATTACTCGTTTATATTTTGCACTCTTACAAAGTTTCTCCAAAATATTTGTTTTTGCGAGATTTTACGCTAAATATTCATGAATAAAATTTACAAATCCCATCGGACATCTCTAGTCTCTTAATGAAATCTCCAAATCCTGTGAACACACGTATTTCTATCCAAAGATTCATGTTCGCGTCCAGAAAGAGGTGTGTATGTTATTGCTAATCGTTAAAGTGGAAAAATCTTCTTTTCTCGAGCTAGAAATGCGTTTTTTGTATATACATTAATAAAACCTACAATTTCCAACCGATTGTGCTACTTCTTACTGAATGGGTTTAACATTCACGATGAGACCGCATTTTATTACTCGTTTCGATTTTCCACCCATACAAAATTTCACCAAAAACTGATTTTTATGAGATTTTAAGCTATATAATCATGAATAAAATCTACAAATCCCATCGGATTTTTCAAGTTTCATAAAAAGTGTCAAATTCGTGTGTACAACATATTTCTATCCAAAGATTCATGTTCGCGTCCAGAGAGAGGTGCGTTTATTAGAGTAAATCGTTAATGTGGAAAAATCGTCGTTTCTCGAGCTAGAAATGCGTTTTTTGTATATACATTAATAAAACCTACAAATTCCAACCGATTGTGCTAATTCCTTCTGAATGGGTTTAACATTCACAATGAGCCAGCATTTTATCACTCGTTTCGATTTTCCGCTCTTACAAAATTCCTCTAAAAAATTCGTTTCGCAAGATTTTAAGCTACGTTATCAAGAATAAATCTACAAATCCCATCGGACTTCTCTAGTTTCTTAAAAAAATGTCAAATTCTTTTGTACACACGTATTTCTATCCAATGTTTCTTGTTCGCGTCGAGATATATATGGGTTTGCTAGTGAATCGTAAAAAGTGGAAAAATCGTCGTTTCTCGAGCTAGAAATGCGTTTTTTTCTTTGTTGTTTATATATTAATAAAACCTACAAATTTAACCCGTTTGTGCTAATTCTATCTGAATGGGTTTAACATTCACAATGAGACCGCATTTTATCACTCGTTTCGTTTTGCCACTCTAACAAATTTTCTCTAAAAATTTGGTTTTGCGAGATTTTAAGCTATATAACCATGAATAAAATCTACAAATCGCATCGGATTTATCTACTTTCTTAAAAAAAAATGTCAAATTCGTGTGCACACACGTATCTCTATCCAAAGACTCATGTTCGTGTCCAAAAAGAGATGTGTTTGTTAGTGTAAATCGTTAAAGTGTGAAAATCGTTGTTTCTCCAGCTAGAAATGCGTTTTTTTTATACACATCAATAAAACCTACAATTCCAACCGATTGCGCTAATTCTTTCTTAATGGGTTGAACATTCATAATGACACCGCATTTTATCACTAGTTTCGGTTTTCCACTGATACAAAATTTCTCTAAAAATTTGGTTTTTGCGAGATTTTAAGCTATATAATCATCAATAAAATCTATAAATCCCATCGGTTTTCTCTAGTTTCTTAACAAAATGTCAAATTCCTGTGTACACAAGTATTTCTATCCAAAGTTTCATGTTCGCGTCCAGAAAGAGGTGTGTTTGTTGGTGTAAAGCGTTAAAGTGGAATAATCTTCGTTTCTCGAGCTAGAAATGCGTTTTTTTTTTTTTTTGTATATACATTAATAAAACCAACAAATTCCAAACGATTGTGCTAATTTTTACTGAATAGGTTTAACATTCACAATGAGACCGCATTTTATCACTCGTTTCGATTTTCCACTCATACAAAATTTTTTCTACGAATTTGGTTTTGCGAGATTTTAAGTTATATAATCATGAGTAAAACCTAAAAATCCCATCGGATTTCTCTAGTTTCTTTAAAAAATGTCAAATTCGTCTAAACACACGTATTTCTATCCAAACATTCATGTTCTCGTCCAGAAAGAGGTGTATTTGTTATTGTAAATCGTTAAAGTGGAAAAATCTTCTTTTCTCGAGCTAGAAATGCGTTGTTTGTATGTACATTAATAAAACCTACAAATTCCAAACGATTGTGCTACTTCTTACTGAATGGGTTTAACATTCACAATGAGACCGCATTTTATTACTCGTTTCGATTTTCCACCCATACAAAATTTCACCAAAAATTGATTTTTATGAGATTTTAAGCTATATCATCATGAATAAAATCTACAAATCCCATCGGATTTTTCTAGTTTCTTAAAAAGTGTCAAATTCGTGTGTATAACATATTTCTATCCAAAGACTCATATTCGCGTCCAGAAAGAGGTTTGCTTCTTAGTGTAAATCGATAAAGTGGAAAAATCGTCGTTTCTCGAGCTAGAAATGCGTTTTTTTGTATATACATTAATATAACCTACAAATTCCAAACGATTGTGCTAATTCTTTCTGAATGGGTTTAACATTCACAATGAGACCGCATTTTATTTCTCGTTTCCATTTTCCACTCATACAAAGTTACTCCAAAAATTTGGTTTTTGCGAGATTTTAAGCTATATATTCATGAATAAAATCTACAAATCCCATCAGACTTCTCTAGTCTCTTAATAAAATGTCCAAATCCTGTGAACACACGTATTTCTATCCAAAGTTTCATGTTCGCGTCCAGAAAAAGGTGTGTTTGCTAGTGTAAAGCGTTAAAGTGGAAAAATCTTGGTTTCTCCAGCTAGAAATGCGTTTTTTTTTTTTTTGTATATACATTAATAAAACCTACAAATTCCAACCGATTGTGCTAATTCTTTCTGAATGGGTTTAACATTCACAATGAGACCGCATTTTATCTCCTTTCGATTTTCCACTCATACAAAATTTCTCTAAAATATTTTGTTTTTGCGAGATTTTAAGCTATAAAATCAAGAAAAAAATCTACAAATCGCATCGGATTTCTCTACTTTCTTTAAAAAATGTCAAATTCGTGTGTACACACGTATTTCTATCCAAAGATTCATGTTCGCGTCCAGAGAGAGGTGCGTTTATTAGAGTTAATCGTTAATGTGGAAAAATCGTCGTTTCTCGAGCTAGAAATGCGTTTTTTTGTATATACATTAATAAAACCTACAAATTCCAACCGATTGTGCTAATTCCTTCTGAATGGGTTTAACATTCACAATGAGCCAGCATTTTATCACTCGTTTCGATTTTACGCTCTTACAAAATTCCTCTAAAAAATTCGTTTCGCAAGATTTTAAGCTACGTTATCAAGAATAAATCTACAAATCCCATCGGACTTCTCTAGTTTCTTAAAAAAATGTCAAATTCTTTTGTACACACGTATTTCTATCCAATGTTTCTTGTTCGCGTCGAGATATATATGGGTTTGCTAGTGAATCGTAAAAAGTGGTAAAATCGTCGTTTCTCGAGCTAGAAATGCGTTTTTTTTTTTTGTATATACATTAATAAAACCTACAAATTGAAACCGATTGTGCTAATTCTTTCTGAATGGGTTTAACATTCACAATGAGACCGCATTTTATCACTCGTTTCGATTTGCCACTCGTACAAAATTTCTCTAAAAATTTGGGTTTGCGAGATTTTAAGCTACATAATTATCAATAAAATCTATAAATACCATGGGACTTCTCTAGTTTCATAACAAAATGTCAAATTCGTGTGTACACACGTATCTCTATCCAAAGACTCATGTTCGCATCCAGAAAGATATGTGTTTGTTAGTGTAAATCGTTAAAGTGGGAAAATCGTTGTTTCTCGAGCTAGAAATGCGTTTTTTTTTTATATACACATCAATATAAACTACAAATTCCAAACGATTGTGCTAATTCTTTCTGAATGGGTTGAACATTCACAATGAGACCGCATTTTATCACTCGTTTCGATTTTCCACTCATACAAAATTTCTCTAAAAATTTGGTTTTTGCGAGATTTTAAGCTATATAATCATGAATAAAGTTTGCAAATCACATCGGACTTGTCTAGTTTCTTAAAAACATATCAAATTCTTGTGTACACACGTATTTCTATCCAAAGTTTCTTGTTCGCACCCAGAAAGAGGTGTGTTTGTTAAAGAAAATCGTTAAAGTGAAAAAATTCGTCGTTTCTCGGGCTAGAAATTCCTTTCTTTGCATATACATTAATAAAACCTACAAATTCCAACCGATTGTGCTACATCTTTCTGAATGTCTTTAACATTCTCAATGAGACCGCATTTTATCACTCTTTTCGATTTTCCACTCATACCAAATTTCTCTAAAAATTAGTTTTTTGCGAGATTTTAAGCCATAAAATCATGAATAAAATCTACAAATCCCACCGGATTTCTCTAGTTTCCTAAGAAAATGTCGAAATCGTGTGTACACACGTATTTCTGTCCAAAGATTCTTTTTCGCGTCCAGATACATATGCCTTTGCTAGTGAATAGTAAAAAGTGGAAAAATCGTCGTTTCTCGAGTTAGAAATGCGTTTTTTTTTTTGTTTATATATTAATAAAACCTACAAATTGAAACCGATTGTGCTAATTCTTTCTGAATGGGTTTAACATTCACAATGAGACCGCATTTCATCACTCGTTTCGATTTTCCACTCTTACAAAATTTTTCTACAAATTTGGTTTTGCGAGATTTTAAGTTATATAATCATGAGTAAAATCTAAAAATCCCATCGGATTTCTCTAGTTTCTTTGAAAAATGTCAAATTCGTCTGTACACACGTATTTCTATCCAAACATTCATGCTCTCGTCCAGTAAGAGGTGTGTTTGTTATTGTAAATCGTTAAAGTGGAAAAATCTTCTTTTCTCGAGCTAGAAATGCGTTTTTTGTATATACATTAATAAAACCTACAAATTCCAACCGATTGTGCTACTTCTTACTGAATGGGTTTAACATTCACAATGAGACCGCATTTTATTACTCGTTTCGATTTTCCACCCAGACAAAATTTCACCAAAAATTGATTTTTATGAGATTTTAAGCTATATAATCATGAATAAAATCTACAAATCCCATCGGATTTTTCTAGTTTCTTAAAAAATGTCAAATTCGTGTGTACAACATATTTCTATCCAAAGACTCATGTTCGCGTCCAGAAAGAGGTTTGTTTCTTAGTGCAAATCGTTAAAGTGGAAAAATCGTCGTTTCTCGAGCTAGAAATGCGTTTTTTTGTATATACATTAATATAACCTACAAATTCCAAACGATTGTGATAATTCTTTCTGAATGGGTTTTAACATTCACAATGAGACCGCATTTTATTTCTCGTTTCCATTTTCCACTCATACAAAGTTTCTCCAAAAATTTGGTTTTTTCGAGATTTTAAGCTATATATTCATGAATAAAATCTACAAATCCCATCGGACTTCTCTAGTCTCTTAATAAAATGTCCAAATCCTGTGAACACACGTATATCTATCCAAAGTTTCATGTTCGCGTCCAGAAAGAGGTGTGTTTGCTAGTGTAAAGCGTTAAAGTGGAAAAATCTTCGTTTCTCCAGCTAGCAATGCGTTTTTTTTTTTTGTATACACATTAATAAAACCTACAAATTCCAACCGATTGTGCTAATTCTTTCTGAATGGGTTTAACATTCACAATGAGACCGCATTTTATCACTCGTTTCGATTTGCCACTCATACAAAATTTCTCTAAAAATTTGGTTTTTGCGAGATTTTAAGCTATTTAATTAATATCAATAAAATCTATAAATCCAATCGGATTTCTCTAGTTTCTTAAAAAAATTTCAAATTCATTTGTATACACGTTTTTCTATCCAAAGATTCATGTTCGCGTCCAGAAAGAGATTTGTTTGTTAGTGTAAATCGTTAAAGTTGGAAAATCGTTGTTTCTCCAGCTACAAATGCGTTTTTTTATATACATTAATGAAACGTACAAAATCCAACCGATTGTGCTAATTCTTTCTGATTGTTTTTAACACTCACAATGACACCGCATTTTATCACTCGTTTCGATTTTCCACTCATACAAAATTTCTCTAAAAATTTGGTTTTTGCGAGATTTTAAGCTATATAATCATGAATAAAGTCTCCAAATCCCATCGGACTTCTCTAGTTTCTTAAAAACATGTCAAATTCTTGTGTACACACGTATTTCTATCCAAAGTTTCTTTTTCGCACCCAGAAAGATGTGTGTTTGTTAAAGAAAATCGTTAAAGTGGAAAAATCGTCGTTTCTCGGGCTAGAAATTCGTTTTTTTTTGTATATAGATTAATAAAACCTTCAAATTCCAACCGATTGTGCTACATCGTTCTGAATGTCTTTAACATTCTCAATGAGACCGCATTTTATCACTCTTTTCGATTTTCCACTCATACCAAATTTCTCTAAAAATTTGTTTTTTGCGAGATTTTAAGCCATAAAATCATAAATAAAATCTACAAATCCCATCGGATTTCTCTAGTTTCTTAAGAAAATGTCGAAATCTTGTGTACACACGTATTTCTGTCCAAAGATTCTTGTTCGCGTCCAGATATATTTGCGTTTGCTAGTGAATCGTAAAAAGTGGAAAAATCGTCGTTTCTCGAGTTAGATATGCGTTTTTTTTTTGTATATATATTAATAAAACCTACAAATTTAACCCGATTGTGCTAATTATTTCTGAATGGGTTTAACATTCACAATGAGACCGCATTTTATCACTCGTTTCAATTTGCCACTCATACAAATATTCTCTAAAAATTTAGTTTTGCGAGTTTTTAAGCTATATAACCATGAATAAAATTTACAAATCGCATCGGATTGCTCTACTTTCTTAAAAAAAATGTCAAATTCGTGTGTACACACGTATCTCTATCCAAAGACACATGTTCGCGTCCAGAAAGAGATGTGTTTGTTAGTGTAAATCGTTGAAGTGTGAAAATCGTTGTTTCTCCAGCTAGAAATGCGTTTTTTTATACACATCAATAAAACATACAAATTCCAACCGATTGTGCTAATTCTTTCTGAATGGGTTTAACATTCCCAATGAGACCGCATTTTATTATTCGTTTCGAATTTTCACTCATACTAAATGTCTCTAAATTTTGGTTTTTGCGAGATTTTAAGCTATATAATCATGAATAAAATCTACAAATCCCATCGGACTTCTCTAGTTTCTTTAAAAACTGTCAAAATCTCGTGAACACACTTATTTCTATCCAAAGTTACATGTTCGCGTCGAGAAAGAGGTGTGTTTGTTGGTGTAAAGCGTTAATGTGGAAAAATCTTCGTTTCTCGAGCTAGAAATGCGTTTTTTCTTTTTTGTATATATATTAATAAAACCTACAAATTCCAAACGATTGTGCTAATTCTTTCTGAATGGGTTTAACATTCACAATGAGACCGCATTTTATCACTCGTTTCGATTTTCCACTCATACAAAATTTTTCTACAATTTTGGTTTTGCGAGATTTTAAGCTATATAATAATGAATAAAATCTAAAAATCCCATCGGATTTCTCTAGTTTCTTTAAAAAATGTCAAATTCGTGTGTACACACGTGTTTCTATCCAAAGATTCATGTTCGCGTCCAGAAAGAGATGTGTTTGTTATTTTCAATCCTTAAAGTGGAAAAATCTTCTTTTCTCGAGCTAGAAATGCGTTTTTTGTATATACATTAATAAAACCTACAAATTCCAACCGATTGTGCTAATTCTTACTGAATGGGTTTAACATTCACAATGAGACCGCATTTTATTACTCGTTTCGATTTTCCACCCATACAAAATTTCACCAAAAATTGATTTTTATGAGATTTTAAGCTATATAATCATGAGTAAAATCTACAAATCCCATCGGATTTTTCTAGTTTCTTAAAAAATGTCAAATTCGTGTGTACACACATATTTCTATCCAAAGACTTATGTTAGCGTCCAGAAAGAGGTTTGTTTCTTAGTGTAAATCGTTAAAGTAGAAAAATCGTCGTTTCTCGAGCTAGAAATGAGTTTTTTTTGTATATACATTAATAAAACCTACAAATTCCAACCGATTGTGCTAATTCTTTCTGAATGGGTTTAACATTCACAATGAGACCGCATTATTCTCTCCTTTCGATTTTCCACTCATACAAAATTTCTCTAAAAATTTTTGTTTTTGCGAGATTTTAAGCTATATATTCAAGAATAAAATCTACAAATCGCATCGGATTTCTCTATTTTCTTAAAAAAATGTCAAATTCGTGTGTACACACGTATTTCTATCCAAAGATTCATGTTCGCTTCCAGAAAGAGGTGTGTTTATTAGAGTAAATCGTTAATGTGGAAAAATCATCGTTTCTCGAGATGGAAATGCGTTTTTTTTTGTATATACATTATTAAAACCTACAAATTCCAACCGATTGTGCTAATTCCTTCTGAGTGGGTTTAACATTCACAATGAGCCAGCATTTTATCCCTCGTTTCGATTTTCCACTCTTACAAAATTCCTCTAAAAATTTGGTTTTGCAAGATTTTAAGCTACATAATCAAGAATAAATCTACAAATCCCTTCAGACTTCTTTAGTTTCTTAAAAAAATGTCAAATTCTTTTGTACACACGTATTTCTATCCAAAGTTTCTTGTTCGCGTCCAGATATATATGCGTTTGCTAGTGAATCGTAAAAAGTGGAAAAATCGTCGTTTCTCGAGCTAGAAATGCGTTTTTTTTTATATACATTAATAAAACCTACAAATTGAAACCGATTGTGCTAATTCTTTCTGAATGGGTTTAACATTCGAAATGAGACCGCATTTTATCACTCGTTTCGATTTGCCACTCATACAAAATTTCTTTAAAAATTTGTTTTTTGCGAGATTTTAAGCTATATAATCATGAAGAAAATCTACAAATCCCATCGGATTTCCCTACTTTCTTAAAAAAAATGTCAAATTCGTGTGTACACACGTATCTCTATCCAAAGATTCATGTTCGCGTCCAGAAAGAGATGTGTTTTTAGTGTAAGTCGTTAAAGTTGGAAAATCGTTGTTTCTCGAGCTAGAAATGCGTTTTTTTATATACACATCAATAAAACCTACAAATTCCAACCGATTGTGCTAATTCTTTCTGAATGGGTTGAACATTCACAATGAGACCGCATTTTATCTCTCGTTTCGATTTTCCACAGATAGAAAATTTCTCTAAAATTTTGGTTTTAGCGAGATTTTAAGCTATATAATTATCAATAAAATCTATAAATCCGATCGGATTTCTCTAGTTTCTTAAAAAAATGTCAAATTCATGTGTACACACGTTTTTCTATCCAAAGATTCAAGTTCGCGTCCAGAAAGATATTTGTTTGTTAGTGTAAATGGTTAAAGTTGGAAAATCGTTTTTTTCTACAGCTAGAAATGCGTTTTTTTATATATACATTAATGAAACCCACAAATTCCAACCGATTGTGCTAATTCTTTCTGATTGTTTTTAACATTCACAATGACACCGCATTTTATCACTCGTTTCGATTTTCCACTCATACAAAATTTCTCTAAAAATTTTGTTTTTGCGAGATTTTAAGCTATATAATCATGAATAAAATCTACAAATCCCATCGGATTTCTCTAGTTTCTTAAAAAAATGTCAAATTCGTGTGTACACACGTATTTCTAACCAAAATTTCTTCTCTACTGCAGTATTTGTTCCGCTATGCTTTAACATCTGAAGGAGAGCCAACATATTTCAAGCGCTTTTTGTGCTACTAACATTAACTCATCTGCCTCCACTGTAACGAAAATTGTTACTTATGCCAATCTTCCTCTCGATAAAAACCTAATGCAGGTTGAGCATAAAGTATAAGGCGCGCAAATAGTGTAAAATATTGCTGTCTTATTACAAAGTTTATGTTTGTATTAGGTAGGAACGGTTCATCTATGGAACCGCCAAAATAGGAACCAATTAAGGCCGAATTCGATCCCCGAAAATATATAATTCATCATTATAGATATTAAAAATTACAGGAAAAGCCCAAAAACATGTACACGCAATGCTCCACTTCCGCGAAATTACAGTCTGTAGTTTGGACAGTGACGGCATTATATCCTGGGTTTGAGCTCCGAAAATGTATAATTCTTAATTAGAGACATAAAAAATTGCAGGAAAAATCTAAAAACTTGTATCGACATTGCACATCTTCTGCCAAATTACAGTCTCTTGTTTGGACAAAGTGACGGCAATATATCCTGAGTTCGAATACCGAAAGTGTAGGCTATAATTGTTTATTAGAGGCATAAAAATTTCCAGGAAAAATCTAAAAACTTGTACACACTGCTCGACCTCCGCCAAATTACAGTCTGTAGTTTGGACCCAGTGACGGCATTATTTCCCTTGTTTGAGCCCCGAAAACTTATAATTTTTTATTAAAGGAATAAAACGTTTCAGGAAAAACTAAAAACTTGTATACACAATGCAAATCTTCCGCCACATTACAGTCTGTAGTTTTAATCCAATGACGGAATTACTTCTTGAGTTCGAGTCCTGAAAATGTATAATTGCTTATTGTAGGAATAAAGAATTGCAGGAAAAATCTAAACTTGTATACATAATGAACCCCTCCGTTTAATATCGGACTATAGTTTGAACCTAGTGAGCGTGTTATCTCCTTAGTTCGAGCCCCTCAAAATTAAAATTCATTAATGTGAGTATGAAGGACTTGCTGGAAAATCGAAATCTAAAAAAAAACTTACATATTGAACCCCTTCCGCTAAATTTCAGTCGTCACTGTCTTCTCAGTCATTGTTTTATTCTCACTCTTTTCTTTCCTTCATGAACTGAACTTTGAGACGAGACAGAGGGAAGGCAGAGGGCAGAGAAGGCACAAAAATGACAGAGTGAACTGAGTGTACAGAGAGTGGACTAAAATACAGAGAGTGGACTGAGAGTACAAGAAAGTGGACTGTGAGTAGGCCTACAGAGAGTGGAATGAAAGGACAGGCAGTGGACTGAGAGAAGAGAAAGTGGTCTGAGAGGAAAGAGAGTAGACTGAGAGGATAGATGGAGCACTGTGGGGGTAGCGAGGGAACTAAAAGAAAAGAGAGGGACCAGAGAGTGAACTGAGAGAAGAGAGAGTGGACAGAGAGGATAGAGTTGACTGAGAGAACAGAGAGTGTACTGAGAGCACAGAGTGTGGACTCAGAGGACAGAGTGAAGACAGAGAGTGGACTGAGAAGACAAAGAGTGGACTGATAGGATATAGAGTGAACAGAGAGTGATCTGAGAGAACAGGGAAGGGACAGAGAGTATAGTGAGGTGAGAGTGGACTGAGAGAACAGAGTGGGGTGAAAAACTAGAGTGGATTGAGTGTACAGTGAGTGAACTGAGAGGACAGAGAGTGGACTGAGAGGATAGAGAGAAGACTGAGAATGAACTGGGGAAACTGCGAGTCAGAATTCTTTCCTCTGAGTCCTCTCTGTGCTCACTCACTGTAATTTCAGTTTCGGTACTCTCTCTTTGATATTGGTCCACTCTGTTTCCTTTCCCTTTTCTACTACCTCAGTTCTCTCTCACTCTCCTCTCGGTCCAATCTGCGTCTTCTCAGTTCACTCTTTTTCTCCTCAGCCCACTCCATCCTCTCAGTTTTCTTTGTATCACTTTCCGTCCTTTCAATCCACACAATGTACTCTCAATTCACTCTCTGTAATCTCTGCCCCTTCTCTGTCCTCTCAGTCCACTCTCTGTTCTCTCAATATGCTCAACATTCTCTGTGTCCACTCTCTTTTCTCTCAGTTCACTCTCTGTTCTCTTAGCTCATTCCCATTCCTCTTCTTCATTCCCTATCCTCTCAGTCCACTCCCTATCCTCTCAGGCTACACACTGTTGTCTGAGTCCTCTCCCTGTCGTCTCCGTCCACACTGTCCCTTCATTCCATTCTCTGCCCCTCAGTCTACTCTCTGTACTCTCAATTCACTCTCTGTAATCTCTGTCCACTTTCTGTCCTCTCAGTCCACTTCCTTTCCTCTCAGTCTACTCTCTGTCCTCTCAGTCCACTCTCTGGTCTCTCAGTCTACTCACCATCCTCGCTCTCCACCTTCTTGTCACTCAGTTCAGTCTCTGTTCCCTCTGTTCTCTTAGCTTACTCCCTATCCCACAGTGCTCTATCTATCCTCCCAGGCTCCTCTCTGTCCTGTCAGTCCACTGTCATTCCTCTCAGTCAACTATCTTCTCTCAGTTCACTCTCTGTACTCTCAGATCATTCTCTGTCCTCTCAATCCACTCTCTGTACTCTAATTCCAGTCTCTGTTCTCTCAGTCCTTGCAAAAGTTTCTACAGCTATAGGACATTTGTCACAGCGTTATATCAACATACCAACAACACCTAAAGGAACGGCAAGGGTTAAGCACGGATTTTATACGATTTGGCGTTTTCCTAACTATATAAATGCAATTGACTGAACACATGTGGAAATACAATCACCAGGTGGAGGAGATGCAGAAATCTTCAGAAATCGAAAGGAATTTTTTTTCAATTAATGTGCAAACTGTGTCTGATTCTTCCTTGTTGATTCGAGACATTGTGGCTAGGTGGCCAGGCTCATCTCATGACCCACATATTTTTAATTCTTCAATAATTAAGAGGCGATTTAAAGATGGAGAATTTGGTGCAGCCATTCTAGTTGGAGATAGTGGATATGCTGTACAAAATTATCTCATTACACCACTGACAATTTACACACACGCCAGAGGAACAACTTTTTCAGGAGGCCATCATAAGGACTAGAAGTCCAGTAGAGAGAGTTATGGGGTATAGAAAAGAAGATTTCCTGTTAAAAAATGTTATGTTTTATTTAACGACGCTCGCAACTGCAGAGGTTATATCAGCGTCGCCGGATGTGCCGGAATTTTGTCCCGCAGGAGTTCTTTTACATGCCAGTAAATCTACTGACATGAGCCTGTCGCATTTAAGCACACTTAAATGCCATCGACCTGGCACGGGATCGAACCCGCAACCTTGGGCATAGAAGGCCAGCGCTATACCAACTCGCCAACCAGGTCGACAAGATTTCCTGTTTTAGCTACTGGAATCAGACTAAAATTCGACAGAATTCAAAGTGTAATTGCGGCAACAGCTATTTTACACAATATAGGTTGCAATGAGAATGAAAATATACCTCCTGTTACTGATGACCAGTTGGATGCCATTAACGCTGTGCATAACTTCCCTCAAGCAACTAACAACCTCCCAAATGTAGCAGAAAATAATGTCAGGCGAAACCACCTTATCCATCAGTACTTCCATGATTTGTTGGTGAACCAGTGAAGGAAGAGATTAAATTAACATAAAATAAGTTTCATTCACTCAGTACATGTAACATTGTTTATTATTCATGTTAAACTTGCATATTTTCAAAAGTATATTATAACTTTACTTCACTGGAAATTAAGCATTACCAACACCTTATCCATCAGTACGTTCATGACTAAAATTTGTTTGTGAATCAGTGAAACAAAGGGATGAAATTAACATAAAGTAAGTTTCAGTCACTGTAGTACATGTAACATTGTTTATTATTCATGTTAAACTTGGATATTTTCAAAAGTATATATTATAACTTTACTTCACTGAAAATTAAGCAGTACCAGTAATTTACACCATACCTAATTATTAATCCTAAAATTGTTATTTTTTTAAACCTGACTTATTATCTTGTGTGGTGTAGCTTTAGATGCAACACAACCTCTCTAATATAGAATCTAATGATGACCTGACTTAACTGTAACTGTGTTGTATAAAATATTACTACTGATACACAAACATTTTAACACATTATAGTGTAGTCACAATTTATGTAAAAATTTCACTTTATTTTAATTACGCAGTGATGTTACAAGTTGATATATATCTGCATTTGTATCAAAATTATATCAATGTCGGATTTCAATGACAGAACGTAACTAATTACTTGAAGTATGCAGTGTGTTTATTTTCTAACATATAAGAAATTAGCTCGAGGGAATATACTGTATATTTCATATTGTGTTCATGTCTATTAAAATAATTAGAAATGAAACTAACAATTGATTTATGAACACTTTGATGTCATGTTATAATTAGGCCTAGGCCTACTGTTTTTTTTCTTATGTATTATTACTATATTATAAATAAGCCATATATAAATTATGTTATAGGTGTTAACATGCAATAAATTTCGTTTTTCAATTGGAATTAAGTTAAACTACCTACTGATTAACTTGTTATTCAATTACTTAAGAAGCCACATATATTTAAATATCTTCTGTTTTAAGTAGCATGATAACCTGATGTGATATGTTGATTATGGTATTATTAATACAGTGAATGATATAAACCGAATGGCTTTATGAAAATATCAAAATGACATCATAACATATGAGGACCACTAAAAACTACTACAAAACTAAAGTTATCAATACTGTCTTTAAATATATAAGTTACCGGTACCTAAAGTGATTTAATACATTAGATTAAATTTTTTAATTTAAATAAAAAAGAACATATAGACTTGAACAAAATAAACACCATAACTACATCAAAATCTTGTGATTTCAGTTAGCTGTTTGTTTCAAGGTCCAATTCCCTATTCCTAACATCAAGTTCAAGAATTCTTCTTTTCATCCCAAGATCAAACTCCTTATTTTTTATATAAAGTTTTGTGAGTTTCATCTTCACTGTATGTTCTTCTTTCATAATATATGTTACCGGCACTTTAAATTCATGCTCCATCCTTTGGAATTGAATTTGATCCTCTATTGCTTGTTTTTGTAACTGCAGAACTTGTTTTTCTTGCCATAATGCCATAAGTTTCTTTCCTGCCAATAAACTGTCTTGTGATGGCCTTTTCTTCTTTACTAGGAGTGGAGTGGAAGTAGGTTTCCTTAGGTCCCTAATACTGAATTGACTGCTACATGGAATGGCTTCTACTTCATTAATTTGTATATTATCCAGAGATACTATTATAGTGGTATATCTTCAGTTACCTGATCAGTGGGATTTGAATTGTCACCTGCGACAAATGCTTGGGATTCAGAAGCTACAGACTTGTATAGATTCACAGATGAAAAGGGAATTACATTGGAATTTTGAATTGATTGGATTTGAGGAGGAAATTGTGCTTTTCCATTGTTTGCAGATGGGTGCTTCCACAGATGCGAGTAGTAATAACTGGCCAGTACAATCTGAGTCACATACAGATGGTAGCCCCTCAAGTTGTATTGTGTCAATTAATCTCTTTTATTTTAATATAAGTTATTATTAAGTTCGGTTGATTTGGGTCTCCACCTGCACCTATGTGTATTTTTTATCTTCGGAAAATCTCCTTTTACAGGTGTTTTTGAGGTTTTCATACTTCCCCTTTAATATCTTCCAATCTCTTACCGTACTACAGTTCCACTAATTTCATTGAAACTTTTTGCTAGCTCTTGCCAAGCTTTTTCTGTCCTTTAAAGATGTACTATCGGTTTGCTTACATTCTAATATATCTTTATTTGGACTAACTAAAGAGAGCAGTAAATCAATTTCTACTGGACTAAAATTCTTACTTTTTTTTCCTGAATTCTCCATTTCTGAACACAGGACCTTACAGTGTACGTTAATCAGCTTATGATAATCTGATCAAAATTCATAATGGACGATGAACCAATCACACAGTGCAACCAACCGTTTACTGAAATAAAAATAATACAAGAGGATGACACCTATTATGAATATTTAGGCCCTGGGTTTAGGGCACTGGAAAACTGGACAGAGCAAATGTTGGCACCCTAACCTCTTTCTTTAGCTTCATCCATTCTATTACCAAACAAAATGTGAAACAATAATTGTACCAATTCACCAAACAAAAAGCTGTTTTTATTACATTATTTATAAACATTCATTTTTATTGAGCATGTATTTAACAATTATTTCAACATCCTACCTTAAAATACTTTCTCTTGCTCTGGGTATTTGCCCATTCTAGCCAATTATAAACTAGGGCCTGTGAATATTACATAAATAGATTAGATCACATACTACAATGTTAAAAATAAAAGCAATTTCCCTTAGAATTATCATGATCCTGGGTACATCAGGTAGGCCTAATTTAGTGGGTTATCGAACACATTAAAAAGCTGGAAGTTGTCTTCTTGAAATTAATTAAGATTGATTTTCGGAGGGAAAGGAATAAACTAACGGAAATTATTTTTATATTAAAATGGATCCACATATGCCATCAGATAATGCACATTAACACAAGACACAAGTTATTGTACGATCTTGCCATCATAGAAAGGTGGAATCGAGAATGCTTTCCAATAAATTCAAGAAAACTACTGATTAAATGATAGATAACACTTCACATGGATATAAATTATTTATTTATTTGTGAAACTAGTAGATGCATTCCTTCTTTATTTGCGTTGATTTGATTATAGGATTAATTCTCTGTAAACAGCTGACATGTTGACGCGCCATCAGTAATCAAGTTAAGCCTGGTTCAGACGGTGCGTGTTTCTGTGATGGATTCCAAGGTGGCTAGCAGGCCGGGTGCCGCACAGTGGTTCATTTTCCCAATTTCTTGGCCAAAACCTCTAGAGATGTTTGAATTAATTTGAACGTAACAAAGTCGAAACATATCGTAAAAGTAACATAATTAAGAATTAAATATCGACTAAATTCACATAAATAGCTATAGTAACTGCTTTTTGGCGTGGATGATCATTTCATTGCTTCTTAGAATATTCAAAGTTATAGTCTATTTTATCTATATATGCATATATGTATATATTATATGTATAATATGTGTATAGTACAGTAATTCTTTCACTCACTAGCATCAAAGTGTGCGGAGATAAGGGAGTCATCTTCATCAGGGGCCTGAGTGGACACATCTAAATGTGTAGATGCATCTGGAGCTGACAGAAGTTATATTACACCTGCCCACATACGCTTCAGTTTCTTTCTTGGGACTTTCAATATTATTTATGAAGTATGGTCCAACAATGCCTGCAGATCAGTTTCAGCAGACTTTTCTGTTTTTTGAATGGCATTGGTATCGGGATAGCACGTCTTTTGTGTTCTGTATTGCTGGAAAATGTAAGCGTTGGATTTTTAGCCTCGGACCTAATCTGGTTAGACTGGAATTTTGTTAATATTACTTCAACTAGAATGGACAATGCTTTTACTCCAGATAAAGGTATACAACGCTCTGAACTTAATTTAAAAGCTTTGCTGAATTTTGACGTACTGGTTGGTGTTGAAAATTGTACATCTTGTATTGGAACAGCAGTATAAATCTCTCCTGCTTCACGAAGACTCATTTGTGTGGCATATGCGAGTTCAGAAGGACCTACGTTTCGTCTCAATCCCTGTGCTTTTCGTCTTTTATACCGTTCACCACTTTACTAAATTCTAGTAATGGACGCTCGACTCTCTGTTGTGTTTCAGTAACGCATATTGGAAAACTCGTAGATTTTCAAGCCATTTCTTATTCTGTGGTAGGAATCTTTCAACTGTCCTACTTGACAGTTGCCATCTGGTTTTAAAATTATATATTAAATGTTTTAATACATTCTTTAGTTCATCGGATGATGTTGCAGGGGAATCGGTTATGATTCTAATGCGTTCTCTTAAATAATCATAATTTTCTTCAAAATTAAATGATGAACGTACTGTAGTATAGTAAACAATTCACGCCTAGTGAGGTTTATGTGATGACTTTCATACCCTGAAAGGAATTACAGAAATAATTAAAATTTTAATAAATTGATGAAGGATTAATATACGACACAACAATTTTTGTGGCAACGTATTTCATAGGTAAGCAAAATGAAATAATGCACAAGAAAGCTAAAGGTTTTACTTATTCTTCGACATTGGAACCAAGTCTCTCGATATATTTCTTTCATCGTGACACTTTTCAGTACACCTCGTTCATAAAACTCCGTTTTTTGGGCGCATAACCACCTGCGCACGGCTGATTTCACTTCTTCATCCGAACCGAAGCATTGTCCTCCTAGGAATTTCTTCATTGTTCCGAAGAGGTGAAAGATGGTGCAAGGTCTGGACTGTAGGATGGGTGATTGCCGCCTTAATGATGCCTCTGACATTGGGTGGTGTTTCAGCGGTCACCGGTCGGGCGGAACGCTCTTCGTCGGCGGACTTCTTCGAAGAATCTGCACCACCTGGAGATGTTGCTATGGTCCAGACAATCAAGCGCCACACACCTCCAATATTTCCCTGTGGATTTCACTCCAATGTTTTGTTTTTCGCAATAAAAATGACTGCACCTCGCTGCCCTTCACAAGTGAACGATCGTAGAAAACGCGTCATTTTTACTCAATAGTTACAGCTCATTTCGCCAGGGTGACATCCGATCGAATCATTGCTGTATGTAGTGCAAGATTTAAACTAACTATCTGCCAAATTTGAACGTCCTAATCAGAATAGTATTCCGTTAGATAATTGTTGTGAGTTACCTTCCGATCTTCCCTTGTATTACAACGCAAAGACGCTGTGCGCACTTCAAAACTAAATTCGAGCTAGTGGGCCCAGTGGCAGTTGGGGGCAGACTTTCTTTATTGGTACATGAAAAGCATCCACATAGGTATGATTTGTAATGAGAAACTTGACAGGACCTCGCAGGACCGATAACTTTTAACCTCCGTGAATCCGCCGCTTTCACATTTTCAACAACAATCAACGTGATTATATTATTTAATATCTAAACGCCGTTAGTTAACTAAATAATTAATTAAAACTATGGTAAAATATTCTACACACTTCCAGGAATCGAATCCATGCTTCAGTATTTAGTTTCACACTTATATAACTTTTTTATAACACTTCAAAAACGACCTTCCTTTCATCACGCAAACTCAGCAACTGCACTGTCCAAGAGCGACGCATTTTCAGCCACGTATTTACAAGCACAGGACTGGAGATGGGAGATAAGATATACGATGTCTACATGCCCTGTCCTTCCTCTTCAACTTAAGACAACAACCAACCCTCCCCTATATGTTTCAGTTTTGGAGTTTTGGCCAGGAATTCGGGAAAATGAACCACTGTGTGCCGTGGTGGCTACGGTGCTGTGTTCCGTGGTGGCTGCGGTGATGGTTTTCGTTCACACGGAGCGAGCTGCCTTGCATGCTGGATCCAAAGAGTTTGAAGTATTACAGACTCTTTGGCTGGATCCCAGTTTGGAAGTTGGAGACAAAGAGTTTGTAATACAAACTCTTTGGTTGGAGATGCTGGCACGGAACGATTTGCAAACATCAAATTTAATATGGAAGCTGTATGTGAAGCTGTACGAAGAAGACGTTTAGCTGCCTTTGCTGTTTTGCTAGCTTTGAACGCTGAGGAGACGGATCAAATTAAAAAGAGTAGAATGTGGAGCCGAAAATGGTTACTGCGTAGAAATACGGGCCAAGATGTCTTAACAATGTTGTTTGTATAGCATGTAAACATGTTTCGTCTCTGTACGCCTCAATTAAAGTTCTGACTTGATTTTTGATCCAACCGTAGGAATTCATAATCAAAATTTTCGACTTGCTCTCTTAAGGAGAGAGGATGGTATTTTTCAAAACCTTTTTCCTATTTCGTGTAAATTATTAATTTTTTGTATGTAGAGAGCTCATAGCTGTGGCAACTCAACCAAATAAAAATATTTTGAAAAAAAAAAAAATTATTTGGGGGCCCAAATTTGAAAAAAAAAATATACCCAATGCAGGATTGTACTAAAACCGATATATCTAAACCGTTTTTAAAGATAGATTCAAACAGTTTTTGCAATGTATTTGCAAAAGTATGTTCTACAAACTGTCTGTAACAGAATTTTGATATTAGTCCCTACGTTGGTAAAATAAACAATTAAAATTGAATAACAATTTTCTGATTTCCTTTCTTGCAAACAAACGCACGTATTTTTTAAATGAAATCAGTTAACAAAATTCTGTTACAGAGAAAAGTTTCCTAATAGTCTAAAGAATGTGTGTTCTAAATATCATGCATGTATCTTAGTAGTTCAGAAATTATATTCATTTAGTCTGGCAATGTAGCAAAAAAAATGAAGTTACTGGAAACCAATAAAAGCGGGCGTGTGATTTAAAAATCCATAGCGCAGGAAGTTTAAAAATGACGTCTCAACATCCGATAAGAGCACAAATACCCAAAAAATGTTATGCAATGTACTCCACACATATCAAAGGGTATTTTAAAGAAAAAAACAATTTTTTGAAAATTTAATTTACCGGAAACAACAATAAAAGTGGGCGAGTGATTTAAAAATCCATAATGCAGGAAGTTTAATAATGGCGATCCACACATATCACAGAGTATTTTAAAGAATTTTTTTTGAAAATTTAGTAATTTTTCACAAAAAATACCATCCTCTCTCCTTAAAATAGTAGCTTCTGCAACCTTCCCGAGGTTGATCCACACTGTTGTTTTCGCGCTCCCAAGGTCCCAGAACGGTCTAGATAACACTCATGATAAATAAGAAACTAACCATAAGTGGAAAACAACTAAAATTCTACATTAACAATAGTAAATGTTGTAACAAAGCAATTAAACAAGAAGTTTATTTAAAACACTAAAGTTCTATATTTGATTATTCTATCCTTAGAAACTAAGAAATACATAAAAATAAAAAGATTTAGTTGAAGAACAACTATTTTCGTAACACTGAACCAGCACAGAAGCACGCAGGAAAAATAGCAAGGAACCTACCCTCGAAATCCAGCAAGCTAGCCATCCACGGAGCCACCAGAGCGCATTATTAACGGTGAGTGACCACGCAGGCGGCCCATCCGCGCAGCCACCTTGGAATCCATCACAGAAACACGCACCGTCTGAACCGGGCTTTATTGTTCAATGTAGCCAACACATGAGAAGCCATGAGCATCTAGTCCAACATTAGTTTAAACGGGTGGGCTGCCAGATATTTATGGAGAAAATGGAAGCATGTTTAAACTGAATAGTAAAGTTGAACGGGTTTAATTTAGCCCAAGTTTAACTAACTTAGGAGAAAACTGCCCTAAACGATGCAATATAACTGCCGCCATTTGTTATGTTGAGTCTCAGCTATTGTGAAATGTACCTGCTAAAACGGTTTAAGTACATGTTACTACTAGAGCTCTAGCTTTATCTATGGTGTGGTAGCTCCTTTACTTGTCTGTGTCTTGCGCATGCGCAGTGTCCCGTCATTGGACTTGAAAAATTTCTTGTGGGACACTAATGGCCGTGTGCACCATTCTCGATCATCTAGCCCGTTTATCAGCAATCACGGAAACATGGTCAATTCTTGACAATGATCAAGTTACAGATGCGGTGCACCGACATTTTCCCTCGATCAACTCATTACCGTCAGCTGACGGTACGCTCGCTTGAGAAGAATCATCTGAGCGCTAGGTAACCGCGTATAAAACAGCGAACGAACGCACTCTGTCAATTATCGCTTCGTTTTTGTTTGTCGCCTTGTCGGACTGTTTCAAACATCGTCATAGGTTTCAAAACAAGTTTCATGGAAGAAAAAAAGAAAAGAGCACCGAACTTCTCACAGTTCGAAGTGGGAATTCTTTTAGAACTCGTCGGCAATTCGGCATCTATATTAGAAAATAAAAGTACTGACGGAAGTTCTCTAAGAGAAAAGCAGGCTACCTGGTTGGATTTAACCTCACAATTCAACGCTGTTCCAGGTGAGTTATACGTGTTTACATAATTTATACAGTGGTTATTTCATACTTTTGATAATAATTGGGAAAATTTTAGTATACGGATACCTCACTGACAATTATCTTGAAATAGGCTACTAAAAAGAGCAGATTTGTATGTATTTGTCGAATTCTCATCATCTTGCTTACGAAGGGACATTGCAGAGCCAATAATTTATTTGGGAAAATTTCAGTATACGGATACCTCACTAAAAAAAAAAAAAAAAAAAAAAAAAAAAAAAAAAAAAAAAGGCAATTCATCTGTGTATGTCGAATACGCATCATCATGCATACGAAAAGGAAGTTTTTAGTGCCAATTTATTTTGTGTGCATGAGATTGGAATTTTGGAGTAAGAGGGAAAGGAAAGTATCCTTGTTCTGAAATTTATCCATTTATTTTGTGTTCACAAGGTTGGAATTTTGGAGTAAGAGGGAAAGGAAGGTATCCGTGTAATTTCTCTTAATTCAAGCGTCAATAGCCTTATTGTCCAAAACGTCATGTAGGTCCTAATAGTTTGAAACTGCAAATCTATAGCTAATAAGTGATAATCTCGCATTCCACAAAATGGTCATTTAGTTTTACTATATTATTACCAGCATATAATAACTACTTTATTATTAAATTGGACAGTTAGGCCTAAATAATATTTTGTCCTCAAGTAAAGTCCCCAGAAACATATATAAAATATTAGTCTATTTTTACAAAAAAAATACATATATTTTTATTATTCATCTGCAAACTTGCAGAGACATATCACTTTTTAGCCATCGATATATTATTAGACCTCCCTGTGAAAACTGTTGGGTAGTGTAAGGAGTGATTAAATGAAATTGAAGATTAGACAGAAGTGAATAAAATAAATTTATTGCAATTTATATCAGTGTTCAATATCATAATCAAGTAGTATTATAATTTTAAAAAATTCCAGCGGTCTACATTAATACAAATGAACATGACAGTTATCTGATAAATTAAATAATTTACATCAATTGAACATAATATGTAATAGGTAAATAGCCTATTTACAGTGAGGTCAGTATTAAACTATTTTGAACTACTTTTTACTTCACAAAAACACACAAAAAAACATATTTTTTTAACAATTTTCTCTTTTTTTTTATTAATACAGAGTTGCCGAGTTAAAATTCTGAAAAAGCTGAAATTCATGTTAAAAACAACAAAAATAAGCTGACACCATTAATTATTATTTTCATAAGATAAAATAAGTAAATACATTACCATGCATACAATAACAAACTATTCAGCATTTGAAATGTAAAACACACAACAAATACAGCCAGATTGCTATGAATTATTTTTATTATACTCTTCAGTGTGGTACATCTGACTTTATTAAAATATTTTTTGTCAAACACTTGTTCAGGGCACTTTCCAACATAGTTTAATTTGCAACATGCAATGGAAGAGAGAGTTCTGAGTTTCATTTTGTCGTTTCTATAAAAATGTGTATTGAAAACTTAAATAAACCGATTAATACAAAATAGACATTGGCACAGCAATTGTGACAAAAGCTGACAACAGATATGAACTGACAAGCTGACAAACTTTAGAAAATGCTGGTCAGTTTTAAAACCTGACACTTGGCAAAACTGTTAATAAAATACACCAAACCTAAGTTAAGCTGAGCAAACCTAAACTAAAGTGACAAGCCAGGCTTTGCTGTACAGTGAGAGTATATTTCCAAAAAAAATTTCACATTCTTTTTGTAAAACAGCAATTAAATCGAGGTTTTGCAGAAAAAAAAAAAGTTACGAAATCCAGTACTGACCTCGTTGTAAATAATGAATATGTAATATAATGTGGAGTTATTGGAAGCTGTGATAAGTAAAATAAAATTACACAATTTCCTTTCTTTCTAAAATTAAATAAGCTTATGCAGGGTCCCCTACAAAGTTTGAAGTATATTGTACTTATGGTTGAAAATTATACATTAATAGAGACTGTGAATACATTTAACCCACATTTTCTATATAGCAGCATAATTATTAACATGGTTTTTACATATTTATGTTTCTTTATGTTTTAGGTGTAACAAAAAGGTCTACACAAAATCTAAAAGTATGCTATGAGAATTTAAAAAGACGTCTACGCAAAGACCTTGCAGATGAGAAAGTAGAGACATATAAGACTGGCGGAGGAAAAAAGAACATTAAAACCACAAACATTGACCCTATGTATCAGCTACTGTAATACAGGACATCACACAGAGAGTAAATGTACAGACACCAGTCGATATGGTATCGCCTAATATCTTCCAAGAAAAGGAAGTGGCACACTCCAAGACCCCAGCCAGCTCCAAGCAGTACCAATGGAATCGTCGTCGGATGCCTCAAAAACCAAAACCTTCATGTGATGCTGTAGCTGACACCTTTAAAAAAAGAATAAGTGTACTGGAAAATCAATTACGAATGATGGAGGAAGAACATCTAAAAGAAATTAGGATAAAAAACTTAAAAATTTCAGTGTTATGACAGAAACTAAAATACTGGAAAAAAAAAAAATTCTGTTAATTGAAATGCCTACCACTGTCTCTTCCCGTTTTCAACTGGGTCATTCCGTGTCATTTCAACCAATATTCTTTCAAAATGTCACCCACCATCTCAGATCATCTTCGTATTAGGTGAACATGTTTGCTTACCTGAGATGTGAACATAACCAAAATATTTGTTTTACCTGTAGCACCATTTCTTTGTTATAGCTTCATGAAAATATAAAAATTGCATATATGTCACAAACACGGTTTATAAGGTACTCCAGAAACAAAAATTGCTGCAAAAATGGAATAATTGTACTTGATTCTTGTATGTAATTGTTTGTTTGTTATTGAAGATTTTGAAATTACTATTGATATGAAATTATAATTGTTTGCTTTCTTTTACACACACGCACACACACATTATAACACTTTCCATGGATTTGGGCCAAATGGTTAATCCGTTTCAGTATCAGTTATCAGTAGTTGTTTCAATGGTCGTTCCTAATGTCTTGTTCCCCAAGGTTGGAAATTTTTCATTATTCTTGGGAGACAATGTCGTGGCATCCATTGGATGTGTTCAAACCAGTTATTTTTGTATTTAATCCAGCACTGATGTAACTTTCAGTTACTGGTAATTTAAAATTTGTTTATTAGCCTTGTGATCTAACAAAATAGCTATACTGCGCAGTTTTTCTCATGAACTTCATTTCAGCCGCTCTAATTCTTGATTTATCAGATGTTTCTAGAGTCCATATGTCACTGCCATACATTAACATTGGAAGTGCCAAATTGTTACAAATTTTACTCTAGTAGGTACTCCTTGAAAATTTTGTAGGTTAAAAAATATTATTTGAGTCCTGTTATTTTTAGGAACTTTGAGATGTAATTTTTTTCATTCTCATGAGACAGTAAACATCCTAAATAGTTAAATGACTTTGTTTGCTCAGTGATTTTATTATTAGTAACTATTTCACTTCTTACTGGTTCTTGGCCTATGAATGTCATCATTTTTGTTTTTTATGGTAGAAATTGCCATTTCATAAGCTTGTATAACTTTATTCAGTTTATGCGCTGCTATTTGTAAAATATATATATATATGTGTGTGTGTGTGTGTGTGCGCGCGTATTTTAACTGTATATACTTACAGCCTTAGACACAAAAAATGACAGATCTCCTGTAGTGTGAATTTGTCTAAGTCCATTTTGGACAGCACTTGGTTTACACGACTAGGGAAAGGATATTTATTTTGCACTTAATTTATTATTTGAATATATCTTCCTTATAACACATATATCTTCATAACACCTATAAACAGACAAATAAAAGCAACTAACAAAACAAAGAAGAAAAAGAGCGGAGTCATGCATAAGAAATTTCTTCATGTGTTAACCTAAGCTCTCATTGAATCAATTGAAGTCTTCCGAAGGGGACTTTGTATGGCGGCCCATCATTTTTTGTGTCTAAGGTTGTACATGATACATCATAATAAAGTCTAAATGTGGAGCAACATAGCTTTTAGAACCACTACATATCTGATACAAACAAAAATAGACATTTATAATTGTACCCCGGGTCCAAGTTTAGTAATATAATTTTCACACAAATGTTTGACATTTTATTTCCTTAATATTCCTGTCATTTGGAATTAATGGGTTCATTTGTTATGTTCTTCCTGTTGCTGTGTGCATACTGCCTTCACACAGTGTAATGCTCAAAAGCAACCTCACAGGTATCACTTTGAGACCTATAATATGATAATGCTGGGCCATGTGGACGCATACATTTAACAGTTATATCCCTTTCATCAGTATTTACTGCTTCTGCAAATCTTTTGCACCAGTATGAATCATATACACAAGCCACGTTGGAGTTTGCACTCCAACTGTAATTATTGCACTTCCATTGTGAGCTGATGCTGTAATGTTCATCAGCACTAACCTTTTCGCACCAATTTCATTTATTGACAAGGACACAAATTGATGTAGACTGTGAGTACCAGAAATTATAAAAGCTTGCTGAAATCGTTTATTCAGTTGGACACGAGTTCATGATGTCTTTTATGGTACAAAGAAAAATTTCAATTTCTTTAAGTGTTTCCCTACAGAAGTTGTAGATCAGACGTACTCATGGTGGGCACATCGCCCAGTGCAGAAGATGGGCGGGTGCTGGAAACTTCTGTACATGCAAACAGACAGTGTCGCGCACTCAGACCTATTGTAACCTAGCAGTAAGGTTGCTTGCGGTTTGTATCATGGATAGACCTATTGATACAATATTTATTTAACCTGGTAGAGAGAGATAAGGCCGTAGCCTTCTCTTTCCCTCTACCAGGGGATTACAACTACAATATCAAAAATATAATTTAATATTAAATTTACAATTACAATAAAATCAAAGTACTAAACATTACTTGTATGATAAAGACTGGACAATTTATTATAGAAGTTAAGACCAAAGAAAGAATTAGTTACTGATGTACAAATTAAACATAGCATAATTAAATAGGGATGAAATTACTGAAGATCGAAGTATTTTATGCTACAGTAAGGAAGCTATTTACAAAGAGAACAGAAAAGTACCAGCACTACATTTAAAGTGACTCTTTTTGTTCAAACTGACAAACTTGCCAAACACTTACTATGTGGGCACTCTGTTATAGGGACAGAATATAACATTGAGCCACATTACAACATCAGGCATGCTCAAACATATGATACTATGCAAATCATGCAAATCTGGCTTTCAGGTAGTAGCTCCCTGTAAAGCAGGTTTGAATAATCTCAAGGAAAAATTGTTCTGGGGCCGGGTATCGATCCCGGGACCCTTCGCTTAGCACGCGAATGCTCTACTGTTCGAGATGAGCGTATGCAAGTAATATAAAATTTAAAAAGACTGTCATCAGTGAAGTAAGTTATAGGGAAGTAAAGCATTATTCCAGACATTTCCCTGGTTACTGAAAAAAAAAAACGGAAAAAAATATAAACAAGAAAATGCTTAAAGCAAAATCATAATGATAACATTTAGTTGTGCACATAATGTAAATATATTATAAATACAACACTCTAATTTGAAAAAAAGATATTGAAATAAAGTGATAAAATATTGTCAGTTCCACTAGGACAGTTGTTTTTAATCTTTTTTTGGAAAAAGAGGCCCCTTTGAAAATATGGTGAAAGCTATGGACCCCCTTTCTAGAAAAATATAAAAAAAGGACTAACATTTTCAGATACGCTTCTCCTTTTTTACTGCTGCTTTTTAGTTCTGTACTGGTCAATAGGAGCTGGATATTTTTGTGTATTTTACATACACACGGAATTGTGTTCCTGGTGATCCTGCTGACACAGTGTTTTGGTCTTAATAAATTGGCAAAATGTTGAAAAACAAACTATTGTGGAAGAGGGTTTTGCTTTAAAAGTAGAGTATAGTTCTTGCAGATTGCAAAGTATAAGGCATTTCTGTTCATGTACATTTTTTTAAATGCTTTGTCTCTGATGCCTGACAATATTCTGGTAAATTCAGATTATTATAAAAGCCAGTTACCATTTTCACGGTTTCATCTGCTAGCTTCTTTCCTCTTTTTATGTTTCAAAGATAAAGTCTCCCTTTCTCTTTCACAAGTTTTCTTCATTGCTTCACTCTCTTTCTTTTTTGACCAAATTTAAGAAACTAGTGTTAGTAACTAAATTTTTCCCTGCTAGTTACAGTTTGAATTTTTTGCATTATTAGGTCTAAAAGTATATCAAAATCTTCTGTCTTTTGCTTTATTTCAGTTCTAAGTGTTTCCTCTTCAGGTAGTGAAGCCGAATCAGGGTAAAGGATTCTCCCCCCCCCCCCCCCCCCGTATAAAATTTACCTAGTTTTGCTTTGAGAGAAGTTGATGCAAGTTCTATTTTATATTTGGCTACAGATGCCGTTCTGTGTTGTGGGATGCCATGGATGTTGAGACACCCAAACTAACAAGGCTTTCATTTATACCCTCTTTAAAGAAAATTTCCATAACAGTTTGACTACAAGATCATCCAAAGGACTGGACTGTTTGCTTCCTCAGAAACTTCTATTATTTTTTTTATCATTTTTCCTGCATATATATATATATATATATATATATATATATATTGAATAAGCAGTCGCGGACAGCCGATGAGGGGTGGTCCTCAGCTTGGGGGTTGGGCGAAGAGCTAACAACCCATCACCATAAAAAAACAGCTTGATACGAATCCTTCAAAGTGGGATATGATGATAGAGAATGGATTAATTTTGCTCAGGATAGGGACCAATGGCGGGCTTATGTGAGGGCGGCAATGAAGCTCCGGGTTCCTTAAAAGCCAGTAAGTAAGTAAGTATCATTTTTCCTGCAATTTGGACACATCTTTATGCCAAGTGCAGCATTATGTCCTTTCCTCTGTAATTTCCTGGCATTAACAAGGTAGGCTATATCTCTTTCAAACCAGATATGTTTTTTTGTGTGTTTTAAACAAATTACACTTGCTCACTATGAGTGAAAACCTCCAGAGATAATTATTTGTTCTTATGGTAATCACAGCATGTTGCCTTTGTTACAAGACTTGATATTGCTATATCTTCTCTCCATAACAGAAATTCTCCTCTTCTTTTGTTTGCTTATTTGTCATTAACAGACCCTTGACAGGTATCAGTATTTGAACAAAAGGCAGCATATGCATTGACTTTATGACAAGGTTTTACAGATAACACTCCATTACAATCACACAGAAATCAACGCAGCCTTATTTTATATGAAAGACTGAAAAGAATACCTAACGTAGACTACTGGAGAACCTTCTCAGATACTCGTACAAGCTTAGAGATCCAACAAGGTTTCATACAGAAAGTTAAATATCTAAAAAAAACCCCCAATATAGCCTACCATTAGACAAATATAGTATGGAAAGGTTACAACTTCCATCTTATCCTGTCAATAGATTAAAAATCCAAATTACAATATAACACTATCAACACAAGATTCCAGAAACTGAATGGGTACACATCTACACCGATGGTTCTAAAATCAGCAATAACTTTAATAATACGACTGGTGCTGGAATATATAATAAATTATTTTGCTTTTATATATTTCTAGGTCAAAATTCAACTCACTTTGATGAGAACTTGAGGCAGTCAATTCTACATAAAAACAACTTTTCTATCACAGTAACCTCTTTAATAAAGCTGTTATATTTAGCGATTCTAAATCAGTTATACAAGCCATTAATGCAAACACCTATGCAACAAAAAGAATTACTGAAATTCACCAAAGTATCAAACACTAAGTTATCTCTTCACAATAAATAGTTTTGCAATGGATTCCTTCACACTGTGGAATTCTTGTTAATGAGATAGCAGATTTCTTAACAAAAATTAAAAAAAGGCACAATGATCCAACAAATTAAAAATTCATGTTTATCATTTCAATTTTCCAAAGTAATAATTAAGAAAATCATCCAACAAGAAATACACAAAAAATTAGTAGGCCTACATGAGAGTATAAATAAGCAATGGAATATTTTATTAAACAATAACAATTTAATTCCAGAATGCCCATGAATGAAAGCTGTCGTCGCACTTTTTCAATTATATATGTGATATGATTGTTTGGCTGCTTATCTATATAAAATAAATATTTTTCATACTCCTAATTATTTATTTTGTAAAGAAGAAAATACTATAATGGATATGACACACCTCAAGAATTGTACAAATTTAACAGTACACATCTGTCATAATACTGGGAAGCAAGAATGCAAATGGAAGAACTCCAATACACAGAGCATTAGCAACCAAACAACATTGACTTTTGAGACTGTTATAGTATTAAAGATTATACCTGTACAATAAAAAAAGTAATAAGCCAACAGCAAGTTTACACTATCTAAAATACTCGTAGGCCTATATCAATATTCCATATATAGCTTAAGTGAACTACCCAAACTTTTCAGAAATATAATGCAAAGCAGAGTTTGAAAATTATAATTTTACATATGCTTTATATGGCTTAATTTCTAGATTTTATCAAAGTATTTTTTTTTTCTCGAGAACCTCTCATTTCTAAAAAAACAATTTTCTTCCCTAGTAAAGACTGGTGCACACTTAAAAAAAATCTACAATTCTGAATATACAGCAAATTGTTCTTTATAATATTATACATATCTAAATTTTTGAAGTAATTTGACACTTAGGTAACTAAATTACCAGTATACTGATAGCAAGAAGCCATATTGCGAAATTCTCCAATGTATATTGAATAAAATAAAGGAAGAATCGAGGCTCTGGCGTTCATTCTTTACTTTTTATATCTACATTTGTTCCACTCTGCACTCATCAATATCAGTTACTGAGTGAGAACACATGAACTTCAACGGGCTGTAACTCACTCATGCAACAACGGAATAATCTAAATTCTGCCAGATTTCTGTACTGGTACACATAAAACTCATGACCAAATATCATAACAATCGCTATCAGTGGGTAACATGTTTTAGTTGCACTGACACAGAATGACTCTAGCGCTTTGTCTAAAAAATAAGTGTTTCAGAAATTGCTAAATATAAAGTTAAAATTAATGTTCATAATTAAAAGCAAAAATTAAATTTCAATGTTATTACATTGATGCTACTGACTGACTTACCTTATTGAAAATGTTGGTTAATTATAGCTTGACGAAATGCTCTCCCAGGCACAGCATCATTGCGCTGCATCAACTCTCCTTGGGGAACAGGTTCATCATCATCAATGTCAGGGCCTCTTAAACCTCGTAACTCCTCTAGTAGTCGCACCATCTGTGGATCTTCAGGCGGTTCTTCATTGCTGGTGCTTCTGGCAATGTTATGCAGTACTGCAGTAGCAGTTATTACAGTCATGGCTTTCTGCAGACCACATCTCAAACCCACTGACAGTATTGGAAACCTTCTTTTCCATATACCATACTGCCTTTCTACAGTGTTCCTTGTTTTGATGTGTGCTCTATTATATCGCTGTTCGGCTGGAGTTAGTGGATTTAATAGTGGAGTTAATAAATATGGTTTGCAGGCATAACCTCCATCTCCTAATAAATACCCATGCGGTATTTCACCATTTTCAAATTGTGCTCTACGAGCACAGTTACGAAATATGGTGCTATCATGCACAGATCCTGCCCATCTTGCCACAATATCCCTTATCAATAGATTGTGATCACTGATTGTCTGACAATTCAAAGAGAAATAACCTTTCCTATTACGGAAGTGTTCTGCGTTGTCTCCCCCAGGAGATTGAATTCTAATATGTGTACAATCTATTGTTCCTATCACACCCGGAAATCCATCTATTTGATGAAATCCATCCATTACATTTTGTAAATCGGCCCTTGCTGGAAAAACAATGAAGCGTGGAAAGAACGATGCAATGATTTCCGACACTTCACTGGTGATACGCTGCACTGTTGTTCGATGTATATTAGCAGTGTCCCCGATAACAATATTAAAAGCACCTGTGGCATACGATCGTAAAGTTGCCAAAACTCTGTTCATAGGAGAAACGGGATTATTTCTGTTGGTAGGGAACTCTAACCTATCGTTCATTTGGTCCACTAACCACCACACTGTTTCTTTACTCAGTCGAAATCTCTCTTCAAATTTTCTGTCTCCCAGATCTTCGAAAGGATCTCCTCTTTCTACAATAACACCAATTCTATTATTTCCGCAGTGATTTGCGTGTTCAAGATACATCATTTCATCTTCGATTCCATCAAGTACGTCAAATCGTGCCGCCATTTTGGTTTTCTCGACTTGACCATGTTCAATTCAAGATAATCAGTCCCACACCCGTGATCAAATTTGATCATCATCAACTCGCTTGTTTAACTTTGATCGAGATTGATACTCCGCAAATTGGCGTTGAAGACGGTCAAGTGCCGACTTAACTTTGGTCAAATTTTGATCGAGAATGGTGCACACGGGCATAAGTGCAGTTTCTCCGCTGTTTCTATTTCTGTGCGACATTTCCGTAGGTGGGCCAGCCGAATTCACGCGACAGAACCCGAACATAGTTCGGAAGTCAGTAGCAGACAATTTTTAATCAGCTGTTTCTAGAGATGGGTCGGAGTCGTTCATTGATGCGAGCTAGCTCTTTGACTCCCGCTCCTTTTGAGGAGTCGTTCATTGAGAGTCGTTCAAAAGAGCGGAGCGGTATAGTGCCCTCCCTCTTTCTCAACCAGCTCGCTCCTAGTGATCACTCACCCCATGCTTCACCACCGCACCCGCTCAGACTCTTCTACGATGACTGCAGAGCGGGTGTTAACTGTAGTACACATGCTTCTCAATAGATGTCATTGCAATACACATTCGAATGGTCTGTTGAACTATAAAACGTCTTTGGTGAATGCGGAGAAAAGCTTCATGTACAGAGCCTATTTACATTATTTACGCTATTTTACGAACCAGTAACAATCGTGAAGTATCAGTATGTAGTATAAACAGATCAATTAAAAACAGTTCTGAAAGTGTTGGTAAAGTAGTATAAATAGCAATTATGAAAGTGTACAATGCTACATAAAAACAGCTAATGTGCAAACATGATCTATTTAGTAATAAGAACAGGAACATGACAGTATGCAACGTTTAAACGTGTTTGTATTGAAGTGTAATTTAAACATCGCACGTCTCTTTGTCATTGCGCATGACCACACTGACAGACGTGCTGCGCATCGTTGTGATCAGGGATTGTATACAGCTGCAATGGAGCTGTGGAGCGCTGTGCTGTTGTGGAGGGAGCGGAGCGTTGGGAGTGTGCCATAAGCAAGAGAGCGAGGTGAAGTTGCCTTGCTCTCCCAAGAGTAGGGAGCGAAATGTAATGAACGACTCGCTCTTTTGTAAGGAGCGAGCGGAGAGCCGCTCCAGAGCGGGAGTCGTTCATTCGAAACGACTCGCTCATGAGCGGCCCATCACTAGCTGTTTCTCTGTTTCCGCGCGCTTTGTAGCATCATGTCAGAGTGGAACAAAAACCAAGTAATGAAATTAATCGAGCTTTACGAACAATGTCCATGCTTATATGACATCAGAAGTAAGGACTATCACAATAGGATTCGGAGGGAAAATGCACTGAAGTTTATTTGTAAAAATTTGGGGTCTGTTCGTCCGAATACTATTCCCTCCGACATCAAAACAAAAATAAATAACATCAGGAGTCAATATGCAAGAAAAAAATTAAACTTACAATTCATTTTAATACAATCAATATCTATTGGACAATTTTGTTCCAGTTTTAAATATTTACTGAGAACATGGAATAACCCTTTCTCCTGCCTTCTGGATATCCATTTCCTTTCCCAGTCTCTCTTTGTTCTTTTCTTTACTTCTCATTAGTGCAAGCTAAGAAAACACTTGAAGCTGGAGAAGCTAAAACAGCTGCTTTTATATTGTTCTAATCCATTCTGTTCATTTAAAGGGCTCACCACATCACTCACGCGTTGCTTGAGCTCAAGTAGCAGACGAGAAATCTGCCAAGAGGGAACGGTTATACTACATTTATCGGACGGAAAGCGCTTGATATAGGAAGTTGCTCGACAACTTGCGTCGACTTGTGGACGAGAAATCTGCCAAGTGTAAATGGTGATGCTACATATAGCCGAGAGAAAGCGCTTGATGTTGCGAGACATTAGAGAGTACCGCATTCTCGACGGCGGCAGCCATATTTACTCCTTGCTCGGCACAGACGCGTAAGCAGTAATGCTAGAACGATGGTGATTAAAGGCGATATCATACATTTTGTTGTAATTTATTGAACACAGGAGACAAGAATTAATAAACATTATTGTCCTAGTGAAATGACTCATGTTATTATTATTTATGTTATGTCCATTTCAATATGGATAACATCGGCAATTTTCTAGTGCAATTACCACACCAACATTTCGATCGCCACATTTAGCAAATTGTTGTCGTGCAGACAATTTTCTTAACAATAAATATATTCTAGTCCTAAAATAGTGATAAGACTTTTTCAAAAATATTATAACGAATTGAGAATATGAGTTGAAGTGTTAATGAATAAAGACTTCAAATCCTTTAGTGTCAATACATTTTCTACCAACGTGTCACATTTTTCTGCATTTAGAATTATATCTAACACGAATTTACAAGGGTATACGTAACATTTCCATGTACGACTTGAGAGTCACTAATGTGCTAATAAAATTTATAGATTCATCCACGTTATCAGTTATTAGATATAAAATACAGTTTTCACAAATATTGTATAACTTATTTTGTTTTATTTTGAACAAAACTGATCCCAACAAATAGTAAAGAGCTTGTTGTTCGCTCAAGTCAATATTTCCATTTTCAGTTAGATTAAAATTTAGCCTATATCAATTTCTTTTGCTCACATTCATCTTCATTAGACTCTCTGATTCGGGTTTACTTACATCTGTACCTAGAAACTCAACTATTGTTCAGAATCGCAAACTGCGTAATTTTTTTTAAGAAAAACTGATGAATCGTAATGCAGTTTTTGAATTGTATTGCATCCGGGATTGGATTTAAGGAACGTACAGTAGAAAATAAATTTTCTAACACATCCTGAGTGCATCTATCTAGCATAAGATATAAGAAGTTCCCTTTATTAAGACAATTTCTTGAAAATCAAGAACTGTTTTTATTACCAGCATTATACCAGTTTGGAATAGTTTCCAACGTCCGCTTTTCTCCACCTTGATATTTTCAATTATAAATATTAAGTAATTATACTTACTTATTGCTTTTCAGGAACCCGGAGATTCATTGCCGCCATCACATAAGCTCGTCATCGGTCCCTATCTTGAGCAAGATTAATACAGTCTCTACCATCATATCCCACCAACCTCAAATCCATTTTAATATTATCCTCCCATCTACGTCTCGACATCCCCAAAGGTCTTTTTCCCTCCGGCTTCCCAACAATACTCTATATGTATTTCTGGATTCGCCCATACGTGCAACATGCCCTGCTCATCTCAAACGTCTGGATTTAATGTTCCTAATTATGTTAGGTGAAGAATACAATGCGTGCAGTTCTGCGTTGTGTAACTTTCTCCATTCTCCTGTAACTTCATCCCTCTTAGCCCCAAATATTTCCTAAGAACCTTATTCTCAAGCACTCTTAACCTCTGTTCCTCTCTCAAAGTGAGAGTTTTCAAGTTTCACAACCAAGGCCCTACACCGATAGCTGCGCAGACCGTATAGGTCTGGCCAAATAGAACGTTGCGCGTGCCGCCATTACTGTGGCAGCCTAAGCTAGCAGGCAATACGTTTATAGCTACAAATGTCACATATATAAGTATACGGACCCTTAATAATACGCAACAATATAATAAGCTGTCAAATTATTGTATCCTTACTATATTAAAATAATTAATAACTACACAAAACTATTGATAAAACCAATACAACTGGATTGAATTGCATTTATAAAGTTTCATACGAAGGCCTACCTGCTGCAGTTGAAGAAATAAAGTACAGTACATAATCTGTAATTATATTATTCTTGTCGAATCTAGCAATCCTCTTGATATTCACATATTAAATACAGTACGAGCGTTAATGTGACGAACAAAGTGACATCAAAAACGGACAGGAGTCAATGTTCTGTGAAGAAAATTACTGGATTACTGTTTATCTTCGAAAAATGTCGGAAGTGTATTCTGTTGAGTACAGCTATTTCACTCAATCTTACTTCAGAATATATTAAATTGGAATTCCAATAATAATAATAATAATAATAATAATAATAATAATAATAATAATAATAATAATAATAATAATAATAAATTATTATTATTTAGTACTTACATCAGAAAAAATATCTTACCTAATGATTCATAAACAAGATAGATTTAGTTAAATGCTGTCTAACAACTTTCTTGTGCAGGCTCACATTATAACTCTTTGCAGTATGATGACATCTAATCTTGATGTACATGTCAATGGTCAACTTAACTATTTCAAGATATGATTTTCTGGAAACTCGTTTTCTAATGCATGGTCATGTAGATGCAAAAACATGTTGGACAGATTGAGGTGTTTCATTACCTCCTTTCTTGCAATACAAGATACGGGGCCTTTGGGTGGTACACCATTGTTCTGCTTCAGCAACAGTCTAATTGTAGATTCACACAGCCTACATACCCTTACTATATCATCAGATGGAATCACAAGACCTCCATTATTTTTTCTCAGCAAAAATGTCAAATTACTGCCGGAGTTGTCTCCATAGAGAGATTCTTCACATTTGTCACAGAGCATCTTTTTACTTATTTGTTTCACAACGAACCCTGCAATATAAACTACCACATTTTCTGAATATTCAGATATTTGACAAGATGAAAAGAAAAGTGGACTATATACATAATCTACATTGGGACTTTCCGTTGTATCCAAACGTCTCTGATTTTCAAAACATTGGGGATCATGTATCGGCTGAAATTTTTTTTATGTCCCAGGACAACAACTTTGTGAAACCAGTTTCTGTGCAATTGCCTGTGCGTTTACATTTCACTTCATTAGCAACTAATAAGTTCTTGTAGGCTGCCTTGAACTGCTGGGAAGATGGGTTATTGTTATATCCTAGTCTGCTCCTAATCATATTGAAAAAAAGTTCAGTGTGATCTTGGCTAAACTTGTGTGTTGCAAGATAATTCAACTTTTCTGAATCAATCAGTTCATAAAAAATCTTCCTTATCCCCCTACACAGAGACAAGAAGCCAATGATAGCCATCTTCCTAGGTGTCTGATAAATAGGTCTGCCATCACTAATTTTAAGGCCAAGCAAATATGTTTCAGCATAGTCTAAGAAATTCAACAATACATTCTTGTTTGCTTTAGAAAATACACTTTTGTAACCCTTTGCAAGTGGGTTCTTTGAATTAAAAACATCAAAGAGCTTATCAATAAACAAACAGAACTCAGCAGTTGCTTCTGCACCCTCAAATTCTTTAAGTTTTATATCACAACACAAAAACAACAATGCATTTCCAACAGAAGAACTTAAAACTTGTGCTGCTAAACTGACTTTCATTTTCTGTTGTTTGTATTGAATGTGGTGCTTTGTAATTTTGTTGGCCAGGACTAATGATTCAGTATTCTGAATTTCTTCAAGTGCCTGTATGTACTTCCAGTCAATGATTCTGTTGTTATGATCTTTCAGAATTTTCATATCCCCAAATAAATTTCTCATTAATTTCAGCATGTGACAGGCATCGAACATAATCTGTATATCATGGTCTCCTATACTAAATGCTGTATTTAGCTCCTCAGCACTGAAATTGCAACCTAATTTATTACCCATGACTATGTTACTGGACAGACCGTCGCATGTGACAGATACGACATTTACTTCAATAGCTTGTAAGCGGCTTATACATTCACTGATTATGTTGCCTTTTACATCAGCTGACATTCCATTGATTAAGAAGTAAGCGACTGGAATCTTCCAGGAAGCATTTATAGCAACTACCATAATAACAAGTACTTCTTTGGCTTCCTCCATTTCGCTCAGACATATACCATCACCTAAATCCACATATCCCGTGAAGGAATTGCCATCCTACTCAATGGGTTTTTTTATGGACATTTCGTCAAATGTTACACTGGCATAAATAGGATATCTTGAAAGTGATACACGTTTCTCTAATGCCAGGAAAACTTCAGGAGCGAACCCAGGACTTCCATCAACTGAATTACGCCACTTTCTTATGGTATTTACATGTGGCAAAGACATATTCAGACACTTCCTAAGGTACTGATATGCACTCGGTGAATAAAAATGCATTGTAAGAGCCAATTTTTTTAAACTGTCTGGGTACTCTGAATTAGGGGATATTGTAGCTCTCTGTATCAAATCAAGCATCAGATCTGAAAAATTGTTGTTTACAATATCATGCAAATTTTCATTAATCAGGTTTTTTCCTTCAGTTCTTTCGTCAAGCTTTTTAAGTTAGATATTATAATTGCATTTCTGTCACATTTTCGTTTACAAGCTAGGTTTTCTTTTTTCAAACTTCTAATCCGTTCATTCTTTTTCTGTAATTCGTCTTCTATTAATCTCAATCTTTTCTTCGGACTGAGCGTATAATTGTGTTCCGAACTAATATTATCAGGGGCGTGTGAACATTTGGCGGTAGCAGTTACATTATCTGGTTCTGAGAATTCAGTACTTCTATTCAAAATCCTCCTGGGTGGTTTTTCGACCTAGAAAATAATATTTTACCATGAAGACATGATATGCTGTCAAATACTTTTAATGCATGTAGTTCAAGTCAATGAAAATTAGGCCTATGTAAAGTGATCTTGTTTAAACAACGAACCTACCTTCATAAGATGTTTTGGAAAGTTAAAGAGAGATGGAACTGCATCATCTTTCAAAGTTTTTTTAAATGCGATTTCCAGAAGCAATCTTCTGTGAAATCTTCTGAACACAGTTTATGATACTTTGTTGGAATAAAATTATCTCTTTTAATGACAGACAGCCATCGCGACAGTAGTTCTGCTTTTTTGAGAGGAACGCTGGAAATAATACGTATTTCATTATTATAATACTCTAAGTGTCATATTTAAAAATAATTACTACCAATATGTTCGTCGAAATAGTTTTAATGTTAAATTATTTGTCTTGCCACACGCTGATAGAATAATTCAATCTATATGGAAGTGCTGTTTACTGCCTGCATTAATTCAATGTTAAACTATTATATACAATTAAATATTGATATTTACCTATGAAAAGTGATACTGGAGTCTTTCTTGAAGCGATTTGTGCAGTTAAAAGCCGCACAAGAATGCACCATTATGATATATTCATCAAATAAACACTGGATACACTCGAAATCACTATCACACCCACGTGCTAAATGCCACAAGTTGCCACAATAATGACGATGCGCGAAGGGTTTCAATTTTGTACAGCACATCAGCGCTCGCTGTGCGTCTAGGTAAGTAACTACAACGTCATTGTTCACAACCATAAAGAACAACCGGTAATATAACTGTTTTATAAATTCTAATTTTCAGATTTTTTGATAGCAGACCAGATGACAAAATCTTCTCAACCGAATAATACCAAGCATTTCCCATATTTATTCTGCGTTTTATTTCCTCCCGAGTGTCATTTATATTTGTTACTGTTGCTCCAAGATATATTAATTTTTGTACCTCTTTGAAGGATAAATTTCTAATTTTTATATTTCCATTTCATATAATATTCTGGTCACGAGACATAATCGTATACTTTGTCTTTTCGGGATTTACTTCCAAACCTATCGCTTTACTTGCTTCAGTAAAGTTCCTGTGTTTTCCCTAATAGTTTGTGTATTTTCTCCTAATATATTCATGTCACCTGCATAGACAATAAGCTGTAATGATAATTCAGTACAACAGCAATTGATTACCCATTGATTAACTGCACGACAATACGGCATTCTTCATGATAATGATGGAATATCACACTAGAAACCTGTTCTTACGCAAGTCTTGCGATGTATTGAGTCTCCGCAGGAGTAAATATGGCCGCCGCGTCGGTATTTGTCGGATCCAAAGAGTTTGTAATATATATTACAAACTCTTTGGTCGGATCAAAAGAATGCGGTGCTCTGCGCGACATATAGCAAGTGTAAATAGGGAATAAAAGCGAAGAGAACATCAAGTCGGCCGTGGCTGGCTACACTGATGATGGCTGTGTTAGAGAAAGGTGTATGTGTTAAAAGCGATAAAAGAGAGTGTAAAGAAGGCGGAAAGCCTATGATTGCGAAAACTCCGTATGATCTTCAGAGACTGAAACTAGACAAACTGATGAAAAATGTGGTATGTATTTGAAGAGAATTTGCACATGAAGTAGCTTAGAAAAGAGTTGTAGGTGTACACCTTTAACCTTAAAATGAATTTTTGGATATATTTCAGAACACGGATACCTTCCTGTCCCTCTTACTCCATAATTCCAACCTTGTGCACACAAGATAAGGGTGAATATTACTTATGTTCCAGCCACTATAGGAACTTGATAAAAGACCTTGGATTTATAGTATTGATTAGTAGAAATTTATGTGATCACTGGAAGAGCTGTAAGCCCACCCAACCAGCCCTAAATACGTACCATATGTACGAAAATTGTCGTGCATGAGTGATGAATATGCCCATATTTCGTTAATGTAACAATGGGTTTTAGTGTTTGTCACCAACATAATAATAATAATAATAATAATACACACTTAATCAAACCTAACCTTACCTCACTCATAACTACACACACAATCATACCTAACCTAACCTGCCACATAATACTACACGCCTGTAGTAACATTTCTCACATTTAGTATCATTTCGTTTGCATGTATTGCCGATCCTGCTGCTGGTGCCGAAGCTATCTATATAGTGGAAGTGTATCGTAATTCCATGAAAAAAAAATATATATGGCGGCTCTCATAATAATTACATTTGGTATTTTCCTAGTACCTGGTACTCGTTACATAGACCACTCTTACACTAAACCTGGAGTAATTTAAGCTTATTAATCAAATAAATGATTCTACTTACTCTTTTTTATATGCTCACCTGCATGTAATTTCTATTTTATACACATTTCATTGTTATTTTCCATCCGAAGATCATTAAGAACGATGAATATTACTTAATATCTCCTATCGTTCTTCAATTAGTGTTTATATGCCATGTTAAATTTAACTTGTTTTCATAAGTTAACAATGATACACATTGGGAGCAACATATAAGAAATTATTTCCTACACAATCCACGCTATATTCACGTTGTTTTGAAATGATTAATCGAAAATGGTTTCCTTATTGTTTATTACACGCACATTGGTATGTAATTTCTATTCCATACTTTTTTTTCTATCCCACGATCATTAAGAATAGTGAATATTGTTCATGCTTGTTTCCTGTACTTCTTAAAATAATGTTCTGTGGCATGTTAGTTTTTATTTGTCGTTATTTACATAAAAATGATGCGCCAAAAATAACAATAATTTCGTACACACTCCACATCCTGTATATTCACATTTGTTTTTCAGTGATATATTAAAGAATGTACCGGTACCTTCAACTCAAATGTGATGGACCGGTTAATTATTATAAATTAACTGCATGAAGGTTTGGGGGCCAAGTCCCCAAGAGGGGGAACACTTCATAAAATATAAGTCGTACCTTCAACCCAAAGGTGATGGACCGGTTAATTACTATAAATTAATTGTACGAAGGTTTGGGGTCTAAGTCCCCAACAGGGGTTTTAGGGGGCGGAGCCCCCTAAAACAAGAAAGAACACATTATAAAATGTAATTCGTACCTTCAACCCAAAGGTGGTGGACCGGTTAATTACTATAAATTAATTGCACGAAGGTTTGGGGGCCAAGTCCCCAACAGGGGTTTAGGCGGAGCCCCCTAAAGCAAGAAAAAACACATCATAAAATATAACTCGTACCTTCAATCCAAAGGTAATGGACCGGTTTATTAGGCTACTATAAATTAATTGTATGAGGGTTTGGGGACCCCCTAAAACAAGAAAGAACACATTATAAAATATAACTCCTACCTTCAACTCAAATGTGATGGACCGGTTAATTACTATAAATTAATTGCATGAAGGTTTGGGGGCCAAGTCCCCAAGAGGGGTTTTAGGGAGCGGAGCCCCCTAAAGCAAGAAAGAATACATCATAAAATATAAGTCGGGGTGTCGGGCACTGAAAAGTGCCTTTTGGAAAGCATGGTGATGCGCATTTGACAAACGCAGTGTACGTAGCCTACTTGCTAATAATCCCTTTTTTATTTGTCGTTATTTACGTAAAAATGATGCGCCAAAAAATAATAATAATTTCGTACTCACTCCATTTCCTATATTCACATTTCTTTTTCAGTGATTTATTAAAGAATGTACCGGTATTTAAAAGACTTAATTAGAAACATGTTACATAAATCACCCTTGTGCCAAAAGAGAATGCTCCCTGGACCAAATTGTCGTATTTTGCAGTGGTCGTCAGTACTCGCTGAAAAGGGTAATAATATAATATAATTATGTTGTACATAGCAAGATCGATTATTCAATTGATAGGATATTTTATGAGGTTATCACGACTGAGATATCTATTGTCAATTGTTTTTATTTGTCAGAAGGCCTTGACTGACGGGTATATGACTGGCGCTCTTAGGGGTGCAGGTCGGGGTTTAGGATGGCTCACAAGCAACAAGTTATACTAAATATGTTAAACATAAAAACGACCTATGAGTCATTCTACGTCAAATCGCACAGCCATAAAACACTACCTTCTCGGAAATGGTCGAATTTTTTTTCATGAATTCCAGACATCAAATAAAGATACCCGTATTGTTTTATTTTCACAATTATTAATTATTTGTGTAGTTATGAGTATCTGAAATTACGCAAATTATGCGCGCGCTGTTACATAAACTCACTTGGAACTCTGTTTCTACAAATAATTGAGATTTGCGGTTTGGCGCATTTTAAAGAAAAAATACAACACTTTTTATTACTTTAGGCCTATCACTAATAAATTTAAAATTTGGCTATTTTTTTAATTATTTCTTTTTCAAAGCATAATTACTATATTAAATAGCCAAGTTAAAAATCTGAAAAAATTATAGACTTGTTCCCTGATGTATTATCTGTAAACTACTGCATTTATAAATGTGGGATCTCCACACATACATTTGTAACAATTTATTTTCCGGAGGCATGCACGCGCTCGCGATTCCCAGCTAATGTACTACTTGCAGCCATAGATAAGACTAGAAGGCTGTCGGCGGCAATTTTTACGAAATCCCCCATTGCATGTAATATCTGATCTCGCAACACTACAAAAGAAATGCATTCATTCATCAAATGATCAATACCGTAAGGAATAGTAAATATCTAAAGTTATCTTATTATTGTCAGAGCAGCTAAGAGGGGGAGCCCTTCACAATGCTGTATATATACTGTAATATAGCGAAGTGTTTAACGATAGCAAGGATGGGTAAGGCAGTAAACTTTATGGCAGTAAACAGATGGCAGGAGACAAAATATAGAAGAGAAAAATAATCAGTCAGGGTTTGAATTTCACGGAGTGACGTGACTTCTATACAACATCAGTGACAGTAAAGAACGCGTAATATATAACAAGTGTTTAAATCCATTTGAACTTTCTAATCACGCTTTTAAAAAGAAAACACTAAGACGCGTAAGTCGCGATTAATTGATAAAGTTCAATTTAAAGGAGTCTTTGAATGTGCGAATATGTGATTCATTTGGTAAAAAATCTATCAACTTCCAGATAGGTCGGATGAAATTATATGTGAAGCCGGTAGTTCTTGTGATATTAGTAAGCATGAATCAAATAAAAGTGCGGGCAGAGAGAGTGATTATCCCAGTTCTTATTCTAGCAGATCTATGGATACAGCATTAGAAATCACCAATATTGAGGAATTAAACAAGAGTTTGATGTCAATGGAATCCCCTATCAAGAAAAGAAAACTACAACGAAAACGATACCCCCGTGAAAAGTTTAAAAAAAATAAAAGGCTTCCAAGCAAGTAAAGTTTTTCATGTAGAAGATGCATCGTCATCCCTTCAAAAGTCGCCATATTTTATTTTTGACGGAATGCAAAGAAAATGTACAACCTGAAAATTACATAGTTAGGCCTATTGCAGACTTTTCTGAAAATTATTCATTTGTAATACAAGACTGAGTACAAGGTGTGCATTGGAAAAAATGCCAAGACACAATACATCCTTTCGTAGTATATTTCAAAGAAGATACAGAAATTCATCACAAAAATATTGTCGTCATATCAGAAAGCATGAAACATGACACCGATTCCTTTCATTGTTTTCAATCCGAAGCAATCAACTTCTTAAAGCAAGAATTCAATGATATGAAAAAAATCATTTACTTTTCCGAAGGATCAAGTTAACAATACAAAAACAAAAAGAAGTTTAAAAATAATTGCTTACATGAAGATGATTATGGAAGTAGTGCTGAATGACACTTCTTTGCATGGTAAAAGTCCATGTGGTGGCATTGGAGGAACTGTTAAAAGACTTGCAACGAGAGCAGCCTATACAAGATCCTATAAAACAACATCAACAAAAAAAAAAAACTGTTTGATTAGTCACAAAAAACATTTCTAAAGTGTCATTTATATTTTGTCCATTGAATAAGCACAAAAACCACACTGAAAATTTGCAGGCCAGATACCACAATCTAAAACCAATAACTGGTACATTAAAATTACATTCTTTCATTCCGTTGTCAAAAACTGAAGATTTAGGCCTAGTAAAACAATTTTCTTTCAAGAAAGGAGGTAGGCGAATGAAAATTTAAAGTGTAGTGTGAATGAAAACAAACGTTTAAAAAGCATAATGTACAAATATTTGAGGATATCATAATAAGTAAATTAGCAGTGTTTTCTCGAGTGACTTGATCCCTACTGTGTGTAATCTTGCAACGTTCAGTCGATCATCCAGCGCCTATCAACCTCCCAGCACGCTTCAACGCTTCCCGTCCACTGCTGCTGCACCGACCGCTACACATTGCGTCGTAAGTAATTAAATTTCCATTAAACTATTGGAGATCCCATTGTGATTTTTTCTGGAATTATTAAGAATACTTCAGTGCGCCTAGTAGGCATTTTTTTTAGATTTTTAATACGGCTATTTCACATTGATATCTAACTTTTAAAAACTGAATCATAAAAAAATATCTGTAATAATTATATTAAAATTAGTTAGTAAATAATTAACAAAAGACAGTACTTTAAGCTTTTAAATGCATTTTTCAGAAAAATTTTAACATAAATATCTTCGGAAATATGACGCTTTAAATGTTGGATTGTGCGTCATTTTTAACGAATTTTAACATGCAATATTTTAAAAACATGTGGACTTAGGAGGAAATAAAAGTACACTTGTTGGTTTATTAGACCCATAGAGTTGGTAAAAAAATATAAACGCAATCAGAAATATGATGGTCAAAATTTGTATAATTTTGTGCGATTTCACGTGGAATGACTCCTATGTAACAAGTACCAGGTACTAGGAAATTACCTTGCATTTAATTCGTTCAGTCTATGTCTTGTTATAATTATATTAAATGTGTTAATGTAGTAATAATCATATAGGCCTATATATATTACAATAAGAATTGAAATGTGTTGTGGTTGTGATAAAAGTATTAAAAATTGGTTTATAGCGCCACATTGGCAGTGATACAAGTGTTCAATATTCATTCAGTGGCTGGTGGATACTCTATATTGACCAAAATAAATTATTGGCAATGAAAACTTCCTTTTCGTATGCATGATGATGTGCATTCAACAAACACAGACAAATTTGTTTTTTTTTTAAGATAATAATTGTCAGTGAGATATCCGTATACTGAAATCCCTTTTGTTGTCTGCATGGTTTAAGTTTAGATTCCTTGAGGCCTGTATCATATACTGGAAGTGAAGTGGTTGTCGTTGAAGATGTCAATCCGTCAGTGAGGATTGAATTTTGTTTGATAAGGTGATAAATTATGTTTTGTTCTAGTGATTTGTGGGGGTAAAGTGCGGACGAAAACTGCTAGAAAAGTATGCCAACTATGAAGTTCGAATGCCACCAATACCAAAAAAAAAAAAAAAAAAAAATCAAAGATGAAAAATTAAACATATTTTCATTTCCTTTAATGACTTGTTCTTTAAAACTATGAATATATTTTTGATTTTCCATCTTTGATTTTGTGATGTTTGGTGGCATTTGAACTTCATTTGATAATTGGTAGAACGTTTTTGGTAGTTCTCGTCAGCCATGTTGGATTTCGCCTGCTTTCTAGGAAATTACCAACGCTTTTTTTTTTTTTAATGACCTACTTTCAGCTTCAAATATGTAGTTCTTTCTAAATAAAGTTCCGATAAATCTTTGTAATAGGGTTTTAAAGGAAGACAGATAGTAAGGACTCCCCACCAAAGACACCACATGAGAGCATGGGTGAGAGGGTTTGGATAGACAGGTGTGAGTGGGATATAGGTATGCAATATTATATATACCACAAGCCCAAACAAACCTAACCTAGCCTGTCACTGATTTGACCTTAAGAAAACTCGCCTTTTCTCTGTGACCACTGATCAGTATGGAAACTCACGACAATGAGATGTGCTGTCCCTCCCTGCCGCCTGTTCTTTTCACATCGACTGAGTGATCCCACCCACTCTTTCGCACCTCTGTGGGACCCTACTTTCACAGTTATTTTCCACCCTTATTTCTGTGCGAAATTTGTGTCAGCACTTAATTTTTCTTTTGTGTATGGTAGATATGACTCGACTAGAAGCAAAGTACATAAATACATTTGTAGATACCTTTATGTGGTAACACATCTGTAAAGAAATGCCCCGGAATTAAAAGGCAAATGCAAAAACTTTGATGTTTTTCTAGAAAACGTAAGTACACCAAAGGAGGCTATATTTTTCTTTCGCTTCAATGGATTGTGTCACATGCATAATTATAATCATGAACAAGTGGTTTCACGTTGCCATCATACATACTCTTCACGTGAGGGTCATTCCATATAAAATCATCATAGTAGCTCACAACCCGACCCTTTCAAGTTTTAATTAAATTTTGTCTGTTCATAGGCCACATGGAACTATGTACCCATGTACATTTTTATTGTAAATTAAATTCTTTTGATGCAGTGCTGTTGCATATTTGCTTTACGGCTTGTGGTATACAAACTACTCTTCTTTGAGGGACTTGTTAAGCGTAAAGAGTTGATTAAAAACTGTTAGGAAGCAGCCATTCCATAGTAACAGATGGGACAGAGAGTTCTCTTCAAGACAGAGTAACAATTTTATAACATGTTCTTCAAAACTAAATTGGAATAACTACAAATAGGCCTACTCTCCAGTAGATAGGCGTATACTTTCAATCTGTCAAAAGTGGAAGCATAAGATTTCATAAAGCAAGCTGAAAATTGCAAATCTAGTCTTTTAGGTAAAGCTTCCTGTAAAGCAGATTTGAATAATTTCAAGGGAAAAATTGATAATTTTTATTATGTAACGGACAGCACACAATTTAGATATCCACCTTACTACTGCATATTTAAGGTTAAATTTCTGCGATTTTATTTGAAGTTAATCAGTACAACGTGTTCTTTAGTTTTATTTAAACATACCTACAACTTCAAATTAAAATATTACATTTTTTCAGAATTTATTACTCTCTCTTACATAAGTGGGAGAGAAGGGACGGGATGAAACAGATGCGGCAGTTTGGGTATTGAAGATCATGAATTAGATAATACCAGATTATTTAAATTTAAACATGTATTATATATTTTCTCTAATGGAATTCTTTTTTTTAGCGATATAATGTATACTTTTACTTAAACAAAACCATATATTTTACTTATTAGAGCTAACATTATCTCTTTTATTATTCTCTTAATTTTATCACTGTTTCCAGAGTTTTTCTTAAAGAAAATTCATAAAAAATCCTTCTGACTGGAAATCAGAGCTGTTTCCAGAGCTTCTTACTGAAGAATGAGACGTCACTTTATTCATCATCATAATCATCATCATCATCCTCATCAAGGTTTGGGCCATTTGGTCCATTCCTTCTCAGAGAAAATGATCTTCTCATCTATTACAAGATCTGCCTATACTCTGTCTTCCAACTGGAGTATAGTTCAGAAGTAATTCTGGGAACCTGTCTTCATGCATACGTTCAGTATGTTCTTTCCAGTCTTCTTTACATTATAATAATTTATCATTGAGATTAAAAATCTTAAGTTCAGCATATATGTCTTCAGATATTTTACGATCTAAGAGAGTAAACCTCCCAACCGATCTCAAAAATCTCATCTCTGCAGCTTCTATCTTCCTTCTGTCTGATTTATTCAAAGTTCAGTTCTTGCTACCGTATGTGAGCATAGGGACTGACATAACTTTATAAAATTTAAGTTGTGTGGACTTTTAAGTTTTACGTCCTAAGATTCTTCTTATAGTGTCACACATTCCTTGGAACTTATTCACTTTATAAGTTATATCGTTTTTCTGGCAGTAAGATACATTGCACCCTAGGTAATTAGGAGTTTACTTGTTCGATTATTTTGCCCCATATGACTATTTACCTATGAAAACCACAGTTTATTACTTTATTCATAGTCCAAATAATGTTAGATTTTTTTACCTCATCATCTTAACTGAAAAATGTTTCAATGAACTTGTTTTAGAACTCTTTTCAGCTGAAGCTCTAGAGGTACTAATAGGAGCAAGTGATGATAATTCATTATTCAAAGTCTCTTCATATGAAACTTGTGATTGTGCTGACACTGCTTGTACGAACAGCAAAAGGTAGCTTACTTTGTTGCTCTGAAACTAATGAATGAGCAAGTGCAGAATGTCTCTTGTCTTTCCTTTTTCATGTGTTTTGTGTTTTGACTCATGAAATACCACTGGCACTAATATAAAAGTCATATTTGCACATAATACAACTTGCGTTAAATTTATTGTTTTCTACTGGTCGAAGCCACAATTTCCATTTTGAGTTATCATGATGTAGCCAGTTTTCATTGAAACTGCACTTCCCAGCATCTTGAAGAAATTTATGAATCAAACACTTTAGCTTTCAGTAACTGAAGCTAAAAATATGGATATATATTATTTTAATGTACTGAAGTACACATGATATTTCCCTGCAGATATTCTACATCATCATACAATGAAAGAGTAATGGAACAGAGAAAAATTCTCTCAGGCACCGGGATTTGAACTCAGTTTTTCAGCATGCATTAATATCAGATAGAATATTCATGTCTAAATCCAAACGTACACATACGTAAGTAATCTTAAACAATTTATTAAATTCACAGAATACAACATAAGCCAATTACGATTCCTAACTGATTCATATCTTTCCCCCCTTTTATTTCAGTACATCACAATAGAAGCCAAAAGCATATGTTCTTGATAATGATTGTCAATATAAAACACAAGACTTATCAACTTGTAACATAGTGTTACACTAATTATATAGTATTTTAATACATTTTATCCTTCGTAAATTTTAAATCTATGATATAGCCTATCTTCATCTTCATTCACAATCAAATTTTAATCGATGTTTTTAACACCACTGATATTTGCATAATTCAATTGCTTGCTATTTAATCATGTATGTACACCTGTAACATGAGTTATATGTATATACAACTACTTTCGTTTTCTTTCAGACTTGTATTGTAATGAAATCAATTATAACAACCTATATTAGTTTCACACATAAAACTCATGACGATTTCATTAACCATGTACATTATACTGGTAGTCTGTCAGTTTATTCAAGTTTCAGATCACGCATTTTATTATATCTGATGATGCCAAATAATGCGAAAACGTTAATATATATTTAATACTTTCATAGCAAATAAACATTTGCAAATAGATATGTCTTATGATTGAACTTATATATATATATATATTTGTACTATATTACTAGACATATCTGAACATAAAAATGAACTGCAAATCTACGTGCTGATGCTTTATCCACTAAGCCACACCGGATACCCATCCTGGTGTCGGTCAGAATAGTCTCAGTTTAAGTTCCAACTCTTGGATTCCCTCTAGTGGCTGCCCTCTGCACTACGTCATAGATGTCTATGAACGTAGGACTGAAGTCCACATATGTGCTGAGGTGCACTCGTTATGAGTGACTAGTTGGCCGGGATCCAACAGAATAAGCACCGTCTTAAATCACGAAGTGATTTACGCATATCATATATATTATTTTAATGTACCGAAGTACATATGATATTTCCATGCAGATATTCTGCGTCATCATACGATGAAAGAGTAATGGAACAGAGAAAAATTCTCTCCGGCACTGGCAGAGGGCGGCCACTAGAGGGAACCAAGAGTTGGAACTTAAACTGAGACGATTCTGTCCGACACCGGGATGGGTATCTGGTGTGGCTTAGTGGATAAAGCATCAGCACGTAGAGCTGAAAACCTGGGTTCAAATCCCGGTGCCGGAGAGAATTTTTCTCTGTTCCATTACTCTTTCATCGTATGATGACGCAGAATATCTGCATGGAAATATCGTATGTAGTTCAGTACATTAAAATAATATAAATGATATGTGTAAATCACTTCGTGATTTAAGACAGCGCTTATTCTGTCAATCCCGGCCAACTAGTCACTCATAACGAGTGCACCTCAGCACATATGTGGACTTCAGTCCTACGTTCATAGACATCTATGTCGTAGTGCAGAGGGCGGCCACTAGAGGTAACCCAAGAGTTGGAACTTAAACTGAGACGATTCTGTCCGACACTGGGATGGGTATTCAGTGTGGCTTAATGGATAAAGCATCAGCACGTAGAGCTGAAAACCCGGATTCAAATCCCGGTAGCGGAGAGAATTTTTCCCTGTTCCATTACTCTTTCATCGTAAAAATATGGACATTAGTAGCAGGCCTGTGAAAGAATAAATTGTATACACATAGAAACCTGATTCAGTTTAAAATAAGTACAATGCATGTGGTTGATCAGTGTGCGATCACAAAAAAATTATTTATGATTCCACCCTTCACCACTTAGCATGGAACATCGAACACCACCACAAATTCAGTTTTAAGTCTCCTCAGTCAAAATGTATTGTATTTTTCATAATTGGAGACAGTTACAGTATGGCATAAAAATATGGTAAAACTATCAATAAATCAATATCTACTTACCAAAGTTTAACTTGTGTTCGTTCAGGTGCTGACACAAAAAGAAATCATGACCACTCACTCAATTTCATTACTTTTTCATTGCTTTATGACCATCTGTTCAGTTTCCTTACTTTTTCATGACTCAAGACCAGTATACACCCTGCACACGCACTTTCTAAAATATTTCTTTACAATTCAGTTACTGCAGTTTCATCTTCAAATTACACATACACTGAGAACATTAAACGAGGAATAAATTGGTTATTTACTAATTTTTTTTTTAATTCTCGCGAATATGTTAAAAATTCAATGTTAAAAATGTATTAGTGTTGTATTTACAGTAATTATTCCAAGAAACGATATTAGTGATTTCCATTGAGCCTAAAATGAGTTCTAACAGAACCAAAGTTATAGGCTAAATGTTTATGTCTATTAATGTGTACTCATTTTTTATTTTTTCAATGTTGAAACACAACAATTTTCGAACTGTTTCGAAACATCAAAGTCACAAGCCTGTTCGATTTGATGTGCAATGCCTCATATATATATATATATATATATATATATATATATATATATATATATATATATATATATATATATATATATATAGGGAAAAACTGTGTCAATATGTACAGCTAAACAGACATGGAGATTAGATACTCAAAAGCTGATAAAAATTAAAAGAAAAATTGTAAAAATGGCATATTAACTTATCAGTTGTTAAAAAATCCATGTCTGGTACCTTTCAGGAATATGATTTTATTTTTCATGTAATTCTCGCACTTACAACATCTGTGTACAAAGTTTCATCTTCCAGCTCAAGTGTTATAGGTACATGCTACAATTTTTTTTCTGACAGTTGTTTTATAATGTACTGTAAGTAACTAAGTTCAGAGCTTCAAATTCTGAATCTTTTGAAACTCTGAAAATTGGGTCATAGTTCTGCCATCTATCCGCAATATGCAGAACCCGAATCATGCAAGTGAAGTGTGTAGGCATTAGACACACACACACATTATTGATGATAAGAAAAAAAGCATACAATATATTACGATTATTTTTTTATTTGGAATATTCCATCATATAATGGTTCTCCTTCAACCCAAACCAATGTGCTGTAGCCAAATGTCTCTGCCCTGCATCTTCATCATCAATATTACAATTGTAATTGATAAAAATGTCCCTAAGTTATGTTTCTTGGTGACATGTTGTTGGCTCGCAAATAACATTAGGATAGCATCAAATCTTTCTGCCAGGTACCATCATTTTGGTTCTAAGACTATACAGAGGATATATTTATGTTGAATCCAGCATGTATCTACACTGGTGGACCAGAAGAAAGGAGCAGCTGAAACTTTTTGATAAAGAAATGTAATTCTATAATCATGAGTGTTGTGTGACTTTCCGACTATTATATCAAAACACCATTTGCTGTCATACACATAAGCTACAAAATGTTTTATCCTTCACATCCTCAAATGTGACATTAAAACAGGCTGAAAGTATATCGTCGAAAATACTGTATAAAAAATGTATAAAATTCCTTGAATTTTGAGGATGTTGGTACCACTTGGATTATGATTTTATGTTTATTTCTATGGTATTCCCTTGTTCCAGGAACTGCATATCGTCGTGTGAATGCAAGAACTAGGTAACTCGAAATTTGCGTTTTCTAGTTACCTCTTTTATAGCATAGCAAAAATCGCATAAAATGTAATCCGGGATCTAGGTAACTGATCGAACGATACCAGCGACATTTATTTTCCAATATAACAAATAGGTAAAAGAAAACGAGACATATTCCTTAGTGCAATAAATAAGTAAATGGGCAATGTCACAAAATATGAAAAATCAAGTTACCTAGTTCTTGCATTCAGGCGATGATATGATCCTTTGAATCTGTGCGATAGTGCATTATTGTGACTTAAAATATCTTACAGATGAAACATAAAATAGCATGCCTGTTATATGTTCATATGCAAATTTAAAAATTTTCAACTGCGTGTTGTAAACGGCTTTAGCTGCAAGTCATGTGACTGTTTCACCAACTCCATTATATGCACCCTTGCCATGAACTTGGTGCAAAGAATTGCTATTTAGCCTGTATACTAAGAAAATATCTCCTTTTTGGATCACCATACTTGTGAAATGTTTATTGTTTTTGTAGTAGCAGCTCACTATCAGAAAATTAAAGTATCCTTTGAAGATCAGGATGTTTACCCCTAAGATACTCAGTTAGGCCTACAACTAGTTGAAAGCAATGGGCAATTACAATGCTATGTTCCATATTACTAATGATATACATAGATATGGGATGACTGAATTCAATGTAAGTCACAAAAAGGTGAAACATAGAGTGATCATTAACCCAATGAAAATCGTGAACAAGCATCTTGGGCAAAGTTCTCAGAAAAATCGGCTGAAAACTGGATTATTGTCTGGCAATGTACTCATAATAGTGGTTATGGAGGTGGGAGGGTTTGTCACCTAATCTTTCAATAAAAGAAAGTCATACTTGTTCACACATGTCACAAACCTATATCTGTAGTGATACACTGTTGTTTGTACACTGTCTGATCTAACTTTTATATTTGTTCGAAGTTTTCAAACATCACCTTCACAGCTTCAATCTCTAGATAATTGACACAGTCCCCTAATCATACAGTCTTCAGAATTGGTATCAGTCATAACACATCATCGTTTGAAGAAGTTGTTTTGCACTACACAAAGATTGCTATTAGTAATTTTTTATATCAGGAATGATAATAAAATGTACCATTTATTACCATGAGAAGTATCCTCGAGTATTACATCGGCTGCTATTACTATGATTTTGATATTTGGAACTGTTATACAGTATATACAAAGTTAGCCAGTTATTATGCTCTTATTTGATATTATAAATTTTCTCAAAATTGAAAAAAGTGTAGGCCTAATCCTTACAAATTTGTAAGGATTGAACCAGTTAGTGTTGGAAAACGAAATGTACTGCACAGACTATTAATACTGTACTGAATATGAGGAAAAAATATGAAATATGAAATCTCTCCAAGACATCGCCAAATACAGTCATGAAAATTTGAAAAAAATAATTTCGGCCAAAACTAAGACCAGAATATTTCTTTTCTTTATTCATTATTTTACAAACTGATATATTCCATTGTAAGGATTGAACCAGTGAGTGTTGGTAAACGAAATGTACTGCACAGACTATTAATACTGTACTGAATATGAGGAAAAAATATGAAATGTGAAATCTCTCCAATACATCGCCAAATACAGTCATGAAAATTTGAAAAAAATAATTTCGGTCAAAACTAAAACCAGAATATTTCTTTTCTTTATTCATTATTTTACAAACTGATATATTCCATTCATAGATGTATATGAGAGGTAAGTAACTGTCCTGAAAAGAATAAGTCTTTATCTTGAATCTATCCTATTGGAAAAAATATTATAACATACCAAATCTCAGCAATGTTTCGTTATATTATGTGACACTCCTGTGGACAACCCTTGAAATTTTGGGACGTAACTGTCTGCCTAGTTTTTACTGTAGAAAAAGCTCTTTCAGATGATGGGTAAAATATGTGTCATTAGTTATTTGCTTTTAATAAGATATATTCAACACCTCGTTTTGTATTTCACTGCTAATTTTCAAAATTCTGGACTGCGCTGGCATGCAAACTATTTATATTTCACGATTTTCCTTTCAGAATTATGCATGCTATATTAAGATTTCTTCACGAAAACAAATATGTTAATTTTGATGACAGTCTTGCGACACTTTTTTTTTTATTAGTTGAGTTCACATAGAATAACCTTAGCAAATAAGTATATATTACTAAAATTGAGCAGAAGTTTATAATAAATTATTCTAAGCTTGTGAGAGTTGTTGATCTCTTGTCACTTAGCTATCCCCTCATCTAACCCACTCTAAACTTGTCATAGTCCTCGGTCTCTTGTCACTTTGCTATCCCCTCATCAAACCCACTCTAAACTTGTCATAGTCCTCGGTCTCTCTTGTCACTTCACTATCCCCTCATCAAACCCACTCTAAACTTGTCATAGTCCTCGGCCTCTTGTCACTTCTTTATCCCCTCATCTAACTCTAAACTTGTCATAGTCCTCAGTCTCTTGTCACTTCACTATTCCCTCATCAAACTCACTCTAAACTTGTCATAGTCCTTGGACTCTTGTCACTTATCTATTCCCTCATCTAACCCACTCTAGCCTTGTCACTTAGCTATATCCTCATCTAACTCACTCTAACCTTGTGACAGTTGTCGGTCTCCTGTCACTTAGTTATCCCCTCATCTAACCCACATTAACCTGGTGACAGTCCTCGATCTCTTGACACTTGGCTATCCCCTCCAGCTAACTCACTGTAACCTTGTGACAGTTCTCGGTCTCTTAACACAACACTTAGCTATCTTCTCATTTATCAACTCTAATCTTGTCACATTTGTCGATCTTACATCACTTAGCTATATCCTCATCTAATCCATTCTAACCTTGTGACAGTCCTCTGTTTCTTTGACACTTAGCTATCCCTTCATCTAACCCACTGTAACATTGTGACAGTTCTCGGTCTCTTGACACTTAGCTATCCCCTCATCTAACCCACTCTAACATTGTGACAGTTCTCAGTCTCTTGATGCTTGGCTATTCTCTCATCTAACCACTCTAACCTTGTCACACTCGTCGACCTCACATCACTTAGCTATCTCCTCATCTAATTCATTCCAATCTTGTGACAGACCTTGGTCTCTTGACACTTATCTAGCCCTCATCTAACATGCTCTAACCTTTGACAGTCCTCGATCTCTTGTTACTTAACTATCCCATCATCTAACCTTGTAACAGTCTTTGGTCTCTTGTCACTTAGCTATCCCCTCATCTAACCCACTCTTACTGTCGGTGACTCAGGAGAAGACGAGCACAAAGCGAGAAAAAAGAGTGATTAATAGATAACGTTATGACAACACGTGCAATACTTGTACTACTAGTAAGTGGAAACATTATTTCCACTTACAAGTATTGCACTATTGTCGTAACATTCTCTATTAACTACACTTTTTCCTCACTTCGCGCTCGTCTTCTCCTGAGTCACTGACAGTACCTTATCAAAGTTTTCAGTCTCTTGTCACTTAGCTATCCCCTCATCTAACTTACTCTAATCTTGTCATAGTCCTCGGTTTATTATCACGTAGCTATCCTCTCATCTAACCTATTCTAACCATGTCACATTCGTCGACCTCACATCATCTATCACAACCTAACCTTTGACTAAAAATATTTACGGAAATATACGCTAGCAGAGGGTAAAACACAATGCAACCCAATTCCCATAGTCAGACGAGATTTGGCAAAAAAAAAAAAAAAAAAATTTTCTTTTTAAACCCATAGGAGCTGATTTTTCTGGTTTAAACCAGTTTTTTTTTATTTAACCCATTTTTTTTATTTATATTCTGTTTTTAATAGTGTTGAGAGATTTAATCGATTAATCGATCAATTTCTGTTGTAAGGTTAATCGATCAAAAATATTTAATCAAATAATCAAGTTGATTAAAATTAATCGGTTGTAGTTGATATTAATTATTATTTAGTTAATACAAACTCGTACTAAAAATTCCGACAATATTTCTCTCTCGGAAATTGCTTACTTAAAAGCACAATAGTACTGCTATTTTCTAACTGTAGACGAGGTAGTGTAGGGAAAAATCTTTGCACAAACACTTCAGAAAGAAATGGAGATAAGAGGACAGTGACCTAATCTACCTTTATTGAAAGTTGAAACACAATGCAAAACCCTTATTAAGTTTTTATGATTTTCCAAGAAAACTTTTACCTTGTTTTCAGCTCATCTTCCTAACATATGAAATACATACTTCTCTGGGATTCGTCCCCCTCATCCCTTATAAAATAGCCATGTCTATACTGTATGCAAGTGAGAGTGTAACTACCTTCTTCTCTTTCTAAATCTGGTAATTTGATTACAATAGGGCCCAGTCTTCTGTTTCGACCGCTGTACTTTTGCAATTGTAGTTTCTGTACTGAGTTTGTATAAGGAGGTTGTGTGTTCAGTTTGATAAAGAAAAAAAAAATCAGTTTTCTGTTTGTGAAAAGTGTAACTCCATTATGTCATATGAGAATTTGAGAGGTAAACTCAGTGAAACGTTTAGATTTAAATTGAACGATCGTGGAGAAGTGCTTGACAGAAAAAAAAAGTTTTTTCGTGTTTAGTGATGCAGGAAGCATTGTTACTAAACATAGAGCGGCACTTAATTTGGAGCATGTGAATGCACTCACATGTTTAAATTCATGGTTGAAGCAGTGTTAACTAGGTGAGTCTTTATACGTCTTGTTATTTATGTTTGTCTCAAAAATTCCCAGAGAAATTGACACAATAAATTATAAGCCTCACAATAAATATGTTAGTAAGTAATTAAAATAGTTATTTTGTAATATAATGATACAATATATACAGATATACAACATTTAATACTTATGCTTATCACCGAACACAAGTTAAATTTAACAATAATTGTGTATTACAGTATATTAAAACATTTTTTCAACTCCATCAAAACTCGATTAATCGATTAAATTCAAATAGTTAATCGATTAAATATTTTAATCGATCAACAGCACTAGTTTTTAACATTAATCACAAACAATGAACAATGAAGCAGCATTTGCTTTACAACATCACACTGACTTCATTATATTAATAACATTGATAAACTAATCTAGAAGAAAGGGAAGGAACTAAATAAACTTTGTAGGTTACATTTTTTTCGTGACAAATCACAGATGGGGTATCTATATAACCCCCTGCTCACGCTCTATTGTTCCTTTTCCTCTTCCTCTATTGTTCCTTTTCCTCTTCCACCAATAAACTAACAACATTTAGTTAAACATCAAAATCATCCAAATTTGCCTCCTTATTGAACACTCTAAACAGGAAACCAACTTTGATGCTTTTTCTGTTCACAATCTGTTTCTATGTTTAGAATGAACTAGTCCAAATTTTTACAACTCTCCCACCAGTCATAAGCTGTCACTCCCTTCATCACTTCAGGTTTAAAGAAAGCTTTATGGAATGGTGATGATTATTTAGCTTGATATTTTATGATTAATGCTACAAAGAAGTTCCTGGATAATGTTCTCCAGATGTGGGCCATCATTTAAACTAAATGAGTGCAAGAAATTTATATCGATAATAGTAGCACACTTAAACTAAATACTAAAGTTAAACGTGTTTCATTTATACCAAGTTTAATGTAATTTGGAGAAAATGGCTCTTAGAGTTCGTAAGTATATTGGTTAGCAGTTTGGAAAAAGTGTAATTTGAAGAGTTTAGTAAAACTCAAATTCGTGTCTTTCATGATAAAAAAACTGGACAGTCATATATATATGACACATGTTGCATTGTTTTTAATATGAAACTTACTGTATATTTAAGTATTCCCCGAATTTCCCATGCCCAGTTAAAAATTGTGTCAATACGAAATTTGGCGTATATATATATTTGGTATATAATACGTGAATGTGAAGGCTGTCTTTTGTTATTAGGTGACCATGCCAGGTATGTGTATTTCTCTGTATTGTTCTCAGTTATAATTTTATTAAAGTTGTACAGCAGTCATTATTCTAACAGTTTATGGGTCCAGCTCAACCTGCATAAAGGTTTGATATTGTATCATCATCATCATCATCATCATCATCATCATCATCATCATCATCCTCATCCTCATCCTCATCCTCATCCTAACAGGTAATAGTCCTAAAAAGGAATGTTCAGATATACAACATTTTCCTTCCATCTCTTCACAGGGCATCCTACTAATCTTTCTCCTGCTGGTCTGTAATTCAAGACTGCTTGAGGGATCCTTGTTCTAGGTATACAATTGATATGTTGGTGTCAGTTATCTTGATATCAGTGTATATACTGTCATACTGATACCATTTTAAGTTCTCTTAGGATGTCTTCATTTCCTTCGTGATCCCATTTGGTATAATCAGCTGTTCGATGCATGATTTAAGGTCCAAGCTTCACAGTCATAACAAAGGATCAGTCTTGCTAGGGTTTTGTATACATGACATCGGGTGTGTTTTTGGACTAGGAAAGGTTTCATTACACTGTTAACGATGCCTATGGCTGTATTAAATGTAACATTTTTTGCAGGAATATCTGAATGTCCTAAAAATTATAGTTTAAAGCCAAGATAATCGAATTCATTAACTCTTTCTAAAATTCTATCATTTATACAAATCTGACTTGGTACTGGTTCTTTGCTACAGGATTTGATGTATTTTAATTGTAATTATTAAAGATTCAAGATAAACATGTCAAATTTAATAAATAGTACACAAATTACAAAGTTAAATAGCAATAACTACAGTATCTGGAAGTACAAACTGGAATTGCTGCTAATTAAAGAAAACTGCTAGGAGATAGTAAGTAAAGATATTCCAGTTCAAGAAGGAAGTATTGTGTGAGATATAAAAAAGATAAGGCAAGAGCTTATATAGGATTACTGTTTGAAGATAATCATCAGAATACAACACATAAAGAAAACAAAGAACAGCAAAAGAAGCATGGGATGCATTAAGAGCTTATGAAAAATCAACTCTATTGAAGAAGGTAAATTTGTTTAAAAAAGTTATGCAGAACCACACTCTGTGAAAATGGTGATCTGGAGGCACATTTGAATGAAATAGAACGTGATTATTTCGTCACAGCATTTTTTACATGTAATGGCGGACATCACATTTTCACGTTTACTGTGCTATCATTAACAATAATTACAAATAACACTTCTTTGCAGTATACTTCATTAAAACTACCCTAATCCCACTAGCTCTCTCTTATCTTACTGCTCAGTCCATCATCTATTTAATTCAGTTCAATTTATTTGGCCATTAGACATACAGTTTTAGGCTTCGTCAGAATACATTGAAAAGACATATAAATACATTTTAAAAAACACTAATAACAGAAACAGTAAAATTTAAGTAATACAATGAAAACATGAAATAATTTGAAACTTTTAAATTGAAGAAAACTAACTAAATTGCAATTAAACTTATTTATTAAAATACAATTTCATACAAATTTGTGTTGAAAAACTCAGCAACAGAATAAAAAGGATTATTTAATAACCAATTGTAAAATCTAGTTTTGAAGCTATTGATTGGTAATTTATAATATTGACTTGGGAGCTTATTATATAATTTCATCCCCATAATTAAAAAGTTTGCGTTGCTCTTGTGTAATCTACAATATGGAATATTAATTTGTTCGCTATTTCTAATTTCATGATCATGTATATTGGCCACTAATGAGTAATTGTCGATATTTTGTCGAGTGTAAAGTACTAGATCATATATATACAAATTTATGATTGTTAAAATCCGCGATTGTCTGAAAAGTGGCCGACAGTGTTCCAGATAGTTTGATTTACATAAAATTCTAATGGCTTTCTTTTGTAAAATCCAGACGGTTCCAATTTTGGTTCCATTTCCCCAGAAAATTGGGGCATATCGAATTATCGACTGAAAGAAAGAATAAATAATTTTGAGAAACGCAAGTAGTTAATTTCTTTAGCAAATATGAAACTCTTGATAGCTTTGTGCATATGTATTCGATGTGCTTATCCCATGTTAAACTGGAGTCTATAAAAGGTCCCAGAAATTTTGTGTAGTTAAGTCTGTTGTCCTTATTTATTAGATAGTTTAGGCTGAAAGTTAAGTTGATAGTTTTTTCTTGATTAAGCAAGAAACCATTGGATTCAAACCATAAAGCCATCTGTGATAGAGTGTCTTTGTTGAGAGCATGTAATTGATTTAGAGCAGAGGAAGAACATAGGAAAGTAGTGTCATCTGCATACATAATTGATTTAGAGCAGAGGAAGAACATAGGAAAGTAGTGTCATCTGCATACATAATTGTTATTGCTTTAATGAATTTTGGAAGGTCATTTATTGCTATTAAAAATAATAGAATAGAGGACCAATTATTGAGTCTTGAGGAACCCCATAATGTGTAGTGGTGAGACTTGACCAATTTTCACCTATAGCAACTAATTGACTTCTGCCATGAAGATAGGTTCAAAAAATACTTAGTGTGTTTCCTCGAATACCATAAAATTCTAATTTTGATAAAATTAAATTATGATCAACACAATCGAACACTTAAGTGAGATCACAGAATGTAGCATTAACTGGTGACCTATTTTCAAAATTCCTTAAAATTTACGTTATTAAAAGCTCAATTGCATCATTTGTTGATTTACTTTTCCTAAAGCCAAATTGGTTAGTACTAAAGAGATTTGAATTTTAAAAATAATCATAAATTTGATTGAAAATTACATATTCAAATACCTTAGATAACACAAGAATGATAGAGATTGGTCTGTAACTACTTGGACTTGTTCTATTGCTTTTTTTATATATTGGGATTACTTTCGAAATTTTTAGTTGATCGGGAAATATGCCTTGTTGTAGACAAATATTGATCATATGTGTTAGAGGAATATATATGGAATTTTTAACTTTAAAAAAAAAATCATTTGACATATCATAAACATCTTTTGAATTTGATTTTTTCAAGGTATTTATAGTATCCCATTCCTGCTCGGTGGTGACATCTTTCCATTTAAAAGTACAAGAGATTGTCATTTCTGTTTAGTCACGGTCGACTATAGTAGAAGGTCGGAAGGTTCAACTTGGCAACACTGTGTTGTCAGTCATACTGCTGTCATACTCACCATTATAACCAAACACTTAAAATATAATATGTTACGAATTATAGATGGATATATATATATATCTTCAACAAATTAAAGTTTTCCTTTTATCTTTTTTTTTTTCCATTTTAGAATAATGTGAACTCGTAATAAATGTACTGTATATTAATACGAGTGTTCGTAACTGTTATGCTGTGTCGTATTTTTTTCTTATTTCGCACATTATAGTTTTGCATTGTTTATAAAAAAATCTCATATTATTTACTAAACTCATACACAGATCATAAGCGTGTATATTAAATACATTTTACCTTATGTAGATCCTAGGCCTACGTTGCTTTCCAGCCAGAGTTAATGGGTTTATCCAGTTAGACTAGGCCACCTTCTTCAGACTTCAGTAGGCTAATGTCAATTTATGAAAAGTCGCAATAAATAACTTACAAGGAGTCATGTCTTTATTATTAGCATTTTTTAAATCTTATTTCCAATTTCTATATCCAATTACATCATACATTATCCAATTACGTCATGTGCAAAACTCAAACACATACTGTAGGCCTACAATTCCTAGGACTATAATACCTACATTTTACCTTATTTAGGCCTACATTTTTTACATTATTAACACAAGATTGGTTACATATTTACACAGATGACTCACTCATGAATCCAGATGAAGGAGCAGGTGCTACTTGTCCATATTTTTCATTTTATAAAAATGTTGGCAAATGTAACTTCAAATTTTGATGGTGAACTTGAAGCTATCTATGTGCCGCTCCAAAATTTTTTCCCTTGGTTATAGAAATGCAAAAATATAGTTCTCTTATCTGATTCCAAAGCTGCAATCCAGGCAGTTAGTACAACTACTTTTGCTATATCAAGAAAAATGAAGGAAATCCATTGTATGTTAAGGTACATTCAAAATTTAAATAATATCTTAGTTCTCCAATGAATCTCAGCGCATTGTGGAATATATGGTAATGAGAAATCTGATATATTGGCCAAGAAAGGAACTAGAAAAAACGTAAAGAAGAACTACAGTTTTTCATATGAGTTCATAAAACGAGTTATAAAAGGAAAATTACCAGCAATTACCACACTAATTCTCCAAGTGAACATCAAAATTGGGTCAGTCCAGAGTAAGTTTTGTTAGTCACAGGACATTCAGAATGTTATGTATCTAAAACTAATAAATATATTCATGTCCTGTTTTTTTTAGTTTTATCCAGCTCAAAATCTGCTACTAATTTCATATTAGCTCAATGCAATATTATTATTTACTGAGTAAACAATAATAAAATACAGTGTCAGTCACAGGGCCACTGACTGTGGAATGACCCAATTCAAGATGAAATAATTTACTACAAGATTTAAAATCCATTCCTGATCTACCACGAAAATCTACTGTGGCTATGTTCAGACTGATTACTGGTCACGACTGTCTTACAAAACATCTACATCGAAACAGCTTATTGGACTCTGCTAAATGTTTATTGTGCAATAAAGAAGATGCCATCCATGGACATGGAATATCTAAAAAAATCTGTGAATCTGTGGAAAATTTTATGGACCTTACATCTAAATATTGGGAAGAAAGAAGGAGAATGACTTCACCGCTAAATATTGAGCATTAGACACACACACACTTTTTACATCCATTTCTAAAATGTCTGTAACTTTCTCTTACCATACACTGGTTTACTGGCAGATATGTTATCATTCCTGGCCTTTGAATAATTATTTAACAGTATGTTCGTAATGACTGAAAGTATTTTGTCAGCAAGTTCAATATATTCCATACCACATGGGCATACATCATTTACAAAACCAGCATCACCACACAAAACTGTTTTGCAGAGTAGCATCAACAATTTTTTCTGATTTCCACATTTTACAAATTGTTCTTCATTTGTACCCCTTGAAATCAATGCATTTACTATGCAGTATGCAATTTTTGCAATGTAAATTACAAAATCTGAAGGAAGAGTAAGTCCTCCTCGGTTCAGAGTGTCAAAATAAACATCTTGATTGCTGGTTTCTTTCCCTACCAAATAATCAATACAAAGTGGACACTGTAACCTTGAAGATACCTTGAAAGAGGCTGGAGCTATCAGCTTCAAAGGTGAAAGTATCGGGATCTTGGATGACACTAAAAAATGGAGCTACATCTACAATTTCATTCCTTTTTAATTCTATATTTTCTGCTGCTTCAAATATTTGTGAGGACCATTTTAGAATTCCATACTTGGCTGATTTTATACCTAAAAGAGATTTCATTCTGAGTTTTTTTTCTGCCTCTAAGACCTGTACAAAGGAAACATTGTAGTTACCACCTGATAACTGCCTACAGCAACTGAAGCGTTGCTCGAGATTGTTGGTTTGTAACTTTCCTGGCAGTACAAATTCCACATTAAGAGTTTGCAAACTGTATTGTATAAATTCAATTAACACAGAGGTACTCTGAAACAAAGCCCTGAAAGTATCAGGAGTTAAGCCACCTTCTCTAATGCACTCTCATTTTTGCAACCATTGTAAAAATTGTCTTAAAACTTTAAGGCGGGCATCTCCAACACTATAAAAGGGATTCGCCAATTCATTTCTTTTCATAGTACCCAACAGCTTGGATTTCACGTTTACAATTGTCCACCACTGCAGTTTTATCAATACAAACTGACAAGTACCGACTTGACACAATACCAGATTGACTTTGAAATTCAGCGTTTAAAGCACTGTAAGTAGACTCATGGAAAATATTGCAAACTAATTAAACTTTCTGTCTTTCTAAGTTGCTTGGGTACAGAGATTTATGATTTAATTTATGAGCAGGTTTCAAGAGAGGACTGACATTATTACCATAGTGATACAGTTGCTTAAGGTCTGAAAATTTTGCAGTCAAAAGTGTGTCTGTGTCTTCAAAATCTGGATAAATCAATGTTTGAGAAGCATCTTTCTGATTGATTCAGCAGTTTCTAATGTTCTTAAAAATATGAACAAAGTCGTATGTAAAAAATGTCTTATATGGTGGATCAATGTCATTTGAAACATACCCTTCATTTGAACCCTGAAGTAGTGCCATCATATTTCTGTTTACTCTGTGATCGTCTGAAACAACAGAAAGTATATGGCACCCACACTTTCTTAATAAATCAATTACAACATTTATCATATCATATAAATCTTTGCCTGTCAAATTCTTTACTGGGTAAAGAGCAACAATTTCCCTGAAGTTACCAAATAGAGAAGAAACAAAAAATGCCTGGACAGTGCTTGCGTGGTATTTTTCTTATCCAGGCTTGGCGAAGTTTCTCTTCATTTGGGAATCTGAATACTGGAACATAACCTCCTTTGCTCGGATAATTTGAAGTGCAGTTAGGAACACAACATTTATCTGGCATTGTAATTAATGCACTCCTGAAATAAAATTGAATAGTGAAGCAAAACGAGCCAATAGATAATATTATATTAATAAAACAGAAAACATATGCATAATATATAGGATTTGACTTTAAGAATGTTTGTTACTATTTCCTCTGCAGGTTCATTGGTGTAAAGGCGAAACACACGTAAAAAAAACTCACCATAAATTGCAAATACTCTTAAATAAGTGTAAACAAAGATTAAACCGCATATGCCGTGTGAGTTGGTCGATGCCTGATGTACATGTTGCCAAGTTTCAGTGTTCCGACCTTCTACTAAAGTCGACCGTGGTTTAGTATATCCATAGGAGATAGTTGAGAACGTTGAATTCTGGATTTGATTATGTCCACTGAGTCCATGAAAAATTCATTGAACTCTTCCGGCGATATATTATGATTGTTTATATGATTTTGAGTGTTACTGGATCTTTCTCTATTTATGAGATTCCAGGCAGTTTTATACTTGTTATCAGAGTTTACGATTAATTTAGTATTATAATCCAGTTTTGCTTGAGTTAATTGGCTTCTGTACTGTTTCTTAATTTCATTTAATTTATTTTTAGCCATGGGCAGACCTGTCTCTTACCTTGTTTTTGCTATTCTTTATTTATTCACTAGTTCACATATACCTTACTGTTTATACCGGTTCATTTCTATAGCTGATTGGTTATTCAGTTCACTATTTGCTATAAGAACTCATGTGCACCATCAATAACACTGGTCTACAGTGATTTTGCTACTGAACAAAACAAGTGTACCAACCCTAATTTGAGTGTGCAGATTACAGATCTGAAGTCGGTTTTTTTTCCATCACGTCACAGTTTTAAAATAACATTTTTAATTTTTACATTTTAATACATTTAGATCCATTTTATTTATTTTATTGTAATTTTGCTATTGAACAAAAACAAATGTACCAACCCTAATTTGAGTGTGCTGATTACAGATCTGAAATCCTTTTTTTTCTATCACGTCACAATTTTTAAATAATAACATTTTTAATTTTTAAAACAAGGCACTAGTTGATGCAAAGAAAATATTTTTCCACCCCTTTACATTAAACTTAGCCTTATGAGAAACTTTGTGTGGGCTCTGAATCATGAAGGTGAAGGCTTTAAGTATCTGAAAGAGAAGTTTGGGAGAGTGAAAAGTAATGCAAAATTGAAGGAAGGAATTTTCATTGTGTGATACTATTGTACATTCGGATCAAAACTGAGTGCTCTTGAACTCGAAGCTTGGGACACATTTGTGGAGTGTTGTTTCAAATCGTATTAAATGCAGAAAAACAAATTTTACAGGAAACGTGAAAAACGTTTCACGGCTAAGATAATGGAAAAATTTTAAATATCTCAATGTCACCTTTTAGGCATTGTGAAATGACACCAAATGTAATAAACACTGACACCGATTGTTTAATCTAATGCGAGATAGTGTCAATTGAAGTTTGCACTTAATACGTTTTGCACCGACACATTGTATTTAATACGTTTTGAAGCGATTTTGTCACATAATACGATTTGCATCTATAAACCATGTTGAATTGTGCCTTTTCATTAGATATTTTTTCTGTGGTTTTTACAGCAGCATACTAGATAGGATGATACATCAATAGTTTTTATTGTTTTCTGCTGGAAAATAATGATAAAGAACGGTGAGTTTCATACCTGCAACCCTTCGGACCGTGCTGCCTAAAGAGACATACTTTAGATCGTGCTGCCACTTGGGTCAATCTCTAACTCACATTGAATATAAATTTTAAATAATTATGGCATCAACAGGTTGGGTACAAAGTCCCGTTGCTCCCTTAACTATCTTAAATACCTCAAATATGCACACTATTGATGTAATTCCGGTCATAATTCAAACCTACAAAAAAATAACCACTGTTCACTAACTGTGTATACCTAAGTGTCTAAAGAATCAGTATGTTCCCCATTATTCTCATGACACACAATAATAGGGAGGAATGGGACTTTGTGCCCACCCTGTATACTTTATTCTTGAATCCTTGTATATCAATATTTTATTATGCTCTATAACAAAATTATTAAATATGGTGTGAACACTTGTATTAATTACTACACTATCTAAGTAACTTTTAATAACAAAATTAAGAAATGTGTGAACACAACTTGTATTACAATATTTTTGTAAGTTTTATAACAAAATTATGAAAAATGTGTCGTAAAGATTTGTATTAAAATACAGTATTACAATATTTAAGTAAGCTTTGTAACAACTTTATGAAATGTGGCGTGAACACTGAAAAAATGTATTAATCATTGCATTAGATTGCACACATAATTTCATTAACATTTTAAATTTTACCCATACCTGGTTCTTCATGCATACAATCACATTCTTCATTCTCATTGTTTTTATTTTTAGTAATACGATTTGTATTAATAACAAAATCATACAATTTCAGTGAATCAACCTCTTTCCAATTGTCTCCGAATCTACTACTAAGTAGGTTTCGCAGATCAGATTTTTTGGCATCACTGATTGATCTGAAGGTAGTGACATTCGGAGGTACTTTGACATGGTCCATAAACATACCACATTTCATCAGAGGGGCACATGATTTAGATGGATTGTGACGTCTGTATGTAGGTTCCATTTTGAAAGTGATACACACTTTCCCATTCTTCTCTCATTTCTTTAGCTTTATTCTTTTCATTTCTTTTATGCCACTGAGCTTATGAAATTGATTAGCCAAGAGCTTGAAATCCCTGACATGCCAATCTGTGCCTAAAGATTTTACTGTCCCTATTGTTTCATATATCGCCTTATACTCCTCAGGATTAAGAATTTCATTCTTCTTACGCAGAACTTTTCTACTACCCTAAAGGCTCTGTCAGCTGGTAGAAAAGAATGGCCTCTTACCAGAAAAACTATCAGAATTTCAGAAACCTGAGGAGGTGCTTTTCTTTGAAGCCATAGACCAAGAGCATGTACAACATGCATGTTCTTATTTTGTCCACCACATTCATTGGCAAACAGCCTAATGCATTTGGTGGAACTGTCGAAATTAAATTCACTGAGAAATGTAGTGACACAAGATGCCACTTCAAAGTGCCCCGCCCAGCCTGTGCTTCATTCCATGTAAAGAAATTTGGCTTCTGTAAAGCTTTATCAGTTACACAGAGAGCATAGAAAGCTAATTGTCTTGAATAATATGCTTCACCTATGCTGAGTTTCGGGAGCAGTTGCATTTGCTGTAAGTCGAAACAAAATGACTGCGTCTCATTAGGTTCTGTTGTCATAATTTTATGGAACTTTTGGCGCGAAGCCTATGTGCGCCTAAATCGGCCAGGAGCCTAGTCTTTTTCACTGTATCATCGCAGTTTCTTATTTGGAACAGTATGCATGCGCAATAACTGCATTCATCATTGGCTGGTGTACCAAATCCTATATTGAATTCTGTCCGAAAGATGTTTTGAAAAAACCATCGTTTTACTCCTAAGTCTGGTATTACACTTTCATTGTACATTTTGAAGAGCTTTGCAATATTTAAATCGGAAGCCAAATAAAGTCTCTGACTTTTACTTCTGTTGTAATGTGATTCCCTTTCTCTTAATTTAGAGATAAATTGCACTACTGTCCTCTTCTTAGCTACGTAATGTGCTCTCTCTCGGCCATCACCTCTCCTCTCTCTGATTCCCTTACCATTCTTAATAGATTTTGCTATTGTACATAGCCTGATAATCACAATGATGTAAAACAGCGGGAAACTCAATAATGGCGGGAAGATAGAACACGCTGGCGAACGCTGTCCATTTAAGATTTTAACTAATGGAACTTGTACATAATACGATTTGATCCGACACATCATCGGAGTTGTACATAATACGATTTGATTCAACACATAATTTTCATAATAGAAAAAAGGCGGGAAAGAATACAAATTGCTCTGATATGAGATCACGGTCTTAAAGAATACCGTCTCAGCCATGCGAAATCACTTCAAACTAAATTTCGACCGAGGATGTATTTAATACGATTTGAAACGACACTCCACATTTATACTAGTGTCACCTAGGTTTCTGGGAAATTATCGAGCTGATAATTATGCTGAGCTAGTATATAACATGCTTAACATTTCAGAATCTAGGTTGTCGCATGTCTTTAAAAATGCACTTTCTTCATTCACACCTTGACTATTTTGCATCAAATCTTGGCGCTGTAAGTGACGAACATACTGAGAGGTTCCATCAGGACATATCAACAATGGAATTCAGGTACCAGAGTCAATACGGTCCGAGCATGGTGGATGATTTCTGCTGGTTCCTACAGCGATCAACCACATGCCAACATAAGCAGAAAAGCAAAGGTTTCAAGCACTTTTAAAAGAATTTTTAGTGCTTACTACATATTGTAAGTGTATCTTCTTATAAATGTATTTAAAATAATATAACAATTTGCAAAGAATATATAAACTAAGCTCAATTTACATACCTGACTTTACAGTACAGGTATATACTGAATAGTAAGATTTAGAATTAATGTTACAGTCTCTTAACTCAAAAATCTAACATGCTATGATAAATCTGATCATAGATCTGGAATCAGCGCATCAATTTTAGTATAAAACACTGAAATTTCCTTAGTAGCAGACAAAAAGTTATTATTATTATTATTTTTTTGTAGACCAGTGTAATTCACACTTTCGTTACTCTGATGTCGTAATATTAATCTTTTCATCTACTCTTTTCTTGATCTTTTACTAATTCACTAATACTGGTCACTCATTAACTCGAAAGATACTATTCACTAGTATTTTTTTTACCTTAGTACTGACCGCACCTCCTCCTCTCTTCATAGCCTGCACTTTCTTTGTACTCTTGTCTTTCTTATTCTATCAAATCTCGTCTCTCTCACCATAATTTTCACCAATTTTCGTTATTCCAACAGCTCACTTAACATTTGACTTTCCTCAAGTTTCTTTTACCATCATGTTTCTGAAATCTTCAATATCCCCAACAGACACTGCATTTGAGTCTTTTAAATTACTTCTTTCAATCTCATCCAGGGCCGTCCCAACGATTTGCAAGGCCTGGGGCAGAAACAAAGCGCAGTGCTCTCTAAATAAGGCAAAAATGTGAGTTCCAACAGATAGAATAATAATAATAATAATAATAATAATAATAATAATAATAATAATAATAACAACAACAGAATCAACGGTAACAATCGACTTAGGACCATGCAGCTGAATACTTCGATGTCATGACCACATATCAGCCATTAACGTTATAATAATGGTAAATCTTAAATTTGAGGTATTTGGAATAAACCCAGGCTACACTGTCTTATCTAGGTCTACTATTGAACATTACAGCACAGTTTGACAGCATATCTTAGAGAAAGACAATGTTCCTTACTTTTTTTTTGCAGTAAAATCCTTCATCAACTCCTCTTTTTGTATTTTCTTGGTTGTTTCACTTTAAATGGAAATCATTGCCAATCCATTTAACTGTTCCTGTTTCATCATGGTCCTTAGACAGTTTTTAATGATTTTCAACTTTGAAAAACTGCGTTCCCCTGAGGCGACAGTAACAGGAATAGTTAGAAGAATTTGATAGGAGATTGTTAGATTGAGATAGGAATCACACAAGGGCTGCAGAAAACTGAGTACTTCCACAGCAGTTTGTACTTCAACTTGAATTGAGTGCCTGAATAATCATAGTTCAGAAAAGAGATCTTGACCATCTACAGTACATCAAAAGTCTTGCCATCGTGTAACTCTTGAGATAGGTTTATGCAGCTTCTTTCTAGATCATCTTCTGTCATAGTTCGCAACTTATGTTATACAGAAAATCAAAGCACTTTGCATATTCATTCAATTCTTCAAACTTCACACCAATTCCACTCACAGCTTTGTCAATAACAGGAAGAAAATAACATCCTAAATTCTTCTTCGGCTTCCATTTGCATGTTTGTGTCAGTTTTCTGAACACATTCTGGATTTGCATCATTGTCATCATCATTGCTAAATTCGTCAAAAAAGTGTTTATGTCTGGCATGTCATTTCACTTTGAACTTAGGATTGATTTTTAAGTGTTTGCACATATTCCGAGCTTCAATCACTGCACCTAAAAATCCATTGTTCCTGTAATTCTGCAGAAAACATACTAGCCCTTCTATCTGATTTATTGCAACATCAAGCTGCATGTCTTCTGATTGAAGAGTTTTTGTTAACACAGTTGACTACATGTAAGAGACCATACCATATTATCACTTTCAAAATGAACTCGTAAGAATTAGTACTGTATTTTCGCAATGATAATGCTTCAGAGTTAGCAACAAGATCTTTTGTTTTATTGGAGACTTCTTTCAAAGCACATCGAATTTCTGTAAGCTGCAATTTTATTGGCTTCACACTCTCAAATCTGCATTCCCATCTAGTTGTTGAAAGTGGTTTTAGAGTCAGTTTGGGACAAAAGGTAGTGATAATTGCCCAGTGCTCCGTAGATGCAGAAAACGTGTACCAGCTTGTTTAATATCTTGAAGAATGTCATGATGTGATGGTTACACTTTGCCGTGTCACCTAGCATTAGATTTAGATTGTGGTAGCCACAAGGCATAAACATTGCACTTGTTGGTATTGCGAACTCTGGCTTGAACATCTTTACATTTTCCTTTCATATTTGCTCCATTATCATACCCTTGATCTCTGCAATTCTGAATGTCCAAATTGTTATTTTCTAGAGTTTATTTTAAAGCCTTGACCTGTAGCATCGTCTACAACAGTGGGTATAACTAACATATCAACATATCAAACAATCAAGGTCATCTGTTCTTGGTGGTTCTTATCAGGAATACAATCAAGGATTACAGAATAGTATTTGGTGTGCCTCACAGCATCAAATATACGATTTTTAGTGGCTGTACCCAGAAGTTCAATTACTTCATTTTGAATTCTAGGTCCAAGGCAGTGTAAGTGGGTTTCTTTCTCACGAATGCGCCTTATATGCTCCTTCATAGGACCATCAAAAGTAGAAATCATCTCAGTTAGTGTCAAGAACTTTCCATTATTAGGTTCGTAAAGTCATTCGATCCACATAAGGAGGAGTTAGTTTCTGCTAAGTACTGCATTATAGCAATGATTCTTACCATTACTTCCTGCCAATGCCTTGTTTTCTCTTTGTATTTGATCTTCGGTTTCATGACTTACTGTACAGTTTAATTTTAATTGTCGCTCTAACTCCCACCAACTGATCATGCATGAGATATGCATGACTAGTGATCTTAGTGCTCAAATGTTTCCAATTCTTACAACCTTCCCCAGTAGAAAGACTTCTCGATTTAACCTTACTTGCAAGAAAAAGTCTACAGCAAAAACAGTAGGTGGCATCTTTTTCTTTCGAATAAACTAACCACTTTCTTGAACATCTTTCACCATTTACCAAGATACGAGAATATAACTCCGAATAAAAATGTGTATTGTTACTGTCCAAGGGAAAATTATAACTGCCTGAAATTTGTTTTGGTCCTTTTTCCACTATGAAGTCTCTTAAGCCATCAGTGAAAGCAGGCAGTTTCCTGGATCATCTAGAGCATTAGTTGAATATTTAGATGGTAGATGTGGTGGAAGAGATTGTGATTGTGTGGAGATAGTGGGTAATCCTGTTGTTGGGAAGATGAGGTAGGGAGTAAACATTCGGAATGAATAATAGGTGAATATGTAAATCCCACAAGGGTAGCTGCCCTTCAGTAAGGGTTGCCAAAAGACACAGCATACTAAACAAATAAAAATAATCATTTGTGTTATGATTATTATTTTCAAATGGAAGCTACCCTTGGGAAAGTATGTTTATTCAATAATTATTAGTAATCAGATAGAATATAAAGAAATTTAGGTGTACAGGTGATTATGTAAAATCTGAACAGAATATTTTATTACGTCTATAGCAATAATTTTCAAAAATTTTAAAGAAATTCTAAAAGACTCAAAACATTCAACTGAGAATTTTGGAATTGTTCCCCTTGCTCCAAACAATAATCTAAATACTTCAATCTGTCCTTGTATATGATAATAATCCCTAAAGTAACTTATTCAATTGTAGGGTTATAGATGGTCTTCTTTTCTTCATGTACTGCTATGGGTTGTTCAACTGCAGTTTCAAAGCGCACGGTGGGATCGATGATAATTGCTGTGTCATTTCCTCTATCAATGACAATGATGTCAACTCGCCGAGAACTTCCATCTTTTGCAAGGCAGTGGACTTCTTGGTGAACCTCGTAGAAGGAGAGAAGACTTTTAGCAATAAGTTCTCGTATTGCATGGTGTCTAGTATTCCGGATGAGAGTTCCATGTTGGCAGAATCCCAGGATGTGGGGTAAGGTTTCTATCTCAGTGCAATGTCTGCACTCGGAGCCATCCTGAGACCGACCTGGCATGGTACGCATGTTTGACACTTGTCTTATCATTTTAATTGCCTCCTTCCACTCAGATACAGAGAGACTGCATATTGACCATCGACATTATTAGTAACTGAGAAATTACTCCCTATGTTAAAATCACCAGTTGATTCATTATTACCTGCGGAAAGAAACTTATCAATTGCCCCCTTTGAAACTTTTCAAATTCCTCGTGCTTTCTTTTTTTTGCGCAAATTTTCAGCTCCTGACTGATATTTACATCCCCTCCTTTTCTCTGCCTGACATTATGACAGCACTAGAAAAAAATAACTGAACAGAAGAAATAATTCACACAACACTAAAGGAACGAATTCAATAAACATACAACTTTAACAACAGTCCACTAACGATTGGCAATAGTTACCATTATCTCATTTCACTCCTTCCGAGAAGAAGTTTGAATGCGAGCTTATTTTTATTTTAAACTCAGTGCGATTGTTGTGACAATCGAATATAATCACAAAACCAATAGCATAACACAACATTAATATTACTGGACTACTACTACTTACTATTATTACTAATAATAATAATAATAATAATAATAATAATAATAATAATAATAATAATAATAATAATAGTTTAATATTCCGTCCTTCAAGTGTCTAGAATTTGAATCGGGAACTCTAGCAGCGTGTTGAATAACAGATTCTGTTGTACTGGGTGGGCCAAGACAAACCAAACTCAAACCTAATAATGAACAAAGAACTGGAGGGCTATTTTATTTTATATTTTTATACAACTCACTAATAATAATAATGCTCATTGATCTTGATCTTGAATGGAGGGTAAAGTGTGGGGAGATTGGTAATGCTAAAGCTTGCTTGTGAAGGAAACATCTGCAACAATCAAGTTATTGCATGCTTCTGTATTGAATATCGGGTTCAGTTTATCTTGGCCCTCACTGTTTACAAATAATACAAAATAAAGTAAATTTTCTGTGCCAATAATAAAGACTGCAGTATATGGGTGGTTCTGAAATTAAGAGGAAATTCAGGTCTGAATTTTTGGAAAAAAGAAAACACTCAATACTTTTGTAAACTAATTGTAAATCAATTTCTTTATTAATATGAAATGAGGAAAAACATTCTGTTAAACTCAAGAGAAAAATAATTCCTTAAAAAACAAAATTTTAATTTTTTGAAAGACATGGAGGTGACAGCAGCTTCCATGTAATTTCTAGGGTCCTTTGAAGCCACTGTCCCTGTTTCTGATTCACATTCAGAATAACTGCTGTGGTAGATCAAATTAATTCACTCTCCTAGGGCTTTCATGACCTGATTATCTCGTTAAGGAAGGTTAAGACATTTATTGCAATCTTCTTTTCAACTATTGATGTTTATTCAATATGTATATGGGGCAATTATCTTATGTTTACTTACATTATAGAAAAGTAATAAAATTATATTCTTTGAAGGATACGTTTTCCAGAATGTCTTAATGGTTCGAAATAACCAATCATATAGTACACACATACTTGTTCTGGACCACAGTTGCTACAACTTACGCAGTGTTTCTGAAGTGAGTTCGTCCTTGCAAAGCTCCAGATAATCTGATGAGCTCGCATTATGCCAGGAAAAGTTGAAATTTTTTATAGAAGGACTAAGTCCATTTTCTCTATTTCCTCAGGTTCAACTACAAATAGTTTGATTGACTTTGTTTCCATGGATATCATTTCCACTAGCTTCTCAAAGTTGTGAATATCAGTGCCTTCCCCTACTATCCTGTTTGCTGCTCTTTTCAATACTCCACTTATGCCATCAGGAGTCCCTTTCCTATGACCACTCAGTGTAATTCCAAACAAGTCCTTTCTTGCTAAAATATTTAAGCGTATTGAGTGGTGGGGCTATCACTGAGGAAATTGATTGTATTTATTGCACCTGTCAGATTTTTAGCATAATTAAGTATTTGTGTTAGGTGTGCACACATAGAGCTCGAATCATATCACAGTGAGGTTGACAGTGAACAGAAGGCAGGGCAAAGGGGGCAAGTGCATATGGGCCCGTGAGCAGTAAGGGCCCATCAGATTAAGCGAGTCTGATGGAAATGTACCAGTACTATAAAATTTTGTAAGAACATTTGTTACATGAATCTGACATATTAACCAACAATACTAGAATTAATACAAATTACCACTTCATTATGTAAATGTTTAACTTTTATGTAATAGAATATCGGTTTCCCACGTTAACAATCATCAACATGACACTTGAGGACTCCGGGATTTGCATGAAATATGTTCCCATCGCTTGTACCGAACACATTCAATTGCTTCTCCTCTTAACTACCAATCCCTGCCAGCCCACCACAATATGCTAGTAGACTCTCCCAAATCCAAGCCAGAGGATTACGTTTCCTTTTCAGTAGGTCCTACATAGTATGTTTCGTGACGAAACTTTCGTCTTTTCGTTGTCGTTTTTCTAGTAAATCCTGTTGATTAGTGTTACCAGTGGACAATGGACAATAGAAGCATAAGGCTGGATCTGAGAAGCGCAAGGAGAAACAGAAAAATTAGAAGATATTAAGAAAAGGGGTAGAACTTTGTCTGAAGTTGGTGTGAAATTGAGCGACCTTGGAAAACTAAAAAGTAGCAGACAAATTGTGTCACTAAATGTGTTGTTCGAAAACAAGAGCCTTTCCAAAAACAGTATTACAGTATTTTCAAAACTCAAGAATGGAGAATGTGTTCCCAGAGACTGGCTAGTGTGGAGTGAAAGAAATCAGGGAAAATAGTACAGTGACTGATTTGTTTCACTGCATACTACCCAGTCTGTGGGAACACATTCTCCATTCCTGGGTTTTGAAAATTATACTGTAAAGGCTCTTGTTCCATCACTTAGAAAGTTATTAGGCAGGTTGAGGGTACTTTTTCGAACAACACATTCAATGACACAATTTGTCTGCCACTTTTTAATTTTCCAAGGTCGCATGTTACTTGCCATGACTCAGAGTTAGGAACTGATATGTGTAAATATGTTTCACTTGCATATATAACACATAATTTTTGCTATTGTTTGCTTGTTCTGATTCAATACTATTGTTAACAATTTTTTTTTCTAGACAGCCACAACCATCAGTATGAACTGTCTTCATTCTTGACAACCTGAACAGACGGGCTTGAGATTGGTTTATTTTCTGCACCTTCACTAGCAACGCTCAATTTCACACCAACTTCAAACAAAATGAAGGAAATAAAAATGTATTCAGAGTAACAATGTGCCAAGAAAGACTGAGTAACCTTGGCCTCCTTAGTCTGGAGAGCCATCTTGCTAGGTCTTCAAATTTTGAAGATATAATTGATGATTTTGCATCATTGAAGTCAAGAAGAGTTGTTTGTTGATGTTGGCCTGCAAGTCAGAAATTACAGCTGTTTAAGAATAGTGTTTTGTGGAAACGAAATGAAACAGACGACAATGAAAAGACAAAAGTTTTGTCACGAAACATATTATGTAGGCCCTACTGAAAAAGAAGCGTGATGAATATAATATATTGTGCTAATGTGAAGTCTTGCTAAAAGTTTTCAATGTAACAAAAGTGTATATTCTTAGATTCGTATCTGTGTATGGGGTTATCTTTTATTTATTTTACAAATAATTATTTTCGCCAGAATAATTGGTAACTTGTCATTTTAACTTCTTTTTCAACGGGGCCCGAGCATAATATTGCACAGAGGCCCATAAATCCTGTCGGCGGCCCTGACAGAAGGACAATACTTTCAGTTCTCCAGAAACATCCTTGTACTAAAGGACTCCAGTATGCAAAGTCACTTGTTCACGGGAACTGCCAAAGTGCACACTTTGAATCTCTTCGGAATATTTACAATAATAATTTTCACTGAAATCTACATGAACAAAGATTTCATCATTGTGAAGAGTTTTCTTTTTTTCGGAGACACTGCATATTGGTGCATAATATTGCATACATGTGACTTAAAGCATAACTTATTAATGAGTTCTTTTTATTATTTGTTTAAAGTAAACAGAAAAGGGTGTATATTATTGAAGAGGTTGATCTGAACCCTGGAAAACATACTTCTGTGCTGATAAAATTATTATTCTATGGTTAAGTGACCTTATTATGACATAAAGTGTGTGTCAGTTCAAGCAGTATCTTTATTTGTCACCTCCATGGCATCAGTGTCACACCCACGGAACTTTATTATCCATAGAGTGACTTTCATGAGTGTGACAAACTTATTTCCCTCCAATATTTCTAACCTATAAATAACCTAACCATGAGATTTTAAATAAAGATAGAAAAATACGTAAAATAAAACTTAGTTATAAAGAAATTTCAAATAAAACTAGTAAATTAAAGTTACTGAAAACATGACGGTGACAGTCAGTAAAAGTATACCAGTATATCTTGTTTTCCCTATGTATTTTTGTTAAAAATAAGAATAAATAATTCGTTACCTTTTATCACAAAAATCCTCAGACAAAACAGAAGCTTCATGCTTCATCCAAGCAAGTTAGTGCTGCCTACTAATGAGTTTTCATTGAACCTGCAATGCAATTCCATGGAGGTGACCTTGCCTCCATGGATGCAGTTTAATGGGTTTGCAAAAATAAAATAGGTTTATGTTTCTTTCTGATCTATTTAAAATAATAATAGATAAGGTATTTTAATTTATTTACAATAGTTAAATATTAACTTCCTTTACAGTAAGATATGAAATAACTCAGTTTTGTTTGTAAGATGGGGCAGTGGACATTACATGGAGGTGACATCCCACATATATTTTAATCAATATTAAGTAAATTCTATTAAAAATCTATTAATTGTTACTCTATGGCTCTTGATAATGGCAATTCATTTGAGAACATATAATAAAAAGAAAACTATTATTTTTAAAAGAATACAAAACAGAAGAAACAAAAACACGGACACAAATTTCCACTTAATATCAGAACTACCCATATATTGTTTGGCTACATGTGAAATCAAGGTTCAGTTTAGTACAACACATGTCAGTAATTAAACCTTCAACAAACGGTGCAACATTTTATCCACATACATTAACATTATTGTCAACAATTGGTTTCGTTACATATAATAAATCTATCTCAACATTCATTTTGCTATTTATTTTTAAGTTTCTCACAGTAAAAATTGTAACAAGAACATAGGACTAACATTATTTTTATTAATAACACTGGTCGACAATGAATTTTCGCCAAAAGTATTATATGTACAGTATGTTAGATATTGTTGCGCTGATTTCAGATCTGGTTTTACTTTTGTCATATCACAAATAGTTTTCAATCTATTCATAATAATCTCTTAAGTCGCTCCATTTATTTCCGTGTGGCTAATAGCTCGGCACTCTTTAGTGCCTTATCTTTTGCTGCATACCCCACACGTAAACTTCCTGTCCTAGATAAAATTTATCTTGTCCTTTTTCATCCCCATGGAATCATCTTCCTCAGTCACAGTTTGTAGATTGAACGATACACAATCGTATTACAGAGTTATAGTGAATCTTGTGTGATAGTGATATATTTTGAGGTGCTGTGTATTTTACATCAATTAATAAGGTGAGTAGGCCTGTATCTTTTACCGGTACATGTAGTTTTTCATAGGTACTTTGTTTAACTAAAAATATAATACATAATCTCGCAATTCTTACTGGGGAACATTCCAAACGCCCCCTCCCTTAATTTTGGGAAATTGTACGCAAATAGAGGTAAAGGTACTAATAGGCTTTATTCTGTTGCAGATTAAATCACCTATCATGCCCCGAAAATGTCTAAACCATCCCAACAGCTTCTGCTACATATGCGGTTCCTTCACCCCGAAATCTCAATGGCGTACAATCACTCCACGGCTTTAGAAATTGTATCAATTGTACTTTGGTTGTCCTCTTGGTGATCAGGATAAAGGGTGGGCACGACATGTTGTATGTAAACCCTGTTCGACAGGCTTAGGGGACTGGGTACAAAAGAAGAAACGGTCGATGCCATTTGCTATCCCAATGATATGGCGAGAACCGAAAAATCACACTGACGATTGTTATTTTTGTTGTGTTAACATTAAGGGTTTTTCTGCCAGAAACAAACACAAAATTTTATACCCAAATATTGAATCTGCAATGAGGCCGGTCCTGCATGACGACAACTTACCCATTCCGAAACCTCCAGAAAATGAAATGGAACTGTTCCAGGAAGTGGACTGTGACTTAGGCAGTGATAGTGAAAATTTAGAATGTGCTTCTGATCGTGAATGCATTCCTGAGTTTACTAGTTCCGAACCACAGCGATTTACCCAACATGAACTAAACGATCTCATTAGAGATCTTTCACTACCAAAAGATAAGGCGGAACTTCTAGCTTCTAGGCTTAGAGAGAAACATCTTGTTGAAGAAGACGTCAGGATATGCCACTATAGAAAACGGACAAAATATTTAGAAAAGTTTTTTTCTTTAGATGGTCCAATGGTCTTCTGCAACGATGTGCCTGGACTCTTTGAGGGACTGAAACAATATGTTGCATCAGACTGGAGGTTATTTATTGACTCTTCCCAGCAAAGTTTGAAGGCCATTCTTCTGCACAACGGCAATTTAAAACCTTCTGTACCCATTGCCCACTCTGTGCATTTAAAAGAAACCTATGAAAATATGAACATAGTACTCAAATCAATTCAGTACGATGTACACCAGTGGCATATATGTGGAGATCTGAAAGTCATTGGCATGTTGATGGGTATGCAAGGCGGGGTTTACAAAATTCTGCTGCTTCCTTTGTCTATGGAACAGCCGAAATACAAGTGAACATTACACCAAACGAGACTGGAAATCTAGAAGCACTTACAACCCAGGTGAAGAAAATGTCCAGCATATCCCTCTAGTTGACAAACAAATAATACTGCTTCCCCTCTCCATATAAAGCTTGGCTTAACGAAAACCTTTGTGAAGACGCTTGGAAGGAGAACTTCAAAAGGATTCCAGTATCTGAGTGAAAAATTTTGTCGTGTGTCAGCTGCTAAACTACGAGAAGGGGTCTTAGTGGGCCCACAGATTAGAGAGCTACTGCGGGATCAAAAATTCGAAGAAAATTTGGATGAGATTGAAGTAAAAGCTTGGAAAAGCTTCAAGTGGCTGTGTATAAACTTCTTAGGGAAGACAAAGTCTCCGAACTACAAAAAAGGAGTTCAGGAATTACTGGATGCATATAAAGAAATGGGTTGCCGTATGTCCCTAAAACTTCATTTCCTTCATTCTCATTTGGATTTTTTTCCAACCAACCTTGATGATGTCAGTGACGAGATGGGTGAAAGGTTTCACCAAGACATCAAATCGATGGAGAAACGTTACCAGGGTTTCTGGAATGAATCCATGATCTCAGATTATTGTTGGATGCTGTATCGCGATGACACAGAAAAACAACATAAAAGACAATCATCTACTAAGCACTTCTAGCTTCCAGTTCCCTAGAAACCTATAATCCTGTTTTTAATTATCATTATAAGTGTCATAATAATTAATAATATAGAAATCTGATCATTTTATCATTACATAAGTGTATTGTTGTATTGATAACATTTAAATGTTTGTGTATTTCCATAAATTTAAAGTATTGAGTGTAATTGTAATCTATTTCCATAAATTTAAAGTATTGTGTGTAATTATAAATCTATATGTGACATGAAGAAACGGAAGGCATATCCGTAATCTGCATGAAAAATTGGTCTAGAAAAGTATAATTTGATCTCTGGTGATTAAAAAAAGTTAAATTTTGTCAACCCGTGTAATTGACAGATTGAATTTTTTTTCGGCTTAGGGGCCCCCAAATCGCGGGGCCTGCGGTGACCACCTCACTTGCCCTGCCCAAGGGCTGGCCCTGGTCCCATCCTTATTACTATCACTTCCTCCCCCATTTTCACATTCTGACTCGTGGAATAGCTTTATCCCATCACTCGTCTTCTTTCCTTTTCCCATGCTCCTTGTGCCACTCATCCTCACTTTCAAGTGCTTTCTTATCAGACTTCATTCCTCTTACTCTTTAGTTTAACATTGCTTTCCTCTCCATGTCGAGTCATCATGTTTATACTTCTTTGTTCCCCATCATATGGGTTCTTAACCTTTTTACTATCTGCCGTTGCCGTGTGGTGACCTACTATCTGATGTTCCATCCTTGCAGTTGGGATGATTTTTTTTCCACCATTCCTGTTCTTTCTCTTGGTTTAAATGGTTATTCTCGACTGTCGGGTGACTTACAATTTCTTCCCTCAGCAAAACTGACCTTTTCTCCCTTGGAATCTTTTGCTGCTCACATTCGTTCTTCTGTTCGATGCCTGTAATCCGAATTCAGGGTGCCTTTGTTCTTTAAGCAAAACTACAGTTCATAAAATTTACCATTCACTTTCAGCTTATCGTCATAGATTTTAGCGAAATGTCCTTTCGACCTTGCCGCTTTCTTCTATTTCTGACTTCAGTTGACAGATCTACTTTTATTCCCACTCCTGAATTACTAAGATTTCTTCAGTATTCAAAATAACTTCCCTTATTCTTGTATTTTTAAAGCTCAAAAGGATAGGCCTATTGGAGCCTCTCCCGATTCTGTACAAATAGTCAACATCTTCATTCTTCATCTACAGATGAAAGATCATTCTACACATGTCGTTCACAATTTCCAAGGTTTCCATCTCTTTTTCGTGTCTTGTTTCTTCAGTGCCAAAAATTATTAAGTTCTTCATATTGCGATTGTAGTCACTCATTTTCTTCTTTAATTTATTGCTCTGTGCTATCAACTCCTCTATCTTGTCGCTGATGCTTTCTACCTTTCTACTTAAATTTCAAAAGTGTGGTTCGTCATTGGTACTTCACCCTGTTTCATTCCTGTACACTTCATTCACTAACTTTGTCATTTCCTGAAATGACTTATATCCACTCTTCCATCTTCCCTACCTGTAAACTTACTTCTTCCTAAATTCTGACTCAGGTCAAAGACATTTCTACTTGACTGGGTGGAGTGTTGTGCACACGTGACTGATTTCAATGGAGTTCTGCTGTAGACTGGATAATCTTATAGGATAGTTGATTACTATTGGCCAGAACATTGAAGATGAGATGTATGTAGCCTTCTATTTAAAGTAATTTACTTGATAGTTATGACACATTGGTAACAGCATTAGAAATAAGATCAGAAAAGGATTTATCTCCATCATTGGTAAAGAATAAGTTAATTGAAGAAAACGAAAAGAAAAGAAAGAATTAGATGAGATGAAAGAAGAAAAGACAATGAAAGCTGTACTAGCAAAGGAAAGTTCTGTTGAAAGAAATTGTTATTTTTGTAGGAAAAATGGCCATATGAAAAGAGATAGTGAAAAATATCTGGTGTGGAAAAAACGACAAAGTAAGTACAAAGATAAGCTAACATAAGAAGAATATGAAGATGTCACAGAAAAATAAGCAAATCCACAAATTTGCCTCAATGTAGGGTTTCAATCTTTAAAAGTGAGAGATGGTATTTTGATTCAGGGGCATAAGCTCATGTGTGCAATTCAACCAAATGAGTCATTGACATCAAAGAGGATGATTTTGCAACTGTAACCACTGTAGATTGTAGAAGTCTATATACTTCATGCAGCAACTCCAAGTAAGGCAAAAGTAATACAGTTAAATGATATTTCGTTTGTTCCAAAACTTGACTCAAATCTCATCCTATGTGGGAGCAATAACAGACAAGGGATTTATGATGCAATTTGATGACAATTTGCAAATTGTTAAAAGGAAATGAAGTAGTTGTATCATAAAGTAAAACTTGTAAGCTATATAGCTTAAACATTGAGAATATTGAGGAGAGAAGTTATAAATTGTCATATAAGCTTAATAAAAATTATTCCTCACTGGCATGAAATTCTAGGGCATTATAATCTAGAGGATATAAAGAAAATCTAACCACTGGAATTAAAATTGTTTCTTGTAAGTGTAAAGATTTATGTGAAATATGTTTGATAGGGAACATGGCTAGAAAGTCATTTCCAGCCCAATCAAGAAACAAAACTGAAATTTTTTTAGACTTGATTCATGGTGATATCTGTCAGTCATTATAAGTACCAAGTATTGGAGGAAGAAGATATGTGTTAACTATTATTGATGATTTTAGCACATTTGCAAGACGCATTTTGTTGAGAAAGAAAAACGAAGCTAAAGAAAGAATTAAGGAATATGTTAAAGAAGTGCAAACACAATTTGGAATGACAGTCAAGAAGATTCGTACAGACAGAGGAGGGGAATACTTAAATGAAGAGTTAGTATTATTCTACAAAAACAGGGGCATAATTATGGAAACTACTGTGCCTTATTCACCTCAACAGGATGGTGTTGTAGAGCATAAGAACAGAACCTTGATAGAAATGACAAAATGCATGTTAAAATGCTGAACTTGGTAAAGGATACTGCGGAGGAGTCGTCATGACTGGTAATTGCATACAGAACTGTCTTCTTACAAAATAAATGTAAGACACCTTATGAAAATATGATATGGAAGGAAACCAGATTTAAATGGTATTATCAAGTTTGGGGCAAATGTACTTGTTCATATACCTAAGGAAAGAAGGCAGAATCAATCTTCTTAATGTATCCAGCTGTTTGCTGACAACATAAAGTCAACCACAGTCCATTGTAGTCGCTTCAGTTCTTGTCTTTCATGAGAAATGAGGGGTATTTTGATCTAAAGAAGGCAGGAGTTAGATGGCAAAAGTCTAAAGGGAATCTGTGTAGGTTATGTTTCTGGCAGCAAAGACTATAGGTTTCTCAACAAAGAAACTGCAAAAGTAATACTAAGTAGAGATATAATACATATTACAGGATGTTAAAAAAAAAAAGTATCCAATATTTTAGGAGGTGCTAGTATGCATCGAAACAAGAAAATGTCTAATAAACATGAGTCCTGCAACACATACTTTCTGAGATCTGAACACTTCTTCATAGGACATGCTCAATCTAACATCTATTCATGGCAATGCATTCCTCTGCCCTTTGGTGTAAGGAATCTCGCACTCTTTGAAATTGACTGGTTCCTTCATGTGTCCCCATAACCAAAAGTCTAGGGGATGTAGGTTTGGGGAACGAGCAGGCCAAGGTGTGGGGCTTCCCCGACCAATGCAGTGGTCCTGAAATGTCAACGTCAGGTGTTCACGCACATTGCAGAGAAAATGTGCTGGTGTGCCATCATGCGTGAACCACATCTGTAGACCTGCTGACATGGCAATTCTCCAGCAAGGCAGGCAATACGTTAATAAGAAAGTCCTGAAAGTCTCTGTGGTAGCACGTATGGCCCTTAATTTATCACCAAGAATGCCTGCCCATACATTGATTGAGAATCGGTGCTGATGCCTTGTTTCTTCAACTGTATGGGAATTTTCATCAGCCCACACATGCTGATTACGAAAATTCACAACACTATCTCTGCCTACTCCGCTCATATCCGCAACCAGACTTTTGTTTTCAGTATTCCTTGCGACGTATCATTATTCCATGCCAAGGGTGTCAACTACGGTATGATTTTCTGATCGTCTGCTATATTGTAGGGCAGAGAAATGCATTGCCATAAATGGACGTCACATTGAGCACCTCCTATGAACAAGTGTTCAGATCTCAGGAAGTATATGTTATAAGACCCATGTTTATTAGACATTGTTTTCTTATTTTGATGCATACTATCACCTTCTAAAATATTGGATACTTTTTTTTTTAATCATTCTGTGTGTTAGTGATAGGGAGTAGAAAAATATAACAGTAATACTACCTGAAGATAAAATGCTTGTTCATCAGAAGGAAACAGCGAATATAGATTTGAAAGAAACTGTAACCACACCACATGCACAAGATTCTGGACAAGAGAATGTAAGAAGATCAAGTAGAACAAATAAAGGAGTGCCACCTGAGAGACTAATTGAAGTGATGTAAGGTAACTGAAACTAAAAATTTAGAAGATCCAAAAACAGTATCAGAGGCACTTACGAATAGATAATCAGTAGGAAAAGGCTATGATTGGCGAAATACAATCATTAGAATGGAATGGTACTTGGGAATTCAGACCTTCCAGCAGAAAAAAGAGCCTTGGGTTGTAAGTGGGTGTTTAAATTGAAACGCAATCAATAAGGAGAGATAGTTAAATACAAGGCACATTTAGTAGCCCAGGAATTTTCACAGAGATGGAAAAGACTACGATGAAGTGTTTGCACCAGTGATAAAACAGTCAACTTTACCTATGTTGACATGTCTATGACATTATGCTATTCATCATTGCAGGAGTGCAAGACATGATAGTCAAACATTATGATGTTGAAACAGTCTTTCTCTATGGAGATCTGTCACATACAATTTACTTACAGCAGCCTGAGCATTTCATTAAATAGTTTGTATGGACTAAAGCAAGGAGCTTGTGAGCAAAACAGTAAGTTAGACCACCCTCTTAAAAATATGCAGTTTAAACACAGCAAAAATGATCCATGTCTTTACATTAGAGTAATGGAAAGAAAAAACATGTATATCACAGTGCATGTTGATGATATTGCTGCAGCTGCTTCAGATGATGAATTCTTTAAATGGTTCGGAAAAGAAATTAATTCAGAATTCATACTAAAGGGTCTTTCTAGGTGTAGAAATAGAATTTGATATTTGATATATTTGGTCACAGCACTTCTTTACATGTAATGGTGTACCTCACATTTCTGTATCCGGTGCCACCATTAACACTTACAGTAACACATATTTGCAGTACATGTTTACACAACTTCTACCAATTAAACTATGTACTTTTTTTTATTATTACTTGTTCAATCTCCCTTTCAGTATTTCTCCTACATTTCGTTTGCTATTCTCTATTTGATCATTAATCGTAATATATCTAAATTTATATATGCCTTTCAAACCCCCTTTTTCCTCTAACTACTATTCACTAAGATTTCAATTTCACTTATTCTCTACAAATTATCATATTGAATTATTTGCCTTACTTGTTCTTTGACCTTTTCTCCTATCTGTCTCTTATATTCATTTACTGTTCCAACGTTCAAATGTCAGTACTAATTTTATGCTGTCACTTGTTCATTTCTTTTAACCCTTTTTCACTTTTCACTCATTCATATTTGCGCTCACTTTCAACTTTCTCTCTATTCCACTTACACCTAATCCTTTCACAATACTCTCACTTCCTATAAATCTTATATTTCTCTCTACACATCAGCTTATACACTTTCTCGCTCCCCTATACTTCTCTATCATTTACAATTACAATTACCCTTTACTAGCACTTTTTGATCATATCCCCACATTTTTTAATCGTATCTAATAACATTGCTATATCCTCAGCTGTCGCAGGTTCTGACCTTTCTTTACTGCTTGTCTCTGCTTTATTTCTATCTCTGTCTTTCTTTCTATTTCCTTCTTCTTCTTCTTCTTCTTCTATTCCTCTTTTATTCCCCCCCACGCTTTCACTTCCACCTCCTAGATTTCCACTCACACTCGCACCCTTAATCTTTTCACTACTTTCTTCCCTATCACTTCCTGACTCTTGGTTTCTCTTTTTATCCCCACTCGCCTTTTTTCTAGCACCTGTGCTTCTTGTTCCGTTATTGTCAGCATTCCTTCTGGAGTGCGCTAACCTTACTGCCATCGTATGGAGACTAGGAATCTGCTTACGCTGCTTGATCATGTTACACTTATCTTCTCGATGTGTCATCACCTCTACACTTCCTCGTACGTCAGCATGTGGGTTTCTGAACTCACTACTATTCGCTCCTGTTACCATGTGATCTGCGACAATGACTTGTTCCGTCCTTGAAGTTGGGATGATTTTCTTCTGCTCCTTCCCTTCGCTTATGTAGCAAACGTCGACTTTGTCCTCTTTCGTTCTTCTCGTTAGTCCAAATTCTGGATGATCTTCATTCCTCAGGCAGAACTCCAGATCATACCATTTTCCGTTCACTTTCAATTTATCTTCGTACATTTTAGCAAAGTGACCCTTCGCCCTCGCTGCTTTCATATAAGCTAGTAGTCGTTTTCTTCTATTTCTTACTTCAAATGACATATCTGTTTCCACCCTCACTCCTGAACCCCGGAGCCATCCTAGATTGTTCAGAATAACTTCCCTTACTTTTGTATTCTTGAGGCTCAAGAAGATAGGCCTTTTATTTCCTTTCCCTAATCTGTACGTATGGTCGACATGTTCTTCTCTCAACTCTATATTAAAGATCACTTCACATAAATCTCTCACTTTCTTAAAGGTATCCATCTCTTTTTCCCGGCCCCTTTCTTCAACCCCGAAAATTATTAAGTTATCTTTTCTCAACTTGAGGTTGTATTCACTCATCTTCTTCTTTAATTTGTTATTCTCTTCTATCAACTCTTCTATCTTTTCACAGATGTTATCTACTTTTAGTCTTAAAGCCTGGTTCTTCATATCTACTTCTACTTGATTCAAGCCTGCATTATTATTCCGTTCCTCTCTACTTAATTCACTTACTTTATCATTTCCTGATGTCTCTTTCCGTAACCACTGTTCCATCTTCTCTTACTGTAATCTTCGTTTCTTCCTCAGGCCAATAGCCTTTATACTGTGTAAGCGATTTGTGCACACGCAACTGCTCTCTCCGGCTTTCTGCTGTAAACTGAAATAGACAGAATACAAAATGGTATATTAAAATTACATCAGAAACCTTACATAGTAAAGAAGTTAAAGTATGGTCTTATAGATGCTAGACAGGTTATCAGAAGGCAAGAGAAATTTTATACGAAGAATTTGATGTTGTAACATACTGAAGTGCCATTGGAGCATGTTATATTTAGCAACAGACACCAGGCCTGATATAGCAGCTGCAACATCCTTTTCAACACTAATCTTCAAATTAAAGACTGGCAGGAAGTGAAATATGTATTTCGATATCTGAAGAAAACTTTGGATTATGCAGTTGAGATTGGAAAGAAATCTGAAGAAAGAGGTATACTTGTAGAAGCTTTTTCTGATGTTGACTGGGGAGAAGATGCAAGAGATCGAAAATCCAACAGTGGATACTGTATTTATTTTCATGAGAGTTTAATTTCATGAAGTTGTCACAGGCAAAGTATGGTTGCCCTCTCATAACTGAAGCTGAGTACATTACAATGGTAGAAACTGTACAAGAAGTTATCTGACAAGAAGAATGGCTGAAGATTTTGGGCAGGTTATAGATACATCACTTGTTTATGAAGATAATCAGAGTGGCATAAGACTAACAAACTGAGAAAGGAAGCAGAAGGACCAAACATGTGGATACAAAGTATCATTTTGTTAGGGACATCATTAAAAGTGGACAATTATGTATAGCTTATAGAAATACAGAAACAATGGTAGCTGACAATGACTAAATCACTTGGGATAGTTAAATTAAAGAGATTCAGGAATGGATTAGGACTAGTAAATAATATCAAGTGTTGAGGGGTATTAAGTATACATTACTTGCGTTTGAAGGCTGTCTTTTGTTATTAGGTGGCCATGCCAGGCATCTATGTATTTCTCTGTGTTGTTCTCAATTTTAATTTTATTAAAGTTGTACATCTAGAACTCAGCCATTCCATGTGGACGGGTGTGACATTTGCATAACATTTTTAACTAGTTTACTGACCCCCGATTTTTTGCAGTGCATGCTACAAGTCTCATACCTGGATCACAGTGTAATACATTAACCTTGCACCTACTGTGTAATATTGTCGCAGAATTCTAACTATAGCCTACTTAAGATAGCAGTGTCGTAAATGTCCGAGGATGGCTGTGACAAAAATATGCACTTGCAGTGAACACCTCTAATGAAAACAAGAAAACTCTGTGAACTTAATAAAACAAATATCTTGAGAATTTTTGTACTAAAAGTTATTTAATGTTATACATGTTTCCTGTAATAATTGCACATTTATACCTGGATCATAACATTTTAAAAATAATTACGCACAGGATGAGCGTGACACTTTTCAAGTGGACAGGTGTGACACTGTGAAATTATATTTAGCGTATGTGTTGTATATCAAAATAATTAAATTTTAAAATTAAAAATGATCCATATGATCTTAGAGAGCACTAAATTAAATTAGTAGTAATTGTAATAAAATATTTTAACAACATTACAACAAATATAAACATAGAAATCAACTTAGTTCTAAGATTGTTCAAGAACATCAATACTTCTAGAAAATACACAATAGAGTCTTGTTTCCTGTAATCTTTATAGTTGGTTCTGGAAGAATACCTGTAAATTATTCATATGAAACATAAGACACATCATTTTAATGAATTCTGAAAATGTGAGTATTTTCTCCATCACACACTCTCAAGCACATAATTTTAACTTCACCATCTCCTTCAGCTTCAGAATCTCGTTCCAAGATTTCTTCCTTTTTTGAACACTGTACTTGGAACATCTGGATTTTCTTCCAAAAGTTTTTCAATAACTGCCTGTTTTTTACTCGGACTTGTAGGAAGCACCTTCTTCTCTCTTTTAACTGCCTTACAAGTGAAGTGACTGCACACACTTATAAGAACCAAGCTCAGGAGTTCCATTTCCAGCCTTTGCGTACTGCTCTCTTCTACCTTTCAGCATCCTTGGCCTTCAGTTTGTTCATGTCTGCAGATCAACATTTCTTTGCATTTGCTCGCCTCTTCCTATCTCTGTCCCTTTCCTTCAACAAGTAAACTTTTTTGGCTTCTTCATTTTCATTCAATTTCTTTCTCCATTTTTTTATGTTCTCCACTTCCCTGTATTTATGTACGAATAATAATAATAATAATAATAATAATAATAATAATAATAAAAACATTTGAAATGTGTTATGTTTTAGACAAAGAACAAAATTCATTCATATTTTTTTTTAAATTATCCTTATTTGTGAGAATGAAGCTATACAACATGAACACGTACAACCACAGAAGTCTCGTATAAAATTCAACTTAATTTAATTTAATTTTCTTTTCCATAGGTAATAGTAAATAAAGTTTAATAACTCAGTCATACTCTGTGGGATGGATGTGACAGATATTAACCAGAACTTTATTATGTCTTCATTCTGAATCAAGCAAAAGTAATATTCAGATTGTATTGACCAGTGACTGAACCTTACTTCTATAAACTTTTATTTCTTTTATAGTTTCTTATTAATAATAAATAAAATAGACTTCAGAGTAATTTTTGAGATGGGTGTGACACACACAACTGTTACCATTAATGTTATTAAAACTCGTTATCTATCTCACCTGCTTATAGAATGAATTCCTAAAATGTGAAAGAAAACTACTGCTGTAGATAAGATGACATCAAATCAGCTGATTGATGAAAAGAAGAAACAATTCAAGGACTCTCAACATAGATAATTTTTCACACTGAAGTTCATCATGTGCACACTTCACATTTGTTCATAAAATAGACACATACAGTGAACTAAGTTGTTGAACTTATTTCTACTGTAAAATATAAATAATAAGGATTTATTATTATTAGTCTCCAGAAAGAAATACTAAACTTTAAAAAATAATGTACAGGCTCAGTTTAGTATGGAATGGCTGAACTACAGTACAGGAATTATTATTCTAACAGTTGTTACTATACAGTGGTAGCTTGACCATTTTTGAAAATGTTTATTTTTTAATATCTCTCTTTGTAATAATTGAAAGTTAAGGCCAAAGTTGATTACCATATTTAAAAAAAAAATTACAGTTTCACAATTTTTTTTCTGCAGCAAGGAAGAATGAAATATCAGGGCTGTCATTTTGTTACAGGACAGCTACAGTATATACACAAACCTATAGCAAAAAAATATTTGAGTTCTCTTACTTATCCCTCTTTTCAGTTAGAGCAGCTTAAAGGTGTTCACTTTTCAGTTTTTCTCTTAATTTGAGCCCTAATATCTCTGGTGGTAGACCTAATGAAAATGTCCAATATATAATATAAACAGTACTCTATGAAATGTAACTATATAAAAATATTCAAATTTGATATTCCATGGGAACCGAAATTACAACAGGGGAAAATTAATGAAAAATGAATTTATACTGTAGTATACTGTATTTTATTTCATGGAGTGCAATTTCATACAAAGGACTTTGCCAACAGACCTTCTACTGCCCCCCTACTAATTGGTTGTCATAAATAAATGTCTTCCCCACTATGACAGAAATCTTGTCTTCTCCTGTCAGTAACCAATCACAACCCTCGTTCAGAAGAATTGACAGGCTCCCATCAAATCCACGTGGAGGCAGAGTTGCCGCATCTTTTCCGAATTCCAAGAATCCCGTCAGTGTCACTGTCTCATTTCGAGGGTCACCAGGATTGTGGCAACTGTGCAATGTTGGGACGAGGGTACAGGATGGAATTGTCAGAGGTGTTTGTGTAGGAAGTCATAAATTTGTAAGTGGGTGTTCAAAGGAGCCACCGAACTGCACTCCTTGAAATAAAATGGAGTATAATACTTATTCGATTAAATATTACCATGTTTAACAAACTATCATATAAATACTATGAAAGGCCGAGCTAGAGTGTCCCCTCCACCTTCGCCCCCCTTCCCCATTTGCCTGTCTTACCCTCACCAAGCAACCAGCTTGGCCTTCCGTACGCCGCCAGACAGTACAGTTATTATGCTTAAGATACTGTTGTGCCTGCTTGTTGTTGGGCACAACTTTGTTGTGGCCGATGCTATCGGTCACGGTTAAGTTATGATTAAATTCTGACACCAAAATTATTATATTGTGGTTCTGCCCTACCAAGCATTACTTTTGTCAAGGTATTTCTGATACCAGTTTATTTTAGTTTACGTCAGGATATTTCAGGATGGTAATGGTCGAGCTATTAACTTAATTAGGTACTGCGTATTCAAGAACAGGATCATAGGTTGGATCAGGCTCGAAGAATATCAGCTTAATCAAATCAAATGTCACTTCACTAGTTATATTATAATATATTGTTATACATTTAGCTATTCAGCTATGTTATGAAAAGTTGCAGAATGCTTAACAGGTCTAGTGAGTTATGTATGTTTCTTGTTATTTCACTTTACTTTACTTTACTTAAGCAATAAAAGAGAATCTAGGATATACCTACTTGGTATACCTACTCAGTTACATGAGTTTAAATAAAAACCAAATGGTAAAATAAATCATTGATTATATTAGAATGCAATTGATTAAACAATGAAATAATATGGAAACTTCAGTGCGTCAACTTGGTTACGTAAGGTGCAATTAGTCGAACAAACTTCGTAAAACAATGCAAAATCATTTAAAGAATTTACCTACAAAGGCGTTTGTTGACTCAGGTGCCATTCGGCTTGAATCCCCGAATATTGATAATAATATTGTCCATCGAAATATCTCGTGAGGTAGTACCATTCAAAAACCTCGGAATAATCCATTATGTCTTAAATAAATGCGATCAAAGTAGAACTTTGAAATATACACGATTCACTGAATTTCAAGCACTGATATTTCCTTATATTCTCTGTGGTATATTACTCTGACACTAGTAACATTTAGTATATCTCTTTCGACATTAGTAGCAATTGGTATATAATGAAATGTTATAACTTACAGTAACAAGACGAAAGTAGTGTTGACGATGGCGGACGCCATGGTCCCTGCTTCTTTTGGTTGACTTACATGCTTCTCACCGTCTTCTGACTTGCGGTCACAAAACTGACTGATTTGTTCGAAGTGAGCACTCGAAAGAGGGGCCGCACCCGTGGAGATGTTCGTTATATTGAGAGCGGTAGCGTTATGACGCTATCCGGGCCGCGTGAGAAAAGTATGGCTACTACTGAGATGAAGTGTATTTCGTATACGCCAGTCTTACTCTCAACGCAAATGCTGGATTTGCGTTAATTTAACATACAGAAAATTATGGGATTTCCTGCGATCAGCTGGTCTTAATATGGGTCTCAAAGCAAGAGAGGGCTATGGAACAATCTAATCACGCACACGTCCTAGCATGTGGAGGATAAAGCTGTGAGAAATGCTGACTTATCTTTCTCAACAATGCGAGTCCACATGTTTGCGTCTTATATGCAAATGCGTACAGTTCGTCAAGGACTTGCACATACATGGTGCTGTCCATAAAACTTGCTGTGAAATTCATGACAGTTGCTATGTTTAACCACCGTAATTTATTCCTTAAATTAGCGGGGCATAACAATACGCTTTGATTATACAGTTGAGATCCGTATTTCTTCAGACAATTGGCGAAAATAACATGTGAGTGGCCTGTTACTGTTGTAAGTTTCAAAGCAGATATTTTCTGTTAGCAGCTGACTCTTTATCTTGAGAAATGCTAGTTGTTACTCTCTTTTTATCAATTTAAAAGTGTGTATAATCTAAAAACAGTGACTGTGAAAAGTCTGCAGGGACAGAGGATTGGTTTGATTCTGAAGTGTTATGAGAATTATCAAACTGGGATAGAGTGGGATCACTGGGGACTATTGAGAATTGGAAAACGTTGAAGGTGTGCATATGTTTCCACCAGCTCCTGCATGCGGCTTCTGATTGAAAGTAGCCTAGGTTCTGAGATTTTACTTATGTGTTGTAGTAGACTTTTAAAAATGCACATGTTCGTCATCCTCACTTTCTTGACCACGTTTTCTACTTGCTTTTTCTTGTAAATATTGAAGCTTCTGCTTTCAAAATGTAGCATCTGTTGACCCACGCCTTTTTTTCTTTCTGTACCTAATACAGAAGGGAATTCCAAAAATGTTGTAGTAGTATTAGAGGACTCTCATGCAGGAGATCGTGGGTCATTCTCTGGAACAAAATTACAGGTATATTTTCTATCCCACGAGAGATGGGACTGGTGATGCACTACAAGGATCGTCGAAGTCAATTGCAGCTGAGAATTGTCTCGTCTGAAGTACCAAGAGCTACAGACACTTTGCTGAAATTCCCTGGCATTGCCCTGGGTCTCACGACATCTTTAAGAAACTTCATAGCTTCAAACTCATGAGTGGTACCTTATTAGCATCACTTGTGGGGTCCAGATCTGTCTTCAGACAGTTGACTAAACAACATAGCTTCAAAATGTGGTCATTTTCTTCTGTGATTGCTACAGTTACGAGGATCTCTGCATTGCGAAGTTAGGATTTTCCCATTCTCGATGGGAAATTTATCTCTTAAATATGTGCACCTCTTCTTCAGCATTGTTTTTAAAAAGAATATAAGTGAGAGTCCTAATGTAGCACTTTCATAATCAATGAAATCAATAGTTATAGTCAGAGACCGGAACTTTAGCAGAATGCCTTTTTAAATGTATTAAATCTATCTTCATTTTGAAAGTAAATCTGTACGAATTATACCTTTGTGATTGAAACGTCACAGTTTTATGTTGCCCTTTTCTGCCTTTTTAAATATAAATGCCTAATTTACAAAATAAATGCTTTTTTTGCCTTTATTTGATTATTTATCTATCATTTATTAATTTATTATTAAAAATTGCCTACAAGTATGTTTTAATTTATTTTTATAACCGCTATAATGAAAGTGACTTCGCCGAATGTATATTATTGTCTTTCAGTCAGTTCATATTCTCTTTGCAACAATGAGTGCTGCCATGCAAAAATGTATAACAGTAACTGTTTTAATTATCGCTTGTGTTTATTTGACAAGGCAACAATGAGTGCTGGTCTAATGTTATTTTTAACAGTTATTTTTTTTTCAGTTTTCATTGTGACATTGTTGTAGCTAGCTAAATATTTCATATCGCAACATATCAGTACAACCAAACACAAAAATGCACTTTCTAAGGCTACTGGGAAGAAGATTTCTTTGCTTCCAACAGTAATTGCAACATCAAGTCAAAAATCTCAATTTGCATTCGACTTTTGTAAAGCTTTTCTTGCTGCCAAAATCCCTTTGTGGAAAGTGCAAGGTTTTTGTAATTGTCTTTTATTGCGTATTTTATCTATTTATAATGCCTTTTTGCGTGCCTATTTTAGCTATTTATGATGCCTTTTTGTCTGCCTATTTTAATGATTCATAATGCCTAAACTTCCGGTCTCTGGTTATAGTGTTAAAAAAATGTAACAAATCAAACAATAGGAATTTTTGGAAAACATTTTAATAAATTTAATCCCATCTTACTGACAGAGAATTTTATTGTGAAGTAATTTTAACAAATTTTCCATTTAAAAGCTTTTAATGGTATATTTATAGTCTACTTTTCCCATTATAAATATGATAAACCTTAAAGAAAAGGCTTGTGGGTGACTTGTTATGTTACAGTATATCTGGAAACCCTTTAATTATTGTAAATTTTTATTTTTATCTTATTGTCCTGCTTCATTTCCTCACTTATTTCTTTTCAATATCTCTACTACATTCCTGTTGCTATGGTACTTTGTCTTTTATCCTATACTGCAGGTTTACTATGAACAATATCTATTAAAGTATTATCCATTTCACTTCCTCCTGTGCACTGCCAATATAGAATACAGGTGTCAACAACCATTGAGCAGGAATAAATGAATGATTCATTCTGGTAAACTTGTAGGTGCTTGTTACATGCATTGACAAGTACGAACCTGTATCCTTTCTGTTTGGACCTCATGAGTTGACGTGCACAACTACTTGGTGCTGGTAAACACGTGTCAGTGTTGGCAACCTGAAAGCAGGAAACTTGCTTCCTTGTGTGCATACCCGTAGTATTCTTTGCATTTATCTTCACACTATATTGCACACAGCTGTCATTTAACTCCAGTAACATATCCCATAGTATCATCTCCTCTATTGCTCACAATGCCGTGTCATCAGCAAATTTTATGCACTTTATCTTCTTCCTCCTACTATCACCCTTCCTATGTTTTGAAAACAGTTCTTCACTAAATACTTCAAGTAGATGTTGAACAGGATAGGTGTTAAAGGGCATCCTGGATGTACTCTCCCTATACGACTTCCCTCTGACATTTCCTCTCTATTCTGACTTAGACTAGTCATTTCATATAAAAATTAATATTCTATTATTATTATTATTATTATTATTATTATTATTATTATTATTACAAGAGATCGACATCCATGGAAGCGTTGTGAAGACCAGTTTTAATAAATTTGCTATGGATATGGAAGTAGGTTAGTAGGCCTAAACTGTGATGATTGTGATGATGATGATTATTATTATTATTATTATTATTATTATTATTATTATTATTATTATTATTATTATTATAGGCTTTTCCCTAGTGAAGCTTCCTTCACATATATTAACATAAGTTGTTTTATTACCCGTGATTTATGTTACTCAGTCGAAAAGAATGTGCGTGACTACTTATAGGTGTGAAAACTCTGCACAAAATTAAATTAATAAATGCAATATAAAAATAAAACACTCAAATGTAAGAAATTTTAATATGGTCAGAAAAGGTGATGAAGAAGTAAAATATTAAATTACCTGTAGAGGAGAATTGTTTGGCGACTTTGTTCACAGCTTTACCTTATTCATTGTTATTACTACATTCCTTTAAGATGTTATCGTAAACACACGGTACTCCTCCATGGTTTGTTTTTTTTTTTTAAGTTGATTATTTAACAACGCTGCATCAACTACTAGGTTATTTAGTGTCGGTGAGATTGGTGATAGCGAGATATTTGGCGAGTTGAGGCTGAGGATTCGCCATAGATTACCTTGCATTCAAATTACTGTTGGGGAAAACCTCGGAAAAAACCCAACCAGGTAATCAGCCCAAGCAGGGATTGAACCCATGCCCGAATGCAACTTCAGACCTACAGGCAAGTGCCTTAACCAACTGAGCCACGCCGGTGGCTTCCATGGTTTGTATGAATAATATAGTGAACTGTTCATTATCTGGTAGTTTTTGTGAAAACTTCATTATATACACAACTACTTTGTAATCATGTGGTAACAAGTGAACAGGCACTGAAATCTGTACAGACTAGACACTAGTTAGACACAGCTTGTAACATGAGTGGAACAACACAAAAGCACAAGCATGGTCCCAAGTAGCATAGCATAAAATAAATCCAGATCTGTGTGGTAAGTTGCATTCTGCAAGCTGTATTACTGCCACACTATTTCAGTGTGAAGACTTTACTTCTTCATGCAGGTTTTAAAAAGAGTAACATGCCACGTGTATCCACGTCTCACATCACATGTGGCATGCAACTTCGGTGTGAAAGCTGCCTTAGTCTCAGGTGCTATGAAAAAAAAATAAAAAAAAATAAGAGTTTGCTATTTATGTCTTCAATGTGCAGCCTAATTTTATTAAATCTGTAAAGATCCAAGAGGAAAGGTTCAGAACAGAATTAACAAAATTTCTCCCTACTCATTCCTTCTACTCAATTGATGAGTTGTTTATGCTTGTAAATGGAATTAATCTGCTTGCTACAAGGGTTGATCCCTATGCTGTAGCCCTGACCTATTTGTAGTTGAACTAAAATTTCTATTGTGTGGCTCACAAATAACTGAAATGTGTTATGGCTGCATGCCAAGTTGCAAGTCTGTACATGTCCACGTTGGCTCGTAACAGGTGTTAGTGTGTCCAGAGGTGCTGCATCAGTAGAGAAAATAGTCTATCGAGCAAAGAGCTGCAAAAGAAGGGAATGTCTTCATCTCAAATTTACCAAGATATGACAGGTACCTTGAGAGATTCTACTGTATCTTATGGTATAGTAAAAAGGTGATATCGAATATTTAAATGTGGGAGAACATCATTTGAAAATGAACATGGCGGCAGCCCTTAGAGAATTGTCGGAACACCAGAAAAGATCAATAAAGTGCATGATTTAGTACTGCAAGATCAACGAATTACCATCACGGTTATAGTAGAGGAAACTGGCTTCTCATACCATAGTGTGCACAATATTTTGGTAAAGGAATTGGGCATGAAAAAATAACTGCAAGGTGTGTATGTTGAATGTTAATGCTGATGCTAATCGACAAAGAGCAGTGCTGTGCTAGCAGCATTTAACTAATTTTAGAGAAAAAAAAAATTCTTGAACGCTATGTGACTATGGATGAAACACTATGATCCTGAAATCAAAATTCAAAGTATGAAGTGGAAACATAAATTTTCATTGATCCCTAAAAAATTCAAGGTGTAGCCATCAGCAGGCAAGGTTTTGCTCTCTGTTTTTGAAATGCCTAAGGTGTTATTTTGACAATATTTGTAGAAAGAAGCCACAATAACAGGCCTTTATTATGTAAATTTAATTGAAAAATTGCAGGATGCTATCAAGGAGAATCGCGTAAGAAGTTGAGGCAAAAGGTTCTTTTCTGCCTAGACAATGCTCAGGTCACAAGTCCTTAGTTGCAATGGCTGCAATGTGAATAGTAGGACCATCCACCCTATTCACCAGATCTGGCACCTAGCAACTTCAGGCTATTCCCAAAACTGAAACAACACCTGTGTGGGAAGAAATTTTCATCCAGTAATGAAGTTGTGCAGTCTGTAAAGCAGTGGTTTGCAGAGGTTGGACAACCCTTCTTCCAGGAAGCTGTGGAAATATTAGAGCATCGCTGGGATAGGTGCATTAATCTACTAGGGAAAATGAGGTAAGATTTTTTTTTTTCAGCTATAAGTGAGTCAAGGCTACAACATAGGGATCAATCCTCATATGTATTTTAAATTTTACATAACCTTTTGACATGTTCTATATCTCAAAGCTACAATGCTGATGCAAGTTCTGTGGAATATGATCAATGAAATGTACTTATCTAGAATATCTCGAGTTTAGTCACACTTGTATATTCATCTTGTTGGATAAAAGGATTTTATTCCAGTCATTACCCTTATTGAATATCCAGATTTGAATTTTGTAATGTGGATACATTTTCTTCGTGCTTTTATTGAATGACTCAATAACACACCTAATTCATGCACCCACTGCATTGCATTTCTTGTAACAGTTTCGTGTCTTTCCTCTCTCACCAAATTAATACAGTGACAGGGTGTGTACTGGTCATGAAAGTCATGAAATTGAATGAGTGATCATGAATTTTTTTTTGTGTTGGCACTTATATGGACACAAATTAAACTGTGGTAAGTAGATATTGATTTATTGATAGTTTTATCATACTTTTATGCCATACTATATTTGTCTCCAATGATGAAAAATACAATACATTTTGACAGAGGAGTCGTAAAATTGAATTTGTAGTTGTGTTCGATGTTCCATGCTAAGTGGTGAAGGTGGAAACACAGATAATTTCTTTGTGATCGCAACTGATCAACCACATGCATTGTGCTTAATTTAAACTGAATCAGGTTTCTATGTATATATTCTTTCACAGGCTATTACTAATGTCCATAATTTTAGCTTCAGATACTGAAAGCTGAAGTGTTTGATTCATAAACTTTTCAAGATGCCTGGGAAGTACAGCTTCAATGAAAACTGGTTTCATCATGATGACTAAAAGTACTGAAAATTGTGGCTTCGACCAGTAGAAAACAATAAAAAATAAAGCAAGGTGTATTATGTGTAAATGTCACTTTGATATTGATGCCAGTTATATTTCATGTGTCGAAACACATGAAAGAGAACATTCAGCACTTGTTCACTCATTAGTTTCAGGGCAACAAAGAAAGCCACCTTTTACTGTAGTACAAGCAGTGTCAGCATAATCACAAGTTTCGTCTGAAGAGAATTAGAATAATAATTATCATCACTTGCTCCTACTTACAACTTCTAGAGCTTCAGTTGAAGAGAATTCTAAAACATGCTCATTGAAACATTTTTAGTTAATGATGAGGTAATAAACTCTGAAATTATTGGGCTATGTCTAAAGTGATGTCTCATTCTTCAGTAAGAAGCTCTGGAAAAACATAAAACTTATTCCAAATTATGTTTCCTGATAGCATGATTGCCAAAAAAATGGAGTTATACAAGGATAAGATGTCATATATAATTATGGATTCGGTCCTCATTTCCAGAATCTTCTAGCTAACGAATAGGGAAACTGGATTCTTTTGTGTGTCATATGATGAGAGTTTAAACAAAGGTGTCCAAAAGAGACACATGGATTTGGTGGTTTGTTTCTGGATCAACAAAGTCAGTCTGTATCTACAAGATATTTAACATCTGTGTTTTTTAATTCTGCCACATCTGCTAGTTTACAGTCAGGCTTCTTGGAGGATCTGAATAGTTTGGATTTATTGCCTAAAAACATAACTCAAATTTCAATGGGTGCCCCAAATGTCAACTTGAAGATGTTGCATGATTTGCAAATATTTCTATATTATGAAGAAGATTACTAACCATAGATGTTTTATTGTGGCACTTGTTCACTTCATGTAATGCATGAAGCTTTGAAAACTGCTCACAATAAAAGTGGTTGGAATGTTCATGAGTTTCTTAGGATGATCTAGTACTTCATGAAGGATGTTCCTTGAAGTAGGACAATCTTCTCAGACATTACTGGGTTTTTCAAATTTCTTCTCAAATTTTGTTCTATGGGATAGGTTGGAATTCTTGATGTCATGAAAAGAGCAATTGAATTTATACAGCATTTGAAGAAGTATGTTGCTGAAGTACATAAAAAACTAGAAACTAGTAACTTTGAAAAAATTAAACATAATTTAGAAGATGGCCTCCTTTGTGCAAAACTTGAGTCTTATATCATTATCAAATGAACTTGAGTTTTAACTAAGTATCTTTCCGATGACTCTTTTTTCCCATTTTTGTACAAAGATTTGTTCAGTTTAATGTATAGCATTGCTTCTCGATTCATCAAGAAAAATGTTACGGAAATGGTGACAAATTCTGGCAGATTACTTGTCATTGATGTTACCAAACCATTAAATCGTAAGACAAGTCACTATGTACATATTAGATTTGATGCCACTGCTGCTAGCAAGAACTGCACAGGTATTTTGCAAATTTGTATCTTAAAATTTCATAGAAGAGTCTTTCGAAATTAAAGATTGTAAAAGGTGGCTCATGTTTATCGCCTGAAGTTATGCAGACTTCCATTTCGAGAAATTATTGAGTGACAGTTGCAAGAATTTGTGTTAAAAAAACATATAACTTTGACAGCTAATGTTGTGAAGAGAGAATATTTGAATTTTATGAATATTCTAAAAAAAACAACTGGAAAAGCTCAAACCTAAGACGTACAAACTTATTCACTTTTTGATGAATTTACTACAAAATGTGAACCATGACTTTATCAAGTTCTTATAGAAGCTGCTGTGCATGTTTCATGGCAATGCTGCAGTTGAAAGAGGCTTTTCTGTTAACAAAGAACTTTTAATTGAAAACTTAGAAGAAGATGCAGTTGTTACAGGAAGAAGTGTTTACAGTGCAATAGAATCAATATGTGGTTTACTTAACAATGAGAAAGAACTGAATGTGGACATCACAAAATCAGTGATACTAGGTGTTACAAAATGCTTCATCTAAATGAGAACAAGCCTTAAAAAAAAGAAATCTGATGAAGATGTAGAGGCTAATCATAAAAGGAAATAAAAGAACTCAAAGATAAGAAAAAACCTTACAGAAAAGACAAAAGAAGACACTGAAGTTTTAGATGTTGAGATTTCAAGTTTATCTAAGATACTTAAATGCCGAGTCTTTTACTGTGAAATTTAAACATTCTTAATAAATATTGTACTTTAATAGTTTTTATATTGCCTTAAAGAAACTTGCAAGTTTTTACAGCATTACCATGGTAAAAGAATTTGTATCTTAATAGACGTAATTATAAATACAAATATATCTAAAAAAATAGCCATATGCCATCCTGAAAGGAGAGTTCAGTATTTTTATTTCTTTAAACACAGAGAATTTGATGACTATCATAGTGCAAGTCATATATAATTACATTATTCATGTTGACAAGCAATTTTAGTGATATAAAAATTACATTCAGCTTTCATCTCAACTGGCTTTCAGGTAAGGGTTCATTAAAAAAAAGAAAAATCTTTGTCATTGTGACACAAATATTGTCGAGATGTAATGAATTTAACTAAAGAGGTAATGGAAAAGTCATGAATTTGGTCTATTAGAAATCGGTAGACGCCCTGAGTGAGTACCTCAACATACAAATAATGCTAATGGCTGCCTAGTTTTAATTGCTGATTAACTGCTGGGTTGATTCATTCTGGTCAATACATCAATTATATAATAGCCTCACCTGATGTCTCTGTTGCACTGTGTAGTTCAAGAAAACTCTCGTGTGGTTCACATTTGTCATCCATGTGAATGTAAGTACTTAATTGTTAAACGCTATTACATCTTAGGTACCGTTAAAGATAAAAAAAAGAAAAATCGGAGGCCGAGGTTCATGTATATTGCTACTAGAGATGAGCAGGTGCTGGACTCAGGCTGAGTTAATTCTTGACTTTGATTTACAAGGGTAGGCTAAGTTGTGTCATATCATGTAGGCTTGTGCTGTTCATGTAGTTACTCAGTGGGCTCTGAGTAAAGTACAGTGTTTACATAAAAGTGGTAGTTCACTGATACAGAGCAGAGCTGTAGTTTCTGTTGTCAGCTCAGTAGTATGGACAGTAACATGTGGAAACTCTGCTCTTCCTTCACAGTAACTTGAAGTGAACAAAAGGTACAGTAAATATTTTAAATTATTATTAGAACAAAATGTTGCATTGCCAAATACACCTAGTAAAAGAGAATATAATTGTAAATTCAGTTTTAAGGTATGTTACTTACCAATGTTATGTATTTCCTTTTCAAGCACTATAAAATATATACAAGGTGGTACCCAAAAGTTCCCAGAATGTCTGTGTAGCTCGTGAATTATAAGTAGTATGATGAAACACCACCAGATGGTACCTCATATATCTTTTGTGAGTCAATGCCTCAAGTGGCTTTGTGCTAGGCAGTCGTGTTTAGTTTTTATGCACATTTTTCCACTGTCGTATGTTGCATGACTTATAAAATTGTCGGTCGGATTTCCGAGACCATTGTGTGTGCATAAACTTTTGTTTCAAACTCGGCAAAACCGCTGTTGAAACAAGCATTTGGGGAAGACGCTTTAGATCACAGCCAAACTTAGGACTGGTTTAAACATTTTAAAGATGGTAGAACATCGTTTGACGATCCCCGTTCAGGATGGCCATCAACCGGCATTACGCCTGATAATGTTGCTGCTGTTTGGAAAACGTTCAGCAAGATCGTAGGCAGACCATCTAGGACATATGCAATATTGTGGGGCTGTCGTATGGGACGTGTCAGAGGATTTTATCCGACAAACTAAACATGAGATGGATTGCCGCAAAGTTTGTGCCGCGACTTCTCAGCGATGAGCAGAAACAGCATCATGTGTAAATCTGCACAGAACTTCAAGAAAGGCTTGTAAGTGACCCAGACTTTCTTTCGAAGGTTATTACTGGTGATGAAAGCTGGGTTTGTGGGTACAGTCCCGAAACCGAGCAGCAGTCTACTCAATGGAAGAGTCCATCGTCATCCTGTCCTAAGAAAGCCCGGCAAGTGAAGAGTAATGTCAAGTCAATACTTATCTGTTTCTTCGACATTGAAGGAATTGTCCATAAGGAGTTGGTCCCTCCTGGTCAGTCCGTCAATCATTGTTCTACCATGATGTCTTGAGGTGGTTAAGGGAGAATGTGAGAAAAAAAGTCCGGAAAAATGGCGCACAGATGATTGGTTCCTCCATTATGACAGTGCGAGACTACACACTTCGTTGATCATCCTGGAGTTTCTGGTGAAAAACAAAATGACACTTGTTTCTCATTTGTTGTATTAACCTGACCTGGCACCATGTGACTTCCACTTGTTCCCCAGAATGAAAATCAAGTTAAAGGGCCGAAGATTTGACACAGTTGAAGAGATTCAAGCTGAATCGCAAGTGGTAATAAACAGGCTCACGAAAACTACATTCCAGGGAACTTTCAGTGCATGGAAAAACTGCTGGGAGGGGTGTATACACTCCCAAGGGGACTACTTTGAAGGTGACGGTGGTGAATAAGATCCAGGTATGGTTGATTCCATTAACTTTTGGGTACTACCTCATATTATTGCATGTAAAATGTGTCTTTCCTGTACTATTATAAGAGGGTGAAAGAGAGAGTTGTAATGATGAGGAGGATGATTGGATGATTAGAATAAAAGATGGCTATAACAATGAAGATAAGTATTCACTACAGCTTACTTAAATAAATATTATCCAATTGAACGACGTGTGTCAGAGGAAGAACAATAAATTGTTTGTATGCATCTGAAGTCTGATTATTGGAATATGTAGCTAATCGGTGATGTATGCATTAGAGGGGGAAGGGATTGGCCTCCCTACCCCATTATCTCCTGGCCTAGTTGCCTCATGAGTGATGCCTTGTTGGTGTTACTTATGAGGTTCAAATCTGTCTTTGAACAGTTGATTAAACAAAAATCCAATAATTGGATGTGATTTAGATATTCCATTGTATGAATGTTAGTAGTGCCAGAAAATTGCTGTTTCGTGTATTTGTTTACTTTCTATTGAAGGATTGATGTAACATGGTATACATTAATTGGTTTTTTTCTATACACATATAAATTGTCTAATTCTTTTTATGCCCACATAAATCATAAACACCGAGTATACATAAGTGAGTTATTCACTTGTCTAGCCACTAGGAACCATGGTAACCAGTGTTTTAGTTTTTTTACATATCTGGGAGTTCATTTTCACTACAAAATATACTCAGATAAAAAGAAAAATATAACGAATTTTACACGTGATCTTAACAGTCTTACACGAACCCCATGACTGAAACCTGATCAGAAATTTAAGATTGTGAATGAATATATATGGTCTGGGCACATCTATCCTTTGCAGTGTGCTCCACTTGATCAGCTCCCTGACAGCTCCTTAAAGATTAAGTAATTGGAAGCACTGTCGAAGAAATGATATCTCTTGCTGATGATACTCCTAACAATATGCTATATGCTTCTAAAAAGTACATAGTCTAGGACTTATTAAGACTGAACAGGAAGCTAATATTCAGCATTTTAACATCTGTAAATGACTCTCACAAGTCAATGATGATCATCTCCTCCTTGTTAGGAATCTTGAAGAGGATAAGAAAACAGCTCTCAAATGCCTGAAAATTCCTGAAGTCAGCATAACACCTCGAACTACTGGAAGACATCTACATGATAAATTGCGAAAGAGATCGTTTGAGTCCTGGTGTAGTTACCTCATAAAGGGAAAGGTATAGTCATCTACAAAGAATATCCGTGGCCAATTCATGGCTCAGCACCGAAAAAAATTTGTCATCTTTGGAATACATTATTGCAATCAATATGTCTTGCAATCTTACTGCAGTACGCTCTGTTCCTGGCAGAGCTTTTAACACGACCCGTTGCTGTCAACCCGACTACAATGAGACAGAAACCCTTGGCCATGTGTTGGGCTTTTGTGGAAAGAAGAGTTATTGTGTAACAACAGATATCATAGAGTCCATGGAGCTGTAGCCAGTCTTTTTCGGAACAAGGGTTGGGAATTTCAGGAAAAGGTCCACTGCATTTCTGAAGATGATTCTCACAGAAGAGCAGATATAATAGCATTAAACAGACAATAACAAAAGGTTATTATCATAGATCCAACTATATGCAGGGAGAGAGATCTCAGCCAAGCTCATCAGGTTATCATGAAAAGAGGACCATTTTTGAGCCTTGTATTCCCTACCTTAGTGCCAAGTATAACATCCCTTTCTTCAATTGGTCAGTAACAGGTTTACTTTTTGGTGTCCGGGGTTCTTTACAAAAATTTACATATAATTTTTTAGAACTACCATCTTTTAAATTTAAAAAATCATCACCCAAATTCTGAAAGATTCCCTGTAAATTATACAATTAAGGATAGGTATTCCATATGCTAATTTTAATTAAACGGAAATCTTTTATTCATAAATTTAATTTTAAGGTTATTTTTTAAGATTTAATTTTATAATTGATATCAACAGTGCTTAATTATTACAAAATATTTTTATAACAATATTCATCTTTAATTCATTATATTTGCTATTAATTTCTGGATCCTCGTGGTCATCTTTAATTAAGGCCAGACAACTTATTTTTCTTTAAATCTCTCTCTCATTGGCATTTCAGATGATATGAACTCATTTAAAATACTGCCCTTTTTCTCGACTTTATGACAACACTTCTGTCATTAATAACGAGTACCACCACCTCCTGCATTTAGTACTGCTCGGCACCTTCTTGGCATTGAGATGTAAGATTTCATCTTGATCAGTGTTCTGCTAGTGAAATTGAGATGTGCGAACATCTGATTCAGAGTATCAATGTTTTCAGTGTCCTCTAGAATCCTCTTTTGAAGGCTATTGCATAGATTCTCGATTGAATTAAGATCTGGAGATTGAGTAACTTCAACATTGTGTGTTCCCAACCATTCTAATGACGTGACAACATGAACAGCGACGAAAATTTGATAAGGAATTGGCAAATTCCAAGATGAAATCAAAAACTCAGTGTCTTATGACAGAATTTTACACTAAAAATGTATGAAAGTGAAGAAAATTTAAATCCAAAAATGGCTGATTTCTTTTTCTGGAAAACTTGAATTATTTAGTAGTATAGAACACAACAGGTGCTGTAAAATGTATTTAATTGAATCAAATTAATTTAAATAATTTCTCTAGTAGTAGTAGTAGTAGTAATTATAATAATAAAGCTTTGTAGAAATTAAATTAATGTAATCGAAATGGGAATATACTCAGCTGTTACAGAATTTATAATAGTAAAATATCTTGTGTAGTTTCCTTATTTAATACTGCATAAATGTTATACTACTGCAATCAGAATTTTATACTCACTCTACATATATTGTATAATGACACATTTTGATGAAACTGTAGGTATCCAACTTAGATTTTACTATAGTGCAAAGTTAGAAACAATTGAAGACACTTGTGTGGCAAATTGTTTCTGTATTATTCGACCAAAGAATCCTCAGTCAATTGAAGAGCTCATAGATTTTTTAGATTCGAAATAAGCAGCTGTGAAATTAAACAGAGCAGTCACGATTGCATGCAGTGAAAAATTGTATACTGCAGTACTAAATGCTATTTTAAAGTCTACTTCCTGTTAATTTTAGTTTACGTCATTCTTGTTCTACAAAGAAAGAGAAATAGAAGCTGTAAACTTGTACAGTATTTCAAATTTTCAGTTGTCAAACTTGAATATTACAGCTCAATTATTTTATAGCAAGCAAACAGAATAATACATTCTGAACATTGTTTTGTTGATGACCACAAAAAGGAAATTGATTAGTAACAATGATAACTGCAAAAATATTCAGTTATAATTACACAAATAGTGTATAATAATGCATATAATAGTTTATTATAATAATATAATAATAATAATAATAATAATAATAATAATAATAATAATAATAATCAGGGAACGGATTTATATGGACTAAAAATATATGAAATATGTAAATATATATGTAGTTATTTTTACCAAAATATGGAATTAAATATGGATTTTTACCAAAATATGGAATTAAATATGGACTTAAAATTATAAAAAAAATGACTATGTACGTTAAATATTGGTACATTTTAATCAAACTAAACAAAAAATATAATGGACGTACCTTATCTTCCAATGTAGTTTCAACAAAACACAATTTTTATTGTCTGTTACCATAACAATAGGTTACAAACATTTCTTTCAAGTGCTGAAAAGTGAATCTTCTTCTATTGTCTCTGAGGATAGATTTATACTGACTAAAAGAGCGTTCGACGTCACAAGAAGTAACTGGTACATAATTCAATTTCACAATGTCTGCTGGGGATAAGTCCAAGTTAATCTTCACTGTTGATTCACCACTCATCACAGCAACAACCTTTTGTAGTTCTTCATATCCAGGGTTTTTTGAAAGTACAGTGTCCACCTTAGCTCTTACTGCATCTGCAACTTTACCTCTACCACGATTCAGTTGTTCCACAGTACTATTTATAATTTCAAAACTTTCAGATAGTGAAAGGTGCCTATTTTGGAGACTTTTGAGCGTTTTTATGATGCATGAAAATGTATGCTGAATGTGAGCTAAGTCATTCTTCACACTTATGTCACAGGTAACTGTTTTCGCAGTATCAATTGAGACTGCATCTTCAGAGTCCAATGCAAGGAGAACATTGTTAATAGAGTCTATATGTTCGGCATAATATTCAACTGCTTCTAGCCATGTACCCCATCTAGTTAAAATTGGCTTTGGTGGCAATGGAATTTCAGGGTACATTTCTTTCAACACGTTAACTCTACTGGGAGCTTTGAGAAATACTTTTTTCACTGATGAAATCAACAAATCTACTTTAGGGAAATTGTCTCTGACCACTTCTGCCACACGATGAAATGCATGCGCCACACAAGTAAAATGAGTCAATTTAGGATATACAACAGATAATGCTTGTCCAGCTTTGACCATATAAGGGGCAGCATCGCTAATAAAGAATAACACATTATCGTACATAATACCCTTTGGCCACAGGATACCCATAGCTTCGTTGAACAGTTTAACTATAGTTTTGTTATTGCACTTTTCTAGAACATCACAATGTAAAAGAATTCGTTCAGAATATTGTTCACTTAACAAACCGATAACTACATTACCAACAAGTCTACCTTCTTTGTCGGGAGTCTCATCAATGGAAACCCAAATTGAACTATCTTTAATTTCATCTCTTATCTTCTGTATTGTCTCATCGTAGATGGATGGAGCATACGTCTTCCTAAGTGTTGACTCATCCGGGATTGTATGTTGAGTATATTTTTCAAGGAATTCCCTGAAGACCTTATTCTTTAGTTTGTAGAGAGGAATATCAGCAGAGATGAGAGAACGGCACAGGTCGATGTTAAACTCAGATCTTACATTCGATGTTGTTGGTTGTGTTAAAAACAATTGTCTCTGCTTGGAATTTAGTTGTTTGTTGGCCTGATGTTTACTAGTTGTAATGTGTTGTTGCACCAGGAACTTTTGTGTAGATGATACTGCACACTGACACAAATTACAAAATAATATTTTATTGTCAGTTGATAAACCATCTTCTTTAAATTCTGAAATGTAACTTGTTAGTTTTGATTTTAAATTGACTGAATGACGTACTTTTGGCATATTTACCGTCTTTATAGTATGATTTACAAAACTGAACCTATGTGTACTCTGACTGGCATTTAACTGTTGAGCTGCACAACTGAAGTCTGTTAAAAATTTTAAATTAAATTAATACAGTTTTGTAACTTACTTTCCCATTGTTGATAGGACTGCTAATTTTCAAATAACTCTGATGTTAAAGGGATTACTGAACATGTGTTTAAATCTCTATTGTTGAAATGTATTTTTAAAAGTTAATGGAATTTTGTTTTGTTTTATTGTTAAACCTAATATAATATGGACTGTTTTATATGAAATATGGAAAATATATGGAAATTAACGAAAATATGTACTAAACTCTAAAATATGGAAAAATATGGAAAATAAAAGTAGGATTTTTCAACCCTACACATTGTGAAACATAAAGATAATGCAAAATATAAATTATATTAGCTTTATAAGTAAATATGTATTTACATATAAATCCTTTCCCTGATAATAATGAATAATGCAGAGATATGAAACTGTAATTACTCGAAAAATATTGAGGGACACATCCACCCAACCCACTCACCACCAGAGGTGCTTGTGAAGAAGATGATGATGACGGTGGTGGTGGTGGTGGTGGCAGCGGCAGCGGCAGCGGCGGCGGCGCCAAATGTGAAGTTAATTTAAAAATTTTATTGTAGCAGCAGTAGTACACATAAAAACTCTAACATTACTTTGCAAAAATGAATTATGTTTTACCTGTTAATAGTATGTTAAAATTAATTTAATATTATCTTTCATGTCAGGAAAAACCAGCGCCAATTCCTGAAAGACCAAAGGAGAAAAGTATGCCACATGTACCAGATTTTGTACGAAATGTAATGGGTTCAAGTGCTGGTGCTGGAAGTGGAGAGTTCCATGTTTATCGACATTTGAGAAGGAAAGAATATGCTCGTCAGAAGTTCATTCAAGAGAAAGGAGAGAAGGTATAGTTTGTATTGAGTTACTTAATGCTACCTTTCTTAGGAATCTGTGTCAATACTATAATGTCAACCTGTTACACATGCTTCAGTATTACTTCATATGCTTAGAATAGAAATGAATACAATGCACGTCACTTATTATGATCACTTTCGAATGCTGCTAATTTGAGAGCATTCCAATTGGTAACAGTGACTGAAAAAAATTTGTTTTCAGTTTTCATAGTTATTTACTCATACAAACAAGCTTGTTCTCTGAAATAAAGAGCACTGCAATATAAAACAGGTACAGTATATAAAACTGCAAGACAATACTACACTATTAGCACTTAAATAAATCGTCTGTTGTTGTTTTTCATTAAAATCAAATAAGATTAGCTGTAATACAACATAAAACTGAAAGTCAATACTATACTATCGAAACTCAAATAGTCTATTGTTATCTTTAATTAAAATCAAATAAGATTCGTTGTAATACAGTATAAAACTGCAAGAAACTCAAATAAATCGTCTATTGTTGTCTTTAATTAATATCAAATAAGATTCACTGTAATACAATATAAAACTGCAAGACAATACTATACTATCAAAACTTAAATAAATCGTCTATTGTTGTCTTTCATTAAATCAAATAAGTTTTGCTGCAATACAGTGTAATACTGCGAGACAATACTATACTATCAACACTTAAATAAATCGTCTATTCGGAATATGTATTATAAATGTCTTTCTCGTGTTAAATTCTATCGTACCTGGTTAACATGTTTCGGCCTGTTATTTGCCTTGTTCAGAACTGGTTGTTGCTGGTCTTGGCGCCTTTTGTTTTGTTTCCTGTGGGGGTGTGTTTGTGTAGTGTAATGTGGAGTCAAAGAGTGTGTGTGTTCTGAAATTGAGTTGTGTGCTGAGAATTTCATTTGGATGTGTTTTTGTGTGTCTGTATATTTCGTATTGTTGTAGTGTGTTTAGTTTCTGGCTATTTGGTTGGATGTGTAGAATTTCCATGTCTGTGTAGGTGTGGTTAGCATTTGTGATGTGTTCTGCATATGTGGAAGTGTTTTGTAATCTTGTTATGGCTGTGCTGTGTTCTTTGTAGCGTGTTTGAAATGATCTGCCTGTCTGTCCTATGTAGAAGTTGTTGCAGGTGTTACATTTGAGTTTGTATACACCTGTGTGGTTGTATTTATTTGTGTGTTGAGATGTTTTTGTAGAGTATTATTTGTTTTGTATGCGATGTTGTAATTTAATTTCTTGAAATTAAATTGCAATATACAGAACAACTAATTTGGTTTCTTGAAATTAAATTACAAAATCGCATACGGAACAAATAATACTCTACAAAAACATCTCAACACACAACACAAACAAAAAAATACAATCACACAGGCGTATACAAACTCAAATGTAACATCTGCAATAACTTCTACATATGACAGACAAGCAGAATCATTTCAAACACGTTACAAAGAATACATCACAGCCATGACAAAATTACAAAACACCTCCACATATGCAGAACATATCACAAATGCTAACCACACCTACATGGAAATTCTACACATCCAACCAAAAAGCCAGAAACTAAACACACTAGAACAATACGAAATATACAGACACACAAAAACACATCCAAATGAAATTCTCAGCACACAACTCAATTTCAGAACAGACACACGTTTGACTCCACATTACACTACACAAACACACCCCCACAGGAAAGAAAACAAAAGGCGCCAAAACCAGCAACAACCAGTTCTGAAGAAGGCAATAACATGTTAACCAGGTACGATAGAATTGAAGACGAGAAAGACATATAATACATATTTCGAAGTGATATAGTGTTAAAAGTTGTGTAATTAAGATGTATAAATCGTCTATTGTTGTCTTTAATTAAGATCAAATAAGATTCACTGTAATACAATATAAAACTGCAAGACAATACCGGTACTATACTATCAAAACTTAAATAAATAGTCTATTGTTGTCTTTCATTAAAATCAAATAAGATTCGCTCCCTAATACAATATAAATCTGCAAGGCTATACTATACTATCGAAACTCAAATAAATCGTCTATTGTCGTCTTTAATTAAAATCAAATAAGATTTGCTGTAATATAATATATAACTGCGTCAAATAAGATTTGCTGTAATATAATATAAAACTGCAAGACAATACTATACTATCGAAACTCAAATAAATCGTCTATTGTTGTCTTTAATTAAAATCAAATAAGATTTGCTGTAATACAATAGAAAACTCAAATAAATCGTCTATTGTTGTCTTTAATTAAAATCAAATAATATTTGCTGTAATACAATATAAAACTGCAAGACAGTACTATACTATCGAAACTCAAATAAATCGTCTATTGTTGTCTTTAATTAAAATCAAATAAGATTTGCTGTAATACAATATAAAACTGTAAGACAATGCTATACTATCAAAACTTAAATAAAGCGTGAAAAGCTTCAGTGGTTATACTGAGCACATTAATTAAACAATAACTGAAATAGCATGAAAACATTAACAGGATTTATAGTGTGTACGTGCTTGGGCGCATGCATGCACACACACACACACACGCACACACACACACACACACACACACACACACAGAGATATATATAATGGCCTGATGATTCATACGATGATAATCAAATATCTTGTGTATTGTTTATATAATTACAATAGATTTACCACTATTATGTTAAATGATGGTAATGAGTTTTCACCATTGAATTCGTAGTGAAGAGGTTTCTGGGTACAAACTTAATAGCCTGGAATCAAAAACCACTGTTTTACAGGTGGCATAATGATTTTTATCAGGGATGCTGATGTTTAGCATTTGTCAAATTTTTTAAACTTTCTGTTCAAGATTATGATGAACTAATTTGGTTCAGAATCATTAAGGTCTGTTAATATTAATCACAACATGCTCCTGATCTTTACAGTGCTATTTCAGTCTTCCCAGATCTTGGTGGCCTTGTAGTTGATATAAAAAATATAGGGTACTGGCGCCTATGATGGGCACCCCTACAGTGATGGGCACAGTGAATTATTTATTGTAATAATAAGGATTTGCGGATTAGTATGTAGTTACTTTTTGTTCTATATGATTGGCAGTACTGTTAGCAACCATTCTAGCGCATGGCCTGTGTCCTGAGAGGATGTGGGAAGCTTCATTTTCGAATTGATTGTGGTCATGTGCATACCCATGATTATTGTCGCTTAAAATTAATAATTCGTTAAGTTTCATTGTTGTCATAAATAGTGTTTGTAGGTTCTGTTGTTACTTGTGCTGTATTCGAAGCTCGATTATTAGCTCCGTCCAGTGTATCTCAGTAAAGGTAAGTGTTTATAACGACAAAAATTATACTTCTAGTGCTTTAATGGCCCATGCCCATCGCTATGTACTAAAATCAATTGATACACAGTGATGGTCACAGTATGCCCATCACTGTTTTTTGTAATTTTACATAATTTAAGTTGTTCATCATGCATATTTGTAGATCTTGGTACTACGAATATAATATTATAAAACGGATGTCTTAGAACTATTCTAAACAGTAATGGGCACAGTGCCCATCACTAAATATTTATAAGTGCCCATTACTAGAGCAATGACATAAAACTCACAGACATAGACTACTTCATGTTTAGAATCCTTTTATGTCGGAAGATTCTGGAGTAATTTCCGTAGTCAGGACGAACCACTTTGAGTAGCTAAAAATTTAAATAGGCCTATCCAATGGTAAAAATTAACGCATTAATGTCATATGCATTGTGTTTCAATAGAAGCGCACATTCTTATAAATATGCTCTTTCTTCATATAATTTCATTCCACTTTTGGAATACAATGTATAGGCTAAATACACAGTAGATTGTGCTGATCTAATCAATTTCGTTTCACGTAACTATACACAAAAAATGTAAATATAGGCTATTATCTTAATTTAAATCACATTTATTTTCTCTATTTTCGATGTCAGTAGTTGAAAATCCCTACGTTGAGTATACTTCATACTGACTGCATTACGTAGCGATATGTTTACTAAGGAGCCTTGTTTCATCTTCCGAGTTGCTTATGGTTACCAGGCATGGAATGATTAAGTTCACTGTGTTATCGGAGTGAAACATTCTCTGCAGGCCAAGGGTTCACGACAAAACAAAACACTCATAAATTGCATGGTGTAACTTCTAAGAAGTCGTTCTAATTATAGTTTGCTTAGTCAGGACATGTCACATGGGAAAAAAATGTAATATCATAACAATGCTTCAGAGACATTATCTTGTTCTCCACCAAAGCATAGTACAGCAATCATTCTATGACAACAAATAATCAACATATAGAGAACTTTTATTTTATGTTATTGAGTTCAGAAATACTGACATCACCAAATGATAGATTTAAATTAAAAAATATTTCCTCCAACTGTTCCTGTTGCAGTAAACTTTAAAAATGCAATATCATAAATTTAATGATTTCCATATATGTATATAGTAATAAAAGTCCGACGTGTAGGTCTACAGCTTTAGTCAAACTCTATTTTATGCCTATTTTTCTTTCAGTCTCAGAATGCCTAATGTCGGAAAAATTAAGTACACTAAAGATCAGTTGATGTCAGCAGTTGCAGCAGTTCGAGATGGTGAGAGAATTAAAACATCTGCTAAGAAGTTTGGTGTACCAAGATCAACACTCCAACGGTACATTAAGGGGCAGGATAAATCAACATATGGTCCCAAATCTGTTCTCTCAGATGACGAGGAGATGATGTTAGTAAATTGGTTACTGAACTCTGGTAGAAAAGGTTTCCCTAGAAGAAGAGAAGACATTCAATTAAGTGTCCAGGAGTTCTTGAATTCAAATAATAGGGTTACTCCTTTCAAGAATAATTTGCCTGGAAAAGGATGGTACAAAGCTTTCCTCCGAAGGCATCCTGTTGTTTCAGAGCGAACAGTGGAAGGTGTGACGATGGCGAGTTCAAATGTGAGTGAAAACAATATAAGAAAATGGTTTCTTGACACTGAATCGATATTAAAAGAGGAAAATATGTTTGACATATTGCAAGATCCAACAAGGGTCTTTAATGGCGACGAAACTAATTTCCAACTTTGCCCTAAAACTCAAAAGGTTCTTGCTCCCAGAGGATCTCAGAATGTCTATGAAGTGATAATGGGTAATGATAAAGAAGCCCTTACAGTCATGTTCACCTTTTCAGCTGCTGGATTTATGTGCCCTCCAATGATAGTGTACAATTACAAAAGGCTGCCACGTGAAATAGCACAGTCAATTCCTGATGAATGGGGAATTGGCCTCAGTGAATCCGGATGGATGAAATCTGAAGTTTTTTATGAATTTGTGGGCAATATTTTTCATCCATTTCTTCTCAAAAATAAAATAAAATTGCCTGTTATCTTATTTGTGGATGGGCACAAAAGCCACATGACACTCCAGTTGAGTCAGCTATGCATTGAACTCAACATAGTTCTTGTGGCTTTGTACCCTAATGCAACTAGAATACTACAACCTGCCGATGTTGCTGCTTTCCGGCCTATCAAGGAGGAGTGGAAAAAGGGGTTTTAAATTGGCGGCGGGAGCATCCTTGTCAAGCCCTCTCAAAGCGAGACTTTGCACCAGTACTAAATGAAGTACTAAAGAATTGCGTAAAACCTGACACACTCAAAAATGGCTTCCGAGCAACTGGTCTTTTCCCATGGGATCCCAACAACATTGACTTCACAAAATGTTTAGGAAATGAGCACAGTGCACCTGAAAATTCACAGGTAAGAGATTCTGAAGGAGTTGTTGAAGAGAGGCCTAACCAATCGTTGACTTTTAGAGAATTCTGTGAAGTTGTAGGAGATGAGCGAATGTCCAAATTTAAGAATATTGGAAACATTGTTGAACAGGAAGAAAACAGTGAAGAGTTCTATGTTCTCTTTAGACTGTACGAAGTATTTGCTAAAAAGAATGAAAAATATTTTGAAAGAAAGGGGCCACCTGTAGAACCAGAAGAAATAACGGTTGATAGCATGAAAGTAGTGAGAGATAAAGAAAGAGATCAGCCAGAAGATAACGAAGAAATAATTGAAAGACAGTTAAGCAGTCAAAGTCAAGTGGATGCAATAGAAATAGCAAGTAACGAACATTTCCAGACAGAAGAAGTGGGTGCTAATGTGGGTATTCAAGAAGATAATCTACTGAAGACACCAGAAAAAAATCTCAGCAATGAAGAAAAGAGAACATTGAGACGATCAGGAGTCCGTACATTGGAGGATTGCTTGATATGGCCTGAAACTCCAAAAAGAAAAAACATTCGTAAAACTGAAAGAATGCCATACGTTTTAACATCAAAGAAATGGAGAGCTCTTTTTAGGAATAAAGAAGAAAAGAAAGCAGAAGAAGAAAGGAAAAAGGAAGAGAGAAAAAGGAAAAGGGAGATGAATAATGGAGGGAAAATAGCTAAGCGTAAAAGAAGTGTTGAATCAACAAAACACGTAAAACATGGAAGAAAAGTTACTGAACTGTCAACATTGAGCTCTCACGAGAATCCAAAAGACAGTAGTTTAATAACTGTGGGCCTTTCATATGACCAAAATGTTCAAGCAACTACTAGTTCCGGTATTGGTACAAACATATTAGAGAAGAGAAAGGACACTTCAGAAGAGCCGAATAAGCTGCTTTCATCAGGACTCTGTTACAAGTGCGGCGGGTGTTTAAATAATAAGTGTCTTGGTATTTCCTGCAAAAAATGTCTTAAAGTATTTCACAAGAAGTGTCTTCAAAACGAATTCAGTGATAATGATTCAGAAGATGAGAATGTATACTTTTGCAACAAATGTGTGAGAGAATTAGACGACAGTGAAAGTGATTAAGCCTAATAGATTGATGTAAGAAAGAAAAACATTTAGACTCATAATTAATAGAGGCAAGGGCATCTTAGAAGTTGAAAACGAATAAATTAGTTTCAATTTGAAGGTAAATGTCTCACTTTTGCATCAAATATTAAAGTGCCCATCACTGTATACTTAGGTGCCCAAGTCAGAAGCTCGAGTGCCCATCATTATGTTTTTCTCCTATTTCAATATTGATGTAATTTCAAAATAATCAGACACATTATTGTAAGTTCTTTCTTGTGTAAAAGAGTCACAAATATATTCAGTTCTTTATTGGAAAAAAATGAGAAATATACCTCTGTAAATTAGAGGTTCCCAACCAAATATGTGTTGCAATGTGCTTAAAGTGCCCATCACTATATACTTTACCCTATTTATGGAAAACGATCTTTTGTTCGTCCTGTGGACGTAGTTGCTGTAATTTGTTGATATAGTAAGATACTACATCCACTATGTTCGAAATGTGCAATTTTTTTGTAATTTCTGTATTAGTGTAGCATACTGTATATCCCAATGTTGGCTGTAAAAACCTAGTTTGTGCAGTTTCTAGTCTTTATATATATTCGATTGAGTGCCCAAATTTTGCTGAGAAAATAATTACAAAAATTGAAAACCCAATTTTTATCTATTTTAGGAACTCTTAGAAGAAGCATATCATAAGAAAATTGAAGACAATCGTAAAGCTGCAGAAGAAAGAACAGCAAAAAAGAGAGCAAAACGGCTTAAAAAGAAAAAGCAAAAGAAGCAGAAAAATGATGATCCACAAACAGTTGCAAATAATCCATCAAGTGATAGTGAATCTGAAAATAGCAGTAATAATGCAGAGAACTGAGAATGTATTTCAGTGACTGAACAAACAATTCTCAAGATACGTACTTCTATGTATAAATATTTTACTTTTGTGCACATATACACAAGGACACATACATGTAATGTCCAGTTCCAAAATTTTTAAAAAGTTGTGAGAATAAAAATAGATAAAAAATTCACAAAATACATCTATTTTCTGTTTTATGTTACAGTTGGAAACTAGAAATTTGACAAAATATCTTTTTCAGTTTGTTTATACTGTCTCAAATCTGAAAGTGATTGTACAAGAATTGAATCTTGGAAATTGCCATATCGAGATTTCAGTTTCCTTTTCTGCCTTAAATACATCTTTTCCATTTCATTATTAGAACGTTTTCAACTGGCGAACTTTGATGAGGGTATAATTATTATCATAGCTTGTTGCATTAGTAAATATGCAAAATTGTCGATTCCACCAATAGTTTGTATTTGACCTTTGTTATAAACAAAAGTGAAAGTGGTTACTATTACCATGGAAAAGAGTGTGTTGTTTGATAAATAGTTATTCCATATTTGATGATGAGAAGTTTAACTGATTCTACATTGTTAATTTTAAAGACATTATGAAGGCCCTAATAAAAATTCAATTTTGATAGAATTTAGTATTGGTCAGTGAGAAAAGGACCGTTTTAATTTCTTGTCCTCACATCACAGCCTGTTGGACAATATTATCTTAGTCATATCAAAGACACCTTAAGCGTTTTGAATCACTACCTTTATTTCAATTCTTGATTTGTTATATTATTTTAGATTTAAGTTATCTCTTGTTTTATATATGTGTACATTATTAAATAAATTACTTTCTAGGTTTATACATATTTACTAAATATTTTATTATGTTGGTTCAAAATGCTGGTTTTCTATTTTATTCTTTATATTATAATATTGTATTATATTTCTTATTCAGAATATTCTGTTTTCCAAAATTCAGGATCTTGTGGTCTACCATTGGTCTGATGTTTTCAATAAAAATTTATCTATAATCGGAGATTGAATCTCCTCAAGCACATCGACGACTTCACCCATTTGTTCATCATCAAACAGTTTTTTAAGTTTAATGTATTTCATTTGATCAAAACTCTTTGAGTAAAAATAATAATAAGTAGAGTCAACCCATCCATTTCTAAGAATAAAGTTATTTATTGCCAGTACAGTTTTTCCACAGCCTGATGGACCTACAAATAGACTAAAGCTCTGATACATAAAGTAGTTCTTCAGTTAATCTAAATTCATTCTTTTCACTTCCTGGAAGATGTATAACATCCAAACACACACTGCCACTTGCACTCAAGGGTTATTGTACTGTCTGGTGGAGCTTTTTGACAGCGACTTCTTGACTAACTTTTTCTCTTTTCAACATTAGTTTTCTTGTTGCTGGTTTTGGTAATTTATTTACGTAAATGTATATCAAACTGGAAGGCACAATCTCCGTGGCTTTCTCTCCAAACAACCATGGATATGAAACTCGAGGGAACAACTGTTACAGGGACCTTATCCATTGTTGGGTTCTGTTCAACATTCTTAACACCTAATATTAAAGAGAAGACTATTTCAAAATATAGCATTCAAGATATCATTGATAAAGGCCAATATACATTTAATGCCTTGGAAAAAAACACAGTCTCACATGCTGGGCTTAGAAATTAAAAAAAGCAATTAATAGAGTTGTTGTCATCAACAGAGGAAAAAATAAATTTATTTGACAAACCTAGGTAAACTGTTAGGATTAGAATAAAATAACAACATAGTCTTAAAACTAGGAGGAGAAAATTATAGGTGATAGGTCTCCAAACTTCATTCCTTTTAAGGATGATGCTGTAGATATTAAATTTAACGAGTTAATTTCTGGTGGGTAAAAATAATCCATTAATATTCGGTGTGGAGTGTAAAAAATTGTTTTACTGCCTCGAAAGCATGAGATAGAATTTGATTAATTTTAATTTTATAAATACATCATGCTGTTATGTTCAAACAATATAATAATAAACAGTGGCATAGCGTGACAAAAAAGTATGGTAGGCTCAAAATATCTGAATCATTCCGAAAACAAGAGTAAAGTAAGTTTTCACATGCACTAGCTACTTATTTAAATGATTCCATAACTACTGAAGAATTTTCTTCAGCTCTGTTCAGCATGACTTCATCCTGGCAAATAGTATCATGGGTCAGTGTTCTCATAAAATGTGCTTGAATTCCAATATAATGTCCTGCCTTTACAGTGGTCCCATCATAGGTCTGATATACTATTTTATTATCAATTTTATATTCCTTGAAAACAGAAATTGTATGTAATGCCAAACCTCACACACTTTTATCCACGCATATATCAAGAAACCTTTCTTCAATACATGATTCATAGACATATTGCACAATTATACTTTGCTATGCTTTGACAGACACATCTGTAGTTCATCTGCTTGAAGAGCCACAAATATAGTTAATGCAAGCTGTCCAGCCATATTTTCCCCTATAACATTATTGACAAACTGGATGAAATCATTACGAATATCTGGAGATGTGACTTTAAAAAGAAAACTACTTTTAAGTTGGTCTTTCATGAAGGCTTTGCCAATAAGTCTAGGGGTTCTAAATAATTTTATTTATTTATTGATTCTTGGGCTTCTTGATGTCCTCCAAAGGCTAATTTATTCTTGCTGTCTGAGGTGTCACACTACATCAATAAGCTGATGAACTATTCGTCTATTCTGTAGCACATTTTCATTATGTCTAACAGCTTCTAAGATCATGTTTCTGCCAGTGTTTCTTCCCAACATGCAAAATTTCTGCATTTTTAATGTCTTTATAGCTTTTGGTTCAGAGTTTTTTATTGCAGAAATACCAGTACAGTTCCATGGTTCTTCACCTGCTCAGAACCTCATAGCCACCTATATTAAGAGTAAAAAGTACTTTCACATTTCCGTCTTTCTGAGATAAATTTAATTGACGATTGTCCATTTATTTTTCTACTTTTAAGTTCAGCTTCTAGTCAAACATTAAAGACAACAAAGAATTGCTTTTAAGAAAACTAACAGAATCAAAGGTCAGATTGTTTATGCCGAACATTATGTGATATCTTTCCATGCTTGATAGAGATTGTTAAAAACTGCAGCAAGACCACCTGGAAGCAGGGTGCGCTATATTCTGTGTGTGAAGTAGGAAGTCCTACGTATGTACGTTTTTAAGGTGCAGCCACTTCCTGTAGTCATGATAGTAGTTATTTCTGAGGCGCCTAAAACATGATTTACATGGCGCTGGTTTTAATCAATTTGAACAAACATCTTTATTTACTAGTCAGTTTACTGGCAAAAAACTTTATACTTTTTACCAGCACCATGTAAACGTTTATCAGCTAGTAAATTTTGCAGTCAGATTTTTGCTCCGGAAAAGCATCTAGGTGGCAACAGAAGAAGCTAGGGAGTACTGGTAGCATCAAAACCAGCATCATGTAAACCATGCTTAAAATAGCCTACACATAACTTTACTAACTTTATCAGAAGTTAAAAGAAATTTGTTTAGACATTTCAAAAGAACATATAAGCAAATTATACCGTAAAACCTCTGTATGTTAGATACCTCATTATATTGGATATATTTCCTTGGAACAAGACAAATTTCTATGCTTTTACATGTACAATATATTCTCTATGTTGGACACTCCTCAATCTGAAAGCTGGACCCCCCTTACATTTCTTTTTTTAGACGATTCTCATGTTCTATTGTGTATTTCTGCTACCTGTTTAGAGTTGAGTTTCATTGAACCCTTCTGTTTTACAAGGACCGTTAGCACAGTAAAATGAGAAGGGTTTTCCTTGTACAGTACAGCAACTGTGAACCGCTTTCTATCTTTCTACTTTCCTGGAATTACCCACTTTATCCTTTTTGTAATTAAATTTGAGTATAGAGTGAAGAGGCATTATTTTTCTTAACAGTAAACTTTATGGTGCGAAATTCTTTCAGTGGGCCTGCAGAATAGAAATCAGTCTCTGTTGAGGTTTTTACCTATGAGAGACACTTTGTGCAGTTTGTATAGTGTCTCAATATGAGTAAGTGAAAGTTGGTGGAATTAACAGCAATTGAAAGCAAGAAAGAAGTTACTGATCATTTGCGTTATGATGTTAGTTGTAGGAAAATTGCAGAAGAGTTTGGAATTTTTAAATCAACAGTTTCAAACTGCACTAATAGGACCTCAATATTAAATGCATGGGAACGAAATTGCAGTGAGGAAAGAAAAAGAGTTTGCAAAACTGTTAATGACGAACTAAATGACAAAGTGTTTGAATATTGTAGTTCCGTAACATTATATACAGTAATTTCCTTTCCATTGCATGCCAGTTGCGATTTCTTCATGTAGGAAGTGAGGAAGTTCCTACACTCTCCGTGTCGTCTGCTACAATATTCTGTTCTTTTGTAATGATCAGTTCGACTACATAGTTATAGTCTGTGCCAGTTTGTTGCCACTGAAAGATTTGTCTGAATGATAGATTTGGCTAAGTAGCGTTATTCTTTACCAATCTGTTGCTCTGTTGTCTCCATTTCTGTCTGCCTGAGGAACCTCATGGCATTCAATACAACGTGAATGGATCAGTGCGTGAAACGGTATTGCACAATACTATAGGACTGTAGGAATGCAGAAACATTCCTCGAAGTCTGAAGTGGGCGTGAGATCTTCCTCATGCATGATTAACGTGTCTGAGTATGATCAGAACCGACAATGATATAAGTAGAAAACATGTTAAGGAACATGGGTTTGGTTAATTTTAATAATAGTGAATTTTATGTAGACAGATTGACATTCTGTATTAGCGGCATGTTATCTCACATGTAGGTTCTTCTTCAGTATTGAATTTGTTATAGAGTCATTCCACGTCAAATCGCACAGCCATAAAACACTACCTTCTCGGAAATGGTCGAATTTTTTTTCATGAATTCCAGACATCAAATAAAGATACCCGTATTGTTTTATTTTCACAATTATTAATTATTTGTGTAGTTATGACTATCTGAAATTACGCAAATTATGCGCGCACTGTTACATAAACTCACTTGGAACTCTGTGTCTACAAATAATTGAGATTTGCGGTTTGGCGCATTTGAAAGACTAAATACAACACTTTTTATTACTTTAGGCCTATCACTAATAAATTTAAAATTTGGCGTATTTTTTTAATCATTTCTTTTTCAAAGCCTAATTACTATGTTAAATAGCCAAGTTAAAAATCTGAAAAAATTATAGACTTGTTCCCTGATGTATTATCTATAAACTACTGCATTTATAAATGTGGGATCTCCACACATACATTTGTAACAATTTATTTTCTGGAGGCATGCACGCGCTCGCGATTCCCAGCTAATGTACTACTTGTAGCCATAGATAGACTAGAAAGCTGTCGGCGGCAATTTTTACGAAATCCCCCGTTGCATGTAATATCTGATCTCGCAACACTACGAAAGAAATGCATTCATTCATCAAATGATCAATACCTTAAGGAACAGTAAATATCTAAAGTTATCTTATTATTGTCAGAACAGCTAAGAGGGGGAGCCCTTCACAATGCTGTATATATACTGTAATATAGCGAAGTGTTTAAAGATAGCAAGGCTGGGTAAGGCAGTGAACTTTATGGCAGTAAACAGATGGCAGGAGACAAAATATAGAAGAGAAAAATAATCAGTCAGGGTTTGAATTTCACGGAGTGACGTGACTTCTATACAACATCAGTGACGGTAAAGAACGTATAATATATAACAAGTGTTTAAATCCATTTCACCTTTCTAATCACGCTTTTAAAAAGAAAACACTAAGACGCATAAGTCGCGATTTATTGATAAAGCTCAATTTAAAGGAGTCTTTGAATGTGCGAATATGTGATTCGTTCCGTAAAAAATCTATCAACTTCCAGATAGGTCAGATGAAATTATATGTGAAGCCGGTAGTTCTTGTGATAGTAGTAAACATGAATCAAATAAAAGTGCGGGCAGAGAGAGTGATTATCCCAGTTCTTATTCTAGCAGATCTATGGATACAGCGCTAGAAATCACCAATATTGAGGAATTAAACAAGAGTTTGATGTCAATAGAATCCCCTATCAAGAAAAGAAAACTACAACGAAAACGATACCCCCGTGAAAAGTTTAAAAAAATAAAAGGCTTCCAAGCAAGTAAAGTTTTTCATGTAGAAGATGCATCGTCATCCCTTCAAAAGTCGCCATATTTTATTTTTGACGGAATGCAAAGAAAATGTACAACCTGAAAATTACATAGTTAGGCCTATTGCAGACTTTTCTGAAAATTATTCATTTGTAATACAAGATTGAGTACAAGGTGTGCATTGGAAAAAATGCCAAGACACAATACATCCTTTCGTAGTATATTTCAAAGAAGATACAGAAATTCATCACAAAAATATTGTCGTCATCTCAGAAAGCATGAAACATGACACCGATTCCTTTCATTGTTTTCAATCCGAAGCAATCAACTTCTTAAAGCAAGAATTCAACGATATGAAAAAAATCATTTACTTTTCCGAAGGATCAAGTTAACAATACAAAAACAAAAAGAATTTTAAAAATAATTGCTTGCATGAAGACGATTATGGAATTAGTGCTGAATGACACTTCCTTGCAACGTCGCATGGTAAAAGTCCATGTGGTGGCAATGGAGAAACTGTTAAAAGACTTGCAACGCGAGCAGCCTATACAAGATCCTATAAAACAACATCAACAAAAAAAACTGTTTGATTGGTCACAAAAAACATTTCTAAAGTGTCATTTATATTTTGTCCATTGAATAAGCACAAAAACCACACTGAAAATTTGCAGGCCAGATACCACAATCTAAAACCAATAACTGGTACATTAAAATTATATTCTTTCTTTCCGTTGTCAAAAACTGAAGATTTAGGCCTAGTAAAACAATTTTCTTTCAAGAAAGAAGGTAGGTGAATAAAAATGTTAAGTGTAGTGTGAATGAAAACAAACGTTTAAAAAGCATGAGGGTGGTGTCGTTATTGAGGTCCCACGTTGGACGCCATTTGAGGGTGAGTGGTTATTGTGACCACACGTGGGGCGCCATTAGAGGGTGGGTGCGTCTCGGTGTTGCGTGAGATTCACTCAGGGTAGCCGAGGTACTGTTGTGGTATAGGATGATGTCGGGAATAATACCAAGCCGGCTACTTATATAAAAGGCAGTGTAAACTCCAAAACTATAAGTTTATTGTCGTATTCACTTGGTAAACCCTAGAGTATGTATTTCCAGCTGACTTATAATTCAATCGTTGGTCGCAATTCTGTATCGACTCTGTTGCAGCTCTGAATAAGCTCTGTCCGATACTATAAATTCAATACTCTGTCCCGTACACTATGATCGAAGCTCCTAAACGTTGGCGAGTAGTCTCGCCGATGACAAAGTTCAATCTATCGAGTCTTCGCCTGAAGAAAGACTATTAAGTTGGGCCGCCGACACCAAAAAAACTCAGTGTGTCGTGCCGTCGACACGAAAAGAAGTCGTCGTCCTGTCGACACAAAACGAAGTAGTTATTGTGCCCTGTATGTAGGGCCGCCGACACGATGAGAAGTTGTGATCGTGCCCTGTATGTAGGGCCGCCGACACGATGAGATCTTGTGATTGTGTCGACACGAAGCGAAATAGTAGTCATTATCTCCGCTACCCGTCACCCTTATTTATAAAAACCTATCCTACGCTAAAACTAACTATTCTATTGGTTAAAAACTACGTCACTAACTGGCCTAAAATCTATTCCCTATTGGTCCAAAGTGACCTCATAAGCTGGACCAAGATCTCTTCTTATTGGGCGCGAAATATGTCATCTCTAAATTTAAACTTTGGATTTCCCATAACATCTAATTAGTTTGTATATCTCACAAGAATACCCGTTCTTTGGAAAACCCAAGCTTGGCAGTATCTTTCCCACGGGTCTAGTCCGACTTTAGGATTTTGTGCTTCATCGAGTCTCTATACGAAACCCCGCTCAAGGTGGCCCTAAATCTGTCCGATGCTGACAAGTGACGAAACACCTGTGTGGGGAAGCTAATTCTAACGAAGTCACCAGAACATCCCCGCGAATACATGTAATAAAAATATGGAGATATCATTTCGCTAATAAATCGGTCTCTCCCTCTTCTAATTACTGCTTCAAGCATAATGTACAAATATTTGAGGATATCATAATAAGTAAATTAGCAGTGTTTTCTCGAGTGACTTGATCCCTACTGTGTGTAATCTTGCAACGTTCAGTCGATCATCCAGCGCCGATAAACCTCCCAGTGCGCTTCAATGCTTCCTGTCCACTGCTGCTGCACCGACCGCTACACATTGCGTCGTAAGTAATTAAATTTCCATTAAACTATTGGAGATCCCATTCTGATTTTTTCTGGAATTATTAAGAATACTTCAGTGCACCTAGTAGGCATTTTTTTAGATTTTTAATACGGCTATTTCACATTGATATCTAACTTTTAAAAATTGAATCATAAAAAAATATTTGTAATAATTATATTAAAATTAGTTAGTAAATATTTAACAAAAGACAGTACTTTAAGCTTTTAAATGCATTTTTCAAAAAAATTTTAACATAAATATCCTCGGAAACATGACTCTTTTAATTTTGGATTGTGCGACATTTTTAACGAATTTTAACATGCAATATTTTAAAAACATGTGGACTTAGGAGGAAATAAATGAGTTGGTAAAAAAAATATAAACGCAATCAGAAATATGAAGGTCAAAATTTGTATAATTTTGTGCGATTTGACGTGGAATGACTCTATAGCAGATAAAATTATTATAGTTCGACTGTGTTCATTGTTTTATTACATATTATGTCATAGTTGTGAAAGCTTACTGATAGTTACGTATTAGGTAACAGTTGACAATGGCTAATAATTGAAGCGTCGGCTGGAACAACGTTATAAGTTACATTTAGTAAAATTTACAGGAGCTGCAAAAACGTGTACATGTACAACGTTGTTCTTATAGGGTAGCAAACGTTTGAGTGGACAAATGTCACGTACTGCATTGATGGACAGTTGCAAGCCAAAGAGTAACATGACATACAACATTATTACACGGAAACACGCCGAATGAAAATTTTGTAACTTACAACGTTGTTCCAGCCGACGCTTCAATTCGTGTGTTTAATTGAACGAATTTTTTAGAAACTTTTCACTACCTTAAGTTACAGTGAAAAGAAAAACATAGTAGTTTCAGAAAGGCGTCCAACCCCTCCTCTCCCAAATTTGCATCAGGCAAAAAAAGTGAGTGCTAAGATTGTGAAACTTTCGTTTTGGAAAAGTAAATATAGTGAAATTCCGTGGTTGTGTAGCTGCAACAAACTAAATAAATTATTTGGTGGCCTTGTATTCAGTTTGGTGTTCAAAAAACTGTCTGGAATACTGCTGGTGTTAATGACTTGAACAATTTAGGAAATGTGTTATGAAAGCGTCATCAGTAAAGTAAAGATCACCTAACAGCTGCAATTAGTCTTAAAGAATTCGAAAAATCTGACACTAGAATTGAGTTTTCTCTAAATAGGGCACACAAAGAAAATATTGAAAGAAATAATGCTAAAGTGGCAAGCAATAGGTATGTGCTTAACTTTTGATAAATGTAACATGATATCCAGTATTTCAGGAGCAACCATTCTGTGGTCATGAATCGGAAAGCTCTTCCAATAAAGGTAATTATAGGGAATTGGTTGAGTTAATGTCTGAAAGAGACTCTGCTTTATAAAGTCACTTGCTAGTCAATACTGTTTTATCCGGTCAAAGTTCTGCAATTCAAAATGATCTTATTGAAGCTTGCGCAAGTCATATGATGAAAGAAATCAAACAGAAATATTAGGTACAGTACGATTATTTAGTCCTGACAGTTGCCAGAGATGTGCGCCTGGGTCAGGCAAGTCCATTTAGTTATGCCGAGGGGTGTTTGGGTTATTCACTCGCTTGCCTTCGGAATGATCAGATGTCATGCATGCAGTAGAGCGGTATGTTTCCGGTACAATTAAGCTGTACTGCATTCCTTTACCAACCACTCGCCCTTATCTCTACTCTGGAACTCTCCCCACTCCTATTATTTTCCCTCTTTCACATTGCTGAGCTGTCAGGACTAAATAATCGATCTGTACACAGTTTGTTGCAATAATTGTTGACGAAACAACATGTGTCCAAGAAGTCTCAACTCTGCATTGTTTTTAGATGCACTGATCCAAAGGCTGAAATTAAAAAAAGACTCATAAGGTTTGTAGACGTTAGTGATGATAGGACAGCTGAGAGAATATCCACTGTCTTCGATCATTTAGAGGAATTTGATTGTAGCAGTAAATTAATTGCACAAACTTACGATGGAGCTTTAGTAAATATTGATCAGTACAATGGCTTAGCAGTCAAAGTTAAGTCTAGGTGTCCTCAAGCAATGCTGTTTGTTATGCATGTAAACTAAATCTAGTTTTGCAAGACTCTGTGAAATGTATCAGTAAATGCAAAATCTCTCTTCAGACAGTTTCTGTCTTTGCTTCTTTCATTTCTGCATCTTCTAAGAGATTCCGCACTCTCAATGAAATTGTTGAAAGTCATATCCCTTCTGTTGCTCCAACTAAATGGCTTTATAATATTCGTCTTCTTGAAATGATCCATAATAATAGAGACAAATTAATTGAGTTGTTTAATCACATTGTTCTCAATATTATTGTATTTGATCCTGAAACACGGTATTGTGCAGCAGGTTTCAAAAACAATCTCGTTGATTTTGAATTCAATTTTCTGATGGAAATTTTCCATATTGTGTTACCAAAGACAGAAATTTTGTTCAAAATTTTGCAGACGAAAACTTTCCACATTATTCATTGCCAAATCAAAATTGAAGACTTCAAAAAATTCTTAAACAGACTTCATAGTGATTTTGACTCTATGAGGGAAAGGATGTCTGCATCTGACTGCTACAATAAGAAGAGGCAGCAGATAAATGATGGCAAATGGAATGCTGTAGACTCTACTTTGAAATAATTTACAGTTTCATTGTTACATTCATGAAAGATTTTCCGATTTACATCACATTCAATTTTTCGGTCTTTTATATTTCAATAAATTTGCAGAATACTCTATTAATTTTCCCTCTGTGTCTTCTCCATAATCTCATGAATTCCCCTTATGGTTGGCATTTTAGGCGTCACGGCCTCCTGTCTGAACTTTCTTATATTTTCAGTTCAAAATCCTTAAAATTAGAATCTGTCTCAGATTTGCATAGGTACATAGAGGAAAATGATTGCAGCGAAACGTTACTTGAAGTATCAAAGCTCATTAAATTGATTTTAACCATACTAGTTACAAGTGCCTCTGCTGAAAGAAGCTTTTCTGCATTGAAATTAATAAAAGACTACTGCAGAAATACCACGGCTCAGGATTGTCTCAATGACTATTGAAAAATCACTTTTCTAGGAACTTAAGAAATATCCCAAGTTTTATGATGAAAGTTACTGACATCTTTGCTGCTAAGAAAGAGAGGAGGATACAGTTCCAAGTAAAACTGTCAAGCAGCCAAGGATATGTGGTGAGTGGAATTAATTCGTATTCTTTATTTGCATAATCAATTGTTCATTAGTAATTGTATTTTTTTAGTGAATCGCTATTCATCACCTGGTCAGTTTTTTTGTAACATCCTACACTAAAAAATTTCCATGAGTCACCACTGTTGCATGCTTCCATCTACCTTGGACATCACATTAGGTTGGACAATTTTTTATTGAACCATATGTGTCCAGGCTAGAGAGGTTTCACTGTAATAGGTATCAGTACCATGAATTATTTCGTGAATTTTGGGTAGATAGTGTCCTTCAGAAGTTGAAAAATACTCGATCAAAGTGGTTGGGGTAATACTATATTTTTTATGTCAATACTGTTTATTCTTCTATAAGCTTCTGGCCAAGTGATTCATTCTGTAGTGACAAGCAGTAATTCAAGGTTACACTCTCAGTGGGGGATGGCCATACATCAGTACCACATACAGTATCTTACAAGCCCTTCTATCACAATGTGTATGATGACAGTGTTCGAGCTCAGAACACTTGGGGGGGTGTAACTGAGGTTACACTTTCAATGGGGATTACGGATCTCCTTTTAAAATAGTATCTTTTGTGGTTATGTTTGGAGTGAACGAAGTGACAAGCAACTCAATGTGTCTTCTTTACATCTGTGTGGCTCTTTAAGGAACTGCACTCGAAAAGAAACTCAGTGTACTATCTTATTACATCCCCGAAGGGTTTTTGCTGACTTTATTACCTAACCTACCAATAGTACTAATACTATTACTAATACTACTAGTAAAAATTTTATTTTTCATATATTACGACATTAGAGGTTAAAAAAGCCATACGCTATATTAAGTCTAAAGCACAAGGTGTAGACAATATAAGCATTATGTTATTGCATAAAAGAAGTCATCCTGCCCACACTGACCCATAACTTTAATGCCTCTATAATAACTTTGTCATACCTGAAACTCTGGAAACAGTCCATAGTACGACCTTTCCTCAAAAACTCCACACCTGTCACTCTTAAAGACTACAGACCAATCAACATTCTCCCCGCCATATCTAAGGCTCTAGAACAAATAGTTCATAAACAATTGATAAGTCATCTCAGCGCTTCTGACCTATTAGATCCTTATCAATCTGTCTTCAGGGTAGGGCACAGTACGACGACTTAACGTGACTGAGGATATTCATCGTGCCATGGACAGTAGCCCATTGACTGTACTTGCTCTTCTTGACTATTGTAAAGCCTTCGACTCTGTGGACATTGACATTCTATTAGCAAAACTATCTGCTTTAAACTTCTTAGAAAGCTGCATCTCTTGGTTTGATTCATACCTTCGTGACCGCCAGCAATATGTTTTGTTTTCTAGCAGGTTTTCTTTCTGGCGTATTGTGAAGTGTGGTGTTCATCAAGGATCAGTATTAGGGCCTCTGCTTTTTTCAATTTATATTAATGATATACATTCCTAACTAAAACAGCAGATATCATCTTTACGCTGATGATCTCCAAAGTTATTTACATTTCCGCCCAGAAATGATAAATGATACATTGAAAATGTTTAATGGGAACCTAACTTAAAAAATATGAGCTTACATTAAACCCAGAAAAATTCCAGGCTATTATTCTAGGGCACAAGAGACTATTTTCTTCTTTCAAAGTATGACATGCACCATCAGTTGTCATTAACAATATTTCTATACCTCTTAAAAATTTAGGTATCTATTTTGACGAAAACTTAAGTTGGAACAATCAGATTACAAATATTACAAAAAAGTGTTCTCAGTTTTCCACTTCCTAACCCACATAAAACATCTTCTCTCCTTTTCTCTGAAAAAAGTCCTTGTCCAGACTCTTATAATGCCATTATTTGATTACTGCGATGTTCTACTAACTGATATAACTTCAAAATTAGGCATAAAGCTACAGCATGTCCATAGATTTATATGCAACATTCGGAAATATGACCATATTTCACCATACTTCGAACAGCTGCCGTGGCTCCGACTTGAGAAACTCAGAAAACTACATTCACTCTCGCTGCTGTATCAAATCATGCACACTTCTTGTCCATCTTACCTTTCATGTCAGTTTCAGAATCATCTCTTCATAGCTTTGGCACCCGGTCTCAACAAGAAACTATTATTGTTATATCTAAGCAAAGAAAGTGCTCTTATTCTTAATCATTCACAATCTACACCTCTCGAAATCTTGAATCTTCTTCCCACCGATATTAGAACCTGTCAGACGGTATCGTCTTTTAAAAATTACAATGCACAATTATCTAATTCAACAGACAGAATAAATTACATTGGCTCTTAAATGTAATACTCGTAAGGATTAATTAATAATATGAGTTTTTTTCAAACTAGTTTAATGAATTGATTTTCTCTTCTTATGTTGAACAGTGATATTTAAATACCTGTATCTAAATAATTGTATTTTTACTTCATAAATGAGAGTTCTAAGTAATTATCTTTACATTTATAATGTATACAGATTAACTGGTAACTTAGATAAGTTTCAATAACAGTATTTCACACTGCTGCTGTTGCTGCTGCTGCTACTGCACTTGTATTAATTGTAGACCTGGTTGAGTGCCTTAAGGCTTTAACCCGGCCAGGTAAAATAAAATTATTATTATTATTATTATTATTATTATTATTATTATTATTATTATTATTATTATTATTATTATTAGTTTGTATGAAATGCGTCAGTGGAACCTAGTTACTAAGGAGGTCTTCCTTTTTCTTCTTTCTTTTTTATACAATACTTAAGATAAAGTGACATGGCATCCTGATGTCTTAATGGCGTTAACAGAGGTGGTTTATCTTTAGGGGCTAAAGGGGCTAGGTCCTACCACTCATTTCAATTATTATCTTATTTACATCTAAGCAGAGCACTCTTCCAAGAGTTTGTGAAATCATAAACACACACATCTCTCTCTCTCTCTCTCTCTCTCTCTATTCCCCCCCTACCTCCCTCCCCTCCTTATGTTTCTCTCCGAGAGGAGAGAAGAGAAGGAAGAAATTAAGAAGAAGTATAATTCAAAAGGGAGAAACATAGCCTGTAAATAAAACGCAACAAATACGAAAGTTTATAAATGAATCTCAGAAATTTATTAATGCTATTGATTTAGGGAATTTGTAAGGTTATAATGTTAAATCAATAGATTTTCAACAATAGAGATAAAAGTGGTTTAGTTATTAAAAATAGTATGTCACCTCTTGATTATGACTCACTTTATAACATTTTCAATATAAAATATGATAAAACTAGAAAATGTTTCAAATTTCGAAGTATCAAGATATGTTCTATATGGCCGTTGTCAGTGGTCTAGATGCTTCGATCTTGTAGGTTACGAATCAGTGTCTTCTGTGGGTGGAGATAAATGAGTATGGTGGTGGGTGATGACGACATTTGAATTGAAGTTTAAGGGTGAATTAAGTATGCATTGTGTGTGTTATAGTATGTTTGTAAATTTCTTATTTTTTTTTTTTTTTGGTAAAGACTTTATTCTCTCTTTGTGTTTATTTTTTTTTTTAATGATCGTCTTTGTTATTGTAAAACCTGTGTTTGTTACTTCTAATATTTCTAATAGGTACCTATTTCAATAGGAAATTATCTGTACCAATTTGTAATTTTGTCTGCATATTTTTTTCTCTTAATTATTTAATATTATATGTGCATAGTTAGGTATGAATATCTTCACTCAGAGCTATAGTGATATTGCTGATCTTTATCCTTCTGTTTGCATATGGTATTCGCTATTGTATAGAAAAAAAAAAACACGCACGCGCACAAAGGAAGAATCTATACTAGTGCAACAGTAAGGTAGGGAAGAGACCTCATCTGTGCGTATTATGTGAAACAAATCTAAACTGGTGACAGAACTTTTCGTGGAGGACTACAATACTGTGCTTATCTGCGTGAGTGCATTACCAGTATTTATATTATGGAGGAAGAAGCGAGTGAACAGCTCGAATGTGCTTTGAGTATTTTTATAAGCATAATGGAGAAGAGCGGAAATCTCAGGAAAGATCTAAAGCAAGACATTCTACAATCAGTGAGCAAGGTAAAGAAAATATTTGCGAATGTTAAAGGAGGACTGAGCAAAAAGAATGACGCGATTAAACAACTGGAAAGTAAGGTTAGCGAAATGAGGAAGTTTCAAGCAAAGAAAACTATGCAGCCGACACTTGTCGCGCCACCTGCAAATGGCACTTTGGAAAATCAAGCAAGCAGCGTGAGACAAGTACTCCCACATCTTGGCGGGGAAAAGCAATCCTATTCCGAAGCACTGAAAGGGGACACCGGTAAACGGTACAAATTAAAGCCTGGTTCAGATGGTGCGTGTTTCTGTGATGGATTCCAAGGTGGCTGCGCGGATGGGCCGCCTGCGTGGTCACTCACCGTTAATAATGCGCTCTGGTGGCTCCGTGGATGGCTAGCTTGCTGGATTTCGAGGGTAGGTTCCTTGCTATTTTTCCTGCGTGCTTCTGTGCTGGTTCAGTGTTACCAAAATAGTTGTTGTCCAACTAAATCTTTTTATTTTTATGTATTTCTTAGTTTCTAAGGATAGAATAATCAAATATAGAACTTTAGTTGTTTTAAACTTGTTGTTTAATTGCTTTGTTGCAACATTTACTATTGTTAATGTAGAATTTTAGTTGTTTTTCACTTATGGTTAGTTTCTTATTTATCATAAGTGTTATCTAGACCATTCTGGGACCTTGGGAGAGCGAAAACAACAGTGTGGATCAACCTCGGAAGGTTGCAGAAGCTACTATTTTAAGGGGAGAGGATGGTATTTTTTATGAAAAATTACTAAATTTTCAAAAAAAAAAAATTCTTTAAAATACTCTGTGATGTGTGTGGATCGCCATTTTTAAACTTCCTGCATTATGGATTTTTAAATCACTCGCCCACTTTTATTGTTGTTTCCGGTAAATTAAATTTTCAAAAAATTGTTTTTTTCTTTAAAATACCCTTTGATATGTGTGGAATACATTGCATAACATTTTGTGGGTATTTGTGCTCTTATCGGATGTTGAGACGTCATTTTTAAACTTCCTGCGTTATGGATTTTTAAATCACACGCCCGCTTTTATTGGTTTCCAGTAACTTCATTTTTTTTGCTACATTGCCAGACTAAATGAATATAATTTCTGAACTATTAAAGATACATGCATGATATTTAGAACACACATTCTTTAGACTATTAGGAAACTTTTCTCTGTAACAGAATTTTGTTAATTGATTTCATTTTAAAAATACGTGCGTTTGTTTGCAAGAAAGGAAATCAGAAAATTGTTATTCAATTTTAATTGTTTATTTTACCAACGTAGGGACTAATATCAAAATTCTGTTACAGACAGTTTGTAGAACATACTTTTGCAAATACATTGCAAAAACTGTTTGAATCTATCTTTAAAAACGGTTTAGATATATCGGTTTTAGTACAATCCTGCATTGGGTATTTTTTTTTTTTCAAATTTGGGCCCCCAAATAATTTTTTTTTTTCAAAATATTTTTATTTGGTTGAGTTGCCACAGCTATGAGCTCTCTACATACAAAAAATTAATAATTTACACGAAATAGGAAAAAAGTTTTGAAAAATACCATCCTCTCCCCTTAAGAGAGCAAGTCGAAAATTTCGATTATGAATTCCTACGGTTGGATCAAAAATCAAGTCAGAACTTTAATTGAGGCGTACAGAGACGAAACATGTTTACATGCTATACAAACAGCATTGTTAAGACATCTTGGCCCGTATTTCTATGCAGTAGCCATTTTCGGCTCCACATTCTACTCTTTTTAATTTGATCCGTCTCCTCAGCGTTCAAAGCTAGCAAAACAGCAAAGGCTGCTAAACGTCGTCTTCGTACAGCTTCACATACAGCTTCCATATTAAATTTGATGTTTGCAAATCATACCGCGCCAGCATCTCCAACTTCCAAACTGGGATCCAGCCAAAGAGTCTGTAATACTTCAAACTCTTTGGATCCAGCATGCAAGGCAGCTCGCTCCGTGTGAACGAAAACCATCACCGCAGCCACCACGGAACACAGCACCGTAGCCACCACAGCACCCGGCCTGCTAGCCACCTTGGAATCCATCACAGAAACACGCACCGTCTGAACCAGGCTTAACAGTTAAATCCAAAGGAAAACAATCTCCTGTGGAGTTAAAGAGCATTCTTCAGACAAATATCAACCCTACGGAAATGAAAATAGGAATAAACACCTTTAAATCACTAAAGGATGGATGGGTTCTAATAGAAGCTAGAACCAAAGAAGAGTTAAGTGCACTAAGCAACACAATTAGTGCAAAGTATGGTGCTCAATTAGAAGTGTACGTACCAAAATTGTGGAAACCAAGGATGATTATTTACAACGTTCCTCAGGATATCATGGTAGAGGACTTTGAAGAAACAGTATTAGCACAGAATCCTGAACTCGGTTTAGACCAGGGCGAAATCTCAGCTAAATATATTATTAGAACAAAGAAAAATCAGAATCACATTGTAATTGAAGTAGGCCGTGAGACGCAGAAAAAGCTACTCGATCATAAATTGAAAATTGGCTGGCTGATTTGCAATACAAAGGATTATCTGGTGGCTAAGAGATTTTTTCGCTGTAGCAGGTTTAATCATAGGCACACTGAATGTAAAGGCGAGGAGACTTGCCCTCTATGTGCAGGGAATCATAAACTGCGAGAATGCACGGCACCTGAAAACGAGCATAAATGCATAAACTGCATGACATAATATGTATACAAAGAAGGAGAAAATATGTGTTAATCACACCTCACTCCACAAAGACTGTCTGAGTCTGCACGCTGTCCTGAACAAGTATAGACAAAACACAGATTACTGAGTATGGTCACTTCACCTAACTGTAACTCTACACCTGTACAAGGATATAATAGGTTTACCAGACCAACACAGATCAGATGCGTGCAACTAAACCTACAACATTCACGGAATGCAACTTACAACTTATCCCAAATTATACTAGATAGAAGCATAGATATTGCTTTCGTGCAAGAACCCTACAACATTTCCAATAACTTGGCTGAATTTCCTAAGTCTTTTAAAACCTTCACACATGGAAACGGAAGGAAACGATCATCCATAATTATAAACAACAACAACATAGATGCCATAACAATTAACCAAATCTCTGACGAGGATTGTGTTGTATTGGAGTTAACCCACAAGAATATTCACTTCATTGGCGCCAGCATATACTGCGACATTCAAAAAGAAATAAAAGAAGATATCGAGAAAGTGGAGAAAATCACAGAATTGACAAGAGGAAAAGGTCTAATACTCTGCATGGACACCAACGCAAGAAGCAATTTATGGTACGATGTACTCACAAATCAACGAGGGAAATCTTTTGAAGAGTTTCTAATAACAAGTAATCTGGTTTTGATTAACGAACGTACAGAGACTCCAACCTTTGAATCTCCTAGAGGACATAGTTGGATTGATCTGACTTTATGTAACTACATATCAGCCCAATCAATAAGAGACTGGACGTGTGGTGCAGAGGAAAGCAGTTCTGATAACAATCTAATACTCTTCAATATCGTCAGTGGAATAAAGGATAGCAAGGAGCATACCTACATCCGCAACCGATACAACATAAAAGCCGACAATTTCAAGAAATTTGAAGAAAAATTGGTGCATTGTTTATCTTCAGCTTTTGGGGTGGATAATAACAGTGAACCCTCTAACTATGACGACGAATTGTGCAACAAAGCAAAAGTCTCCACAGACACAGAAGCTCTTATCACCAAATTTAATTCCAGTATAATATCAGCTTGCAATGCAGCCTTCACAAAGTCTAGAACTGGGAATCGTGTAAATACGGAAAAATCAGTGCCATGATGGTCAAACGAACTGACCATATTAAGGAAAAAGACACGGGCTCTGTGGAGGTGGTACGAAAGGACGAGAAATGACGAAATATTGAGACAAGAGAGAAAGCTACAATACCATGAAGGCAAGAGGATATACCAGGAAAAATTACAAGAAGAAAAAATCAGATCGTGGAAATTATTTTGCACCCAAACCAGTAATTCCAACCCTTGGAATGCCGTGTATAAATTAGCTTCGGGTAAACTGCAGAATACAACCACACTATCTACTCTTTGAACTAGAAACGGTAACTACACAACAGATATGAACAGCACAATCCAACACATGCTAGATTATTTCATACCTGAAGACAACCGAAACAACAATAATGAATATCATAATTAAATCAGACATCATGCTGTGCAGCCTATTGATACACCTGATGATGTGGACTTTACGGAGGAAGAAATATTGGCAACATCACAACAGTTCAACCCAGACAAAGCACCTGGGGAAGATGGTTTAAATAGAGAAATACTTACAAAGACATTCAACCGTTTTCCAAAATTGTTCACAGAGACATATAACCAATGTCTACAGAATGGCTATTTTCCTAAACAGTGGAAACGTTCAATTATAATCCCCATAGTAAAGCCGGGGAAAGAAGCATGTGAAGAAGTCTCCAAATATCAACCAATTAGTTTATTAAATGTAGGTGGCAAACTGCTGGAAAAACTACTCATTAACAGAATAAATCATCATGTCTTCTCTAACAAACTTCTAAATGACAACCAATATGGTTTTATTCCTCAAAGAAGTACAGTGGATGCAGCATTTGCTGCAAAAGAATTTATAAAACATAACTTACAAGAGAAGAACTCTGTAATCATGGTGAGCTTGGATGTCAAAGGTGCCTTTGATGCTGCCTGGTGGCAGAGCATACTAAGTAACTTGCACAACCTTAGCTGTCCAAAGAACCTCTACAAACTAACCAATAACTATTTTGAGGATAGAGTAGCAACTCTCCAAGTAAACAGCTATAAAGCAGTCAAAGCAGCAACAAAGGGCTGTCCCCAGGGATCATGTTGCTCTCCTGGATTGTGGAACATCATGTACAATAGTCTCCTAAATTCAGAATTTTCTAAACACACAAAAGTAATAGCTTTTGCTGATGATATTGCTATACTGACAACAGGAAATACCCCATGTGAAGCCGAAATGTATGCAAATTCAGACCTTGCAAAAATAGAGAAATGGGCAAGAGACAACAAAGTAGAATTCAATGACAGCAAATCAAAAGCTATGTTAATAACAAGGAAAAAGAAAATCGAAAACATCGACATTTATTTAAACAACAGTAGACTGGAAATGGTTGAAGAAAAAAAATATCTAGGAATACATTTTGACCACAGACTGACTTTCGACAAATATATAGATAAAGTAGCAGAGAAATCCACCACTTTGATCCATATGCTAGGCAGATCCGCAAAACTTAATTGGGGTCTAGGCCATAAGGCACTTAAAACAATCTACAAGGGAGTGCTGATACCATTGATTGTATATGGTGCCCATGTATGGGAAGATTCTATAAATAAACAAGTAAACCTTCGGAAGCTACAGAGGGTACAAAGGCTTATAAATATAAAGATGGCTAAGGCCTATAGAACTATCTCCTTTGAAGCCTCCTGTGTGATGGCCGGCGTGCCACCAATAGGATTGGTAATAGAAGAAAAAGTGCAACTCTACAAAGAAAAACACCACGTAGAGAGAAGATCTGATTATGATCTCCCACTACCTGTTGAAGACTGGTCACACCCAGCACGACAAACGAAAATATATGAAATAAATGGCTCAACAACATACCATTACAGTCTACTATATACAGTCGTGAGCTCAATATGTAGTAAAAATGCAAACATGGGTAGTTGCCCACCACTAGGATCGCTACTATCGCCTCATCATCACAGATCTCTCCTAGCAGATGACAAAATATGTTACACTTTCGTTGTGTTCTTTTGGAAAAATTAACACCTTCCTTCCATTATTGAAATATTAAATGGATAAAGTTCATTATTTTAATGAAGTATATTAAATTCCACCATAAACTCGAAGCTACCTGCAAGAAATAGGTTAATATTATTTTTGTTTGTGCAAAACGAACTGAAATTTACTATAATCACTTCACTCATTCAAGATTATAGCGATAATGAACTATGAAACCAATAAATATTAATTTGCAGTTCCCTTTACAACAATGATATAATAACAATAATAATGGAAATATGAATTAATAGGAGTAACTTACGTGTACCGGTACTTGTAGTGTAGGCTTACGTAGTTAACAAAGTGGGATGAGGTTAAGCAATAATAATCACACCAGAATTGGAAATAAAACGTCATCAATAAATTTTATTGTAACAGACTTACTTTTCCTACGTCTCTAGTAAAGTAACAAATAAAAATAACAACAAAATTAACAGCTATAATTAAAACATATCCTTTGAAAAAAAAAAGTAGGCCTAAGTTGTCTGAAAATGTGCAATTATTCAAGGAATCAGCTGATACAGACGTAGAATTAGTGCAAAGCTTTTATTTCTCAGCTGCAGGTAATAACAGAACAGGTTTATTTGAAACATCAAATAAAGTTGGAACTGCATTCCAGATTAATTTATTTTTGTTTTCATTCATAAATTGTGTGTTTTCGAAATGAAGAGAGCAAAACGTTATATTATTATAAAGATATGCATCATTCTTTGTCATTAAATCTTCCCTCCTGCTGTTTATTAACCACTTTTTGCATCTAGAAGTAAAATAAGAAATAGATGTTAGGATTTTTCTTCACGAGCATCAATGCGAAATACGCAACGACCTAGCACTCGATGGAAATACGACTCAGTCCACTCTAAATCCAAAGTCGACTGTGGACAGTCTATTGTTTCTAGTTGCTAACCACTTGGAGCGCTTTATCGCGAGATTTGCAAAAAATCACCTCAAGCTTCGCAACTGTATATAGTAGACTGTGATACCATGTACATATCTTCACAGACGGCAGCAAAATCGAAGACAAAGTCAGTGCAGGAGTAGCAATATATGTAAATAGAACTCTGACAAAGAAATTTAAGTACAGACTACATCAAAATTGTTCAAACAATCAAGCCTAGGCTATAGCCATTTTGAAGTCCCTGGAACAACTACAATCTCTCCTCAACTGTACTAACGACAACAAAACAGCAGCCATTCACACTGATAGCAAAGTGACACTTGCCTCACTGAAGAATAATGTTATACATAGCCCAATAGTAGAAGAAATTCGAAGGAAGATTCGCCAACTTAAGGACCTCAACTGGACAATTCACTTTGGATGGGTAAAGGCTCATATTGGTATAGAAGGCAATGAATTGGCAGACAGACTTGCCAAAGAAGCAGCCCAAGATAGTGAACTTCCTATAATCTATAACAGGAAACCTGTAACATCAGTCATCACTGAGCTGAGGAAAGAATGTCTTCAAAAGTGGCAGAGTCAATGGCAAAACACACAGAACGTGCCACATTTAAATTATTCTTTCCAACAATAGAACAACGACTAAAACTGAAAATCCCCATATCACCAGAGTTCACAGCACTTGTTACAGGGCACGGGAAATCAAAAGCTTACCTTCATAGATTTAAATTAGCAAATGATCCAATGTGCCCCTGCAGCTTTGGAGAGCAAACCATCTCATCCATGAATGCAAAATATTGGAAAGACAAAGGGAAATTCTGAAGAACCAGATTGTATCTAGTGGAGGGAACTGGTCAACCACTTACAGTAACCTCATAGCAAGATATACACATGCATTCTCAAGATTCATTAAATCGATTAACTTCGACAAATTGCAGTAATACCGCGAGTCACATGAGATGCAAATGTATCATATATATTTTTAAGTCTGCAGAACTAGAATTTCAACATAAAAGAAAAACTCAATATCACACTTGTATATAAGTATTACACAGTATATGTGTGTGTGTGTGTGTGTGTGTGTGTGTGTGTGTGTGTATATATATATATATCAAATGATAACTGAAGTAAATATGTTTTAGTTTTACTTTTATTTTTTTGGGATTAGACATATAAAGTAACAATATACATCCATAAACTAGAGAAGAATTAATAAAAAAAAAACACTACCAACATCAAATAAATCAGTCACCTCCAACTTCGAAAGTGAATAAACTTTAACCACCTCTGCTAAGATAGAACATACAGCTAAAAGAAAACTAAAACATATAATATTACTTTTGTAATGGGGCATGTTGCGGGGGGGGGGGGGGGGGGGAACACACACACACACGTCTCAGCTTCACAAAGTGGTCTACCTACCCATAGTCAGATGCCTTCTGGAAAGCGTACAGGTATTTCCAGTAATATAAATGTAACTGCCTCGTTTGCGAGCTTCTAGGAATTTTATTCTTGAAATAAAAGAAAGCTTACAAATCTTGTCTCTCAACACAGTGCACTGAATGTGAGAAAACTTAGAAAAACGTTAAGTGGCCAGCAATATAACCAATGGTAAGGGTCTATGTGTTACTTTTTTTTTTTTTCTTCTTTTCAGAATGGCCTATATCTAATCTAATTCATGGATCTCCACCAGGAATTGTCTTTCATTATCATAGTGCACTAATGCTATTAAGATGAACGGTAATGTTACAGCTGTCAGGAGGGTTTCTGCCAGGAGCAGGGTTGCCAGATGTCCCAATTTTCATATAAAAATCCTGAGTCCCATTTCAATTCAAGGCGGGATGCCAAGAGGCCCTGCTTTAGAAAATTAACATCACTTGTATAATTTCATCGTTACCTAGTAACTATTTTCTTCTAGGCCTAAATATTTACATTAAATTTAAATTAATTTTCTTAACAATGTAGGTTTGCGCATTGGAAAACACAAATATTTTGGCAAGTGTAAGGTTTGTAACAGCAAATTCAATAGTGAATATGATATTTCTAAACATTTAAAAAGAGATGTTCATCAGTAGGGGGCTGATGTTGATGAAAAGTCGCCTTATTTTTCACATCAGGACAATCCCTATAAATATCCTTTCTATGTTAATATCAACGTAAAAAAATATAATTTCTTATATTGCATTTTTTGACATTTTTGAACTAATAGATCATTTTTATATTTTTTTCGGCATTTTTTGGTCATTTTTAATACTTTGAAGAACTTTTAGATCACTTGGAATGCATTTTAGTTTTTTCTTTATTGATAGGTCATTAAATCATTTTCTAAGCAAATAGTTCAGTACTGTCAAGTGGGACTACTTTGATAGATTTAACTTACATTTTTTATGGTTACAGTTTAATTTTTTAGTATTTTAACATATAAAAAATATGTAGATATGAGATTGTCTTTACCTTGCTATCCTATTTCTAAGAAAATAAATGTGTTGATTTGTACCCGTGAAAAAAAATAAAGACCATACTATCAAAGCTAAACTGTGATGGGGGCTACTTTGATATACCATTATTTAAAGCCTGATTTCCGTAGTAACCCGAAGATGACATAATAGAGTCAAACTAAAGTTGTGAGATTTGCTATTATAGAGGTAAATCAGGGCAAATTAAGCAAATGAAATTATATTTAAAGGACATTTCAAATACCACATTAGTATTTCATTTGCAAGAAAAGTACAAAGGCTCATTATACATTATAATAGACATAGAAAATTATATAAATTGTTGAAATCAAATTTGTTCTATCAAAACATTACCAATCTCATAAATAATTGAATCGCTTATTTAAGAAAGGCCCTTTGTCCACAAAATAGGCATTTTCATTTTATTGTGTGGATGAAATCCTTATACCAAGGCGCTTCATATAGGCAAGAAAGGCCGCATGTCCAACTCATTGTGTGTGTAATACGGGGTTTCGTAATAACTGTTTATTTACGAATGGCCATATGTCCTGGAGAAAAGACCTTTCATAAATAAACTTGGGTTGTAATGGTTGGTGAACGGAAATTCGAAGCATGAAGAAAACAATCATGAGTCTGTTAGCTGTTGGTAAGAAGACGGTAAGGAGGTTACAAAAACTCATTTTATTGGATAAATTCCCAGAGGACAACAGAGGCAAACAACAGAACCAGAAGATTATTCCAATCACTACAGTGATGCAAGTAAAAGATCACATTGCAGGTTTTTCCCTTCAAAACAAGTCATTACTCTTCCAAGGAAGTACACTACCTTGATGCAAAGTTAGACATTAAAAAATGTATATCCTTTTTAAGGAGAAATATCCAGATTGTTCTGTAAAATATGACTTTTACTATAACATTTTTAAAGAGCATTTTGACTATAGGTTTGGTAGACCGCAGATAGATACATGTTGTGAATTCGAGGAGCTTTAGGTCCGTATTAAAAGTCCTACTCTTAATGAAACTGCTAAGAGAGTGGCAGAAGCTCAACTAATGGTTCACAAAAGGAGGAGCAATAAATTTTATGCATCACTGAAGGAATATTCCAAAGATAAAGACAACGTTCTATGTTTAACCGTTGATTATATGCAGAATATATCTCTGCCTCATACAGTATTCCAATCCAGCAGGTGTTTTACTTAGGGCCGCTGACACTGCATGTATTTTCTATTCACAATGTTAAGTCTGGTGAGGCCTACTTCTTTGTATATCATGAAGGCATTGCAAGGAAAGGGAGTAGTGAAATGTGCTCTTTCTAGCTCACATATGTGAGGAAAGAGGTGTCAAGCAACATCAATGAGCTGTATATTTACAGTGATAATGCAGCAAGACAAAACAAAAATGATGCCATGTTTTGCTTCTTGATGGCACGTCTTGCGGATATGGGCCACTTTTCAAGAGTTGTGTACAGACTATCAATACGTGGACATTCATACCAGCCAAATGATAGACATTATACAGTCAGAGATGTGATAGAAATTATTGCAAATGCAAGTCACAAATTTCGTGTTAGGTTTGTTAGAACTGAAGACATCTTGGATTTTCAAACCTGTTGCTCCACTATGTATAAGAGATCTCCCGTATCGGAAGAAAGTCAAGTTCACAGATTGAAGAATTCTAAGAAAGGGAATAGAGAAGTCTTTGCAATATCAGCATACCACGAGTTCATCTGGACAAAAGGAAGAAAGAGATACGTAGAGGCATTACCTTACATTGGAGGACAAAAAAAACCAAGCACTTTCTATTTGCATTTGGTACAGAAATAGTTTTGCCAAACCAAAAGGCTTACACTAATTGTCAACCAATTACAAATGACAAGGTTTCTGATATGAAATAGCTTTTGTCATACATTCCCAGAGACAAAAGCGAATTGTTTCGCACTCTCACATCTTCATGGCCAAGAAAGCAAAGTAAAAGGCAAGGGAAAGAACACAGAAGGGAAAGGGGGAAAAAAGCAAAGGAAACACGGGCCTACATCTTATGTTTACTCTTATTTTTGTAATAAATGTTTCATTGAAGAATGGAGGAAATGTGTTTATTTAAGAAAGGCCCTTTGTCCAGGCTTTTCAAAAAGCTGTATGCTTGACAATTTTGATGATAGTAAACTGAAAATTTTCTTAACATGTTCCCTTTACCTTGTAGTATAACATATCATGTTTTGAGATTTCAAAAATATTTAGTATTTTCAATAAACAATTTTCTTTAATTTTCCATAAAAACATGTTTTTGGACAAGTGATTCAATTAATCTAGACTACAAACTAAATCAACTTTTCATAAAAATAATGGAAACAAAACTAGAATTTATTTGAATTCAAGAACAATAGGGAAGACATTAATCATGGAATTGTCAGTTCTGCGACTGAAGAAGGTAAAATCTTGATGATTTGTTGCATTGAAATAGTAAAAATGTCCTGTCAATTGGTTTAAATATTGTTTCACTCTCATCAGCTCTTTTGAGACCATGAATCACCATCCCATTTGATGTCATGTCCACAATTTCAAAGGCATGTGTGAAGATTTTCTTATCTTTACTATAAAGAAATTAAGCAAGGATGAAATTTCCTGTTTTTGGGTTTTCCGATTCTATTTCATATGTTAGCTTCTTCTGGAATTTTGGGGCCTGAAACTTTGATCTGCCTATTTACACAAATCACCTGAGGTTTTTTTGTCATCATTGCTGCCTTTATTGTTTGAAGTAGACGCAGTAACTATACTCTTTCCTGATTCAACATTGAGTCGTCTCTTTTTTCTCATCATAGAGCCAGCTGTACTAGAATTCTCAAATCAGTGTTCTTGAAGAAATGTAATGAGGCAACTCTCAACCTGTTGTTCAACAACTTATACAGGCTCCGGAATTTTTTTTGAGGACTTCTTTCTTATTGTAAGGACAAATGCCCGTAGAAAAGGAACTATTTTATCAAAATGTGTTTTATTTCAGACTGTTCCGTATCTCCGGGAAATGATTGTTTATTATTATTTGTCTGTAACTTTGTCTTATCCATGTGGATCAATGCTTTCTTCAACAAGCTTGGAAAATTAGCCTTCGGTACAGTTGAAAATCGAGGATTTTCTCTTTCCACGCCATCAAAATATGTCTCCAGGCTCCTCTGAAGAATCTGAAAAATTGTTGTACTGGCGAGAACCTGGTTCCTTTTTATAATCTCCCACCATAGTATCTTTGGACGGACAGCGATAACGTCTAAAACAATATAAATGTAATTTGAAATGTTTGACTAGATTATCAATTTAGCCCCATCCTCTCTATCAAAGTTACCCCGTGACTCTTCTACGTAACTGGTGTGCATACTGCAACATTCAAGTGAACGACAAGCAACACTTTAAATGCCAAGTCCAATGATGGGACACTGCGCATGCGCAAGACACAGACAAGTAAAGGAGCTACCACACCGTAGATAAAGCTGGTGCTCCTACAGTAACATGTACTTAAACCGTTTTAGCAGGTACGTTTCACAATAGCTGAGACTCAACATAACAAATGGCGGCAGTTATATTGCATCGTTTAGGGCCGTTTTTCTCCAAAGATAGTTAAACTTGGGATAAATTAAACCCGTTCAACTTTACTATTCAGTTTAAACATGCTTCCATCTTCTCCATAAATATCTGACAGCCCACCCGTTTAAATTAATGTTGGCACTAGATGCCCATGGCTTCTCATGTGTTGGCTACACTGAATAACTAGCCAATCAGAGCCAAGATTACTGATGGCGCGTCAGATTTTCAATATGTCAGCTACAAGTCACGATGTCAGTTGTTTACAGAGAATTAATGCTATAATCAAATCAACGCGAATAAAGAAGGAATGCATCTACTAGTTTCACAAATAAATAAATCATTTATACCCATGTGAAGTGTTGTGTGTCATTTAATCAGCTGTTTTCTTGAATTTATTGGAAAACGTTCTCGATTCCACTTTTCTCTGATAGGCAAGATCGTACAATAATTTGTGTCGTGTTAATGTGCATTATCTGGTGGCATGTGTGGATCCATTTTAATATAAAAATTAATTTCCTTTAGTTTATTCCTTTCCCTCCGAAAATCACGATCTTAATTAATTTCAAGAAGACAACTTCCAGCTTTTTAACGTGTTCGGTAACCCACTAAATTAGGCCTACCTAATGTACCCAGGATCTTGATAATTCTAAGGGAAATAGCTTTTATTTTTAACATTGTAGTATGTGACCTTATCTATTATGTAATATTCACAGGCCCTAATTTATAATTGGCTAGAATGGGCAAATACCCAGAGCAAGGGAGCAAGAGAACGTATTTTAAAGTAGGATGTTGAAATAATTGTTAAATACATGCTCAATAAAAATGAATATTTATAAATAGTGTAATAAAAGCAGCTTTTTGTTTGGTGAATTGGCACAATTATTGTTTAAAATTTTTGTTTGGTAATGGAAGGGATAAAGTTAAAGAAAGAGGTTAGGGTGCCAACATTTGCTCTGTCCTGTTTTCCAGTGACCTAAACCCAGGGCCTAAATATTCATAATAGGTGTCATCCTCTTGCATTATTTTTATTTCAGTAAACGGTTGGTTGTACTGTATGATTGCACCATCGTCCATTATGAATTTTGATCAGATTATCATAAGCTGATTAACGTACACTGTAAGGTCCTGTGTTTAGACATGGAGAATTCAGGGAAAAAAGTAAGAATTTTAGTCCAGTAGAAATTGATTTACTGCTCTCTTTACTTAGTACAAAGAAAGATATATTAGAGTGTAAGAAAACCGATAGTGTATCTTTAAAAGACAAAGAAGAAGCTTGGCAAGAGCTAGCAGAAAGTTTCAATGAAATTAGTGGAACTGTAGTACTGGTAAGAGATTAAAGGGGAAGTATGAAAACCTCAAAAAGACCTGTAAAAGGAGATTTTCCGAAGATAAAAAAATACACATCAGGTGCAGATGGAGGTCCGAATCAACCGAACTTAATAACTTATATTAAAATAAAAGAGATTATTGGCACAATACAACTTGAGGGGCTACCATCTGTATGTGACTCAGATTGTCCTGGCCAGTCATCACTACTTGCATCTGTGGAGCATCCATCTGCAAACATTGGAAAAGCACAATTTCCTCCTCAAATCCAATCAATTCAAAATTCCAATGTAATTCCCTTTTCATCTGTGAATCTGTACAAGTCTGTAGCTTCTGAATCCCAAGCATTTGTCGCAGGTGACGATTCAAATCCCACTGATCAGGTAATTGAAGATATATACCAATAGTATCTCAGGATAATATACAAATTAATAAAGTAGAAGCCATTCCACGTAGCAGTCAATTCAGTATTAGGGACCTGAGGAAACCTACTTCCACTCCACTCCTAGTAAAGAAGAAAAGACCATCACTAGACAGTTCACTGACAGGAAAGAAACTTATGGCATTATGGCAAGAAAAACAAGTTCTGCAGTTACAAAAACAAGCAACAGAGGATCAAATTCAGTTCCAAAGGATGGAGCATGAATTTAAAGTACCGGTAACATAAATATGAAAGAAGAACATAGAGTGAAGATGAAACTCACAGAACTTCATATAAAAAAATAAGGAGTTTGATCATGAGATGAAAAGAAGAATTCTTGAACTTGATGTTAGGAATAGGGAATTGGACCTTAAAACAAACAGCTAACTGAAATCACAAGATTTTGAAGTAGTTATGGTGTTTATTTTGTTCAAGTCTATATGTTCTTTTTTATTTAAATTTAAAAAATTAATCTAACATATTAAATCACATTAGGTAACTTATATACTGATAACTTCAGTTTTGTAGTGGTTGTAATATGTTATGATGTCATTTTGATATTTTCATAATGTCATTCGGTTTATATCATTCACTGTATTAACCCTTTGTTACTCGCGTTAAATTTTGTAACACCAGTACTCATCTGGATTACAATGGTAATCCACATTTGTTTTTATTTACAGACAAGGTTTAAACATTGCAATTAGATTTAAATGTTAAGAAATATATTGTTTTCAGTTATTACAGTAATGAGAATGGATATGTTACGCATAACGGAACGTATTAAATATAAATATTAATAATGAAATATATTATAGTACACAAATTGCATTCAAGTGACATGTTTGCATAATATTTCCACACTGGACGTGTCTTTGAGTCATAATTTATTGTTGCACCATGTTATGAGTTAGTTCACTATCATCATAATTATGTAGGATATCTAGCATTGTTGCTTATTCGCTGTTTGAAGGTCACCTGAACTCTTGATGTAATCTCTCCCGCAGGAAACGCAAGTTCACTACTGCTGACCTTTCTTACGTCATATTTGATGACTAAATACCTCACTCAGGGGTGTAGCAATGAAAAAAATCAGGGATGTAACAATCATTCTCACTTCACTTGTAATATTTTACAGAAGTTTTTGTGTATTGTAAGAAAAATATTGATGCTCTTTCATTTTTATGTTTGCTGTTCACACTTTACACACGTGAGTCTAATCTACATCTGATCTGTACATCTGATTCAATTATCTGAGTAGACATATGCATTTCTTCTACACAGTTCAAACAAATTACATCTGAATGAGTAAGACAAATTCTCTTCAAGCACTGGAAACAAGATTGTCTTGTGCTCTTGTTTCTTGTTCTACCACACATGTAGCACCTACCAATACCTTCTGGCCGTTTTCCTTCTTCATGACTTGACTTGTTTGTGGAATGCCTAAAAGTTGCTCTCCTCTTCTCTTTATTTCTCTTGAAATTGTCTGTTGGGTGATACGCTCGAAAATTAGTGGCTTCATTAGGTCCAGAGCAAGGGTTTTGAGAATGTTTTTCCGTAGAATTTTTTTGTTTTTGTTTGCAGAATAAACAACAAGAGCATTGACACCTGCTATGTTTAGTAAGTCAAAGAAATTAGAGGCCAGCGGCGTGAATTTCTGCTTGCATCATAGGCTAAGCATAACTGGTCCAGGACATACACAGCACATTTAGTTTTTATTATAGAATGATATTATTTCAGGTTTCTGGCTTCCTCCCGTTTCCTCATGCATTGCCTTATCATAATGCATGGTTGATAATGTTAACACTGTTTTGTTTTTCTTTGGTACATACTGTACGAAATAATTGTGCAGCTTTCATTGAATCCAAACAATGTGCTGTTAACTTGCCTGTCTTGAGTAGTTGTGAAATGAGGAGGCATTTCTCTTTTGTTTTTTTCCAAGGTTCCTACAAGTGTAATTTTGTTATTTTCTAGAAGAGCTAAACACAGAGGTATGCTCGTGAACCAGTTATCGGTGGTCACATTTCTTCCTGTTCCTTTGATGGGATGAACCAGCCTCTTCACCACTGCATGTGCACTGTTACTTCGGTGAAATGGACCATCTGGTTGAATATCAGCATAAATTTCCAAGTTATGAGTGTAATATGTTTTCACATACACCATAGCAAAAATTTTGATCCCATATTTTGCTGGTTTAGTAGGTATATACACTTTCATGGGACATTGTCCTCTCAATGCAACCAACTGCTCGTCTATAGTTAAATATTCGCTTGGAATGTAGCACCTTTGTGAATTGTGAACAAATAACTCGAACATTTCATGTACAGCAGCCAGTTTATCAATTTCTTTCCTTTCCTGCCTGTCATGAATGTTCTCAAAGCGTAGACATCGTAACAAAAATTGGAATATATTGTAGGTCATAGTCAGGTAAATGGACTCTATACCTGTGCCATTTTTATCACATAGTTCTCTTACGTTCAGTCTTCCTGATTTCAAAGCGCCAGAAAGATACGAAATATACAAGAGTGCTTGAATTTCAACTTCATTTGTCAATTTGCAATCTCTGTCACTTCCGTAATTACGCTTCACTTTTTCAATATAAATATTAGTACACCTTACTATTACATTGATTATTGTCTGGTCAATAAAGCAGCCAAAACGCTCTGTGTGTGTCCGCGCATTTTTTGCAGCTCTTTTAGGGCCCGGTAAATGAATCACTATATTTTGTGCTCTTCTTCTCCCTCGTTGAGCTACTGGTTCTTTCTGCCAAATTATCGTGTTGTCTCTGCCCGTATAGCAGTTCCCATCATTTATAGACATTAGTATTTCATCATCATCACCATTATCATCATCCTCCTCCTCATTGTCTTGTTCTGAATTAGAATCGTGAACTTCATTCAAAAGACCTTCTCTGTTGCTTTCATCATCACTTTCATTTTCAATGCCATCATCCAGATCTTCATCTAGCCACTTGCAAATATTGCTTGTATTTTCCGTACCCATTGTAGCCAACTAAAAAGAGGATGGAACGATATCACACATTTTTTTCATAAAGTTACTGCATTGTATCACTCAAAACCATATAAAAACAAATTCACTTATCTGATAACGTCAGTACTCGCGTGGAATCCACTCAGAAAAATTGTGTATCACTTGCTAAAACTTCGTATAACTTTGCAAAGCGTTGCGACAAATACGTCTAAACACCAGTAATGCCTCACTTAGACTGTGACGAGACATTGCATTGACGCTCAACTACGCAGTGCTGCAGGTGGTGACGTAATACAGGATTAAAAATCAATGGATTACTATTGTAATCCACGCGAGTACTGAAGGGTTAATAATACCATATTCAACATATTACATCAGGTTATCATTCTACTTAAAACAGAAGATATTTAAATTTATGTAGCTTCTTAAATAATTGAATAACAAGTTAATCAGTAGGTAGTTTAACTTAATTCCAATTGAAAAACGAAATTTATTGCATGTTATCACCTATCACATAATTTATATATGGCTTATTTATAATATAGTAATAATACATGAGAAAAAAACAGTAGGCTAGGCCTAATTATAACATGACATCAAAATGTTCATAAATCAATTGTTAGTTTCATTTCTAATTATTTTAATAGACATGAACATAATATGACAGTATATTCCCTCCAGCTAATTTCTTATATGTTATAAAATAAACACACTGGATATTTCAAGTAATTAGTTATGTTCTGTCATTGAAATCCGACATTAATATAATTTTGATACAAATGCAGATTTATTTCAACTTGTAACATCACTGCGTAATTAAAATGAAGTGGGATTTTTACATAAATTGTGACTACACTATAATGTGTTAAAATATTTGTGTATCAGTAGTAATATTTTATACAACACAGTTACAGTTAAGTCATGTCATCATTAGATTCTATATTATGACGGTTGTGTTGCATCTAAAGCTACACCACACAAGATAATATGTCAGATTTAAAAAAATAACAATTTTAGGCTTAATAATTTATGGTGTAAGTTACTGGTACAGGGTACTGCTTAATTTTCAGTGAAGTAAAGTTATAATACTTTTGAAAATATCCAAGTTTAACATGAATAATAAACAATGTTACATGTACTACAGTCAATGAAACTTACTTTATGTTAATTTCGTCCCTTTGTTTCACTGATTCACAAACAAATTTTAGTCATGATGGATAAGGTGCTGGTAATGCTTAATTTCCAGTGAAGTAAAGTTATAATATACTTTTGAAAATATGCAATTTTAACATGAATAATAAACAATGTTACATATACTGCAGTGAATGAAACTTATTTTATGTTAATTTAATCTCTTCCTTCACTGGTTCACCAACAAATCATGGAAGTACTGATGGATAAGATGGTTTCACCTGACATTATTTTCTGCTACATTTGGGTGGTTGTTAGCTGCTTGAGGGAAGTTATGCACAGCGTTAATGGTATCCAGCTGGTCATCAGTAACAGGAGGTATATTTTCATTCTCATTGCAAGCTATATTGTGTAAAATAGCTGTTGCCACAATTACACTTTGAATTCTGTCCAATTTTAGTCTGATTCCAGTAGTTAAAACAGAAAATCTTGTCTATACCCCATAGCTCCTCTCTACTCGACTTCCAGTGCTTATGATGGCCTCCTGAAAAAGTTGTTCCTCTGGCGTGTGTGTAATTGTCAGTGGTGTAATGAGATAATTTTGTACAGCATATCCACTATCTCCAACTAGAATGGCTGCACCAAATTCTCCATCTTCAAATCGCCTCTTAATTCTTGAAGAATTAAAAATATGTGAGTCATCAGATGAGCCTGGCCACCTAGCCACAATGTCTCGAATCAACAAGGAAGAATCAGACAGTTTGCACATTAATTGAAACAAATTCCTTGCGATTTCTGAAGATTTCTGCATCTCCTCCACCTGGTGATTGTATTTTCACATGTGTTCAGTCAATTGCACTTATATAGTTAGGAAAACGTGAAATCGTATAAATTCCGTGCTTAACCCTTGCCGTTCCTTTAGGTGTTGTTGGCATGCTGATACAACGCTGTGACAAATATCCTATAGCTGTAGAAACTTTTGCAAAGACTGAGAGAACAGAGAGTGGACTGAGAGGACAGAGAATGATCTGAGAGTACAGAGAGTGAAGTGAAAGTACAGAGAGTGGACTGAGAGGACAAAGAGGAGCCTGGGAGGATAGATAGAGCACTGAGGGATATGGAGTAAGCTAAGAGAACAGAGACAGAACTGAGTGGCAAGAAGGTGGAGAGCGAGGATGGTGAGTAGACTGAGAGACCAGAGAGTGGACGGAGGGGACAGAGAGTAGACTGAGAGGAAAGGAAATGGACGGAGATTACAGAGAGTGAATTGAGAGTACAGAGAGTAAACTGAGGGGCAGAGAATGGAATGAAGGGACAGAGTGGACTGAGACGACAGGGAGAGGACTCAGACAACAGTATGTAGCCTGAGAGGATAGGGAGTGGACTGAGAGGATAAGGAATGAGCAAGAGGAGTGGGAATGAGCTAAGAGAACAGCGAGTTAACTGAGAGAAAAGAGAGTGGACACAGAGAATGTTGAGTATATTGAGAGAACAGAGAGTGGACTGAGAGGACAGAGAAAGGGCAGAGATTACAGAGAGTGAATTGAGAGTACATTGTGTGGATTGAAAGGACGGAAAGTGATACAAAGAAAACTGAGAGGATGGAGTGGGCTGAGGAGAAAAAGAGTGAACTGAGAAGACGCAGATTGGACTGAGAGGAGAGAGAGAGAGAGAGAGAGAGGACTGAGGTAGTAGAACAGGGAAAGGAAACAGAGTGGACCGATATCAAAGAGAGAGTACTGATACTGAAATTACAGTGAGTGAGCACAGAGAGGACTGAGAGGAAAGAATTCTGAATCGCAGTTTCCCCAGTTCACTCTCAGTCCACTCTCTATCCTCTCAGTTCACTCTCTGTACACTCAATCCACTCTCAGTTTTTCACCCCACTCTGTCCTCTCTGTCACCTGAGTCCATATTCTGTACTCTCTGTCCTCTCGATCCACACTGTCTCTCCTCTCTGTTCTCTCAGTCCACTTTCTGTCACCTCAGTCTACTCTCTGTCCCTTCCCTGTTGTCTCAGTCACTCTCTGTCCTATCAGTCCACTCTTTGCCTTCTCAGTCCACTCTCTGTCTTCACTCTGTCCTCTGAGTCCACACTCTGTCCTCTCAGTCAACTCTATCCTCTTTGTCCACTCTCTCTTCTCTCAATTCACCCTCTGGTCCCTCTCTATTCTTTTAGTTCCCTCGCTATCCCCACAGTGCTCCATCTATTCTCTCAGTCTACTCTCTGTCCTCTCAGTCCACTGCCTGTCCTTTCAGTCCACTCTCTGTAGGCCTACTCACAGTCCACTCTCTGTATTTTAGTCCACTCTATGTACACTCAGTTCACTCTGTCACTTTTGTGCCTTCTCTGCCCTTTGCCTTCCCTCTGTCCACTCTCTCTCGTCTCAAAGTTCAGTTCATGAAGGAAAGAGAAGACTGAGAATAAAACAATGACTGAGAAGACAGTGATGACTGAAATTTAGTGGAAGGGGTTCAATATGTAAGGTTTTTTTAGATTCAGATTTTCCAGCAAATCCTTCATACCCACATTAATGAATTTTAATTTTAAGGGGCTCGAACTAAGGAGATAACACGCTCACTAGGTTCAAACTACAGTCCGATATTTAACGGAGGGGATTCATTATGTATACAAGTTTAGGTTTTTCCTGCAATTCTTTATTCCTACAATAAGCAATTATACATTTTCAGGGCTCGAACTCAGGACCCGTCATTGGGTTAAAACTACAGACTGTAATGTGGCGGAAGATTTGCATTGTGTATACCAGTTTTTAGTTTTTCCTGAAATGTTTTATTCCTTTAATAAAAAATTATAAATTTTCGAGGCTCGAACTCAGAGAATAATACCGTCATTGGGTTCAAACTACAGGCTGTAATTTGGCGGAAGATGTGCATTGTGTATACAAGTTTTAAATTTTTCCAGCAATTTTTGTCTTTAATGAAGAATTATAAGTTTACGGGGCTCAAACCCAGGAAATAATGCCGTCACTGGGTCCAAACTACAGATTGTAATTTGGCGGAAGTCGAGCAGTGTTTATACAAGTTTTTAGATTTTTCCTGGAAATTTTTATGCCTCTAATAAACAATTATAGCCTACACTTTCGGTATTCGAACTCAGAAAATATTGCCGTCACTTTGTCCAAACAAGAGACTGTAATTTGGCGGAAGATGTGCATTGTCTATACAAGTTTTCAGATTTTTCCTGAAATTTTTTATGTCTCTAATAATGAATTATAAATTTTCGGAGCTCAAACCCAGGATATAATGCCGTCATTGAATCCAGACTACAGACTGTAATTTCGCGGAAGTGGAGCATTGCGTGTACATGTTTTTGGACTTTTCCTGTAATTTTTAATACCTATAATGATGAATTATATATTTTCGGGGCTCGAATTCGGCCTTAATTAGTTCCTATGTTGGCGATTCCATAGATGAACCGTTCCTACCTACTACAAACATAATCTTTGTAACAAGACAACAGTATTTTACACTCTTTGCGCTTCTTGTACTCTCTGCTCGACCTGCATTAGGTTTTTATCGGGAGGAAGATTGGCATAAGTAACAATTTTCGTTACAGTGGAGGCAGATGAGTTAAGGTTGGTAGCGCAAAAAGCGCTAGAAATATGTTGGCACTCCTTCAGATGTTACAGCATAGGGGGACAAATACTGCAGTAGAGCCGAATATTCATTTATAAGTATGCTTACCTGTGTAGCTTCAAAGTTTTGCAAGTATCAGAAATCCTCATTCACTTTGTAAACCACAAAATATTTAATTTCTCCTCTACAAATTGTAGTATTTATATAGCACCGTCGCTATCTCATAACTAGTTTAACAGAGCTGCCAACACGAGATCTAAAGTTGGCCACATTCTGATATCTTTCGCGCGAATTTGATTTTAGTAATCGATCGAAGTGGTTATCAAAGTAGCCCCCAATATCAAAGTAACCCCTAATGACGGTAGTAATTATCTACTGAATAAGTGAATAACAGTGAAGTTTGAGATTTATAGTTTGGAACAGACTCTTAAGTCATCCTCATTCCACCGATGGCTTCACTTCACACAATGGAAGTAATATAAAATGCTTGAAAACAGCTTAGTTTAGTGAAGGGTTTCACTGCTACTGGTTTTTTTGTCCGTACTAGGGTGTCTTTGGAATTTATGTTTGGAAGGGGGAAAACTTTCACAGTGTCCTGGACAGGATGTTGTGTCCTCAACATGGTTTGGAAGAGATGTCTACTGTAATAGACAGTATTTTTAGGACAAAGATTGCAAGAATGCACGCTCTGCCCACAATTTGTTTTGTCATTCACACTCCCTCATCTGGAAGATCTGATAACAAAGTGAAGTGCGGAAGGCAGAGGAGATGGAAAATGAAGGCACTGATATGGACCACCCCGACTGAAACACATTGTAAACCCTCATTAAAATTTATAGTTTTCCCTTAAAACCTTAATTTTGTTTCATGTTCTCTTTATCTTAGCCAAATTCTAGGAAGTTGCCTATCTTCGAGATATGCAGGACAGTCATTGAAACAAGATGACTGATTTGAAAGAAGTTATGGTGTGAGTACTGTAAATAATATTTAAATGTCATTTTCTTTTAACTTTATGTCATTTTTCCATTACTTTAAGGGCATTTTAATAATCATTTTAAGTAGATTTTTAGGTCATCAACATCTGCCCCCTATTCATCAGAAATGCATGGCACAGACAGTGAAAAAAAGCTTGTTGATAAAATTGTATATAAGCTCTGAAAATGTATACTATATGTTAAAAAATGTTAAAAGATGTGTTTGGGGAAGTAATATACCAAGTCATAAAATAAATATGAATTTAGGTATTAATGAATTTTATATCATTGTAATCAATAATAAACATTAAAATTTAAATATTTTGATATGATGTCACGCGTGATACCATCTTTTGGAATTTGTGCTTTACAATAAATAATAAAGAGCTGGGGAAATCGATGAGACAGACCTACTACGAGGGTCATTTCATAAGTCATGGCAACTATATTATATCAACCAATAAAGCTGCAGGAATAGAAATTCACTATATGCAATTGAAGATCACTGGACTATGCTTCACAATGCTAGTAGCAAATTCGGTCTGGATACAGGAGGCAATGGGTAAGGGCAATTGAAAGATGCGTAAATAAAAATCATCGTTTTATTATGCACAAAAGGAAACAAAGTACATTACTCACAGCTAACATCCTTCAAAATAATCCCCCAATGCTTCAACAAATCTTTGCCAATGATGATGCAGGCATTGAATACCATCGCTGTGTGTGATTCGTCTATGTGTACCACCTCTCATAGAAACGCTGTTAAGATATCCTCCCTGTTTGCAAACCACTTCCCACACAGCAGCTTCCTCAATTTGCTTCTCTTAGCTCAGAATGACCTGACGAGCATTTCTGCCACGAAGAACTGCAATTTTCACATATGACCGCTGTTCAACTTTACTTATATCCATCTTGGAGCACAGCCTCTAGCACACTAAGTTTTGCGTGTGTTGTCAATTAGCCACCAATGCACACAGACGCAATTTGGCCGTGGCATCCTGTACAGTGTATGGCAGGTTTTCAAACATATATACTGAACTAACCACATTTTCGATTATTTGGAAGATATAACATAGTTGTCATGACTTATGAAATGACCCTCACATTAAATCATTATGATGAAGAATCGGCGGAGCGGAGAAAAATTCTCTCCAGCACCGGGATTCGAACTTGGGTTTTCAACTCTATGTGCTGACGCTTTATCCACTAAGCCACTCCGGATTCCAATCCTCTCAGTTTAAGCTCCACCTCTTAGTTTCTTTTTAGTGGCCAACCCTCATGCACTTGTCACAGATGTGTGACAGTGGCACAATGTCCAACACACTAATGTGCTGACGTGCACTCATCACGAGTGACTAAGTGGCCAGGATTCGACGGAATGAGCGTCGTCTTTAAATCACTAAGTGATTATATACACATATCATATTCCCGGTGCCAGAGAGAATTTTTCTCTGCTCCACCGATCCTTCATCATAAGATAATGCAGAATTTCAGCATGGAAATATCATCTGTACTTCGGTTCATTGCTATAATTAAATCATTAAGTTAATAATTTGATATAACATATTACTGTCACAAGCTCTTCAGAAAGATGCCAGAGAAACATGAGGTAACTTACAGCCAGATAAATATTGTTTTGTACTTGGAAGCCTGTATCTACAATATGTTTTTTTATTAAAATTGCAATGTTTATATTCATATTACTTTTTTCAACTGCATTATAGGGAGATAATTTTTAATTTTTATTATTATTATTATTATTATTATTATTATTATTATTATTTTTTTTGTACAGTCATGAAAATGTTAACTCTGCCCATACTCATAACACTCTTTCTTTAAGACAAAACGTAAGTATTGTATATGGTGGAAAAAGGATGTCCCTCCTTGGTAGATCTAAAATCTGGCAACCTTGGGCAGAAGACAAGTAAACCACTGTTGAGAATGTGGTGAGACTGAAACCCTGGCTCATGTGCTTGGCTTCTGCAAAATGAGGAACCTCTCAGCAATAACAGGCACCAAAAAGTTCGCATTTCCATTGCAAATTGTTTTTAAAATAATAAAAGTTATGAGGTATATGAAGAAGCACACTAGTTTCTATTTTAGAAGTAGATTCTACAAAAAGAGCGGATATCACAGTAATTGACAAGCACAAAAAAGAAGGTTACGTTGTTGATCCAAACAGTGTGATTAAAAAATCTGTGAAACAAATTAAGGATTTTAATATTCATTTTGGTTTTATTTTCGGTATGACGTAATATACAATCTTCATTTTGCACTGAAGAGTTTAGTGATACAAAATTTTTCACATGAATGATTTATCTTATGTTTTTAAAAGTTCATGTAACGAACATTTTTGATTTAAGCTAGAGCATTAGATAAGTCTTTAAACTGGAATTTTTGTATTAATAAACACTTCAGTGCAAATAAAGGAATTGATATAGAAAAGAAATGTTACCAACTTTGCTGCATTTACATGGCAGAAAAATACAGCACTCAATCCTGGAAAGTCATCAGAATTCTTTTTGGTGCTCATGGAACGATTTTCAGCTTTGTTGTCTCAGAGTCCAGAAGATTTGGACTTAACATCAACGCTTACAGGAGATGGCTGTACAATTTCTTAAGGGGGGGATACACCATTAGCCTGCAAAAATTTAGTGAAATTAATTTTTTTTATATCTTAGATACTATAAAAGCTAAATGAACAAAACTTTTCGTACTTAACATACATACATTACACTTTACAAAACACTATTCAGAATATTAAAATAGCTAATAATTACCTGTAAGAATAATATCAAAGTTCCATATTTTTTTTACAACTGTAAAGCATTTACATAATAAAGAATACAATTAATTAAATATCTGCATAATTGTTTTACTGAAATGTTTTAAAGAGCTCATAAACAACATAGTCTAGAATCTTTTACCTATTCTTTCAGGAAATATTTTTTTTTCTTAATCCTTGGCTTCAATATTAAATTTTCTAAAATTTTTTATTAAGAAAAAAATACTTCCTGAAGGAATAGGTAAAAAATTCTAGACTATGTTGTTGATTTAGATCTTTAAAATATTCTAGTAAAAGAATTATGCAGATATTTAATTAATTGTATTTTTATTATGTAAATACTTTACAGCTGTAAAAAAATTATGCAGCATTGATATAATTTTTACAGATAATTATTACCTATTTTAATATTCTGAATAGTGTTTTATAAAGTGTAATGTATGTATATTAAGCATGAAAAGTTTTGCTCATTTAGCTTCTATAGTAGATGAGATATAAAAAAATTGAATTTGACTAAATCTTTATAGGTCAATGGTGTACCTCCCCTCTTAAAGACTTCTTGCAAAATTTTGTAGAATACTAATTAATGTATTTTGTTTTCCTTTAATAAAAGCTAGCCATAACATGGCGGTAGCTGCCCATTGTTGCAACATGTTATATGTTTCGCAATTAATTATACATAATATAATTATAATTTTCATTTAATTATTTTATTTTTAATTTGCTGGTTGTTAAATGGTCTTTTTGGATTTACAAATAGGCCGAATTTTTTTGGCACTTTACCCAGGGTGCGAATTAATATTTCTGATGAGGGAGGATAGAATCCTAGATAGAGAATGCAACACATAAAATTATTATTATCCTCATTCGATATGGCTCAACACTCGGTCACACTGAGTTGCTTGTCCTGCATTTTGATAATAATGATAATGATGATGATGATGATGATGATGATGATAATAATAATAATAATAATAATAACAATAATAATAACAATAATAATAACAACAATTATATCCATGAGCAGGCTTAAGATAAGGGGTGTGATTCCTAAGTTATTGATTGTTGTCTGCTTGCCGGTGATGATAATACATCAATATTATTTTCATTGCTTACTTTATAAAGTATACTTGTATTAAAACAATAAAATTATATTTTGTGAGTGGGGGATAGACGTTATCCCTGGCAGGGATGTTAATATTAATTTATGAGAGGGGAATAACTTTCCAACATGGGGAAAAATCCCTCCTCCCATTAATTCGCACCCTGACCATACCCTAGAATGGGCAGCTATCTCATTTGGGATTATTTTTCTCTACTGATTACTTCACCCGTTATGACGCATAAGGTAGGTCTATGGATTTTCATGTCTCAAACACACCTCTTTGGTGCTGAAGTGTAATCAAGGAAAATAAATGAATAAAAACCTCTGAATTTTATTTCATTTTGTGCTGGACAAAGAAATATATTTGCTACAATATACATTATGTGTGCATTTTCTTTTTAATATATAATTGATATAATATGAGTTATATATAAATAATAAAAAGGATATTAATGTACACGTACTATAAACTGGATTACCTTGAAAGGCCTGGCCGAAGAAAGAACACAACACAAATCACCTTCATTGCATGAAACTTGGTGCATAAGTCAGGAACCTTGAAAATCTGATCACTTAGACTGAATGCAATTCTGACTTATTCTGTTTACTTCTAAAAAAAGTTTTTATAAAACAATTATAATTATGAATACAGTTTACAAAATTATCTTATAAAATACTGTTGTGATAACTGTCATTAAAAATGAGGAAGACTTGCTGCATGTTTATAAGAAATACTTCATTTCGAACAACAATTTAAAATCACTCTACAGAAAAAAGTAACATTGCCGTTCATCCTTCGACTGATAAAGAATTACTTACACATCTTTGACACCTGACTTATTTTCCTTTTTTAAATCGGTGACACTTCTGGAAGAAGTCTTGGCCACCAGCTGCTTTTGCAGCGTTTCCATTTCTTGTTTAAGTGAATCTAGACAACACTGTAAATTATTTAGAGGTTTGTTATGGGGCAGCACTGTACTCCTATGCAACAATTCTGCAATCCGTGTTTCATCATATTTGCTTGGTGGCAGGGGAAGACTTGAAGTCAAGTCAGGAAGCCTTTCTTTATTTTCACAGCCATATGCCTCCAGTTTCAGACGTAACACCTGAAAACAAAATTTTACCTATCACACTACTGGAATTTTTTACACCTTAAAATTACCAGAATATATCTTTAAAAGTGATTAAAGCTGTAGATATTAAGTGAAAACAATTCCTGCCAGGTAAGTAAAGATTCGTTTTCATGTTGGACCTGGGTATTATATGTTGTTTGAGGTGACGATCTTCCATCAGGTCATGGGCATCTCTGGCGGGGAAGGAGGAGGGGAGGGAATAGAGGGGACATGTCCCACTCCAAAATATATATTTTTTAAAATTAATATGGTTGTATATTTCTACTTATTCCTCATTTTTATTTTTGTCTGATTTTAGCATTTAGACTGACATTGCTTCTACTATAAAGTGATACTGAGGTTCTATGCCATTCCCATGCTCAGATTTTTCCTATAAGCAACCTTGATTCTGACAGTAGGAGGGTCTGATCATATGATTGGTCACAGCTTCACGGGATTCGCCTTTGCCTCTACAAGCAGGAAACACGCTTTAACATGTATTTTTATGGGATCAGTTCATCAGTTGATCTTAAGAGGTGATTGGATGCAGACACCAATATTTCACTGATAAAGTTCTACAGAGTGAATCAAAAGTCTGGAACCATATAAATATCTTCCATATGCTTGACTTTCGATTACTATTGGTGTTACCAGTATTTGTAGACGAAATTGCCACACAATTTTCTAATACAAAAATTGAAAAATCGAACTCTCCAGTTCAAATTTCTTGGCTTAAAAACTTCAAATGGTTACATGGTGATCCAGATGTAAATACAGTTAGAATTACATACTTTTACTGCAATCGCTAGTGTGATGTAAATCCAAACAAGCTGCTTGCAAAGAAAATGAAAATTTATTTTTCAATAGATGACTTTAAAAATGGAAGTAATGTCTAGACAAGTTTCATGCACCTGAAAAATCAGATTCTCACAAATAAGCTCATTTAAGTTATCCAGTTAAGTCAGTCTGTTGAAGTGCAACTAGGTTCTGCTAAACAGCAGGAACAAAAACGAGCTAAAGAATGCCCTTTAAAGTGTTCAGTTGTTCGCTTTTTAGGTTGATAAGGTTTGGCATTTAAGGACCATGAGTCGTGCAGTGATAATTTACAGTTTTTATTACAATTACAAACAGGAGACTTTCCTGACCTGAAAGACTGGATGAAGAAGCAACGGGAGACATTTATTTCTGGAAAATTTCAAAATGAGATGGGGAGTATGATAGTAGGATATTTGTAATAATATGTTCACAAGATCCCCCTAATTTTTCTGTTATTTGTGATGGTACCTGCGATATAAGTGGTGTTGAGCAATTAAATATCTGTGTTTGATGGGTGAACAATGATCTTGAACTACACGAAAGTTTGCTTGAACTATACAGTGAGACACACACATCAAGTGAAGCTATTGCATCTAAACAAGAGTGAATTTACCCACTGCTTCGGGACAGACATACGATGGTGAGCGGGAATTATAAAGAAACTCAATTAGTAATTAAAACCAGGAAACCATTAGAGTTATTTATACATTGTCATGCCCACCATCTTTATTTGGTGATAAAAAAAGAGCATCAAAGCCTCTGCTATTACAAGAAACGCAATGCAATGGACACATAAGTTAGGTGTGTTATTGAGTAACTCATTAAAAATGCGAGAAAAATTGATTCATACCACTGAGTCCCAATCAGAAGGTTCAGTAAGTACAGGTAATATTACAAGAATAAAACCCCTTTTCTCCTACAAAATGGTGACCAGATTCGAGAAATTCTAAATAAGTATGAAACTGCACTGCAAGCTCTATAACAAATCTCTAATCATGAAAAACAATTTACAAGTTCATCTGGTTTGTTCATCCATTGCCTACGCTATTATACAAGGCCACTGTATCGTCGTCTGCGGGTCGTTACAGTCGTAGTAGTTCCACTCCGCCGTTAGTTGGCAGTCAATTACACCATTATTTACACCGAATTTACATTGGTTGTATAGGGAAATTGGCACATTAATTGTGATATTGGTTTAGATAAAGCGGGAAAAAAGCTTGTGAAGAGTGTTTTTATGTGTACAGTGAATTTTTTGTTAATATAAGGCAATGTAATTGTGATTTATAAAAGGTAAGCGTATATGATAGCACAGTTTTATCCATGATGCGAATTAAGATATCTGATGAGGAGGGGATAGAATCCTAGATAGAGAATACCATACATAAAATTATTATTATTTTACTTACTTACTTACTTACAAATGGCTTTTAAGGAAGCCGAAGGTTCATTGCCGCCATCACATAAGCCCGCCATCGGTACCTATCCTGTGCAAGATTAATCCAGTCCCTATCATCATATCCCACCTCCCTCAAATCCATTTTAATAGTATCCTCCCATCTACGTCTCGGCCTCCCCAAAGGTCTTTTTCCCTCCGGTCTCCTGACTAACAATCTATATGCATTCCTGGATTCGCCCATATGTGCTACATGCCCTGCCCATCGCAAACGTCTGGATTTAATGTTCCTAATTATGTCAAGTGAAGAATACAATGCGTGCAGTTCTGCGTTGTGTAACTTTCTCCATTCTCCTGTAACTTCATCCCTCTTAGCCCCAAATATTTTCCTAAGCGCCTTATTCTCAAACACCCTTAACCTATGTTCCTCTCTCAGTGTGAGAGTCCAAGTTTCACAACCATACAGAACAACTGGTAATATAACTGTTTTATAAATTCTAACTTTCAGATTTTTCGACAGCAGACTAGATGATAAAAGCTTCTCAAGCGAATAATAACACACATTTCCCATATTTATTCTGTGTTTAATTTCCTCCCGAGTGTCATTTATATTTGTTACTGTTGTTCCAAAATATATGAATTTTTCCACCCCTTCGAAGGATAAATCTCCAATTTTTATATTTCCATTTCGTACAATATTCTGGTCACGAGACATAATCATATACTTCGTCTTTTCGGGAAGAGCGAAGTTAAAAAGTAAAGGTGATAGTGCATCTCCCTGCTTTAGCCCGCAGTGAATTGGAAAAGCATCAGATAGAAACTGACCTATACGGACTCTGCTGTATGTTTCACTGAGACACATTTTAATTAATCGAATTAGTTTCTTGGGAATACCAAATTCAATAAGAATATCATATAATACTTCCCTCTTAACCGAGTCATATGCCTTTTTTAAATCTATGAATAACTGATGTACTGTACCCTTATACTCCCATTTTTTCTCCATCTGTCGAATACAAAAAATCTGATCAATAGTCGATCTATTACGCCTAAAACCACACTGACGATCCCCAATAATTTCATCTACGTACGGAGTTAATCTTCTCAAAAGAATATTGGACAAAATTTTGTACGACGTCAACAAAAGTGATATTCCTCGAAAGTTACCACAGTTGGTTTTGTCCCCCTTCTTAAAAATAGGAACAATAATGGACTCCTTCCATTGTTCTGGTACAATTTCCTTTTCCCAAATAACAAGTACAAGTTTATAAATTTCGTTATATAATGCACTTCCACCATCTTGTATTAATTCTGCTGGAATTTGATCGATACCTGGAGACTTGTACTTTTTCAGATTTTCTATCGCAATTTCGACTTCTGAAAGCGTGGGTGCAGGTATAAATGGCTCAGCAGTTTGTATTTCAATTTCGTCCCGATCATTTCTATTTGGCCTATGTACATTTAATAGTTGCGCAAAATAGTTTTTTCATCTGTTTAGGATTGATGGAGAGTCTGCAAGCAATTCACCATTCTCATCCTTGATCACATTTACCCTTGGCTGATATCCGTTCTTAAATTCCTTTATACCCTTATATAAATCTCGAATGTTTTTATTCTTATTATTTGTTTCTACCTCATTCAGTTTTTCCTTCAAGTAATCTCTCTTTTTATTCCTAAGTGTATGACTTGCTTCCCGTCTTTCATTGAAATAATTATCTCTCTTCTCCTCAACTGGATCCTGTAAGAATTTCAATTTTGCCTGTTTCCTTCTTTCTACTACCATGCAACAATCTTCATCAAACCACGGTTTCTTCATAATAACCTATGCTCTGCTCAGCTGCAATTTTGATACTATCTCTGATATTTTCCCACACACTGTTAACATCTAATTCTTTCTCAACTTCGTCGGAACTTTCTAAAGTGGCAAACCTATTCGAAATTTCGACCTGATAATTTTGCTTAGTTTCCTCATCCTTTAATTTCAAAATATTGAATTTAGTAGTATTAACTTGTTGCTCTACTCGCTTGGCTACTGATAGTCTTTCTCTTAATTCTCCAATTACCAAATAATGGTCAGAATTACAGTCTGCACCCCTGAAAGTTCGAATGTCTACTATACTATTGTGTCTCCGTTTATCTATCAAGATGTGATCTATTTGGTTGTGTGTCAATCCATCTGGAGAAGTCCAAGTATATTTATGTATATCCTTATGGGGGAATGTTGTACTTTTGACAATTAAATTTTTCGATGTGGCAAAGTTGACTAATCTAACTCCATTGTCACTACTAGTTATGTGTAGGTTCTCTTTTCCAATAGTTGGTCTAAAAATATCCTCCCATCCTACTTTAGCGTTGAAATCCCCCAATAAAATTTTCATGTGATATCTAGGTAACTGATCAAAAGTATGTTCCAATTCCTCATAGAAGCTATCCTTTATATGGTCGTCTTTCTCTTCTGTAGGAGCGTGAGCATTTATAATTATGATGTCGCACCATCTACCCTTAAGTACTAAATATGATAACCTGTCACTGATAAATTCGACCTTTTTTACTGCTGATTTTATTCTTTTATGAACAAAGAATCCTGTTCCTAATTGGTGATTATTGTTTCCTTCCCCATAATACAACAAGTAATCTCCTATTTGTGATATGCCATTCCCATCTAACCTAACCTCTTGTACTCCCACAAAGTCTATTCTATATCTAGCTAGTTCTTTTGCTACTAATGTTACCCCTCCTGTTCTATAAAGACTAGTTACATTCCAAGTGTCAAATCTCAAAACCTTATTCCTTTGCTGTGGTCGTGCCAGAGAATCAGTCCTATTCCGAGGCTTATTGTAGGGATTCGTAACAAGCTGTTTTTTACGGTGATGGGTTGTTAGCCCTTCGCCCAACCCCCAAGCTGGAGGACCACCCCTTATCGGCTGTCCACGACTGCTTATTCGATGTATTGACAGCTACCCTCCATATCTGGAGGCCGTCTCCTCTGTCCGCAACCTGAGGACGCGCCATGCCGTGGTGATAGGGACCCACAATACATGGAAAATTATTATTATTATTATTATTATTATTATTATTATTATTATTATTATTATTATTGCAGTTGTTGACATTACTGTGATGAAATGATGTAAACCGAACATTGGAAGTAACAATAATAAATTAATGAATAACACCTCTGTATCACGACTGGAACACACTTTGAAAATGTGAATGAGTTAAGATAACATGTGTAACTCCTAAGTTATTGATTGTTGTCAGATCAATATTAATTTCTTTGCTTACCTTCTATTTTATAAAGTATACTCGTATTAAAAAATTATATTTTGTAGGATGATAGAAGTTATTTATTTTATTTTTTATTTTATTGGGTTATTTTACGATGCTGTATCAACATCTAGGTTATTTAGCGTCTGAATGAAATGAAGGAGATAATGCCGGTGAAATGAGTCCGGGGTCCAGCACCGAAAGTTACCCAGCATTTGCTCGTATTGGGTTGAGGGAAAACCCCGGAAAAAACCTCAACCAGGTAACTTGCTCCGACCGGGATTCGAACCCAGGCCACCTGGTTTCGCAGCCAGACGCGCTGACCGTTACTCCACAGGTGTGAACGATAGAAGTTATCCTGGCAAGGATGTTAATATGAATTTATGAGAGGGGGATAACTTTCCAACAGGGGGGAAATCCCCCATCCCTCCATTCATTCGTACCCTGGTTTTATCTGAAACTGAAAGATAACGTCGCATCATTTTACTTTAGCAACCAAATCAGTATCGTAGCGTCACATTAAGTTTTGATGTGCTGTTCCTGAATATGGGAAAAAGGTGGACATCAGCTCGTTACTTGTTGCCTGTTAACATGCACAGCATGACCAAATGACTGATCCTAATCAGTGGCGTATGAGTTAAAAATATATAATTGGTCTATAGTCGCACGAATTTAGTAGAAATTTCAAATGCATTAACTACTCGTGCTACGTGAGTAAATAAACCATCTGCTGTTCTATCAGCACTAACATCTACAAAGCTCAAGAATCTTTCATAGACATAGCGGAGAACTGTAGACAGTTGAGATTTGTTCTCAATATCAGAAGTTGCGGGTCCTGACTTTCAGGTAGAAGCTCCCTGTGAAGCAGGCTTGAATAATTTCAAGGGAAAAATTGTTCCCGGGCTGGGTATCTATCTCGGGACCCTTCGCTTAGAGTACGAATGCTCTACTGACTGAGCTACCCCAGGAACAATACACGACACTGTCACAATTCTCCCCTTTATATCCACACAACTCATCCCCATTTAAATTGCGTGGATATAAAGGGAAGAATTGTGACGGTGTCGTGTATGGTTCCTGGGGTAGCTCAGTCGATAGAGCATTCGTGTGCTAAGCGAAGGGTCCCGGGATCGATACCCAGCCCTGTAAAAATTTTTCCCTTGAAATTATTCAAGCCTGCTTCACAGGGAGCTTCTACCTGAAAGTCAGATTTGCATATCAATTCACTGTTTGCCGAAAAGTTTTGATTTCAGGAAACATTGTACGTGAGTTTTAGATTTTGAATGCTTTTGCTATGCATTGCACGAGTGATTTAAGTCAGCAAATCCATACTTACTCCAAACCTCATTTTTGTTACAAAACAATTAGCATGACCAGCGAAATAACCTGTTTGAAATTTCACAACCCTCTAATCATTCTACATTTTCATATTGTGAAACAGAAAAATGTCTAGTGTATTGTCCACTTTTTGTTTTATATTGTTGCACTAAAATGAGATTACCAAATTTACAGGGTGTACAGCGCAACCTTGAACACCCGCAATATACACCACTGATCGAAATCCTACTGTAGGCCTACTTTGTTTGCATACAGAGTGTCTTATTCTTTTCAAGTTATGGCACTGATATTCTGATCTATACTTCGATTCATAATGGTTTACTCTTGCATACCCTTTTGTAAAAGTCAAGATAAAAATGGAACTGACGTCACTTTCCATCAATTTCCATGAAATGTTGACTTGCATGAAAAATGGGTTAAATCAATATTGCGGCAGGACTTGAACAAAAGTAGTTTGTGGCAACTTTCAAAAAGATCTGTACCGGTTAGTGTGGAGTTCACATTTCGACATAACTTGTTTTAGTATTTCCGCTAAAAACAAGCGACTCCTTCCAAATTCCGTCTCGACCATTTTTCAAGATTATCCATTCCATTGTCGGCCTGGTTGGCGAGTTGGTATAGAGCTGGCCTTCTATGCCGAAGGTTGCGGGTTCGATCCCAGGCCAGATGGATGGCATTTAAGTGTGCTTAAATGCGACAGACTCATGTCAGTAGATTTACTGGCATATAAAAGAACTGCTGTGGGACAAAATTCCGGCACATCCGGCGATGCTGATATAACCCAGGGCGGGTAAAACAATAAGTGTGAGAACTGTTGTAGTTCACCGTTTCCGCCACATGGTGGTGCTAGCTCTGTTTGGTGTGGCGCTCCGCGTGAAGCTATGTGATTTAACCGCCCTGGCTCGACTGTGTTTAAAGGGAGTGAAAATATTTTCTCCACTCACTACATCGTCAATGTATGGAAACATGCATGTGTTTTGTTTCCTACAAAGAGAATAATTATTTCTATGAAGCTAAACTAAACAAATAACGAAACTAGGCTAATTGAGTGGAAAGAAATCTTACCTCTAAGTAGAAGAAAGTTTTGCGAGTTTCCGCGTTGATTTTGCACTTGTCTTAGATTTCTTCTCTCTTGATATTTCTCTAGCGCGGAAAATGAACCGACACTTAATATAGTGAAATACCAGTTGAGGTAAATATACAAATAAGTGTTCCTCTGAACAACACAGAGAACGAAAAACTGGGAGTCCATACATCATTTCGACACAATCTGAAAATACATCACCCCACAATGCGTTGTCATTCTTTAACTTACTATCAAGAGTTGTGTCGATTCTTTTTATTACATCATAAAAAGCCAGAGAAGGATATTTCAGAAATTTTGTCGTTTCTCCAAAGTCCCTTACTGTATTAAGATGCTGTAAGTCTAAACTAATTTCAGTCTCTTCTCTCTGCAAAGACTTCAAACATTCCTTACATTGCAAAAATCTTTTTTCTGCTGTGTGAAGTAGGTACCCACACAAATAATAAACAATACTGTTGGCTGATCTTGTTGCGCTATTATCAAATGATAGATCCAAAGGCGTCAACTCCGGTTCAATGTCTGTCAGTGAAATTTTTTCTCTGATTTGTTTCTCGATATCCGCCTTAATGTTCCTACTTTTCTCAACATTAATGCGTGCCATATTTCGGATTGCTGCGTAAATGACGTCAGCTTATTATCAATTGTATCTTCACAATTTGCTTTCGATGACAATACACCTTTCACTGGCACGTAGATGGACTGGAGCTGGTGTAAGTGTAGGAAATCGATTGACGTTGGATGGTCATCACTGCTCAAACCTCGGATAAGATCAAAATGTCTTTCAACAGGATCTTGGTTTAATTTGGCAGTTAGAACATATTTATAACCTGCTGCCCAAAGACTTTCAGCCAAGTCAAGTGTACTCTTCACAGTAACTCTAAGAGATTCCAAGGTCTGATTCGATGCAAATGAATTATCGTTGCGCTGGAGAACTTCGTTGAATTTTTTCAGGGTTCTGTGTTGCTTATCATCATTTTGTAGTCCTTTAATTGGTAATTTAGAGTTCATTGCATCGAATAAGTCGTTCATATCATTTGTAAACATTTCAGTGTTCTCACTGTTCTCGAATCCATGTACACCCATTTCTCTGCAAAATTTAATTCCCAAAGCCACGGACCTGCTAAAGAGCTGCGTCGCTAGTTTTACGTTCATCTTCTGAAATGCTCTAGGGTCTAAATGACTTGATGTTATGTGTGGAGCTAGCCTCTTCCCATCGCCTGACAATATGTCAAAATTGTAGAGTTTCCTGTAATAATCATATTGTATGATGTTGCCATTGTACACAACGTTATTTGACTTGTGGAAATTATTTCGCACGCACTTCATTTCATGGCAAATGTCGCCAAGAGCAACATTTTTTTCTGTCGGAATCACAAGGATTGGTTACATAATTATTAACCTGGTTAATTTTCCCGGAAATTCCAAGTTCCTTCCATGCGTTTTTGTTAGGTTGACTACCATCACAAGTGAAAGCCACCACCCTTATATTGTTCTTTTCCAGTTCCACAATGACTTGTACGATTATTTTTGCTAGTGTGGCACCATCAGTTGCGTTCTTACTTAAATAAATAGCAATAGGCTGCACCCAGTTCTTCATTAAAGGGACGAGGAAAAATACCAAAGCATGGTCTCCTAGAACATTTTTGGCTTCTTCCTTTGTGAATTGGCCCATATTAGACTAAAAAATCCATCAAAAGTGCAGCTACTCGAATTATATCTGATATCCTCTCTTAATTTCACCTCATCGAATATTAGAACACAATTACGGCGATTGTCATCATCTCCTTCCATATCATTGGCTACTGCTGAGAGTGCATATGGATTAATACCATAATTGCATTTCATCCCACGGGATAGCTTCCTTAACAAAGAAAGTGAAGGCAATGGCAATAACTGATGGTTCAAACAATGTTCATAACCTTTTCTCGATTTTATTAATAGCATCAAACTCTCTAAGATAAATTCTGATTCATACCTCATTCCACGTGGACATGTCTCACTCTTCTTAGTCATAGTTCGAACCACGAGTTTTTGTTTATCATTTAACAAATTTATTTTATATCTGCTTAACAACCTTCTTAGTTTATTTATTTCATTTACTTAACCCTGCTTCTTTTTCCTACTTTCAGAGAGGAGAAGTCGCAACTGCTTTACTTCTTTTCAAAGTTGAATCACTTCATCTGAAAGATCACTGTTTATAAATGACGAATACTTACAATCGGCTTCATCCACTGCTTCACTAACTACATTCGATTCTTGTGATATAATTTTGGGTTCCTCAGTCTTTTTTCTCTTCTGTTGATGAGCCTGATTATTTCGTATTTTAGGAGCCTTTCTTTTGCTCGGTTTAAAATTGAAATATTTTGGAATTCCAGGGAATTGGTGTGGTACAGCATCTGTTGTTAATTTCCATTTATCATGTTTTAGTTCAACTGTTTTCCCTTGTATTACAAATGAGTCTACCTTCACTATCATGTCATTGTTAAAGTGAACATAGCAAACCCGATCTTTTTCTGTCAATGAGCGGTCACTTCTTGGAATTACCCTGTTCCATTCATCTAAACTATTTTTAGGGGGTTTAAAGAAGTGTCTACCATCTCCCGTCACATACCCTGATTTACAACCAGGCACAAAACAGCTGGGCATCGTGAGAGTTGACTAATACTTAAACCTTTTGTCCAATATAAAGTATAAAATCATAAATATACTATTGTAGCATAACATTACGCTCAACTGGTATACTCACATGCATTTACTCTCACTTAATTCCGCTTAATTCACATAAAACACACTATTCTCATAAAAACGACAGCGATTCCATTCACATTACTACGTGAAGTCCACAGTCACTGCCAGCCATATCGTCCGCTACAACATCTGTTGAGGAAATTTGGAACTATGTCAGCTGAACTATGGGTTCTTATGTATGTTCCCTCACTTAGTGATTTACCTGCCCTGTATAACCTCTGCAGTTGCGAGCATCGTTAAATAAAAAATCATAAACATCCATTCTATATCTTCAAGGACACGACAAAGGCATTCGCAAACGTAGGTAATATTGCGGTTAAAAGAAACTATGGTTCTGCTTTTCTAAAAATAAGCCGAATTTTGGAGTCAAGGTCAGAACCAGAACCAATAGGGCCAGATCCAAAACCAGCGTGTGACGAAAATCAGGTTTCTGTAGCCATCCAAGTTGATAATGATAGGCATACAGCCTGTAATTTGAACAACATAAAATTGTAGAAAATTTATTGTAACGCAATTTTTCACATAAATCGTACTTAAAATAACATAATATCTTTGTTATATCTATTCAAATTCTTAATTTTATTTCATGCTGTGTCGTGCAATTTGATTAACTTGACAATTACACCATTGAAAGCAATGTATAAATAGGATGTAATCGCCTGCCGTCTAGCGGCGCATTTGCAACTACGTCAATAGAGCCAATTCTGAGATTGATTATCGCAGCAATGCAGAGACCTTGAATACAATAGCGTAGGCAACGGTTCATCCTATTTGAGTCAGGCACAACTCTTTTGGGTCTATTAATTATTAGGCTAAAAAATAATTTACATACTGAAGCTTCTCAGCAAGTCAAGCAAGCATTTTCATTTACTAGCTATTATGGGCTTGATTGCTATTGTCTTAATGAGTTACTATGATACGTGGCTGGTATAACTTGGGTTTTATTGTTTATGCTTGATGATTAAACTTCTGTAGCAGAAGATTTGGATGATTTTTCAATGTATGTATAAATTTTAGCTTTAAATTTTCCGAAAACTCTTCAATTGATGCTATATCCAAAACTTCATGTAAAAATTTATCGAATGTTGTGTAATCAGCTCCAGCAATTATGAGCAGAACTGTTCTCTGTACACCATGAAGGATATGGATATAGGAGGCTAGCTCTGATTATCCTTAGTCCACAAACTCTGCGATGGTGACTTGAATAAAGGATACAAAGTTGAAACATAGCACATCCTTCGGCAGCAATTTTATTTATATGAGACTTAAAAGAAAATCTATGGTTCAAAAGTATTTCCAAATAAGTTGTACCTTTTTGATTTGAAATTTTATTTATTTATTTCACAGGTTTACAATGTCTTTGACATCTTCCTGTACCCATTTCAAGAATTTATAGCCACTCGCCACTCATCTCTATTCTCCCAATCTCCCTCCTCTAAACCTCTCTCACTCAATATTTTAACTATTCCCTCTGTCCAGGTTAAGTTCAGTCTCCCTCTCTTTCATATTCCCATCGGAATTCATTCATAAATATTTTTCAGTAATCTGTCTTCTGTCATCCTTTTTATATGGCCAAACCATCTTACCTGTGCTGTTCTAAAGTCTTCTACAAGTAATCCTTTCAGCTTCATTTTTTCCCTTATCACATTGTTCCTCATTTTTTCTCTCCTCGAAATCCTTGCAGATCATCACCAGAAATCCAATTCAGTCGAATGTAATTTATGTATTGTTCTTGATTTCAGATGCCTGTCTCTGATCCATATGGGATTGTGCTTTTTACAATTGAATTAAAATGCTGTGTAGTCTTGATATTGCTATTCTTCCTTTGTTTATTCTTCCATTTATGTTCTCTTCATGGTTGCCATTTTTCGTGATTTTCACTTCCAAGTATGTATATTCTTCACAATAGTTTATGATTCCTTTTCCATCTTCTAATATTAAGTCTGTTGAATCTGTCCCAATTGTCATGTAATTTGTTTTGTTCAGATTAATGTTTAAACCCTATTTTTCATATTCCTCTATCAATTTCCGTATCATGTATTCTATATCTTCATAATCTTCTGCAACTATAACTGATCATCTGCAAATAGCAGTGAATAAATTGTATCCTCTGTTAGTAATATTCCCATTTGTCAACATTTTTTTTTTCCCAGACTGTTGAAGCATTTTATATATATATTTTGAATAAAACTGGTGGTAAGGGACATGGTAAGGAACATCCTTGTCGTAGGCCTTTTGTGACATGAAATCCAGTTGAAATCTTGTTGTGCATTTTAATTTTCGTGTATGATTTATCGTAAGTTTTTTATCGCCTGGATAATGATAATGTTTATTTTGTATTATTTTAACGATTCCCATAATTTATTCCATGGCACACTATCATACGGCTTTTCTAAGTCTGCAAACAATAGGTGTAGAGGTTGTTGGAAAGTTATTCTTTTATCAATCAGTTGTCTTACACTAAAAATATGATCCATAGTTGATCGTCCTGCCCAGAATCCCACTTGTTTTTCTGTTTCTCTATTTAAATTCTTGTTCTAAAAAGTACTTTAATATCTTTCCGTACATACAATTGAAAATGCTTCTTACAGATATTACTCTATAGTTTTTACATTCATTTCTGTTCCCATGCATTTGGTACTGGTTCCCCATTTAAACATCTATCAAAAAGTTGTTGTAATAATTTAAACAATTTGGTACTGCCATTTTATGAGTTCTGCTAAATTTCATCTTCTCCACATGCTTTCTTGTGTTTAAGAGAATCAACCATAATCTCTATCTATTAAGTCCAAATATATATAACTTGTCTGTATGTTTTCAATGGTTTCCTCAGAAGTAGTTTCTAAGTAAGTTTGTTGTTGTTCAGTTAAAAATTCTTTAAAATATGTTTCCCCATTTGTCCATTGAAATGAATTCAATACTGTTTTTCACATTAACTCTTCCTTAAATTTTTTAATATTTGCCAAGCTTCACTACTTTTCCTGCCACCTAAATATGATTGGATGGTACAAGGTGCGGCAAAGGAATCGGATGATTTTAGAAGGCCGTTTACTGAGCAGCATGAGGGGTTATGGATATTGATCGACCGTTGTTTGTTAGCATTTTTGATGTCATTTTGTGTAATCAGGAAGTATGGAGCTTGAAGCATTGTGCTTCCGTTATCGAGACATTTTTCAAGACTGATGATTCAGTTGTGAAAACTAAGTGTGGATTTCATCTCCAATTTAATGTTGGCCACCCCGGAGCTGTTCCTGCTCGTAATACCATATTGAGATGGGTACAAAACTTTCGATTATCAGCATCAGCTTGCAAGAGAAAACCATCAGCACACATTTGAAGTGTACGAACGCCAGATAACAAGGAGTGAGTAAGAGTGGATGTTACAAGGAGTCCACATCGTTCAGCTAGACAGCAGGCTATAGCACTGAGACTTTCAGAATGTTCTGTGCACCGAATATTGCATTCAGATCTTAAGTTTCATCCATATAAACTTATGATTGTTCAGCAATTGAATGAGGGAAACTATGTCCAACGCAGGACATTCGTCGAGAGAATGGTGGAAATTTTGGCTGACGAAGTTGTTATGTTCATGATTGACGAAGCACATTTCCATTTAAATGGTTATGTTAATAAGCAGAACTTTAGATACTGGGCTCCCGAAAATCCTAACAAACTACATGAGCGTCCGCTTCACTGTGCAAAGGTTACAGTTTGGTGTGCTCTGTCTAGATACTGCGTCATAGGTCCGTATTTTTTTAGGAGAATGGGAACACTGTGACAGTGACGAAAAGCTTCAACCAGAACTGCATAGGCATCTACGTGGGATTGATAGACAAATTGTGTGGTTTCAGCAAGATGGTGCCACGGCTCATACGGCAGAAAATTCAATGACAATTCTGTGCCGCATGTTTCCAGGGCACATCATTTCTCGGCATGGCAACATTCCCTGGCCTCCCCAATTGCCTGACCTCACCGTCTGCGACTAATTTCTGTGGTGTTACCTGAAGTCCAAAGTGTACGTAAACAGGCCCCAAACAACTGATGATCTGAAGATTGCCAGTGCCCAGGAAATAGCCAACATTGATGGTGAAGTGTTGGAAAGAGCGACACGCAACTTCAGGAAAAAACTTGAAGAGTACATAGAGAGAGACGGACACCATTTGAAGAACATAATTTTCAAGACAATCTAATTGTATGTCAACAAAATGCATACGTAGCCAGTTTTTTGGCAGTAATAGATTTGTTCTAGTAGACATAACTACAGAGTTATTTCCATTTGAAAATCGTTCGATTCCTCTGCCGCACCTTGTATTACATATTTTTTCCCAGGTTTTATTCTTCTCTTTTATAATTTCCTTTCTAATCTCTGCTTGTATTTTTAAAACTCTATCTTATCTTCAACGTTTTTTGTGTTCAGCCATTTGTTATATTTTTCCTTTTTATTTTTAGCATCTCATTAATTTCTTTATTCCAGAAATATAAATTTTTATTTCCATATTTCCTTTGTTCTTCTCCCAATGCTTCCATAGCAGTTTCATGAATTTTTTCAGTTATATATTTATACAGATTTTCTGTAGTATCAAATTCTGTTTGATCTAGTTTTTCATCCAATCTTCTTCTGTACAAATTCGCTATACTTTTTATTATTATGTCAAAAAGTTTAAGTTAAAATGCTTCTCGTGGTCTTCTTTTAGTGAAAATTACTGTTGTGTCCTGACAGGACAGCAATGACCAACGATCTTTTTAACACTGATCTGATTATGGGATATAAAAAAGGTGTTACTGTATGAAACTATTGGCCTAATTAAGATTTACGTCACTGATCACGTGACTAGCTTGTTTAAGACCCTTAAGACATTCTATCCACACAAATTGTCATTTGTATATCATCGACGGAAATATTTGTTGCGTGCAAAATTGGTTTTTCCCTTTTTCTACCCCTTTCCCGAATAGACAATTGGACATAGAGACCAGTGTGTCTCGACAGTAGTCAGTCAGTGAGACAGTTAAATAGTTGAATGGTTGCTAGCAAGACGTCATGAATTCGACAAGAAGCATTATCCTCCTCTGCAAGGAAAAAACTTGAACTTTAAGTCTGATGGCATCAGAAGGAGAGTTCTCGCCGCCCCATGGTAGAGGCTTCAGATCAACTACACTTTGTAAGTAGAACCACATTTTTATTATATTATGACTTTAATAAATAGTGTTGTTATGAATTTGACTTCGATTACTGAAGTGAAGAATTCAAAGTTACAAATACCTTCACTTCACTTCCAAGTAGGAAATCCCCATTTTAATCCTTAATAGTTCTATTGTTTACAATAGTGAATTCTAGTAGCGTAACAATGAGTATAATTGGGGTATAATCGGAGATAATGAATGCATGTGGAACCTATAGCTCGAATCCATCTGCCCTCCAAGTGGGAGGAGGGCATGACATTACTACGGAACTCTAGAGGCAATGATTTTTATTTTCCAATTTATGAGACAATTTTCTATCTTGTTTAAGTAATCTTGTAAATTATTGTATGCATTATGAATATCCATGTCTGTAGTGAATATGATGGTGTCATCAGCATACTGGGCGACATGACAGTTTTTGTGGCAAGGTAAATCTGCTTGACCAGATTCGAGAAATTCTAAATAAGTATGAAACTGCACTGCAAGCTCTACAAGAAATCTCTGATCATGAAAAACAATTTACAAGTTCATCTGGTTTGTTCATCCTATTTGAGTCAGGCACAACTCTTTTGGATCTATTAATTATTAGGCTAAAAAATAATTTACATACTGAAGCTTCTCAGGAAGTCAAGCAAGTCTAAATTAAATTTGTGATGGTCAAAAATGGCATTGCAGTATTTTCTCGGAATATATCAATTTTCCCTAAGTCAATCATTTCACCATAATTTACAATCATTTTCAGCAACGAAAAAATACTACAATGCAACCATTTTCCCCAAAACAACTCTATGGGATCAATACACAGTGAGACGGACTACGATTCTAGTCGGAACAAAATCAGTTTTCACATGTTCTCATTTTTATGCGTGTCCTATCTCAAGTTGTTGCTAATGAATCACAGAATGCTTATCTATGAGAAAAAAAGCTTTGACACTAAACATAAGAACGTCACACAATGAATTTGACGAGGATTCCCCTCCGTAACCAGTTTTATTGCTCAGCCACGCTGAAATAGTGTAAGAAGCAAGCTTGTTTTCTGTGATCTAGGAGTAAAACATTTTGTGATTCTGAAATGGAAAATGAAGAACAAGGTTGGTAGATAATTATTATATAAATTTTATGTTCATAATAGCTTTGAATTTTTAGAAATGGCATGTTAACTTAAGGGTGGAAAATGCGATTTTTTAAACCTATTCATCAAAGTAAACGTTGACTTATAATAGGAGAGTCACACAGAGTCACATTTATTTTTATGTCAGAATGTTGGTTTAAGTGTGCACTTTAAGACTAATCTAGTTTCATTTGCTCCTACTGACTGCTCTGCATGTGGTTAATTTTTTTCAGACTCGGAACCACTACTGGTGATTTCGCGCTGTGATCTATTTCCAATACTTGCCAATAAAAGTGGCGACTTAGATGAACTATATAGATATGTTTTGAACCAATTATGTATTGAAACATGTGATTCTAATAGTGAGAAGTGCATTCATAATATTTTGAAAAATATTCGAAGTAATTTTAACAGACGTTGGGTGCAGTGTCACTGTAAAAAGGATAATTTTCTTAAAAAACATTGTTCTTGGCAGGTCAGAGGCAACAAAGATATTTTTGAAGTTAGAAAACAGGAGATTATTTCTAGATTTCGCTCTCAATTAGGTCTTCTTATTGACAAACCGAAATCTGGTGGCCCTGGGACATGAAATGATGGCAATATAGCACTCGTTTTTTTGAAAACCCACAAATTACAGCCAATATTACGGGCATTAGTAAGACCTCATTCACAGATTTTCTGTAATTTTATGCGCCATTTCATGTGGATATGCAATATACAGTATATTGAGGCGTTTGAGAAGTACACAGTCCATTTATAGCCTATGCACAATAGTTATATCCATGGTACTGCATAAAATACTGATACATGGAGGAAAAATTGCAGAAACTGCGATACTTCCTATTGAGATGTTATCTGAAGATGCTCAAGAGGCAAGACACAAACATTTACAAAAGTACAGGTTAGATCATGCTAGGAAGTGTTCTCGTGAGAGAAACTTGGATGTCCTACACATGTTAGTATCTTCTGATCCCATCATATCCCAGATCAATCAACATCCAAATTCAAGAAAATCAAAACTGTAATTTGTGGTAATTAAACTACTACAAGTACCAGCTGTGAGTGCCAACAACAGCACTGCTCAACTGCAACCCCAAGATGAGGACGACAGTAGCGCTAGTGGATCTGACACTTCTGGAGATACAAGAGACGCTTCAGATTTCTAAACATGAGTCATAAAATTTACTACATATACAGTGAAACCTGTTCAAGACGGAAGTGACATGGTCCTAATTTTTTTTCCGTTGTGGACAGGTTTCCGTATTATTCAGGTGTGACATTAAAAAGGAATATTTTGTCATTCATATACATGAAAAACAAAATGGCAAGCCGCAAACTGCAAGAAGTACAAAATATTCCATTTAACACTCATCACATTAAATCAGCTTTCTGTCGCTCATTACGTTGGTGAATCATCTTGATTAAAATCTCATTTTCTGTATAAATATTATCATAACTCACTCATTAGTCATTAAACATTACTAAAGGTTACTAATCTCATTCTATTTAATATCTAACACTATACTCTAATATGGTACTGCATATCACTGCACATTATTAATTAATTGGACTAGGAGCCATCTATTAGAAGCCTTGAATTCTGGTTTATTTAATTTCTTTCCCAAATAGCTTGCTTTGCAGAATAGATACAGAAATTGGCTTGTTCTTTTAAAGGTCATGAAGAACCCACTCCCACAACAGTTCATTTATTCTCACATAAACATTTGCTTCCTGGTTCCTTTAGTGTCACCAATATTGGCCGCACGCCACTCACTCATTATGATCTTTATTTTTTAAACTGTCACACCTGAGTTTTCCACAACTGTACTTCTATATTATTTCACATAGACTTTGTTTCTAATTTTCCTTTATCTCGATAACTTTTACTTCATCACTTAATGTTAATGCCACATTTTATGCAACTTTTTTTTTTTACCTGGAAATCACTACACTTGCACTCTGTCTAGCTACGACAGTATATGGGTGTGAAGCATTGAAAATCTTTGAAGGGACTCGTCTGCCTAGTCAACAGAGTAATAAAATTTATGACCGACAGGCCAACACACCCTCGTACCCTTTACAATTTTGCAAAGAAAACTTGTTTTTATCTTAGTGACCTACATTTTTTGTATATTCCTTGAAATTAAACGCAGTTTCAAAATATAGTGTGTCCAAAATATTGTTTCCGTTTTGAACAGTAGCAGACAGTTTCTGTTTCCGCGTTGGACAGTTTCCATTTTATTCAGGAAAAATTACACATAATACATAAAAATTTTGCCGGGACCAATAAATTGTTCCAAAATAGACAGGATTCCGGATTATTCAGGTTCCGATTTGAACAGGTTTCACTGTATTACTTATCTCTTCATAGTAGTCTGTAAAATAATTTCTGTTTACTTTAATTTTTTATTTGCATTAGTTGTATGCAATTTCAATTACTGTATGATTCTTTTTTAATAAATAGGCATTCTACACTAAAATAATAATTCTCATACAAATATTTCACCAAATGTCATAATAATTTACCTTCATTTTGCTATTTTCAACGATTCGAAGGGAATTTATCAATATTAGATTTTGTTCCGGCTAGAATTGCAATCCGTCCCACTGTGCAATATGGCGAATATTTTATACAACCATGAAAATCCCCAGATATGTTGATGACCTGATGACTACTTACTTAAAAAATGGCTTTTAAGGAACCCGCAGGTTCACTGCCGCCCTCACATAAGCCAGCCATTGGCCCCTATTCTGTGCAAGATTAATCCACTCTCTATCATCATATCCCACCTCTCTCAAATCCATTTTAATATTATCCTCCCATCTACATCTCGGCCTCCGCAAAGGTCTTATTCCCTCCAGCCTCCCAACTAACACTCTATTTGATTTCTGGATTCGCCCATATGTGCTACATGCCCTGCCCATCTCAAACGTCTGGATTTAATGTTCCTAATTATGTCAGGTGAAGAATACAATGCATGCAGTTCTGCGTTGTGTAACTTTCTCCATTCTCTTGTAACTTCATCCCTTTTAGCTCCAAATATTTTCCTAAGAACCTTATTCTCAAACACCCTTAATCTCTGTTCCTCTCTCAAAGTGAGAGTCCAAGTTTCACAACCATACAGAACAACCAGTAATATAACTGTTTTATAAATTATAACTTTCAGATTTTTTGATAGCAGACTAGATGACAAAAGTTTCTCAACCGAATAATAACAGGCATTTCCCATATTTATTCTGCTTTTAATTTCTTCCCAAGTGTCATTTATATTTGTTACTGTTGCTTCAAGATATTTGAATTTTTCCACCTACTCAAAAGATAAATCTCAAATTTTTATATTTCCATTTCTTAGGATATTCTGGTCACGAGACAATCATATACTTCGTCTTTTTGGGGTTTACTTCCAATCGCTTTATTTGCTTCAAGTAAAATTTTCATGTTTTCCCTAATCATTTCTGGATTTTTCCTAACATATTCACGTCATCCGCATAGACAAGAAGCTGATGTAATCCGTTCAGTTCCAAACCCTGTCTGTTCTCCTGAACTATCCTAATGGCATATTCTAGAGCTAAATTAAAAAGTAAAGATGATAGTGTATCTCTTTGCTTTAGCCCACAGTGAATTGGAAAGGCATCAGACAGAAGCTGGCCTATACAGACTCTGCTCTCTGATGATTAAGTATTTCAAATATGACACAATAGGAGAGAGAAAGTTTTTCGATGCAGCAAGATGAAGCCACTTGCAAATCCCATTATCCTGTGCTGATGCTATTAAATCAAAGCAATTCTACAACACTGTTGGTTCTGTCAGGTTATTATTTCTTCAACTCACCTTGTTCTGCTCCATGCTGGAATTCAGGGCTGCTCGCAATTCAGCTGCCTGAGCCTGTAATGTGAACTTATCACTACGGACAGAGTCCATCTCGGCAAGCAGTGCAGTGTGTTCATTCTGTAAGGCACTCAAATTATTCTGCAAACCATTCTCGGTAATCTTCCATCTTTCCTCACTAAGGCATATTTTCTCTTGCAAGGCAGTTGCTTCCTGTGACTTCTGATGCAGGTGATAGCTCAATGTCTGGAAAGAAACCAGTTATTCATATGACGTGCAAATATTCTTAAATTATGAGTAAGAGAGATGGGGGGGGGGGATATAATGGCGTAGCAGGTGGTTAACTCAAACTACTCTTCTACTGCGCATTTCACTTGAGCAACAGCATGCTTAATCGTTCACTCCTCGAGAGACTTAACAAAGAGCTGTTGTGTGTATTGCACAGTGTCAATTCATTGTTCACACTGAATTAGTTTATACTTGTACCAATAACACTTTTAATGTGACTCCTGCTATTAGTAAGCCTGGATGTGCAGGCAAAAGAAAGATGACTTGGCAAAACTGTTTTGTGCGAGAGGCAAGAATTTCGTAATATTTCTGGACTTAACAAAATGTACAAAATCATGTTGGATATTCCTGCACAGAAATCTTCACTCTCCTTAAAATAATTCTCACTACTTCCATGATTACTGCTCAGCCTGAAAGGTGTTTTTCTACACTGAAAAGAGTGAAGACTTTTCTAAGAAGTACAATGACACAAGACCGTCTTCCTGTTTTAGCAATGTTAAACATAGAAAAAGTGATGATTGAAAATATTGTTAATTGCAATGATAAAGTGATTAATAAATTTTCTAGCCACAAAGAAAGAAAGCTAGACTTCTGTTCAAATAAAATTGTGAATAGAACAGTAAAATGTTATATCCAATAAAATTAATATAATCACACACACCAATATAGTATTTTCAAAATAAATGTTATAGTGTATAGTGTTTCAAAGCTTTAATCAGGGGCGGCTCTAGAAGGGAGTAGCAAGTTAGCGCAACCCCCAGAAATTTTATAAATAAATAATGTGTGTAATAATCATTAATGACTTACCAGTAGTCCTATATACTCTTCTAAACATAATAAGAAATACCCCTATTATCTGTAGAGCACTTGTATGTTCATCTGTACTAGCCTTGTTAACTCTGTGTCTGCTAAGGGACTTTGGGTGCCAGAGGGGCAGGTGCGGGGAGAAACTCTGGAGGCATGGCCTTCGCTAGCAGACAGTTTATGACGTGTATACACACGTCGTTTGATGCAAGGCTTCACACCTTGAAATCACTGCCTTATTGATCATATTGCTATATAGTATGTTATACAGTGTTTTATGCTTCAGGTGTTGTGTGAGTTTTTGTTGTCTTGTTGAAAGTGTTAATTATAAGAGAGTAAGTAATTAATAGTGTACAAAAATGAATTCCTTTAATAGTTTACAATCACAATCATTTTCATCTAGGTCATTAGAGGCGAAAATATAAATAAAAAGGCTTGGTAGACCAACCTGCTATTAAGCTTTCGCAAATAATTTCTACGAAGGGTAGGACTTTTAACAATTTTTAATGCTAATATGTTCGGAAAACATGATTGGTTGTGCATCTGCAATGTCAAGAATGCTCTATTTTCTTTTCCGTGTATGTTATTTGGTGGCGAAGAAATGTGGACTAAAACAGGAATGATTGATGTGCATCTTCTAAATGAAAGGGTTAAGAAACACAAGGCATCGTCAACCCACATAAAAAATGTCCTTAGTTTAGTCTTCATGGCAATTGTAAATATTGCTGCTCAGTTGGACGGTGCCTATAGAAGAAACATTGAACGTGATAAATATCATCATTAATTGTATTAGATTCTGTGACTCCTTTGAATTAGCACTGAGAAGTCACGATGAAACGGTTTCGTCTTCTAATCTAGGCATATTTCGTGGTCTCATAAATTTCAGTGCTGAGATAGACAACGCTCTAAAGACCCACCTAGAAAATTCAACAGTTTTCAAGGGTATGTCAAAAATAATTCAAAACGAGCTTTTGGTGTTTATGCTAGAAGTCTGTCATGAAGAGATTTCATGGCAGATAAAAACTGTGGACTTTCTAGCTGTTACTGCAGATGAAACAAGTGATGTCTCCAACAAATTTCAGATGGTGGTTATTTACAGACATCCACAACAACAAACCTGTTGAAAGATTCTGGGACTTCATTGTTCCTACTGGTCATGATGCAACATCTTTGGCTAAAAGCATAACACATGAGCTTGATCGTCATTTAGGAACTTGTCCCAAGAAACTGATCGCTCACACATATGATGATGCTTCAGTCATGAGTGGCTCATTATGTGGTGCTCAAGCATTGGTCTAGCAAACTTACACAGACACAGCTTATGTTCATTATTTTGCGCCACGTTAATCTGATCATGCAGAATGCCGCATCAGCTAAAGAGTATAAAAGTACTGTCACCGACAATATGAAACCCCCTATATTTCAAGTTACCAACCGCCACTGGCTTTAATTATAAACAAACATAAATATCAACAACGACAGCAGCAGCAGAAGCAGAACCAAGAAGGACTGGATCAGTGGTTGATTAAGTCTTCAGGTTCAATACAGGTAAAATTGATTAGTATAATTAATTTTTGCTGTGGTATATAATATAAGACATAATGCTGTATATTGAAAATTTGAGTGCAGCCCTACCAAGCCAAAATTTTACGAACCACTACTGCATATCATTATCACCATTGCAATAGCGCAGATTAGGTTCATAGTGCAGTGTGTTGTATTTGTACAAGAGTGTGACAGTTCTGCGACAAATATCATTCACAGAACAGAGTGGTAAGCACAATTAGCCTCATATTGTGGTGCAAGCCTTCAGATCCCTCCTTAAAAAATACGGTACTGGTATTTAGTTTTATTAAATTTTCACATGAAATGTTAAGTGTAAAAGTTTTATTAATTACAAACACAAAATCTATGTGTCATAAATTCGGGTATTATGTTTTGTGTTGTATCACCGAAAATTCAGAGGTTGACTAGGTTAAAAAATATACTTAAGTAGCCAAAGGCAAGATGTGACATACTTGAATATTTATTAAAATAAATTGTTATTGAGATAAAATATTGCATTTCCTTCTGATTGTCTTTTGTAATTTATAATAAAAACTTGCAAATAATACTTATTGGACAACATTCTACAAACATCTAAACTGAAAATTTTATGTATAAGTTATGGCTTTGCATTGAAATTTCACACAGTTTCTTCCAAACAAAACAACTTACCTTAATCTGATCTGCTAACATTGGATCCTTTGCTTTTGCCTCCTCCAAGTTTTCAGCCAATTTTTCTACTTCCCGTTTGCATTCTTCATGTGCCTCTTGTTCCATTTCTAATTGTTTCTTAAGATGAGAAATGTTAGTTCTCAGGACACAGCACAGTGATTCTGCTCGACCCAGCTCTATGTTTTTCGTATCCAGCATATCATTGGCAGTATCCAAACCCATGCGAAGACTGGATAACTGCTTTTTCAGCTGTGAAGTCTCACACTTTTCAGAGAATATCTAAAACAAGGCAACAATTCTTTACTGTAAGTTGCAAAATTTATTCCTATTTGTATCTGGAAATTAATTTATTATAGGAACACAATAAGGATAGTTATCACTGTCTTAATCAGTTGGAAAAGTAAAATACATATTGTAACTAAAGAAAAATAACAGCTATCTTTCACACAAAATGGATGTGGATTCAGTAATAAAATTATTTAATTCAATATTAAAAAAGACACGTCTCCTCGCCACATATTACTACTATAAATAAACGAAGTTAAGAAAATGACATTCCATTATACATTTTACATAAGAAATAAAATAATAACAATTTTATGTAATGACTTGAATTTTGTTTTTGTACAGTTAGCTTCAGATTTTTTAGCTTTATCGAATGACACAGCTTGCAATTCATGCCACAAGATCAGTTTACACATTGCAACGAAACTTCAGTGATGGCCCATTTGTGAGACTCCTTAATATTTTCAGCAGAGGAACTCCTCCCAGAAAATTTAAAGGAGTTCAAATCAATTACTGTAGTCTATCCAACCAGATTGTGGCACGCAGAATTCAGGAAATGGCTGACAACATAAAGGCACAGTGAGCAGTTATAACAAACAAATTTATGTTATTCATTGGTGATATATGAAAGAAATGATGTCCCAGGTATTTCCCAACTAGCTATTATTTGAGGAGATACCAGTGAACTGGAATTTAGAAAAGAATTATTAATTTTTATTTTACAATTCATGTTTAATACACCGAGAAGTTAAACTGATTAATCATATACAATTTTAATTTTCAGTCTGACAGATTTTCGTGACTAGGAAAGTAATGGCAAGTATACGAAGAAATACAATGCACCTCTTCAACTGGTTCATCAGAAGAGTTCACATTATAGCCATCAATTGCAAGAGAAATCAGGGTGTTGTTTTAGATCCCACAGTTCATTCCAAAATAAATATCGAACAGGCTAAGGAAGTTAATTTGGAAAAAAAGAGGAATTTTGACTTAAGCAACCGTTACAGTACATCCCTCAACAATTGGACAGTAATGGGTTTACTTTTTGGCAGTAGAGGTAGTGTTTCAAAATTTACATGGGATCTACTAAAATCTTTTAGAATTCACCACCGACTCCTTAAATATTTTGAATCACCATTTTTATTTCAATTCTAGATTTGTTTGTATGTTATTTTAGATTTAAATTATCTTCTGTTCTATACACGTGTACTTTATTAAATAAATTACTCTCTAGGTTTATACATATTTACTAAAAATTTTATTATGTTGATTCAAAATGTTGATCTTCTATTTTATTCATTCTATCATTCTATTATATTTCTTATTCAGAATATTCTGTTTTACAAAATTCAAGATCTTGTGGTCTACCAAAATAGCTGGTCTAATCAATCAATCTTCTTCATGTATCCAGCTGTTTGCTGACAACTTAAGGTTCACTATAGCCCATTGTAGTCTCTTCAGTTCTTGTTTTTCATGAGAAATTAGGGGTATTTTGATCGGTGTTCATTATAGATGTCTGTTGCTAGTAGCCAGAGTTGGGGTGTAGTTAATATACAAGGTAATTCACGAGGATTTACCACTTATTTCTGAAGACATTCTGAGCAAGAAATGTCATATAAACATGTGTCGTAATATCAATATTTTCAGAGTTACACTAATTTGAAGTTGTTAGTAAAATGCCTTTTTTCTTTAGTTTTAAGGGTAAAAAAAATTACAAATAGAGAATGAACTATTCAGAAGTGTCATTTCTTTAATTGGCTAGTGTTCTGAAGCTAAAAATATGTTATTAATTGCTTTGTACAGATTTTGTTTTTCAATTCTTAACTAAAAATTACATTGTTCTTACTCACTTATCACAAAAATTAGAACAAACCATACGACTTTAGGAACTTGATTCTTTACAGTTTAATTATGCATCCTAATGTACAATCTTGAAGAATTTACAAGAGTGACGTGACTTGTAACAATTGTAGTGATGAATGCATAAGAAAATGTAATTTTGTAGTTAAAAATCGAAAAAAAAAAAAAAAAAAATCTGTAAGAAGCAACTATAGAATTCACAACACATTTTTAGCTTCAACATAATAGCTACTTAAAGAAATGATACTCCTGAATAGTTCATTCTTTAGCTGTAATATTTTTTTAACCTTAAAACTCAACAATAATGATATTTTACAAACAATTTCAAATTAGTGTAGCTCTGAAAATATTGAGTTTAGGACAAATGTTTATATGACATTTCTTCGGAAATAAGCTCCATAAGTGATGGTAAATCCTCGTGAATCACCCTGTATACTGTAGAGCAGTGTCTTCTGCAACTGGTACTGATGATTTTAATTTACTTCTTTTGTAGTTTATGAATAGACAGTATAGAAGAATGTGTTCCAGACCTTCATCATGATTATTACACCACAGACAAGTAGGATTATCAGAAATGTGAAATCGGTAGGTACAATATTGTGTGACAATGTGATCTCCTCAGGCTCTTGTTAAAAATGTTTGAACATGTCTGGGTAAGTTTTTGTACATTTCCAGGTCATTTGCTTTCTTTTATATGGACTATAAAATTTTTCCTTTGTCAGAAGAGAGCCAATTGTTGATCCACAGGTTTTAAAATGAGAGTTTACTGAAGCAAAGGCAGTGGATAGAGATATCAGTTGAAGAGGTCTTGGTTGCAAATATGTTGCCTATTTTGCAATGTTACTGACTTCCTCATTTCCAGATATACCACAATGACTAGGTATCCATCCACTGAAATGTTATTTCCTTCTGGAGTTTTTTAGTTTACTTAGTTGTTTCTGAATGGGAATAATTCTGTGTGTGTATAGGTTTGGTACATATTTGATTATATTAAAATAATTACCTTCCTTGGAGTCAGTAAGTATGCAAATAGACTTTTCAGAAATTTGAGTAACACACTGAAGAGCAGCATCAATAGCTATCAATTCAGTGCCAAGACTAGAGGAAGATGAACATGGTATGAAGTAACTTTCTTGATATTTTGGAATATAATACCCTGCTCCTGATGTCCCCTCATCAGGGTTTAGAGATTCATCTGTATGATGTTTTCAATAAAAATCTATCTAGGAATGATTATGCTATTTCAAGTGAATTTCGGTAAAATTAACGATATACATCGACTACATTTATAAATTGTAAGCAGAAGTAGATTATCTCTTATGAATTATAAAGAATTTGTGCACATTCTAAAAAAAAAAAAAAAAATAATAAATTTGTTAGTTAGGTCCCCAATAAATTATTTCATTTGTGTGTGTCTTTTGAATAATAGCTCCGAAAAACAAACTGTAAATGGGAACATAATTTGCAACATAATAAATGGCACTGACTTGTTGCAAAATGCATAAAATTTATAATGAAAAAATATGTGCTATCTCCGTGACATATCTTTTCAACTTGTGTTGCTTACTGTATCTCTGTTTAGGTAATGGTAGTGTCCAATTCTTAAACTACGTTTATATATACATAAAAAAAGAGAAAAGAAATAAAAACGTGATTAGCAGATACTATACAACAATAAAGTCTTACCTCTTTTCTCAATTCCTTGATGATGATATGCGACTTACGCACTTCTTCCTCCAACTCGGTGATTCTGGTCAGGTTCTGGTGCAGCTGCAGCTCTCGAGCCTTGTGATCAAATTCAGTGCACACAGCTGTGTCTCTGTCAAGTATTTGTGGTACTGCAGGAAGCTTTTCTTTTGAAAGACACTGACTCTGGGCAAGTTTTCCCCTTTCTTTTTCTAGTTCTAATACAGCTTCCTGGTTTCTCTCTGCAATCTTTTTCTGCTCCATGCACTTCTTCTCACTTGCCTCTAATTCCGATTGCAGTTTACAGATTTCGTTCCTGAGAGAGCTCAAATCATCATGCTTATCAGTCTTTCCACTAAGTTCTTCCAAAGCACTTTCTGCCACTTTTCTTCCTCTCATATGTTCCTTTACCTTTTTCAACAGTGTCCGGATATTAGATTCATACTTCCGATGTTTATCACGATGTTCAATTTCACTTATTTTTAGAGAACCCTTCAATCTATTAATTTCTTTCTGAAGCAGCTCAACTTGATCTTTGTAATTAAAGATATCATTCATAGTCTGGGTTTCAGAGTCTTCTACGGTTATTTTATCCGTCTGAGTACTATGTGAAGCAGTTTGGTCCTTGTTTTGTGATGAAGGTTCTATTTTTATCCTATTTTTAAGGTCAAGCAATTCATTTCTAAGTACTTCATTTGATTCCTTCTCTCGCTGAAATTCAGTTTGAAGTTCATTTCTGCATTCTAAAGCTTTAGTAAGATAGTCACTTATATTTACAATGATTGAAAATAATGTATCAAATTCAATCACGTTGTTATTCACAACTGTATTTACTTGTTCTTCCTGGAATTTTCTTTCTTGATTTCTATGTTCTTCTGATAAGAGAGAGAGTAATTTGGACTCAGTACTCTGTATCAGCATACAAAATTTATGGAAGTTGTTTTGCACACATCCATTTTCATGCATGGGTATAGGTTTTTGAAGATTTGGCATGCTTTCTATTACATTACCATTTATGGCAACAGTATGTAATGTTTCTACAGAATGCAGCTTTCTCAACAGAGTTTTTGTTTGCTTTTCCAAAAGACTCTTCTCTTCTTCTGATTTCCTACAAAGGACATTAAATTGTTCAATAACACCGTTCGCATTTGACAGCTGCTTTTTCAAAGAGTTAACTTCATGTGACAGCTTCTCATTGGACACTTTTAGTTCTCTCATCTTTATTTGCAGTGTTTCAACATGTCCCTCAAAGGATTTCTTTTCACTTTCTAATTTTATTAATAATTGTTCTTTGGCTTTCATCTCTTCACTGTGAACTTCAAAATTATGGGTTTGATTCATAAGTTGCTCCTCACGAACTGCTATTGTTTCCTCCATTTTCATCATCTGGTCTTTAGTGTAGTTGTATGCTTCATTCAACTCATTGAATTTTAAGGTTATTTCTTTATTAGCTTTTAATAACTGCTCTATCTGTTGCTCCTGCACTTCTATTTCTGATATTCTTTGTTGAAGTTCATTGTATTGTTTCTGAATTGTTTCCAACACAATGACCTTTTCAGTTTGCTTCTGTACTTCTCCTTGTATTTCATTTATATTTGATTCCAGAGAGATGATATGTTTGTCTTTATCGACAATTTCAGCTTTCATTGTTTTATAGCTTGTAGTTATTCGAGCAAAATCATCCCTGAGTTCAGCAATGACTGTGTCAACTTCCATCTTCTCCTTTACTGCTGCTGTAAGTGCAACTTCAATTGCTACTTTCTCATTCTTTAATTCCAAGAGCATTTGCTCCTTCTGTCTTAAATTCTCTTCAAGATGACTGTAAGACATTTCAATGTCCTTATATTTGTTTTCTAGTAACTGTAAAGCCAATTTCTTTTCATTCAGTGTTTTCTGTAATGTTGTTATCCTTACTATTAACTGCGCATTTTCGTTAACAGATCCATCTAATGACATTTCTTTTATATGTAATTCATTTTTCAAAGACACAATCTCTTCCTTAAGTTCTTGAACCACTGTGTCTGATAAACTCATCATTTGGGTCTTCTCTTCTTCTATCCTCTTTAGTTTTGTTGTAATCGTACTGATAGTATCTGCAGTGGACTCATTACTAATGTGACCAAGAATGGCAGCTTCACGCTCCAACATGTCAGCTTGTATAGCCTTTAGTTTCCTCATTAATGTTTCTTTTTCACGCACAGCTCTGTGCTGTGTCTCATTTACAAGCTGACGCAAATTTGCGATTTCTCCTTTCAGCTTATCAATTTGATGACTCTGACTAACAACTTCTGTTTGGCTTGCCATGAATTCCTGCTGTACTTTTACTTTAGCTGCTTGACATATGTGTAGCTGATCTCTGTACCAATTGTTGGATTTCTTTATAGTTTCGATTTCATTCTTTAAACTAGTCTGGTTATTTTCAGCTTTAAGTTTAGCTTGAAGTAATGACTGAAGTTCCACATGTTGGTCCGAAATCTTACTTTTAAGACCTTGAATTGCTCCATCTCTAGATTCTGTTTCTATTTTCAGTTCCTGCATTTCAATTCTCAATTTCTCATTAGAATTATCTGTTACTCGCACTTCTTTCTTACACTGACTTAATTGTGAGCCTATGAGTTCCAATTGCGTCATCAGATCTTGATTCCTAGATTCTACTTCTCGTATCACTTGGTGTAATTGATTTATCTCTGACACATATTTTTCAATCTCTTGTAAAGCAGCTTTACCTTCTGCTGCTGTCTTTAACATGAAATCCTTTTCAAGGATTTTTGCGTGTTCTAGAACTTCTTTCTGTTCTGAAACTAATGTTGTCATTTCCGACTGTACTGTCTCCAACTGTCCCTCCATATGAGCTTTCTGCCGTAAGGCTTCTTGATATTTTTCTTCCCATTCTAGGGCTACTTTAGTCTCTGCTGCCAACGCTGCAATTCTGTATTTCTCTTTCTCTGCAAGAGCATTCTGAAGCTGAACAGACAGTCTATAGATCTGTATTTCTACGTTTTCCTTTGTAGTTGTTAATGAATCGCTTTTAGGTAAAGTAAGAGTTACATTCATATCCTTCATTTTTTCAAGTTTTCCTGAAAATGGTGGGGGTGTAGCTGAAGAATCAAGAAGCAAGAATCTTTTAATACGGTACATTTCTTCTTCATATCCACTTACATCTGAAATGGTTGACATAGTTTCAGCTCTTTCTGACTCTAATTCTAAATTAGATGAACATCCAGATATATTGGATGCAGTATCTAACCTGTCTCTGGCTCTCCTGAATTCCCAAGCCAGTTGGTTTGCTGTTGTTGTTATTCGATCCAGTTTACAGTCTGATTCACTAACCACATTACTGACACTGTGACTTGAAAGTGCACTGCTCTTATGACAAAACCTTTCTGGAACTATATTCGCTGTTGCTATGGACTCATAACTTGAAGCTGCACTCAAAGAGCTTTTTGGGGCTGAAGAAAGTATTCCATATTGTTCTATAGTTTGTCTATAGCATGTATCTGGCTTTTTAAGATTACTTGATGATTTTGTTAAAGAAGGACATTTTTCTGTCACCACAGTAATTCTATCAGGTGGATATTTCATTAACTTATGTGGCTCCATTTCATCAGAAATCTTATTACTCAGCAATGAAGAACGTGAATCATTAATTGTTTTCATTGCACTTCCTTGTGCAGACAAACCAACAGAAGTATAAGCATGCACTTTTGGAATAAGTGAAGAATCTGATGTGTTTGTGCCTCTTCTATAACCATTTTTTACACCTGAAACATATCATAACCAGTAAAAACAATAAATGTGTGCATGTGAGAATGTACGAGTGAGAGAAGGTTTTTGTGTGTGTGTGTGTGTGTGTGTGTGTGTATGTATAATTGTGAGTGGAGTAAGTGTGATACATAAAAAAAGGAGAGGAAAGTAAAGAAAAGAAAGAAGGGAAAAATACGTTATTTGCAGGTTGGCAAATGCCTCTTATTAAACTATTATTTCCTAACATCTGTTAACAGTACAGTCTGATAACTGTATAAATATACTGTTCTTATTTGAATTAAACAGTGTTTAATTCCAATTAAATAATGAAACCTCTTATTTTTAACAGGAAATCATTTCAATATAAATGTTTAATGTGTAATAACTAAGTAACGTTCTTTTCCTATGAAGTTTCAACAGAATTTTAATGATAAACAAAAAGACGTACACAATTTTATTATGATAATGAGTCGTTCAAAGGAATTTCCATCTTCATTGATGGTCTGGTGCCAAACTTCCAGAAGGAAACAAATACTATCTGCAGTGCCATTACTGACCAATGTGTGAAGAGAGCATTCTAAACCAGAAGAATTAGCATTCTAACAAGGGAAGGTTTTCAGCTCGAACAGGAATTTTTGGTTAAAAATTTGTAAAGAGGCTTACCTCACATTGGTGATGAAGACCGTATAAGCATTCATTTGTGTAAGTAACTCTTCGTTTGGTTGGTGTTTGTCAATACACTTCTTCAAAAATGTACATGAGGATTCTCTATAAAATGTATGAAACAACATGGAGCAGAGCAATAAGCACAATATACAAAAGCAACACCTGAACAATCTTCTGAATCATACTCTATTGCTGAAAAATCAAATGCCACCTGAATTACATTTTTGAAGTCTGAGACTTGTTCAGGATTCACGTAACCAGCTGACTGCCAGGAATTCTGAAGCATAGGGCGGTATGCAACTAGTTATGAATAACAGAGTGAATTTTCATTACAGCTGGTTATGAATAACAGAGTGCATTTTCATTATAAACACTCGACTTCCTAATTTAAGATCTGGATTCTCAGCAAGAGTCCTTATGTAATCTATAATATTATCCTCCAAACATATATTTTGTATTGTCTAAAGAAATAAACATCCAGAGGCTGAATATATTTAGTTGTTTTAGGTGGAATGATCATACATTCTATGTCCTTGCCTTGGAGTGGTTCATTTATCAAGGTTGTGTCCTTGTGTGCACTCCATGAATCACACAACAGTATACACTTTTGATTAGTGCAAGATTTTCAGAGAGAATGTTGGAGAAAATGTTCTTAAATGAGCTTTAGACATTTTACCACTTGTATTAACTTCTATGTATATATTTGGGAGAAGGTTTTCTTCAATCTGCTTCCTTATTTTTGGGCCATAACTTTTTTCTTGAAGACAGGTATATAAGTTTTTTTGATAGATGACCACTCATTGAAAGTCCTACATCTATTGTATAACTATGGGTGACGTATGTCGATTGAACTAGCTGTTGATTGCTCTCCTTTTTGGACAATGTACATCCAGACGTTAGTTCATAATTGAATACACTTTGGTCACAATTCCAAATACACTGTGGCTGTATTTGCAGATTCAAAATTTTCTGGTTCACTTTCCCTACAAAACAGTCCCCACATTCACGAATTTCTTGTTCTTCTTATATATCTCTGAATGTTGTAAAAGAAGTTATATGTCTACGACAAATTCTATTTTCCTTTTTGAGATGTTTAATGAAAGTCGTAGAGCACTTAGAAATTAGTGTGCCCTATTTCATTTGGTTTTTGCATAGACCAGATGCCAGTAATGCACACATTTTCCCTCATTTCTCGACTTGTCATATTGGGATATAACAAAATCTTTTATAGCTTGTCCTTAATTACTTTATTCCCTCTAAAACATTTCTCGCTTCTTTCCTTTTTTTTTTTTTTTTTTTCCACATACTCAAATATTACTTTAATATTTGACTTACTTTTTATAGATTGGTGTCTTTTCAACAAGGCAGTATAAGATGTCACCTTTCGTGGCATTTTGTGGTAATAATCATAAATTCGTTGAAGATTTTCTTCCGAATATTTTGTTATAATTGCTTCTTTTAATATTTTTTTTTCTTTTTTGAGGATGGTTCATAATCACTAGAAGTCCTAGCTTCTCTTCGGGGCATAGTATTTCCATCACCAGCACTAGCACCACTCTCTTGATCTTGAATAATATTATGACATCCTTCGCCTTTCTCAAAGTCTTCATCGTCCACTATCCTGTCCAGTGTCATTTCGTTGGTAAAATATAATTGATTTTTCTGTTTCTGAACTATTAAATCCATCAAAAACAATGCAAACATGTGGTCTTCATTACAGACAGTCTCTGTTTTAGGATACATTCTCCTCAGTTTAGATGTCAATATATTTAAAACATTCCATATGTTTAGAGTTTTCCTTTCGTCCATTTTCACTTTCCTTCCAAGCAACAAGAGACACGGTGCACACACCAACAAGATATAAACTGCTGTCTCTAGCTGTTGTGAGAAGGGTAGGCTGGGTAAAGTCCCCCACCCCCTTAACTTGTGTAGTGCTCTCCCAACCCCCTCAAATAGACAAATCACACATTACATAAACGAGCTTTACAGAGATGTAAAGATAGGCCTGTATAGAAATTTTGGATACAAAATTCCTGTTCGAGCCGAAACCCTTCCCTTGTAAATGTTGTTTTTATTTTTGGGAGAGTTCGAAATTGTATAGGTAATATGATAATGCTTCAGTATCACTCACTTCCATCTGTATACTTGGCAATTCGTGCAAGGCAATTGAAGCGATTCCAGCAACAGTGGTCTTATCAGACGAAATTCTGGACACAGATGTGACCAAATAAGTGACTGTAGTACACAATGTACACTGTATGAACCTGTTGTACAGAATGAGAAATGATCCTTGAAATAATATGTAATGACATTAACACCTTCAAATTCCTTGCTTATTGCCTCAGTTTCTCAGGACTTGGAGATGATGGGTGGTGCTATGAACTTGTCACTTGTCTGGCCAATATTTCATCAATTGCAATGATTTGATTTAAAAAGAAAAGGCTCTTCATACAAAGCAAAATTAGTGTGCAGCATGCTCCTTTCGAGCTGCACAATCTTAAATGTGCAAAAGTTACGACAGGAAATTGCAAGCCTGTCCACACATAAGGAACTAATTATGCAGTCACAGTTTAGCTGTAGCTTTGAATCTCTGTGTAGCTTCTTCAATGCATTTTGTGGTTTTGTTTACGATATATATGAAATGCAAGTGGCAGCTTACTTATCAGCTGCTTTTACTGTAAAATGGAGAACAAAACGTCGAACTACACAAAGAGGAAGGATTGGGTCAAAGAGGGAATCAAAATTAAGAACAATGTTTCTCTTAGTAGCAATTCAATTAGGGGCATCGAGTTTGTACTGAACCATGCACATTGTTAGTCGAATGGTTAGAACACCAGTAATTTGTATTCAAATCCCGGTGGGTCTAACTGAAATTTGTTGTGGAAAAAGTATTTTGTGGTAGGTTTTCGCAGGGTACTCCCGTTTACCCTACTGGCATTCCACCATTAAACTTCACAACTTAACCAGACTCATCAAACAGTGTTACATAGTTCGCCTCCTAAGGTGCACCAAGGACAATACCTTCACGGAAAAATGAAAGAGTTACAAGCTTTAGCACATTGCCCAATAGATGGAGATGCTTGGATGAATGACAGAAGTCAAGTGCCCACCATTAGTTAAAAAAAAAAAAAAAAGTTTGCATTCATAATCTATAATACACTCATCTGGCAAATCTGGACACTGGATTCCTATTAACAACATCAGCGATTTAGCACCAAATTGAGGGGGTTTTTAACGTTCATGGCAGAAAATTTCTGAAAGTTTATCATTGATGGTTTCGGAATTTAGTAGATTTCTTTTAATCCTTGTGGAGGCAATTTTTTTTTTCTTTCAATATATGCTTCTTGGTGGCTTTCCATGAATCAGTTACGGCAACAATGATTAGCAAAATTCAAGTGCTCTGTTGTACATGGTCCTAAGTAATGTTCATTTCTTAATTATCCTTCCTAATATTAATTTGTAATTTTATTAACATTTAATCGTCTTTTTAACACCTAATACGTTTATAAAGTGTTTTCCAAGTAATGATATGCGAAAGTATTTTTTGTTCTGTAAAGATACAAAAAACTGAAGACAATGTCAATAGGTCATGTGATTTTTTTTTTTTATTTTATTGGGTTATTTTACGACGCTGTATCAACATCTAGGTCATAGGTCATGTGATGAATGCTGCACAAAGAAGAATCATGATGACAGATGCTCAGCTTTGGTGGTAAGTGAAGCAGATAAAAATCTTAGAATCCAAATGTGAAAGTTATAGACATGATAATGGTCGGGTTATTCTGAAAAGACTGTGTGATGAACGTGAAATACAAGAAGGAGCAGTAGCAGATAGCAATTTCGGCCCATGCAGACCTCTACAATGTAAGCACATAAAACACAATATGATTTAGGTATAAGTCCCTATGATATTGAAAATTTCTTAAAACTCAGGCATAGGCAAACTAATAGTGAAACCATTCTGAAAGTTCTGCTCAATCCTTGGAAACCTGAAAAGTTATAATTTCAAAGGTGATGTTCCTGAAAGGAAACGACCATTCAGATATTATTGATTAGATTCCTACCCTTGGCTATGCTACTGAAAGGCTGCATGTGGTTCCAATATCCTTATGATTTGTTGAAAATTTCATCATTGCAAAGTTAGTAGAATAATAATAATGATTTATTTAACCTGGCAGAGTTAAGGCCATACGGCCTTCTCTAACACTCAACCAGGAGTAAAGACTGCGTTACAAAAACACTACAAATTTACAAATTACACTACAATTTTACACACAAAACTGAATAAGATAATAATAATAATAAAAAATAAACAACAAATAAGAAGAAATCAGACATAATATATAACATACAGAAAGAAAGAAAAAAGCATAATAATATGTGAACAGCAGGTCAAAATAAATGAGGCATACAAAAAAAGACAATTATTCATAATAATAATAATAATAATAATAATAATAATAATAATAAAAAATAAGAATAGTAATGATGATAATAATAATAATAATAATAATACTAATAGTAGTAATAAAATAGTGCAGTACAAAGTATACAGTGAATACAATATTTCTAAGTACACACAATAAGGAAAATTAAGATTATATATAGCTCAACTTATCACATTAGAGATATAACATTATCGGAAAATATGAAAACAAAAATATAAAATAAGTTGAATATCATTAGAACATAAAAAAATGTGAATACGTGGAAACATGCAATACAACACTTGTCATAATAGTAAGTTAGTTTGGCAACTCGTCATAAGATAATTTTCTAACTTGGATTTGAAAGAATTCAATGTTCGGCAGCCCTTGACTTCAGGCGGCAGAGAGTTCCAGTGACGAGAGGTAGCAACAGTGAAGGATGAGGAATACAGAGACGATGCGTGAAGTGGAATTTCTAGCGTGTTATCACGTTGTGATCGAGTATTAATATTATGATAGCGAGAGAGAGTATGAAATTGAGCGAATAAATAATAGGGGGATGAAGAGTGCATAATTCGATATAAGAGAGAAAGTGAGTGCAGATTTCTCCTCTCATGTAACCTAAGCCATGATAACTTCTTGAAAGAAGGTGAGATATGATCATAGTATCGAACATTACAAATGAAGCGGACGCACGCGTTATGAACACGCTGTAGTTTCTGAGCGGAATCAATCCTGAGATCACTGAACAAAACGTCGCAATAATCGAAGTGAGGTAGAATGAGTGTCTGTACCAGCGTCTGTTTTAATTTAGATGGATAATGATACAATCTTTTTAGTGAATGGAGAATAGAGAATGCCTTCTTACATGTATATTTAATATGCGTATCCCAATTGAGATTAGATTCGAAATGTACTCCGAGATTTTTGACGGTAGAGCTAAACGGGATGATTGTTTTATTCAGTTTCACAGGTGGAATATTCAGGTCGTTGACTTCAGGAATTAATCTACGGTTCGCGAACAGAATAGCCTGTGATTTACATGCGTTTAGGTTAAGCCCAAATTGTTGAGACCAGGAAGAGATGGAATCAAGATCTTCATTCAGACTATTAATGCTATCGTTTAGTGCGTCGGGACGGGCTGAAATATACAATTGAATGTCGTCTGCATATATTTGATATCTGCAGTGCTTAAATGAGTTGGAAATTCCATTTATATAAATAGAGAAGAGCAAGGGGCCTAATACTGATCCCTGAGGAACTCCTGTATCTACAGTACGCCAGGATGAGAAACGATTATTAGATATGACACGCTGCTGGCGGCCAGTAAGGTAGGAGTACAACCAGGTGATAGCACTATCAGAAAGGTGTAGCGTTTGTAGTTTAGTTAATAGTAGATCGAAGTCAACAGAATCAAAGGCTTTGCTATAGTCCAATAAAACTAGTACAGTAGCCTGTCGTTTATCCATGGCTGCACGTATGTCCTCAATAACATTCAACAAAGCAGTAGAAGTGCTATGGCCATTTCTGAATCCTGATTGTAAAGGGTCTAAAGATTAAATTCTATTAGGTAGTCTGACAACTGCTTATGAATGATGCGTTCCAGAGCTTTAGATAAAACGGGAAGAATGGAGATTGGCCTATAGTCTTTTGCAGAAGTAGGTGAATTTACTTTAGGAAGTGGGCGTACCAAGGCTGTTTTCCAGAGTTGCGGATAAACAGACGTGATAATTGAAGAATTGAAAATATGAGTTATTACGGGAAGCACGACATCGACTAACTTATTGATAAAGACTATGCTTATGTTATCAGTGCCTTGTGCTTTAGATTTAATGCTTTTAAGAGCCCTTCTTACTTCAGAATCAGTAATGTGCGAGAAGAAAAATTTTTCGCGAGAAGGTGGAGGATTAGCTAGGAGAGTATTAATTGTATTTCGTTTTGACTGTTTTTCAGGTCGTATAGTGGGAGGTGAGGTAAAGTATTCATTGAGTTTATCAAGTGGTATGTTTATAACTTCAGCTTCTGATGCTTTCTTCCCTACTCCCATATCACGTAAGTTATTCCAAAGACACCGAGGGGGAATGGACGGGTCGACGAGACTCAGGGCGTGACGGCGTTTAGCATTCCTAATGCTTTGTGTGGTTTTGTTTCTAAGTTTTTTGTAGTTGTTAAAGTTTTCGGCAGATTTGTTGTGTCTGTACTTCCGGAAAGCAGCGTCACGTGACGTCATAAGATTACGAATACTGTCATTCAGCCATGGGGCAGGTCGGTGAGTGACACGTCTCTTCTTTAAAGGTGCATGTTTGTCGAATAATTGTATTACCATGTCATTAAAGGTGGCAACTTTTTCGTCAACTGTGATTAAATTAAAAATAGTATGCCATGGCATTTGTAGGGCGTCAGAAATTAGTTGGTCGTTGTCAATGCCTTTTAGATCTCTGTAAGTAATTACCTTAGCTGCATTTTTTGGGCACTGAAGAGAGTACTCGGCAAAAATAAGATCATGACCAGATATTCCCGGAACTGGTAACTGTCCTGAGGTTAGAATTCTATCAGAATTATTCGTAATGATTAGGTCAATTAAAGTATCAGAAGTAGGTGTGTGGTGGGTAGGATTGAGTGGAAGAATTGTTAGATTGAAAGTTTCGAACAAATTACGCAGTTGATTAGTCCCATTTGATCTGACAGCCAGAAGATTAATATTGAAATCCCCCATAAGTAAGATATGTTCATATTGCGGTAAAAGATCGGCTAACGGGCTTTCTAAATCGGATAAATGTCCAGCTTTGGGAGGCTTATAAATAACTGCTAAGAGACATTTATGAAGACATGCTTGTATTTCTACGAACAAATATTCGGGTCGTAATGCATCGCCTTGTGATTTTAGAATAATTTTAGGGTGCAGATCATTCCTAATATATGCGCAAACTCCACCCCGTTTGTATAATCTGTCATTTCTACATAACGTATAGCCGTTTAAGTGAACGAGTGAGGAAGACAACGAGGGTTTTAGCCACGTCTCGCTAACAAGAATACATTGGACATCTATATTAGTGAAAATAGAAAAGAATTCCTGGAAGTGAGGAGTAATGCTTTGACAATTTAAATGTGCTATTTTCAAAGATTTGGGGTCAGGTGAGAAAGACTGCTTTAACAGCTGAGAGGTAGACAATAGAGGGGTTGGGGAGGATGACAGACAAGTGGACAGAGTTGTGGGAACAGGTTGTCGACAGTGAGGAGGGTCGGGGAGGCTAGACGAGCCATCAGGACACAGAACCAGTACATAACACAAATACACTATCACTTATCAGTTCAATTAGCTACCTAGTGAGCCGAATGGCTGTGGTTGAATAATTTCTAGGATTAATACTGGTAATAAGTTATTGTCTATTAATTTTTATTTATATTCAATATTTATAGGTTCGTAAATTATGCATCCTATGGTTTTGTAAAACACCACCTTTCATATATTATTTTTTTGGAGAAAAATTCTTATTCAAAGCATACTTGCTTTAATAACTCAGTTAATACACATATGTCAGAATAACATAAAGCTTTAGAGAAGTCAGACAATAAGAGATACAAGTGAGTGAGTTTATGCTTGGGTAAATGAATACTAGCAGAAGTCAATTGAAGACAACAGAACTTATTTGAGGCACTCAGAAGCAAAGTAATATAAGTGACTTTTTTTAAAAAGTGAGATAAGTGTATATTATAAATCTTTAATGTTACTTCTGTTCAGAGAAAAAGTAATATAAGTGCAGTTCCAGTCAGTGCTGCTCCATGTTGGCCTTACACTTGTATTACAATGCATACGGAGTTTTGATTGAGAGGCAAACTAATACAAGTGCGTTGTTTACATAGTGTTGTTGTGTTTCTTCTGTGTATGACTAATTCATTTGCCATAATGGAGAGAGGTAATAGATTACATATTCGAAACATCTTCGTGGAAGGCCTGCACACATTGAGCTTGACCAACTATACAGTGATCCAATAAGGATAACTTTTGCTAAGTGGAGCAACTTGCAATAGCTAATGAAATTCATCCCACTCTTTCCTTGATGACCTGAAGCATTAGGATGGGCCTATAATAAGGACTGTAGGACGTGGAAGGGGAAGTTGAAGGAATATTCGCGATAGGAACATTACAGATACACTTCATGACAGAAACATAGATGTTTCAGCAGACTTCATTAGATGAGGCTAGTGACGTAATGAAGAGCGACTAAGGCTAAATTTCATTTAAAATTTGAAATTTTCTTAGCCCTCTTCTTTCGGAGTACCAAAAACCACATCAACTGTTGCCCTAGAAATTGAATATAATATTCAACCAATCAGACACTATGTATTAAAAAAGGATCTAAAAATACATTTAAAATTGCAAGCCTCATCCAGATCTCAGATGTTCTTCAAACTGTCAGATAATATCCTAAGTAATTTCTACAAAATAAACAAAGAAGAAATACCAGTCTATATCACAGACACACTCATTACTAAAACTCCAGTTGTAAATGAAATTCCTCCATGAAAATGGATAATTCCAGAAGATACATCTCTGCAGTATATATTGACTACACCCCAACTCTGGCTACTAGCAACATGCATCTATAATGAACACCGATCAAAATACCCCTAATTTACTATGAAAAAGAAGAACTGAAAATACTACAGTGGACTATAGTTGACTTTATGATGTCTGCAAACAACTGGATACATTAAGAAGTTTGATTGATTGATTCTTTCGGTTATACAGACACATTTTTTTTTATAATAGGCTATGATAATAAGAAAGCTCAAGTGCTGTTAAGACAGAAATGTTTCAATGTTGTAAGCAATGTCCTTATTCTTATTTTAAATAATATAAAAGTACTGAAAACCCTTGCACTTATATTACTTTTCCACAAAACTTTTTTCGTGGCAAAATAATACAAGTGACTTTAGGACCCTATTTTACCTAAATTGTTTTAGAATAGATAATTTCTATTTAGAAGTTAAAAAATATAGGTACCAACATATACAACTGTAAATTTACAGTAACATAGTCCTGTAACAGATTTTTTAATTTCCGTTTCAACTTCAAAGTAACTTATCTCAAAACTTATTAAATGTCACTTGTATCACTTTGCTTCTGAGTGCCTCATTTGTCATCAACATTGTGTGTTTTACTGTATTGTGGAGAAAATGATCTTCCACTGAGAGGACATAGAGAAGAAGAATCCGTATTTAATATGTTTCGAAATTTAGGATAGAGTCTGGAGACAAAAAAACTGAGTGAACATCTTCATAAAAGGCCTAAAAATACAATGCTTCCTATGTATCTCACAGAACACAAAATGGTCTACTACTCAATCATCGGGCATTCTACACACAGAGCTAATACAAGACACAAATTTTGATCAAAATGTATTGTTCTTAGTGTTAACTGATGAAACAATGGAAATTTCAGAGACCGAGCAAATGTCATTAGCAGCAAGATATTTCCACAGAAAAATAAAAAAAAAAATATTTGAGGAATTCCTAGCTTTTGTGCCACTGGAAAAACTTGACACCATATACAGGGTGATTCACGAGAAAAGGTAAAAAATTTAGGATATGATATTTTAGGCCATTTTGAGTGAAAAAGTTCATATGAACATAGGTCCGTTTTCGAACAATGGTGGAGCTAAATGCATTTTTTTGGTAAAACATCTTGCCCCAATGTGAATCAGACGTTACCATATACTGCTGATGTGGGAAAAGGTCACCGATCATAATGAATGACGTAACATTGGAATCTGCATTGTGAGCCATGCAGATAAGAGAAACAAACCAGGTGGTGGGGCATTACAAATGTCCAATTGCCTGCCCTTATCTGATGTAATGACACAGAACCAGTACATAACACAAATACACTATCACTTATCAGTTCAATTAGCTACCTAGTGAGCCGAGCTCGACGCGTCAGTCATCCACCTAGTACGTCACTTCGCCCGACAGAGTGCACTCAGACAGCATATCATAGATAGCGCTACTATTTCCTTTCATTTTCATACCTAAATTTTCCTATTGGCCGGTTGGTTTCGTTAAACAAAAGAGAGAGGGAAGGCGAGGTTACTTGGCTACGCTCAGATATAGTTGAGTTTACTCAGGAGCCAGGGCTCGTACAGACAACCACAGTCAGGAAGCAGGGCTCGAATCACAATACTACACTTTGTAACTTAAATTCGTCGTGTTAGATTGTTCGAGAATTGTGCATCATTAAATTTCACCTAGGAATCTACGGATTACATGAAACCTTATTTGGAATATATCTTGGGATTCAGTGCTGCAATAAGTTTTATCAGATTTATTATTGGAGTAGTTAAATTAGGCTTGTGATATTATTTTCATATTTAGTTGTATGTGTTTGCGTTATATTGGTGGATCGTGTATGGAAATCACTCGCTGATTATACGTCTTGGTTTAAGTGGTTGGGGGTTACTTGAAGATATATAATTTTGATGTGTGAGGTTGAATTGAAATTCCAAGACAGTTTTGGTGATATCGCGGTGATTACGATCTCTTTGCTTACATCGTAATAGGCAGTGTAATGAACTAGAATAGTATGGCTTTCGTAATTATTCTAGTACTTGCTACTCCATATTGGTTATCATTAGTTTCCACACGCTGGTATTCAGGAATCCGAGTGTATTGAGTTTCTGTTGCTATTCAAATGAGTATTCGTGTTTGAAACTATCGTCAGATATATATTATCTATCATATATATATATATATATATATCTCTTTTGGGCATTAAATTGATTGTAAGGTACAGAGATTATTATCAGTACTATGTGCAGAGTTTATGTGAGACATGTGTTTAATGAGTTATCTGTATATTGATCAGTCGTGTGACAGTTTGTATTGGGTTAATTCTTTATGAAATACTGAGTCATGTACGTTGAATTTGCTTGTTGCATTTCATGGTAACTGTAATTTAATGGGGCATGTGTTATGAGTTAGCATACTGAGTGGGCATTCATGTTAAAGTTTATATGTTGTTGGCTATATATATATATTTTGAGAGAATGTTCCAATGGGTAAACGTTTAATAGGTCAGCAACTTGTTATTGGGAACTGGTTAATCAGATTGTATCATGCCTTGTAGGTACATTAGCCCAGTTTAGTTAAAGTCTCGACGATTCAGTGATTGGTTTATTGGTTATTGAGATTAACTTGCAATATTTTTCCGTTCACTTAACTTCATATTTACATGTTACTTTCATTCTATCAATCATGTAATTGTTATCCATTATTTGTTAATTATATTTGTTACAAAAATTCACACTATTTATTTGTAAGTCTTCCACTGCGCATATCCCAGTCATCCAATGTACCATAACATCTGGCGAATAACAACCCGGTAGAAGAGATGATCGTCCCCCTCCTCCTCCTCACTACATTACAGTAGTTATATAGGTACAGTTATCGGACGTGTTAAGTTGTGTTTTTCAAGATGCCTTATAAATTTTCGACTACAGAATACGCCGATATTCTGTATGTTTACAGTTTGTGCGATGGAAGTTCCTTGCATGCCGTCATTTAATATGAACGACGCTTTCCGAACAGAATGGTACCATATCGAAGAGTATTTAATGATTTAATGTCTATGGGGTTGGATGAAAGATTAGGTATAGCAAAGAAAGTAGGAAACGAGAGAGGTGCTAATCAACCGTATTTTGGATGATGCGGTATAAAGAACAGCTACGAGCAACTCTCCTGAGCGATGAGCGCAATTCACGCCCGAGCGCAACAGTGCATTGAAGCAAGAGGAGGTACCTTTGAAACTGTGCAAAAACATCGACCCCGATGTCTAGAATATTAGGTATGTATGCATACGTGAATATAAACTTTAAATTTGTCCATAATTTGTCTCTAAATGCGAGTTAGTACAATGGAATCTCAGAAGTTTTTGTGAAATCAAAGAGCCATATCTCTGTAACCATTCGAAAATGGACCCATATTCATATGAACTTTTTGACTCAGAATGACTTCAGAATTCACATCCTGAATGTTTTAACTTTGCTCGTGAATCACCCTGTATATTGTGAATCAAATCATCAACCTTTTTATTTATTTTATTAGGTTATTTTACGACGATGTATCAACATCTCAGGTTATTTAGTGTCTGAATGAGAAGAAGGTGATAATGACTGTGAAATGAGTCCAGGGTCCAGCACCGAAAGTTACCTAGCATTTGCTCGTATTGGGTTGCGGGAAAACCCCGGAAAAAATCTCAACCAGGTAACATGCCCCGACCAGGATTCGAACCTGGGCCACCTGGTTTCGTGGCCAGACATGCTGACCGTATTCCACAGCTGTGGACTCATCAATCTTGTAGATCGGGGTCTCAACATGGTTAATCTCATCAGGCAAGGGTATGATTTATAGTGCAATGGCAGGGAAAATGATAGTGTGCAGAAAAAGAGTTCAATTTCTGTACACTTGGTCAAAATGAAAGTGGCCGGTCTCTTGAGCAGTGAAAATTTTCTAAGTCCCTTTGGGTGAGCGCGTAGTTCACTACCGTAAACTTCCATGTGCTGCTTTAGTTAACTCCATAATACAAGGAGCTGATTTGGGCTACCTCCATAGCATGCTTCGAATCTCCATAGAGAATGTTTTGTTTTGTCCTTTCTTTTATTTTTTATAACTCCTTTTAGTGTAATATAATCAAATAATTTTGTTTATGTTAATTCATGTTACTTACAGACAATTACAACATTGGTGAAAATTTGTAGTTATAATTTCTGGAAATTAGTATACATTTTGTCATCAGAATTATGGTTTTTCTCCTTGGTTACAATTACTACATTTATACCCTGATGATCACGGATTTCAATTAGTATAATAATCACATTCCCTATAGCATAATTTGCAAATTAATTATTGCCTATTACTTAACAGTCAACATATTTACTAAATGTTTCTTAGGCAATAGAGAGCAAAGTAGAAGGTATTAATAAAATATTTAACACAGCATTTTAATATGAAAGCCCCTAATTGTCGTCTTTAGTGTTACTTCCATCTAGCGTCAAAAGTTTCTATTAACACAAAAAAAAAAAATAATAAAGCGAAAAGTATTCTAAGGATAAAAAAAATAACGAAAATATGTTATATTTTCACTGGTGCATTTAAAAAAAAAGTTTCAATCAATCTTCTTAATGTATCCAGCTGTTTGCTGACAACATGAAGTCCACTATAGTCCACTGTAGTCTATTCAGGTGTTGTTTTTCACGAGAAATGAGGGGTATTTTGATTGGTGTTCATTATAGATGCCTGTTGCTAGTAGTCAGGGTTGGGGTGTAGTCAATATATACTGCAGGGCTGTGTCTTCTGCAACTGGTACTGATGATTTTAATTTACTTCTTTTGTGGTTTATGGATGGACAGTATAGAAGAATGTATTCCAGATCTTCATCATGATTATTACTCCACAGACAAGTAGGATTATCAGAAATCTGAAATCGGTGTAGGTACAATTGAGTGACAAAGTGACTTGTTCTGGCTCTTGTTAAAAATGTATGGGCAAGTTTTTGTACATTTCCAGGTCGTTTGGTTTCTTTTGTACAAACTGTAAAATTTTTCCTTTGTTAGAAGAGAGCCAATAGTTGATCCATAGGTTTGTAAAATGAGACTTTACTGAAGCAAAAGCACTGGATAGAGATATCACTTGAAGAGGTCTTGGTTGCAAATATGTTGCCTGTTTTGCAATATTATCGACTTTCTCGTTTCCAGGTATACCACAATGACTAGGTATCCATTGAAATGTTATTTCCTTTTGGAATTCTTTTAGTTTACTTAGTTGTTTCTGAATTGGAATAATTCTATGTGCATATAGGTTTCGTCCATATTTAATTACATTAAATATAGCCCCCTTGGAGTCGGTAAGTATGCAAATAGATTTTTCAGAAATTTGAGTAACACACTGAAGAGCAGCATCAATAGCTAGCAATTCAGTGTCAAGACTGGAGGAGGATGAACATGGTATGAAATAACTTTCTTGATATTTTGGAATATAATACCCTGCTCCTGATGTCCCATTATTAGGATTTAGAGATCCATCTGCATACATTTGAAGGTGATCCTTATATGTGCTGCAGAGTAGTTCCATGGCATCTAACTTAAGAATGTATGGAGGATCATTTTTGGAATGATTTCCTGGAATGTGTATGCTATGTTCTGAAATCACTCATTTCCATGGAGGAATTTCATTCACAACTGGAGTTTTAGCAATGAGTGTGTCTGTGATACAGATTGGTATTTCTTCTTTTCTTTTATTTTATAGAAATTACACAGGATATCATCTAACAGTTTGAAGAACATCTGAGATTTGGATGAGGCTTCCAATTTTAAATGTATTTTTAGATCTTTTTGTAATATATAGTGTCTGATTGGTTGAATATTACATTCAATTTCTAGGGCAACAGTTGATATGCATACAAGAATCTTTTCAGATTGATGATATTTTAAAATTTTACAAATTTGCTGATTACAAAATTTTTAATCTGTTTCGTGCAGATAGAGGAGGTGGAGGTGTTGTTACCATGATCCACAACTCCGTTCTTGTAATTGAATCTAAACAACAATTTAAAGGCCAAATTGAATACATTAGGACAAAATTATTACTTCAAAATAACATTTCATTTTCACTTGTCACCTCCAGACCTAAACCTAGTAATGGATGATATAGAACAATTGATCCCATCTGATCGCAAGTTTATCATAGTTGGTGACTTTAACAGTAAACATCATATATGGAATAATGGACCTTGAAAAAAAAAGTTTAGTAACTACACAAAGATTTGAACTTGCAATCTCACGAACTCCCAGCTAATGCTCTACCAACTATGCTAAGAGTTTTACTGGAGTCAGAATGGCATTGTATCGATCAATGTTCGTACTCCACTTGAGAACCTGTTACACAGTATATAGTATTTGTGTTACAATATTCACTGTTTAAATACTCTGAGCGATCTGTCTGTTTTAAATCTCGTATATGAATTATTTTCTCGGAAGATTTTAGTGATTAATAGTTGTGTTCCTCATTATAACTACTAGAAGAATATATGCAATCTTTTGAACAAAGCCTGGCTGTTCCGAGCGCTAATGGAAATACCCAATTCGAACTTTGTCTCTCAGACGCTGGCTACTTTCATTTTGACCAAGTGTACAATATGGTAGTGTTTTTTCCATTGTACCAGTCACAGACTAAATTTAGTGGTGAATAATTTAAATACAATACCAGACATAAGGAATAATATAGGATAGTAAAAGAACTCGTTAATTTTCTCAAACAAAATTCCCAGAGAAAAAATATTACTGGGCTACAACTTCAGAAGATATGTAATACCAGGTAGACTAAAAGTAGAAAGTGATTTGAAAATTTAGTGAAGAGTTTGAGCCAACTGTGAATGCACTTCATGATCTTTTCTTGAAAGGTAGTAGAGATGTAAGACTATATTCAGTGAAGCTGAAGCCTGTACCCCATGATAATGATCTGCTCAAGACATGAATGTCTACTACTCTGATTGAAACTGACAGCAATAGAGCAGAGATTGTGTGCAAAGCCTTGGTGTAAATTGTAGATATCACTACGCCTACAATAGCATGGTGCCAAGCGAACCACACAGCAGTTCGCAGAGTCTCTTACCGAATACTAAAGAAGGACTATATTGTCCCATACCCACACTGTGTCAGTCTCCGAAAGACTGATTTTCTGAAGACAAGGAGGCATTCAACTTAACTTACCTACACACTGAAGAAGCGAAACACATGAACGTAGAAGATTTCAAACTAATTATGAGCATAAAAAAATATTTATTGTAACATTCTGGATAATATTAATGAGGAATCCCAGACATGGTATACTATGTATAAATCTATGTCAAATGAAGAGATTGGTAACAGAGGCCAGGTTGCTATTCTTAAGAGGACAATTTACCTTCCATCTAATCAGCAAGCTTTGACACTGGCACAGCGAAACAATCAATTGGATAATAATTACTTATGATGATGATTATTATGTTCTTTTTCTTTTTAGTCAATCGCCCAAAGACAGGCTCGAACCTCATAAGTGACATCAATACGACATCACTCATGAGACAACTAAGCCAGGAGATAACGCAGTAGGGTGGCTAGTTCCTTTCCCCACTTACCATTGCATACATCACTGACTAGTAACATATGACACTAATCAGACTTCAGATGTATACAAACAATTGTTCTTCCTCTGACATATCGTCAAGTCAAATGTACACGTGGTCAAAATGAAAGTGGCCAGTCTCTTCAGCAGCGAAAATTTTGTAAGTCCCTTAGGGTGAGTGTGCAGTTCACTACCATAAACCTCTGTGGACCGCTTTAGTTAACTTCATAATGCAAGGCGCTGATTTGGGCTACCTCCACAGCATGCTTCGAATCTCCATAGTGAATTTTTTGTTTTATCCTTCCTTTTATTTTTCACAACTCCTTTTAGTGTAATATAATCAAATAATTTTGCTTATGTACAGATAATTACAAAATTGGTAAAATTTGTGGTTATAATTCCAGAAAATCAGGATATATTTTGTCATCAGAATTATAGTTTTTCTTCTTTTTTACAATTAATATGTTTAGACCCTGATGATCACGGATTTAGATTAGTACAATAATCATATTCCCTATAGCACAACGTGCAAATTAATTATTGCCAATTATTTAACTGTCAACATATTTATTGAATGTTACTTAGACAATAGAGTGCAAAGCGGCAGGGATTAATAAAATAATTAACACAGCATTTTAATATGAAAGCTCCCAATTGCCATCTTTAGTGTTACTTCAATCTAGCTTCAAAAGTTTTTATTAACACGAAAAAAATAATAAAGCGAAAAGTATTCTAAGGATAAAAATAAATGACGAAAACCTGTAATATTTTCACTGATGTTATCGCTCTACAAACTTCGCTATGAGTTTCACTGCTGTCAGAATGGCATTGTAATGAGCAACGGTCATACTTCACTTGAGAACCTGTTGTATTTTACAGTATATAGTGTGTGTGTGTGTGTGTGTTACAATATTCACTGTTTAAACACTCTGAACGATCTGTCCGTTTTAAATCTCGTATATGAATTATTTTCTCGGAAGATTTTAATGATTAATAGTTGTGTTCCCCATTATAACTACTAGAAGAATATACACAATCTTTTGAACAAAGCCTGGTTGTCCCGAGCACTCATGGAAATACCCAATTCGAACTTAGTCTCTCAGATGCCTGCCACTTTCATTTTAACCAAGTGTACTACCTAATAATAGATGTACAGTCTTAAACAAAAAAATGAATGGCTGCCATATGCTAAGTTCCCTTTGGAAGACTTCGGTAGATTCCGTGAGAGCTTGATAGGCAGGGCATGTAGAACATATGGATGAATGCAGAATTGCATATAGAGTGTTAGTTGGGAGGCCAGAGAGAAAAAGACCTTAGGGGAGGTCGAGACATAGATGGGAGGATAATATTAAAAAGGATTTGCGAGAGGTGGGATATGATGATAGAGACTGGATTAATCTTGCACAGGATAGGAACTGATGGTGGACTTATATAAGGGCGGCAATTAACCTCCGGGTTGCTTAAAAGCCATAGGTAAGTAAATATACTTATTTGATTTCACCAAAAAAACTGCAGGACTCTTTTGTTTGTAATATTTTGGTACTATTTATTGTTACTTTGCTGTTATAAAACTATGGACAGGATTAAAGTTTTCAACAAGCTAATATCTCATAATTATTTTTCTGATCAGTTCCAGAATTAATTAAGAAGTTTTTTTTTTTGTGTTATTTCGAACTCTCTTATTTTTGGTAAGTGGCATAATATACAGGCAAATAATTATACAAAAGATAATCTATAGTAATTCAATATATATATATTGTAATGAACTGATTTTGATTGGTTAATTCATTTTATGTAATTAAGGACAGGATTACAATTTTAAGGTTATTTTCAATAATTTAAGTTTATCTTACCGTGCTTGGTTTGGAAGCATAACAAAGTTTCACAAAAAATTAAAATGTAGTAACAATAAAATTAGTATTCCATGTGAACCAAACCTTATTTAGAGCGGCTTTTGTTGATACAAAATTATTATTATACATTAACATGGCTCACTGAAATATGTAATTAAGTAATAAAAATGTGTACTTTACAAAATATATAATACTTAATATAAAATTATTCCATCTCTCACTTTCATTTGATCATGAAATAAAGCAATGCAAATAAGACATCAGTCTCAAGCATGGTGTGGGTTTCATAACCGTATTTTTAAGACTTTTCGTAAAGACGAATTTTTTTGTTGGATCAAAAATAAAATACAAATGGAGTAAAAATTAGTATTTTACCGTGGAGCTAACTAGAGTTTATCATTTCCATTATCTAAGTCAGCGGTCATCAGCACAGTGCACACTCGGGTTAGCATGTCTTACCCACAGATAAGAGCCTGTACTATGGTGCAACCGTGGCTGCTGGCAAGTATGCTCTCTCCCTCTTCCTGTTGCACGACGGGACATATTACGATGTACTGCTTACCCGTTACTCATTTCAGTGAGTACTGACGACCACTGGTCTAAGTTAAAATTAAATTAAATTATGGTTTATTTAACGATGCTCGCAACTGCAGACATTATATCAGCATCGCCGGTGTGCCAGAATTTTGTCCCACAGGAGTTGTTTCACATGCCAATAAATCTACTGACATGAGCCTGTCGCATTTAAACACACTTAAATGCAATCGACCTGGCTGGGATCAAACCCACAACTTCGAGTATAGAAGGCCAGCACTTAGTCTAAGTTATCTGAGTCATTTTACAAAGTGAAAAGTGCACAAAATGGATTTCCTTTGATTATTATTTGTCTATATTTGTTCCCTGCATTTCTTAAAATAATATTTATGTACATCTGTAAAAAAAAAAAAAAAGTGACGGCACTCACGACAGCTAATATATTCTAAGACCACTTCGGATCACAGTGATGTTACACGATGCATGTGCTTGTAGTTGCACACTTGAAGCAGTTTCGGAACTATGGTGTTTAAGCAGGAGTCATTCGATATCTGGATCTCGTAGAGCAGTGGTAGAGTGATCGCTTAATGATTCAAAGGTTGTGAGTTCGAGCCTTGTTCAAGTTATTTTATTTTATTATCGTTCGTTAGCAATATAAATAATATTCAAGTTTTGTATTCTGTTAGCATTCTTTAGCGATATAAATAATATTCAAGTTATCATTTATATTCTGGTATGACTCTTTAGCAAATAATATAAATTTAATGTTAGGTTTGGAACAATACAGTTGCATAATAGGAGCGTTAGTATTTTCTTCTCATATTATTACATTATACTATCCTGTAACACAATAAAATGAAAAGGAGTGACGAAGATTTGAATCTGAGACGTTGACATCTAAATTCCGACGTTCTTCCAACTGAGCTATGGCATTTATTTGGTACTGAAGTAATGCAATGCATTTTCAGAAACACTACAACTTAACATTAATTTAGATTATATTCTGAATATTTAATAATGATATAAAAAGGTTACGTTTATGACAAAATTTGTAGTTGTAGTAGCAGCTGCAGCAGCAGCATTATTTGTAACTATAGCCAAAGCAATGATTAAGGACATATTGTGTAGATACAGTTCAATGCAGGTCTTTCGAAAACAAATTATGGTTCTGAGGTCTAGATTTTTTTTTAACTCTGTGCATTTATTAATGTCGGCAAATGATATATAGTCATTAATAACAGTCTAATATTTATATTATTATTTTCTAATTGAAGAATGCATATTTTTATTATAGTGAATGCTTTGCCATTATTTTAAGACCTAAGTAGAGGCTAAGACTCTTTGAGGAAACCACGGTGCCATTTCTGCCTGCGACTTTGACCGGCATGACTCTACAAAGAGGTGCAGGACCAAACAAAACTGTAATACGGGCTGTGATTCACCTTGGTTTTTTGGCATCCAAGACAGATAGGCGTTTTCATGCTTCAGAAAGGACAGCTCAGAGATAGATGCAAAATTATCAACATTCGGCAATTTTTGGCAGAAAACCTGGGAGTGATAAAAGGAAAATTTCAACACTACAACAAGATGTCAGATTAGTGGCAGAGGTTGAAAGGAATCCTTTTCATACCACTGCTACTTTGAAGGCAGCTGTTAATTTTCCTGGCTGTGAGAAATTGTTTAAGGGCCGTCAATTTGAAATCTCGATGTGCCATTCTTAGAAAAGTTCATAAGGAGAAGCATATAGAAGAGCGTTTAGTCTTTGCAGTGGGAAATGGTGATCAGGATTGGAAAAGGGTAATCTTTTCTGGTGAAGTCGCCTTTTCTACTACAAAGGAAGGACCCACTCTTGTATATCATCCTCCTGGCACCCGATTTGATCACAGATTCACTGTCTCTCCCCCTCCGTTTTCTCTCTGCTCCTCGTCCACCCGATTCTCTAATTTTCTAATCATCTTGCTACCATTGATTGAGAATGGATCCTGCAGGTCCCTTGGACATGGCATTTCTAGATTTTCTGCTATATCACATAGTTATGATGGAAACATGCCTATGTTGTATTCTGTATATAATATACCTGTAGATATGCAATATGCAAAATTTCGATTCAACTGTTATACAATAAAATATTTTCATTTCAATCAAGGATTATATAGAGTCTTCCATTAGAAACATGACTGAACCTCGCAGTCTGCATGGCTCCCTTTCACTGTTAACTCGAGTCCAGTCATACTTCTAATGAAAAACTGTGCTATAACTGACTCCTTTTATTGAATTCTCTTTGTGCATATGCCTCACAGATTAATATTTATAAGTGTATAATAATTCCTCATGTTAATTAAAACAGCACATCATTAGCTGTAGACTGGTTTTCCACTCTCATAACATGGGTTCGAATCCTGATGAATCCAAGAAGAATTTATAGTAGGTTTTGCAAGATACTTTCAATTCCTCTACCAGCATTCCACCACTGCTACATTAATCATCACCATGCAGTGCTATGTAGTTTGCCTCTAATGGCACAATGAAAACAATGCATAAAGCAGTAAAAATAACTGCAACTTCAGCACATCACTCATTGATGGAGATGCTTGGATGAATGATGTGTAGTTGCAAATTGATTTTAAAAATGTTAATAACCATCTCAGCAGATTTGTTTTTTCTAATTCTACTGAATGTTAGCTGTAGGTTACACTACGTATTATTATTAAACTATTGGTATTTGAAGAAGACAATAGTTATTGGTCATTTATAAGCTGCATGGTCAGTTTCTTGGACCAACTGACGTAGGTCTATTCTTTCTTTCTGTTTCTGAATAAGACAATTAACTCATCATGGTTACTAGAATGGGTATAAGCTCCCAATCTGCACATCACACTACTCTTGGCCATTTGTCAAATAGATAATATGGATGGATGGATTTATTCAATCCGTAATATTCTTATAGTTGCTTTACAGCTAGAATAAGAAACATGTCTTAAGAAAAACAGTATCAGTGAAACAGATATTGGTTTGACATAGAATGCCAACAAGCAACAAAAAAGAAAAATACAGCATAACATACCAATCTAAACAATTTATCTATCAAACATGGAACGTGAAGTATTTCAACATGTTAGTGACAGAATTCCCGTTGTCAAAAAACTTGAAACCATTCAATTAAGCACCCTTACATTTGACTTATGTTTATCAAAACTTAAACAGACCTAGTCTTCACACACATATACCCATCCTGCTCTCTCTGCCCTCTCTCTTCTCTATCCATCTCTCTACTCTACTCTCCTCATTTGTCTCTCTCTCCCTCCCTCTTTTTCACATACATGCGCATATCCATGCAATTATTAACTAAATAGTAGTCTAATTATGTTCATGAGATCTAAAATATTAGTTTTGTTTGACATAAGAGATTGTTCTTGTTGTTTTGTAGGTTTATTACATTTTATCTATGTAGAAATTACAACAGTTCTGACGGCAATACAAATATTCATTACCCAACACAATTTACAGTTTCTTAATGTTAAACGTACATTAATATAAATACACACAAGATTGAGTATTTATTTAAATTCTTAATTACCTTCTAATGTTTCCTCAAGTGCTCTATTCAAGCAATCAGACTGCAGTTGGTGAACTAAATATCCCGACGAAATCTTCTCTGAAAGCTGTGATTCTGATATAAACTTTCTCTCTTCAGAAATATCAGATTCACTTGTTAAACCATAACTGTTTAAAGGATTCCTTGTTATACTTTCTTCAAAGTCTCGACACTGAATGAAGAACAAGCTATGTAAATTAAAGCTAGAAAAGGGTTACACTACAGAGCGTTCAGCTTGGATGCTGGTTGGGAACATGCGTATCAGACATGTTTGCACGAGTGTAGATCGTCCTCATCGATTCACAACCTTGTGCGTATATTTACTCCTATAACTTCTTTTCTCATCTGTGTTATAGTTGATCAAAGTGGTGTTCATCTGCATTCGCATATTCCCGAAGCAGAAATCATTACTCACACCTCATAAAATAGAGTATACAGGAATAATCTGCACACTGCAATACTGCAAGACACTAGCCTACATTTGCTCATTCGACTTTTCTCGAGTCTCCTACCCTTGAGCCTAACATGAGTGAGCATACCATGCTCATAATGACATATTTACATCTAATTAGAATATTTTATCGCCACACTCAAAGCTGCCCCAATACTGTCTCTTACACTGTCATTTTTAAAAGTTTGGATGGCATTTAACGAAACTTTGTTAGTTAAGTTTGAATGATTACATAAATTCATCAACTGATTATATAAACAGAAGTACAATATAGTATACTGTATACTAATATTATAGTAATAAATTCAACCCATATCTGCAACTAACCTCCATCACCATTCTAAACAATTTCCTTTATCAAAGAACAAGACAGTTGAATACTTCTTAAAGTCACTATACAGAGTGATTCACGAGGATTTACCGTCCTTTACGGAGCTTATTTCCAAGACAATCTGAGCAAAAAGTGTCATATAAACATGGGTCCTATTCTCAATATTTACAGAGTTACGTTTCGTTACTGGAACGCATTGCTGTGAACGTGTGATCTTGGCCAGCATGCAGTCAGCAGCCAGCATGGGTGCTACGAAAATCAAAGATAGCTGTATGCAGTTCCATAGCATGATGAGTGCCGTTCAGAAGCGTGCAGCCAAAGCCAAGTGTATTCAAGCAAACGGCGACATTTTTTAAAATGTGTTGTGAACTCTCCAAGACTGTAAACTAGGATGCAAAATTGAACTGCAAATAATTAAGTCAGTGGAAGTGGTGTGATTTGTAATAATTGTTGTGATAAGTGCATAAGAATAATGTAATTTTCTAGTTAAAAATAGAAAAAAAATGTCTGTACGAAGCAACTAAGGAGTTCACAGCACATTTTTAGCTTCATAATACTTGCAAATTAAAGAAATGATACTTCTGAATGGTTCATACTCTATTTGTATTATTCTTTTTTACCTTCAAACTAAAGAAAAACGTATTTTACAAACAACTATAAAATAGTGTAACTCTGAAAATATTGAGAATAGGAAGTATGTTTATATGACATTTTTTGCTCAAAATGTCTTCAGAAATAAGCTCTGTAAAGGACGGTAAATCCTCGTGAATCACCCTGTATGTAAGTCTTGCATTATAATGATCTTCATCCCACACTTCACATTTATTCCTACTTTCGCACTCTATTTGTATTCCTTCTTAAGAAGTTTCTACTTCACTCCATCTTTCTCTTCACATTTCACATTGAGCAAACAGCTCTCATTCCCATATCTTATCTGCTAATCATAGTCGTGCTCGAGCAAAACCTTCTAATGCAGCCCTCTGCCCCACACTATATACGAACTTGGAAGCAATATGGTAGGGCCTATAAGAGAAACTGCAAGCATCACTGAAATAAGTACAACTTTTGCATGTGAATAACAATTTCAGTGAAAGATGTGCATACAGTTGGATACCACTTTGAACAACTGCACTCATCAAATATAAATACAATAAAACAGTGTACATACTGTGACAGCGACGTGAGATTCGAACTCACGACCAGCGTCCCGCAAGAAAGCAGATCGCGCGGAGCACGAATGAATGGCGCGTGGTGGAGAGGGGAAAGGGCCAACGCGGCGAGAGAGTGGAGCGAGAGTGCGCGCGCAACTGCTGCATGCGGAGTAAGGGGGAATGGACCTTCCCGACCCTTCCAGAAGTGCGTCGAAGTGGAGATATCCAGATAATTCTCTACACACCTGTAGAAAGTTCTCGCAACTATGATTTTGCTATAAAAGAAGAAGCGCCAGCAAACTCGAGAGTTTTCAGTTATTCAGTCAGTGAGAAAGCCAGAGCAAGGAAGCCAGTCTTGTGCACCGGAGTTCGACTCGAGTGTGCGTCCGCAACTGCGTCAGCAGCCGAAGGCCTGAGTTCGAGTGCAGTGGATCGCAGTTGAAGGGACCTGAGTTCGAGTGCAGTGGACCGCAGTTGGAGGGACCCGAGTTCGAGTACAGTGAACTGTCTCTGAAGGTCTGTGGTTCGAGATACTGTGAACTCGAGTGACTGAGATAGAAGAACTGTGAACTGAGAACTGGTAGTTCTGATTTGTAAATAGTGCTTTGTAAATATTAGTTAAGATTAACAGTTCATTGTTGTTCGTACTAGTCCAAGTAAATTGTCATTGTCGTCGGTGGAGTGCTATAACGAATACTGTGTTGAGTGAAAATCCAATTGTTGACGAGAGTGTTTAAGATGAATTGTAGAAAGGAATTATTGTTGTGACGAATAAATTACATTGTTGTAACTAATAAAATTTACATTGGTGTCAGAATCGGGACATTATCAACAATGGAGAACCTACAGCAGATCCTGCAAGCCACCGCGGAAATGAAAGCTGAAATGAAAAAGGACATAAGTGACGTAAAAGCAGAAATGAAGAACGATATCAGTGAGGTCAAGAACGACATAAGTGAAGTGAAAACGGAGATGAAAAGTGACATAAGTGAAGTGAAAGGCGACATAAGCTGAGTGAAAGGCGACATAAGCGGAGTGAAAGATGACGTCACTACGCAAATTGAAAGCGTTTCGGCCCACGTAGATGGAATTGTCGCCATCGTGAAAGACGAACTTAAGGCAGATTTGGATAAACTAAACCAGAATTTTACAACTATAAATGAGACAGTAGCCGAGTTGAGAGACAGGAGGTAGACCATTTCGACGGCAAAATCCGCGATCTCGAACGTCGTCAAGAGGAAACGTGTGTGCTGATGGACCAACATGCTGTAGAAAACAAGCACATCCTCGCGTTGGTGGATCGCCAGGCTAGAGAACATAAACAGATAGTTGCCGAGGAGGTTCGACGTGCCATGCAAGAAGCGGCCACAGAGTTGAGGACTCCATATAGTGGACCTGGGGAACCATCGCCTTTAGCCAGACATTACAACGTCAAGACGCCGAAGTTCGACGGTACGACGTCTTGGGCGATATTCCGTCGCCAGTTCGAGGCCATCGCAGAGCACAATGGGTGGACGCCGGCAGAGAAAACTACTCAGCTGCTGGCCGCGCTTCAGGGACAGGCGTCGGAGATTCTTCACAGCGTTCCAGAAGATGGGACAGCCGCTGAGATAATGGCGGCCCTGGAGGGACGTTATGGTGACCATCAACTTGCTGCAGCATTTAGGACCCAACTAAAAACGAGGGTCCAACAGTCAGGCGAGTCCCTACAAGAATTCGCGATGGCGGTGGAACAACTTGCCCATAAGGCCCTCAGGGGCCTACCTAATGACTTCATCGCTGGAGAGGCGGCCTACACCTTCGGCAGCGGAGTTCGAGACCCGGAAATAAGACAACAGCTACTCTTAGCAGAGCATCGCATCATCAACGCAGCTCTGGCGGTGGCCCTCAGGATGGAGGTGGCCAAGTTGGCGGCGGGAGTCTCAACACCGCACTGGATCAGGAGCGTCACGGCGACGGATGCTGGGGGGCGCCAACCGAAGCCACCCGAGAGGCAGTCAACGGAGCGGCGGAGACGACGGGCGCCCACCTGCTGGTCCTGTGGCAAACCGGGATACTTGAGAAGGGACTGTGACCAATCCGGCCACAGGCAGGAGAGAGAGGTGGCCGACGTCGAGGAGCGCCAACAGTCAACGAAGCGGCGGAGACGACGGGCGCCCACCTGCTGGTCCTGCGGGAGACAGGGACACCTGAGAAGGGACTGTGACCAATCTGGCCACAAGCAGGAGAGAGAGGTGGCCGACGTCGAGGAGCGCCAACAGTCAACGGAACGACGGAGACGACGGACGCCCAACTGCTGGTCCTGCGGGAGACCGGGACACCTAAGGAGGGACTGCGACCGCTCCGGCCACCGGCAGGAGAGAGAGGTGGCTGACACCGAGAGAAACCAACAGTCGCCTGAGCAACGGAGACGACGGGTGCCCACCTGCTGGTCCTGCGGTGAACCTGGGCACCTGCGGAGGAGTTGCGACCGACCTGGCAACAGTCAGGAGAGAGAGGGGGCCGATGCTAGGAGGAGCACGTCGGCGCCATCATCACCGTCCCCTCGGCTCGTCCTGAAACCGGTCGACAGAAGGTGCGACGATGGGCTGATTGCTGAAGGACGGATAAGAGGCCGTCCATGCAGAGTACTGGTGGACACCGGGGCGATGCTCACTATCACCAGACCAGACGTCGTGCGTGGCCTACCTGGGAGGACGCCGCTGCGCCAATACGAGCTACGGACTGCTTCAGGCGAGAGCTTGCCCATCCAGAGAGAGGTCTTCCTGGACCTGACCTTGGGGAAGAGGAAACTGGAGATGTGGGTGTTCGTCGCCAACATCACCGAGGACGTCGTCCTGGGACTCGACGCCATGCGGTTACTCGATGCGACGGTGGACGTCCGGCGCCGTATACTCCGTCTTGGTCGGGATGAAGTGTTCCTGATGGACGCCGAAGACCAACCCGTGACCGGCGAGCTCTCCTTGGAGGGCCAAGTGGAAAAGCAAGATGGCGCCCACGCGGTACGAGTATCGCTGCCCAGCCAAGCCAAGGATGGGGTGGCGCCACCATAAGGAGGGAGCAGCCAGAGGACCCCAAACGTTGGACCGACTAGCAGCCTACCAAGGGACTGCCCGGGACGAGCAGCCCTAAGGAGGGGGCAATGTGACAGCGACGTGAGATTCGAACTCACGACCAGCGTCCCGCAAGAAAGCAGATCGCGCGGAGCACGGATGAATGGCGCGCGGCGGAGAGGGGAAAGGGCCAACGCGGCGAGAGAGTGAAGCGAGAGTGCGCGCGCAACTGCTGCATGCGGAGTAAGGGGGAATGGACCTTCCCGACCCTTCCAGAAGTGCGTCGAAGTGGAGATATCCAGATAATTCTCTACACACCTGTAGAAAGTTCTCGCAACTATGATTTTGCTATAAAAGAAGAAGCGCCAGCAAACTCGAGAGTTTTCAGTTATTCAGTCAGTGAGAAAGCCAGAGCAAGGAAGCCAGTCTTGTGCACCGGAGTTCGACTCGAGTGTGCGTCCGCAACTGCGTCAGCAGCCGAAGGCCTGAGTTCGAGTGCAGTGGATCGCAGTTGAAGGGACCTGAGTTCGAGTGCAGTGGACCGCAGTTGGAGGGACCCGAGTGACTGAGATAGAAGAACTGTGAACTGAGAACTGGTAGTTCTGATTTGTAAATAGTGCTTTGTAAATATTAGTTAAGATTAACAGTTCATTGTTGTTCGTACTAGTCCAAGTAAATTGTCATTGTCGTCGGTGGAGTGCTATAACGAATACTGTGTTGAGTGAAAATCCAATTGTTGACGAGAGCGTTTAAGATGAATTGTAGAAAGGAATTATTGTTGTGACGAATAAATTACATTGTTGTAACTAATAAAATTTACAATACTATTCTTAGGGCCGAATTCGTAGTGAATACTTAAGAGTGGGTCACTTAAGTGATAAGTCACTCATATCTGTTTCCATTTCATAAGCAACACTTACATAAGATCTACACTCATACAATGAGTAACAGAGTGACATTTATAGCAGTACTGGTATGATATATGGCAACATTGCATTCTGTGATGTCATGGTCTTTTGGATCTGTTTTTTATGTATCACAGGACAAGCAGAGCATGGATCAGTTATTATTAGTGGTTTGTTGAATTCATCTTTGTAAATAATTACTACAGCCTGCTGCTTTAACCTGAAATGATTATATTTAAGGGGAAGCATTGGACAGACCATGAAAGGCTTCATCTGCAAGATTTGGTATTAAAATACGAATATATAATAGAAAACAAAAAAACTGATTATGTTTCTACCCAAGAAATAATGATATTATGTGGAAGAAGATTTGCTTGAAATTCAATGCCAATACTCAAACTGCAAAAGTAAATGTTTGTATTATTTATTATACATTCATTTATTTGCAGATATGTAAAAAAAAATCATGACTTTCTTTCAGAAAGATGTTTGACAACTAAATAAACTGAAGGAAAATATTACATTTCACAGAAATGCACACTATTGGCTGAATCACACGATATAGGCCTAAATGAACACAAACCAAATGCAAAAATATAATGAAAACAAATAGTCAGTAAAAATTTCACATTATAAAAATTTGAAGGTTAATACTAATACAAATCACTGTAAATACTCTCTGAAAAGAGGAAGTTGCTCAGAACCTCAGAGCAATACTCGCTTTAATAAGTGGAGAGATTTGTATTTGTTGGTCACATTTTCTCTTATTAATGACACAAAAATGTTCACAATAGTTCATTTGTTAAAACGAAAACTCTCCTTGAATTGCTGTTCATCACATAGCCTATATATATCTAAGATTTACCATATTCCCAATATATCGTTTTTATTTGCTCAGCATATGTCCAGAATAAAGTTCAATACATTCTGCAAAGTCATCATCATCATTATTATTATTATTATTATTATTATTATTATTATTATTATTATTATTATTATTATTCCAATGACTATTTTCTGAAAAACAACTACTCTGGTCAGAAATAAATATAAATGAGGATCACTCATATATGAATGAGGGACAACCACAGTCTTGACATACAGTCACGAAGCTTGAGGTGATATTTTTACATTTCTCGCCATACAATGCTCCAAGCAGTTAGCAACTGAGAGTACTAGGAACAATAAATAGATTGTATGACAGTAGCGATCCTAGTGGCTAACTGAATTTCAACTGTCACTGGATGCATATTCCCTACATATTGAACTTCGTGACTGTAGGCCTATATACTAGACTGTGAGGCAAATATGAAATGAGTTTGAGTACCACTCATTTATAAGTGTTCACTATGAATTCGGCTCTTAATCAAAGCTATGTGAGTGAAAATACATGAGAGGATACAGATCAGTAATGTCGCAGTCTATTTTGGTCATGCAGGCATGTCTGATGCATATGTTCCCAGTTGAGAGCCAAGCTATATGTTTCATGGTAAATAACATATATAGGCATATTATATATATATATATATATATATATATATATATATATACAGGGTGCATATGAAGTCTGACTAGTGTAATATGTAGCTTCTAGGCGATGTATGCAATGGGGGGGGGGGGAAATGAGCTGGCCACCCTAACCCATTATCTCCTGACCTAATTGCCTCATAAGTGATGCCTTCTTGGTATCATTTGTGAGGTTCAGACCAGTCTTCGGACAGTTGACTAAACAACAACATATACCAGGGTGGAAGTGAAATAACCTTGCAAATTGAAAGAGATGATAGGGTACACGTAAATGAATAGAAAACCTATAAGTTATTAAATTTTGTGATTAAATTTGATGGTGAATTAGAAAATTAAGTTTGAAGTTTCAGCAGTCCAGCAATATCATCGCTACAACACTCTACTCACATTCAGATGTAAGACATTGCCATGCGTTCACTTCGTGCAATGGTTTGAATTTAGAAGTTTTTTAAATTAAATTTACACGAAAACCATGCACGCTATTGAAATTCACTAGAGGGATTAATTATTCTTTATTAGATTTCCTATCGATATGGACAAAACTCACGATCCTACTTGCAATAGTTACCGATAATAAAGAGATTGTTAAACATTTGGAAAAAACATTTTTTTTTCTGAAAAAAAAAAATTATGAACTTTCCACCAATATGATAACTTATTATAGTTTTTATTACACACAACATAAGCTTTCGCTCTGGAAATCTGGAAGGCTATTTCACTTCACCCTGTATATATAGGATGATTAATGACTAATGACCTGCACTTTAGGAACCAGTTCTGTAGGCCATTGTCGATGTACAATGTCATATATCATATATCAGTAATCTATTTCTGCATACATTACACAAAATATATCTGTAGCTTTTACTTTGTCAAACACTACAAATTGACGTAATGGGGAAAATTAGTTCTGATCTTAGGCCTATATTCGCTACCACAACAGAATAGGCTATTAATATTACCTTGAACTCTGTATTTGGATCTATAACATTATCCAATGCCTCCTCTTCATTCCCTTTCCACTCGTCAACAATAACTGATGTATCAACTTCATGGTTAACTTGCTCTACATACAAATTGAGGTTAAATTTGTCCATAATTCCAAGACTGCGGACTTTGTCATGCTTTCCCCTAAAAAGAAAAGAAAAGATGACAATAATAACGTAAAAATGTTCTCATTGCCTCTATAAATTTTATGATACAAACAAGTGATGAAAGTATGAAAATAATGTTAAGAATGTCACTGTTCTCAATTTTACATACAGCCTAGGAAGTTAAAACAAAATTAATTAAAACACATAATGTATAGGCTAAGCTAAATGCCATTTTATAAAATAGTCGTGTTATTTATAGGCATGTCGATTTGTTGTAATTCATTTTATAATAAAACTGTCTTTCAACAGTTGTTGATTCTAACCTTAATTCAAACCTCTACTTTTATAGCCTATTTGTTTAACTGATAAACCTCACGTTCGGACAAACTTCAGAATCCGGGTTTCTTCCTTCTTCTCTACAATTCTTCTCCTCTTCTTATTTAATGACGCTGTATCCTCCCGTTATGAAAGATTTTGACATTCCGTTTATCAATTTACAAACTCATTGTCACTAAAGTATAATTAATTAACTAGATATAAAAATCACTGTAACTATGCGCTGGACTTGAATGTAACATCTGATCGTAAACATCCTCACTATACCGAAATGGATGCCAGATTTATTCTACAATTCTAATAACGTTTACATTACATGTCACCTAACTATCAAACCCATGTCTAGATCACCCTATTCACATTTCTCTTACGTGGCTGCCCCTTTCTGCTCAGGCTCACGTACACAGCGTCATCTAGCGGCCGAACCATGACGTCAACTTACTGTGTAGGTGGATTTGTCTATACAGTATACAAAGCAGTATGTTTTGGTTCTTGCGACGAGAAGGTAAATGAATGCAGTGGGTATGTAGTGACAGCATTTACGAACATGAGCTTTTCATTATTATGAATTTATTATATTTAAATAGTATAAGTAAATATTAAATATATTTAAATTGGTACCTTATTAAAATATTATTTTGACAACGTCACTTGCGTTACAAAGCCCAATTAAAACGCACAATTACGGAAACTATTTCCAGTATCCACACATACCGGGTGGTGACTTGGAACATGCACCATAGAGATTTCAACGCTAAAATTTATATTTTGTTTTATTGGCTCCCATAATTATTATAGAAGAAAATGTCATGAAAGTTTTTTGTAGAGAAAAAAATTCTGCATCCATTTGTTTCATAAAATTCATATTTTGATTATGATTGTGTTAGGAATTAATACAAATTTAAAAGTAATTATAACCAGCTTTAATGAAAACTTAATTACAGTAAGTCATGTATAATTGATAGTCAACACATTGTATATCAGACTTGTATGATTTTTGTTGTTCTTTAGTCAACTGTCCGAAGACAGGGATCACAAGTGATAGCAACAAGGCACCACTCATAAGGCAACTAGGCCAGGAGATAATGGGGTAGGGTGATCAGTTCCTTTTCCCCTCCATTGCATACATGGCTGATTAGCTATATATTACACTAATCAGACTTCAGATGCATACAAACAATTGTCCTTCCTCTGACTCATCTTGTCAAGTAAGATGTACTATCTGATAATAGAATCATATAGCCTATCAGTCAGAACCTCAGGGAGATTTTTGTTGCTTTATCATAGTGTTAATTCTAGTAACTGTGTTCTACAGATCATAATGAGGTATTTTTTGCTATATGAATGTCCATGCATGTAACAAGAGATAACATAGGGTCAGAAATTTAATGTTCTAAAGTTTATACATGAATAGAATAGAATATTTTGTCATTAGATAGCACATGGCCGTTTTAGACAAAGTCAAGTTGCATACAAGTGGGTCATTCCATAGAAAATTGTAAGAATATGCCAGTGATGTCATAATTTTTTTTTTGTGCTTTTAATATAATACTGTTATTATAAAAATAAATTAAACTGCCAACTATGACTTCCATATCATTAATATTTTAGTCATGCGGAATGATTGACAAATGGATGGCAGTTACATGTTATCCATAATTTGACATATTCTAGACACTCTATATGAAGTGTTATCGAAACTAAAGAGACGTCTTTGTAAACGTGAACAACCATATTTTAATATCTTAGGGTGCTATTCATAGACATTTCGCTAGCCCGCGCTACGAGCGTGCTAAACAGGATTCATATCATATCATATCTCTGACACTGGTTTATGAGTACGAAAAACGTTAGTTCGCTGATCATCCACCGAAAGCCCGCGCTAAGAATGTCTGCGAATACGGCCCTAAAAGACTAATTCGAATAATATTAAGGGATGCTCATAAAAACGCTTCATTGAAAAAAGAAATAGTTTTATATTTGAATGCAACATTTTAAATTCATGCGAATTTCATTCGTATTGAAGAAAATCTTATTCTTAATCCATCTCCCAAGTTTTATGACCTAATCTCAAAACACTTATGAGTAATTAAATTAATAAAATTATTAATTCTTGTTCTGACGGTTGAAAATCGCTTGCTATTTGTGGTGGTCACGAGACGTCATAACTCGATGAGTAATCTCAAACTCGTGTGTCTTCTCCCCGACCTTGATCGCGCAGCTGGAGTTGACAGTATACTTCTGGAAGCATTTGTTTAAAGCTGTGAATTTTTAACAGTGCAGTGGTGCCTGATTAGATTGAAAATGCCAAAATCTGAAAGTCGTTTTCGGTATTGTGGTGTTGTAACCCTTTCGGACTCCAAGTACATACGAGAAAGACAGGCAATAGAAAAGTTATCGAATGGATGCGAGAAAAAAAATACCGAATTTAGGTGATGCAATATGTAGTTCGTGTTGTATCACATTATCAAAAATGGCATCCGCGTGTAGTGAACAAAGTGATGTGACTTGTGAGGAAATCGAGCAAAGAAGAATGTGTGCCGGGGATTGATACTGAGTCGAAATCTAGTGAAGGAGAGTATGTTCTACCAGAAATTAAAGAGGAGGCCACATAAGCAATTTAAATAAATTATTAAACGCCCCTTGGACAGTATCCTGTTTCTAAACGTAAGTTGTCGCGCGTCAAATCATATGCGGCAAGGAAAGCCAATGCCGTGAACGAAACAGTTAGTAAAATATTTAATGTAGGGAATAAAAGTAACGATGGCGAAGAAATGATCGCACAATTTAAGGAGAAATTCTCTAATGTACACTCAACGAACGAAAAAGTATATGGTTTAACCTGTTTATTAAAAAGTGGAGCGTAAACAACAAAATAATGTCGGAATTCGGAGTTTCGCTTTATGTAGCTTTATGTAGCTAGCATCTCTAAACTGACACAAAACCATAAATGAATAATGTCCGTACCGGTACCTGACAGAAAATATCAACGCCATATCCCTGAAGAAACTGTCACACTTGTCCACAACTTCTACCTAGAGGACGATATTAGCAGGATTTTTAGCAGGAATTAAAGATGCAAAGTCTGTGAAAGAGGGTGACAGAAGAGTGAAAAAACAAAAACGACTCCTTTTGGCTAACTTAAAAGAACTCTACAAAGAATTTAAGAACAGGCATCCAGGCTCAAAGATAGGGTTTTCTAGCTTTGCGTCCCTTAGACCGAAACAGTGTGTTCTGTCGGTGGGGGGAGAAAAAAAATCAGCGATGGTGGAGCAGGGCAATATAAGAACAGAAAGAATTTTGTCAATATATCTTATCACATGACGGACTTTAAGGTCGCAGCCGAGTGGCATTTTTTTGCAACAAGTCACGGCAAGAGCCCCTGCGACACGATGTCGGTGGAACAATAAAGAGGCTTGCTGCACACGCTAGTCTACGGGGAACTCAAATTACGAACCCAAAAGAACTGTATGAATGGGCGAAAATTAATATTCCTGGTGTTGATATTTCGTTTACGGGAAAGAACAACATGAAAATGAGGCTGACATATTAAATAACGATCGGTTTCTCAGGCTGAAGACGTGCCGGGAACACGTACCATTCACTGTGTAGTTCCAGTCTGCGAGAACAAACTAACTATTAAAACATTTTCTTCGTCATATGAAGTACCCAAAGAAGTTATTGTAAGTGCACGGAGAAGTCGCGGCAGGAGAAGCAGTGTAAACAGCATCACGCGGCAATGACATTCTGTACGACGGGATAGCCTACCTGCTAAGCTCCTTTGTTCCGGTGAGTTATCTTTATTAAAAGCTAACATGGTATTTAAGTCTACAATATAAAATTTTCAGTGGAATCAATATATCCTAAAGAATTGAACACATTTTTTTTCCTCTGTAAACATTAATTGAATTTTGTGTTCTATGTATTATTTAAATTATTTTACGGCGGGTAACTATTTAAAAAATTATATTCATTTTGAGGGCATTTGTAAACTAAGCTCCCCTTTTCCGAATCACTTTTCCATCTTCTTTTACATAGTAAGAAAACTTCAATGAATGAAGACATGTACCTTGCTAAACCAATATTTTAAATGCTGATTGCTGCCAAACTATGAAGAATATAAATATAATATTGCGTGAAATTCATATTTAGAACATATAGAATGACCTACTACAATATGTTTAACTTTTGAGACATCATGGTTCAAAAACATACTTTTTTGCATGGAATGACCCAAGTGTGAAATACATTAACTTGCGTGATTACACATTTCCATAGTTAGGCCTATATCAAAATACAGATTGTTAGTTTTCTTCTAATTCAAATTCACTGTATAGGCTACTCGTGAGATTCATCGGTCTGTTTAAGTAAAGTGCAGGAGTGTTCATTTCATCGTATTTCAATCATTTATCATGTTAGTCACCCTCGGGTGCGGCATTTCCGTGCTAGTTGAAAGATTATACTACTATCACCTACTACTGGGGGAGAATGGAGAAGTAGATACAATCATGAGCTGTACCAACTTTATGGGTATCCAAACATTGTTACAGCCATAAAAGTCGCAAGATTTCGTTAGGCTGGACATGTATACAGAATGAATAATAGTGAAATCCCTAAGCGAGTCATGGAGTATAAACCGGAAGGATGGATGGAATAATTGAAGATGTGAAGAAACTTGGAATCAAGAGCTGGTGGATGGTGACGAGGAATAGCGAGTCGTGGAGGAAAATCCTTAAGGGGGCCGAGACTCGAACATGGCTGTAGTGCTTATGATGATGATGATCACGTACACTATATGTTTAAAGATAATATTTTTTACTAAGTCAAGATGTTAAATGAAAAGTGAGAATTTCAGTGTTCTATTTAATGATTTATCTACGTTTGAAATATTAATTCAGTAAACGGAGGAACGTTATAAGCTGGCATAGAGTACTCGTAGGCCTACACGATAGTGTATGACTGTAATCTGCAAAACGAACACATTTTTGTCATTTCATAGCTGGTTTTATGTAATGTTGTTAAACAACAGGAATTGATAATTGCATACCTAATGTAATTTGTACAGTACACTTAGCGGCAAAAAGAATGGGCCGGCCGACAATTTCGAAGTTCCAGAGACATACGTTGCGCATGCTCGTCTCGTCAACGCTGTAGTTCTCTAGGTAACACATAATTAAACCATTTAAATTTGCTGTATTTTGTTTAAGAGGCTAAAATATGTAATAAAATCGAATGGCGGGTTGATTCTACATACATCAGGGCCCTTGAAGAGTGAAATAGTAATAAAATTGATAAATACAAAATCAACCGGAGCGAATATGAACAGGAAAACCATGTATTATGCCGAAGCGATATAAACAGTTACAGTAGCGTAAGTTGTTACGGCATTGGTATATTGAACAAGTTAGTAGTAGTAGCTCAAAGTTCGAATCTCCCTAAATCTTCTTTTTTTTTTTATTACAAAATTGCCATCATATGTGTCTCGCAAAGCTATAATTATGTGGCGATATCTCTTAGAATATGCCCAAACTCTAATAAATAATAAACCTCCCTCTCTCTTTCAAGCAATACTGCTATCTGTTAATATAACGTTCTGTCTCGTCATTACGCTTGAAGATGGCACAGAAACAATAACTCATTGCCCTGGTTCGCATAGGTTATTCTGCGTATGCTACTCTCCGACAGGACTTCGATTGGAGAAATGTCATTTTCTCCGACGAGGTAATTGTCTCCAATAGCAATGATAGTACTGCCCTAGTTTGTTTGAATGACCACCGATACGCTTCGCGTGAGGGTCTCGTGTTGGGGGTGGATGTTATACGATGGGATAGGACTTCTGGAACGCATCCACGGTCTGTTTACGGCAGAAGCCTACGAACACATTTTGGCAAATGTAGTGATCCCTTCCGCCCGAAAACGATATCCAGAAGGAACACTTTTCTTTTTTTTTTAAGTAGGTTATTTTACGACGCTTTATCAACAGATTTGGTTATTTAGCGTCTGAATGACATGAAGGTGATAATGCCGGTGAAATGAGTCCGGGGTCCAACACCGAAAGTTACCCAGCATTTGCTCATATTGGGTTGAGGGAAAACCCCGGAAAAAACCTCAACCAGGTACCTTGTCCCGACCAGGAATCGAACCCGGGCCACCTGATTTCGCGGCTAGACGTGCCAACCGTTACTCCACAGGCGTGGACAACACTTTTCTTCCAGCAGGATAATCATCCGATAGACTACACACCGCCAACCGGATTCAAAGATGGTTTACGAGGAGGCATGATGTCGACCCAGTCGACTGGCCTCCAAATTCACCAGATATGAATCCGTTTCAAAATTTGTGGGCTGCAGTCAAAAGGATCCTACGCTCTAATTGGGCAGAAGAACCACCCGTTCGGACACCTGAGGAATTGTGGGACAGAGTTCTAGATGCGTGGGAGAAGATGGCAAAGAATTTAGACCTGTTCCATAATTTTGTGGACTCCATGCCGCGCAGAATGAGGGCAGATGTTGACGCAGGTGGTTTGTGGACGAGATACTAGTCCCCACCACAGCCTTGTTTTGTTAATATATTAACAAATCGTTTGTTTTTGTTAATTTAATTATTTATTTGTGTTTGATATGCGTCCGTTTTTTTAGGATGTGAAACAAGTATTTTTGTTTATACAGACCAGGTCTCACCTACTAATAGCCCACAGGTGATGGCCAATAATATTTTTAAAAGGCAGGCATAACGAAGTTTGTTAACAAATGCCATTTCACATTTAAACTAATAAATTAAGTAAAAGTTAAAATAAAAAAAAAAAATAATTTTACCGTACCAGGAGGCGAACTCACAACCTCTAGCACGGATGTCAGAATTCTTACCACTGGGCCACACACTGCTCGTAAGGTTTATTACATTATAGACGGATGACTTTCAATGAAGAGACACCACAGCAATGCCTTGCAGTGGGTAACGTTTACACGAGTGAACCGCGCGATAGAACTTAGCATTTCTATCGACCAAGAGTCGGCCGCTAAGTGTACATTTTACAATTTCACATTACAACCTTATTGATCTTTGGTTCTCCTTCCGACTGAAAACGATTCATTCGTTCCATGTTATTAGTAATAGTAGTAGATGTGAGATATTGTAAAATAGGCCTATTTACTTTTCTGTATGATATCATACAAAATGGTAGATACCGGTATTTTTCTTTTCTTCTGGAATAAAATCACGTTGTGTGAGAGTGACGGTTTCTTCAAGAAAATAAATTTGTACAAGTGTTGTTAACAAGTGATTTTGTAAAGCGTCGTAACATGTACCGATAATTAGATCATTTTATTGTCTACTTGACGAGTTAAACAGAATCGTTAATTTTTTGGGGCAGTATATTAACTAGATCTAGTAGACTATCTAAGTAAAAATGTTCAGGCTAAAAGTGGCATTTTCTTAATATTATACAGAATAATATCTGCTGTAGAATATAAAAAGGGTGAAGAATTAAAGTATTATAACTCAACTTAAAAGTATCGGAAATAAGGGGCTGTCGCTACGCCACTGACTTGGAATGTACTGGTAGGCTACTATTAATTGAATGGGTTAGTTGGCGATCATGTCTGCTTGATACCGGTATCTGAAATTTCGAGACTTTATATTAGAGCCGGATCATACTACCCATAGGTCAGCGGTGACCAAAACTCGAACTGCTGTGATTACATGCAACAGACAGCCTATCAGGAAAGGAGACGAAGGAAAGGTACTTGGCATGAAAACTACAAGCAGTGGCGGTCCCTGTACTAATATCTTGATCAATCTCGCGGATAAAAATCTCAAGCTTTGCTGTATCAGTAATGTCACTACTGTCATCAAGAGCCAGTGAATAATATACGATTTTTCTTGCTTCTTTTTTTAACCTTCCTATTGATTACAATCAGGAATTTTCTAAATTCTTCTCTCGATACTTGGTCGAGAAATTCGTAGTTTTTCAAAATTAAAAACTTCTTATGGACAAGTTATTTAAGATATTTTAATCATTACTCTTTTGAGAAATTCTGTTCTATTAAAAGGCTTTAGATTACGAGATATTTCAAATATCATTAGGTAGCTGACTTCCTTACATTTATTTATGTCATCTTTCTCTTCCTGGCTATGATTTAAGACATGCCAATTCCTGGCGTTTAACAGTTCGTTGACGCATAATATTGAATAAGTTTTTCTACAATATTATTATTAAATGAATAACTAATAAATAGTTACCCTCATCTAAAGATTAAGAAGATTAAAATTGAGATAAAACCTAATAATTTTATGCTTCTTGGGAGAAGATCTAAAAATATCAATATTCATGCACGTATAGAAGAATTATAGAAACACAACTTAGTGTTTAGTAATAATAATAATAATGATAATAATAATAATAATAATAATAATAATAATAAATTATTCAGAGTGACAATGTTTCTATACATTCCGAATTGAACCGTTGAGCAAAGTAAACATATTACATTTTGTCCGACAAAACAACAAAAAAGTTCTCCTTCTCATTCTTTACGAAACGACTTCATACTGTTTGTAGAGACAGAGTTTGTAGAGCGACATGATACCGCCACTGCTTCCCTTCAGTACGTGAATGAAATACACACGGAAACTCCTCGTACCCGTTTGAATGTCTGTGATTACACACTGTAATCACGACACCCGCTTTTGTCACCGCTGCTAGCTTGTCCAGGATTATTCAAATAGGATATACTGTCTTGCTGTCGGCCTCAGATAGTTCTTCAAACTTTTCTCATAATGAATTCATAATTATCCAATTTTATCAGAATCAATGATATATTATTATATATCTACAGTTAAAATCCTATTAGAACTTCATTCATTTTCAGATTCATTAAAAGCTATGGATCTCTTGAGATTAGAGAAGTAAGCTTAATATGTCGACTTCGTGATTAAATGGAAATTATTCTGTTACAGCATAAAATGAAACTTCATCCTTGATGAAACTTGAAACTTCTTTCTTGAAACATACAGACCTACGTAGTATTTTCAAACTCCGACCTGGGGTGTGTGGTGTGTTTGAAAATTTTAGGACTTCTTATTCATAGTGATATCACTGAATCTCTTTCTAAAAGAACTTCTTCCTGTACAAACACACATAGTTTTATGCAATATTTTAATGCAGGGCCTAGGCTACTCTTCTACGTAATCAAAGTAGGCTAGCATAAATTTGCGAATCCGGTTTTAGCGATTTGCAATTACTGTTAATAATAGTAAGGAGTAGGCTATTTACTAGTGTCTTGCAATGTTCGAACATGAGAGAGGCAGCCAGACATTACAAACTTCGTCTTACTTCGTATGAAAAACTACTCGCAAGATCTGTGCTAGAATTCTTAAGCCAGGTCTGGGCACGAAGGGGTGGTAGAAGAAATCATAGAAACCTCATCCATGTTCTCCTCTCTTACACCGCCTTACAAACAAACCCACAGTAAGGCACTTTGAGTCAGTGGTGGACTTCAGGCGACCAGCGAGAGACGAAAGTTCGTGAAAACTACGTGTGATCATACAATGGCTCTTGATATAATTAATTTCAATATTCATTTGGTACTTTGCATTAGTAATAGCATACAGGTAGCTTAAAATATCTTTATTGTATGCATTTCTGGCATAAGTCACTCTCTTGAACAGCTCTGGGTACTAATAAGCCGAGAAGGGCAGTCGGTTTTTCCCTCTTTTTTTAATCTATTTCTTTATGAACAAAATTAGAGTATATCTGTCGCGTACCGGTATTTGTAGTTTGTTACATTAATAGTGGAAGTCATATCTATACTAATAATAAATCTGTAACGGTAACCAAAATTTTTCTGGCAATTTTCGCTTTTCCAAAAAGAAAAAAAATTACGTTAACATGTATAATTAACCGTCCTGAGACCGAAAATCGCATTTTTGAAATTGTTGTTTGTATGTCTGTCTGTCTGTCTGTCTGACTGTCTGTCTGTCTGTCTGTCTGTCTGTCTGAATGTTTGTTACCTTTTCACGCGATAATGGCTAAACCGATTTCTATGAAAATTGGAATATAAATTAAGTTCGTTCTAACTTAGATTTTAGGGTATGTGGCATTCAAAATATTTTATTTAAAAAGAGGGTAATAAGGGGGCCTGAATTAAACAAATCGAAATAACTTGCTTATCGATTTTCATGAAAAATGTTACACAACAAAAGTTTCTTTGAAAACGATTTCCGATAAGTTTTATTCTATGCAAAATTTTGATAGGACTGATATTTAACGAGATACACGAGTTTTAAAATAACATGTTTTATCACCGCCGTCTGACTAATAGGCTATTTAAGGTGGCCTTGCTCACAACAAATGGAGAATATTATTCATTTAACATTATTTTTATACAGATATATTATTTATATTCTATGATGGGCATATATAAATGTTTATCAATATTAATATACAGAGAATGTTTGTGTGTTTAATCTGTTGTTTATGAGATTATATACAGGGACATAATTTTATTTTTACTTCAATTTTTATTGCACCTGAGTTTTTGAATGTACATACAAAAGAAGGCGCCAGCTGCAGATAGTCATGAATGAAAATTGTAAAATAAAATTGTATTTTTAATAGTAACAAAGCCAGGAGATTAGCAATATTACTGGGGGGGGGGGGGAGGGTACGAACCTGCAACACTCTTGAGAATCCGCCACTGTTCCCCATACAACTGTATACTGCATAGCGCGCGCTGGAATAACAATGGCGGATTTGTCGGAATTTGCCGGCGCAAAAGATTGCGGTACTCTGGATATCCACGGACTCTGTTTAATAGGACTCCGAGGCGAACCTAGCGGCAGAAATTGTCATGGCGCTTAGAGACCTACTCTCGATCGTGCTATGCGCTAGCTTGTATCTAATATCGTAAAGGTTGACGCTCACTGGCACGAACCGACCGGAACGGAACGAACCGGAAATATTCTGCGAGAGACGTATGCATGTATTTTAAACGGCAAACGCTCACTTGTCCGAACGGAAGCAACCATAGACTTACTAAATAAGCGCTAGACCGCTCACTGGCGCTAGTGTTATGCTCCCAAATTGAACAGCCGACGGGCGGCCATTTGCTTGGTTGAGATGAATAAGTACAGGTTTAGTTCTTGTGCTATTTTTAATTGCAGCAATGGACACAGATGTAAAGATAAAGAAGGAAGGAATGTTACATTTCACTGATAAGTTAATCTTTAATTTCTACAATATTTTTGGCCCGTATTATGTTACAGAAGACAAACTATTGTACTTACACTGCTGTTTGTGCTTCAGATTTCCTCTGAGTAAAGATTCCCTTAACCGAAAATGGATAGGTGCAATCCGCAGAAAGAATTTCTACCCTACAATGAATCATTCAGTGTTTCAACTCATTTCGAAGATAGTTGTTACCTCTCTTACTACGTTATTACCGTATACATTGTTATTGTCCTTCATCCACTCCATATCCTTCCCTTTCTTCAAACAGCTGTTGCTTCAGTTCATACATGAATAATAAAATTATTCGCCGAATTCGAAGATAGAGAATTAATAATAATAATAATAATAATAATAATAATAATAATAATAATAATAATAATAATAATAATGATAATAATGATAATAATAATCCGTGGTGCTACAGTCCGTGAAGGCCTCAGACCGACCAGCCGGCTGCTGGCCTCACGCCCACATGCCGAAGCAGAGGTGGACGATCATCCAACCAGAATAGAGGTATCGTGTGGTTAGCACGATGATCCCCCCAGCCTTTACAGCTGGCTTTCGCAACCGGAGTTTGCTACCTATCGTAGCTCCCCAAGTGCATCACGATTCTGGATGGGCACCGGTCCCATACACTGGCCGAAATTTCATGACAAAATTTCTTCCCCATGAGGACTCGAACCAGCGCACATTCCGTAATGCGAGTCCTAGGCAGTATGCCTTAGACCAGCGGTTCCCAAACTTTTTCAGCCACGGAGCCCTTTTTGCAGCAAAAATTTCTCGTGGAGCCCCAAGAAATGTTTACTTTTTAGTTTTATCTGTCTGTGTTCTATGAAGCATATTTCACACAATACATAAACGGAAGTATATGTATATGTATATATAAATAAAGGAAAAAAATTGTAAAAAAGTACTGGATATAATTTATTTCAATCTACAAAATGATATTAACATGTAGTTAAGATATTTAAAAAATGTTACAATATTACATGTACACCCGAAGTTAATATGAAGAATGTGCCTGTTTCTTGCGACAGAGTTTGTCAATGTTCGGTGTCATAGAAGTCGGTTGAAGACGTAAGATATCGTCTTCTGTGTCCAAACAAGTTCGATATTTTGTTTTTGTAGCCGTGTACTTCGAAAAGGTCGTTTCACTGAGGTACACAGTAGGCTACCAAAAGGCAGTCCCCTAACTTAGCCCAAAATTCGGGAAATGGTTTGCTTCTAAATGATGCCTGACAGTGCCTGTTCGAAACCATGTCTATAAGGACCTCATATCTGAAGCAGTGAGGGCTGCTGGTTTTGACATCACTGGAAATGGATCTAAAATCCACTCATATTTCTTCAGAATCGATTCCTGAGTGTCCCTTGGAAAGTATGAATTCATATTTTGAAGCAAATTGTCAAGGTGTTCTTTCATTATTGCTATGAATGAGACATTCATTGTTCTGTTATTTTCTACTATAAAGTTTGAAGTCAATGAGAAACGTAAGATCCTTATTGTCGACGCTTTCTATTTAAAACGATATCTTTTTCTTCAGTGCGACAATTTCGTCATCAGCATCGAATGTAGTCTTCCGTTTACGTTGTATGTATGTATGTATGTATGTATGTATGTATGTATGTATGTATGTATGTATGTATGTATGTATGTATGTATGTATGTATGTATGTATGTATGTATGTATGTATGTATGTATGTATGTGCTGAATTCATTTTTGAAAAATGTCTGCCAAGTAACATAATTTGTACAACCATTCCTGATCATTCAAATAATCTGCTAGCAAACTGTTCTGGTAATTCAAAAGTGAAGAAACTTCCGTTCGAAGTTCATGTAAACAGGACAACGCTTTACCTCGCGACAATCGTCGCACTTCTGTGTGTAATAACTAGACATCGGATTTTTAGGCACTAAAAATTGCAGGTTTAGGCGCCTAAAATAAGCTCAAAATTTGTAAAATTAGGCTCTATTTTAATGAAAATAGGCATTTTAGGCACATCAAGGAATCATACTTATTTCTTTCACTGAAATTTTTAGTTATACACTAAAATACGCACAAAAAAGTATGTTTAAACATTAAAAAAGAATACTATATTATATTTATAAACAGAGCTGCACAAATTTAATATAATGAAACTAATGAAATAATGGTTATTGATATCAAGATTACTCATTTTAAGTTATTGAAATTCAGTTCCATGCTCAGACTTTATTATAATTATCTGCACAGTACACCACCAGAATTTTTTCTAAATTCTCCACAGTTAACCTTTGCCTTTGCCTTTTGTCACTGAGAATCATTTTGAAAGCAGAAAAACTTCTTTCAACCGAAACTGATGTGAGAGGCGCAAATTTTAAATTAGGTACAATAGAAACATCAATACTTACTGGAACATTTACACTTTCCCCCGATATCACTCTTGATACTTTTTCCAACAATGAAAATCCTACATTCTTATTTAATACGTTGTCCCACTTATTTTTAACTTTTTTTCCCAGTTTCGCCCAAAGCAGAATGTATGTTCATTTGAGCTTCCTTTACTATTGCTATTTGGCTACAAAGAGATTGTTTTTCACGTTCTAATTGTTCAATGCTTGCAGGTATGAAAGAAAAGTTTGATGTTATGTAGGCAATATCGTTTTTCACTCGTGAGTCATTCAGACAATCTTTCACTGCTTTCACACACGCTGCACTATCAGTTTCAGGTAATTTATCAATAACTGTGACCACTTCTTTAAAATACTTAGAATAATACACCACTGACTGAATCCAGGTTCCCCATCGTGTAACAACCGGCTGAGGTGGGAGTGGGATATCTGGAAAGTTTTCTCTGAATATTGAAATCCTGGATGGGGCTTTACAAAAACATTTTTTTGTGTTAGAAATAAACGAATTGACAAGAGGAAATTCATTCCGGATTGTTTCAGAAACCCTGTGAAGGCCATGTGCTAGACAGGTTTCATGCGTGAGGTTAGGATAAAATGTTTTAAGAAGTGAAGCTGCAGCAACCATGTATGAGGCAGCATCAGTACAAAACAACAGAACTTTAGAATCGTCTATATTACCTGAGTATAAAGACTGTAGGCCCCTATTTACAAAATAAGCAATGGCTTGGCTATTCACTTTCGAAAGTTCCTTAACACATACGAGGTGTGGAATCGAAGGTCCATCAGGACTAAGTTTTCCTACTACCATATTTGCTATATACCTATTCATAGGATCTGAGGTTTCATCCACAGAGACCCATATGTAAGAATCACCTATATCCTCCCGAATGGAAGCTAAAGTTTCATTGTATATTCTGTCTAAGTAATTTTTTTCTTAGGGTCGACTCAGATGAGATATTTTGTTTGCAGTATTTTTGTAAAAACTGTCTTAAAACCGGATTTTCAATTGCATTCCAGGGAATGTTAGCAGCAAAAAACGCTCCGGTTAAATCAGCATAGAAATTGCTGCTGAGATTGGATGAAGTAGGCTGTGTTAGTAAAGTTTGTTGCAGTTGATTTTTCTGCTGAGCTTTAGCCTTATGAGCCGCTCCTTGCACATGCTGCTTTAGGTGGCACTTCTTTTCTTGCGAAATCTAAAAATGTAAAGTAAACTGAATTAAAATAAAATCCTAATTGTTGTATTGCCGTATTTATATCACAAAGTTAGTGGGTTCGAACAATCAAAATTTTAATGACCTGCAAATACTTTAACTATCGGAATTTAAAAGGTTAAAGTGTAGTGGTCTTAAAAAGAATTATACCTCAGGATAGCTCAGTCAATGTATAAATATTATAGGCCTACTCATTAAAATTAATAGAATTTATATATTTCAACTATTGTTACATACCTGTTTGCTACAAATCTTGCAGAATATTATTTTTCCATCATAAGTGAATTCTGAATATTCTGTTAGCCATTGCCGGATCAATGTAGATTTTGCACTTATATTTTTCGGCATTATCGCGTTAAACTTCACAGGAAAACGCCCTACCGCTCAAAACTTCTCAACACAAATAAGGTGAGGGAAAGAGCAACTGTTAACGAGCATTCAAATGAACCGTTGTTATTGAGATTCAATTGGACAAAAATACAAAGTTCCACTTATTGTTGCATTTCCTGGTAGTATTAACACTAGGAGGGCCATTCTTTTAAATATTTTGTAACGGTTTACCCTACTAATTCGCAGTTTTACGACTTTTCATAAATATTTCAAAAACACTCTTTCTCCAAAAATTGTGATTTTATGACACTCTGAAGGGCAGTACAGCTAATCGGTTTCAGAACGAAAACAGTCATTTTTATAGTATAGTATATCTCTGAATCGGTAGCAGCACATGTTGTGATTGCTGCCTGCTTCAAAACTAAGGTTGGTTCTTTGTCGGCATTTATGCCTCCAAACATGTTAAATTCGGTGAAATCTATTGCGAGTGTCGTGAGATTCAAAACATTTTGTTTCCTTTATCAGTGGTTTCATGGCCGGTGTGAAGCAAACTTTCCACTTTTTAAATGCCTTAAATTTCGCAGTGAATGCATGTATAAATTATAAAAAGTAAGAGAAAAATGCGAAACTTTACAGTGAGTTAGGCATTTTTAGGCGAATATTAACAAATTAGGCTCTAATAACCGTTTTAGGGCATTTTAGGGCACTATAAAACTCTTTGAATACCTTTCAATTTCCATGAAACACAAATATTAATAATTATTTTTACTTTTCTCCTAAAGAAACAAAATAGGCATTTGCCCTAGAATCCGATGTCTGGTAATAACTAATAGTACTATCAATGACTTGTGTATACTACCCATGTCTTCACACAGGATTTTAAGTAGCCTACGCTGCGAAGGTCGTGCCTTAACAAAGTTGACAATTTTGACGGCGTTGTCTAGCACCAGCTTTAATAACGCTGGAATTGTTTCGTTGTGAGGGCGTGTTGGTGTAGTACACAGTGACTATTTGTGCAGTTTTTAAAACTTTCTTGATCCTTGCAATAGCGCCAGCAACAGGACCTACCATGGCCTTTGCGCCATCTGTGCACACGTCAATGCAATTGTCGAGTTTTCAATGAAGAAGAAAAAAATTCAGTACCGCTTGTAGAGGATGGCAATGGCTGCAGCACAAAATATTTCATGAAAAAACCTGAAAATTCATACCGCACATACATCATTAACATAGCTAATCCGGCAAAGACCTTGGATTTGTCAAGGTGTAACGAAAATTTCGTTTAACTGATACGGGGAATCATGATATTTTTTACGTCTTTTCATATATTCTGGATTCGATTATGTACAGTGATATTTGATAAGGGCAGACTGGAAATCAAGTTTGCAGTTTTCTCGTCCACCATGCACTTCATTATCTTCACTAATAGTGGTTTAATAAGAGTTTCAGCAAGGGTGAGGTTTACCAGCAAGAGTCTGGTCATCACTAACCAAGTACCGTACGACGTTTTCAGCGCTTTCTCGTTGTTTGTTTTTACACGAGATGAAATTTTGTCTGAACTGCATGGAGTTCGTCACTTTTTCTTTCGAAGTAGTCTGCAGTTTTATTTGTAATTTTTTAATTGAGAAATATCGTCTAAGCTTGGCAGGGAACATAGAACTACTGGGAAAAACTTTGTTACATATCACACACTGTGGACGTTCAACAGCAAACTCAGTGAATCCCATGTCCAAATATAAATCACAATATTTTCGTTTGTTACTTTCAATACCTCTACACTAGGCATCGTAGACTCTGAGACAGGATCATGTTCAACATATTCCGAACTCAATTCCCAGGAATTCGCACTATCTTCTTTGAAAGTAAGGTTATAGCTGTTGTTATCTCCCTTTGACTGAGCACTGGTTGATGGCTAATGACTCTTAGGTCTTAGGGACTCCGTCTTAAGCCACAGTTCCGGTTCAACGAAAGTTTAGCTAACATATCTGCTATCAAATTAACATGCAGGTATACAGAATATATATTTTTTGAGGTAACGTAACAGTCCATAGACTGTAGATTCCATGTACCACGAATAACAAACGCTGCCTCTCCAGTATATAAAAAATAAAATAAATTTCGAGAATCATTGAGTACTTGGCAAGCAAGAAAGATCGAGATAGTTCCAGTGACGAGTAAATCTAATATTAATGCTTCCATGTAGCAAGAAGAACGCAAACTACTTTCTCAGAAAGTATTTTTCGCTTGATGGAAGTAGTTTCTGTTTTCCCCGCTAGAGACTAGATGGAATTAGCAATTTTTGTCTTCTTCATAAATTCCGCGGACGGAGCCCCTGAGAATCATTCGCGGAGCCCACTTTGGGAACCGCTGCCTTAGACCACCACGCCACGGCGCGGGACGGTAGAAATAGATCCTGTTTAAAAAATATATATAAACAAATTTCAGAGCCTAAAAGCTGAAACATGTTCATTAATACTGCATGTACTAACCACTCATTAAGTAATGGCATAATACATTTCACATTCATCTCCCAGAACAAGTATTAGGGCACATAGCCTGTTAGAGGAAGGAATTTTCACACCATCGTTCCTTTGGACAACTCAACAGAAACTGTATAAACTACAAAAAGTTAATTTTTTAATATCCCCGATTGAAAGTAACTCTTGTCTTAGTTACGGATTAATGAAACAGTTTTTTATACTACTGCTACTGCTGCTGCTCCTGCTGCTGCTGCTGCTGCTACTACTACTACTGCTGCTGCTGCTGCTACTACTGCTACTGCTACTGCTACTGCTACTGCTACTGCTACTGCTACTGCTACTACTACTACTACTACTACTACTACTACTACTACTACTACTACTACTACTACTAATAATAATAATAATAATAATAATAATAATAATAATAAATAATAATGCTTTTTGATTTTATACAACAGTTTAACCTACAGATTAAATTAAAAAGTAGACATTATTAACCTTGGTTATGAATATTCACATTCGGAGTTCCTATGAAAATGATGCAAGTCTGACAGCCTGGTTGAATCCCGATAAAGCGGATCGAGATTGATAAAAATCCCGATTTGAGGGATAATAGCCTAGAACGCAATTTAAACAAGTTAGTCTGCATTTCCTATTATCCGATATTTTTATTTATATATTGACTCAGATGGTTACAGTGTAAACATAGAGGTAACCCGCGGAAATTTAGTAAGTCCACAGTCTACTATATACAGTCACGAAGCTTGGGATGATTTTTTTGCAAATCTCGCTGTAGTTGCTAGCCGCTTGGAGCGCTGTGAGTACTAGGAACAATAGACTGTGCCACAGCCATCGCGATCTAATACAGGCGTAAGGCAGACCATGTAACTCGCTTAACCCGATCACGAAGGGCGGCGTTTCAATTAGTTGGAATGCATAAACAGTAACATATGTTTCTCTAAAATGTAGTGTAATTCCATTAATAAAATTTAAAACAATGATTATGAGACACTTCAGACATAATTTACTTGCGAGTTAAGATGTGATATTACTTATGGTGTGAAAATTACGTTGTTCGCATGTGTAATACCTGCCTTTATTTCGATTAAATATTGCTAAATTCTTGTACATTCATTTATGCACGATAATTTTCAATTGCACCGCACGGATATTTAGATATGTTGAAATTATAGGTTATGTTTACTGTACCAGCTGCCCCTTTCTGTCTAAATTTAGTGATCTCCAACATAGACAAATAACAGATCTCCAATGCCTTGCCATTCATATGAAAATTTTAGGTTATGTTTACTATATTTAACTTATATTCCTAAATTCGCAATCATACATTATAATTAAGCATAATGTCATGTATGATACCCCTGACATTCAATTTGTGTGTATTTTAATACTAAAATTGAGTACTGAATTATTGTATTTATCTACTACCCCACAATTGTACGTACACTAATTTCATAGGAGTGGTATGGTAAATGTTTTGTCTAAAATTAAGGAAGGTAGATGTGCTAAATTGAAATCCCAATATAAAATCTTTTTTTATTAAACCTCAAAATAGCTTCATTCTGAACTTGAAATGCTGACGCGAACAGATTATGTTAACATGTAAAATTCTCTTCACATTAAAATAACACATTTTTGTAATTATTTCTGTAACGTATTATGCAACAAGAAGTAAACGGAACTTATAACACATTACACTAAATAAAGCTTAGCAATGATAAGCAATAAAGTTATAATATTTCACTGAGTTCCATATACTGAAATAGAAAACCCGAACAAACATTACGGCCTGGTCTAGATCGAAAAAGCATTGACTGTGCCGTATTTCGCATTTTTGTGAAAAGTTCGTTATCGGTTGTAATAACTGTAAATGGCTAAAATGCAATAATTTGAATAATAATATGGGACAAGGAGACGTTTGTAGTAATATAAATTGTAAGAAAAGTATGTTAGAATTATCCTTCCGAAAGATCCAGGAAGATGAGTTTATAGAATATATTATATATTTTATGAAAATAATACATAAACCTTATGTATTTCATATTTAAATAGTGGAAGGAAGGTGTTAATTTTTTCAAAAGAACACGATATCGAAAGTACAATACATTTTATAGTCTGCTAGAGAGAGTCTGTGGTAAGGCGATAGTAGCGATCCTGGTGGTGAGCAACTATCTATGGATGCATATTTCAACTGTTTACGTTTGCATATTTAGTAAGTATTAAGCTTCATGACTGTATATACTAGACTGTGGTAAGTCTGTGAGGTAACCCAGCTGATTGCCTTAAGGTAACTCTACTCGCAAGGTAATAGTTCCCCTAGTTCTACCACATTGCTGATTAATCCGTTTCGGTACCTAGTTGCTGTTCTCGCAAGTAATCAACATTGTGTATTTTAGGTGCGTTGAATGCCAAAAAAAAAAAAAAAAAAAAAAAAAAAAAAAAAAAAAAAAAAAAAAAAAAAAAAAGAGCGTTTTGATATTGTATTTTACACTAATAACAGACACATACAATTGCTGCGTTTTGTAGTGCAGTGAACTGTTTAAACATGGACTCATCGTCGATGTACTGTTGCAGTACCGGTTCCGAAAAAGAAAAGTTGCAAAGTTAATTTAGTAGCGAATGGTTAAAACATATTCATGGTTAATAAAAGAAAAAAAAAACGATTAGCCTGTAGTATTCACTGTAGCCTACTGTGTGTCTTTCGTATTTTAGTGTTTCTCAGGGAGGCGAATATTACATTAAAAGCACGCGAATACTACTTTGCAGAAAACAACTATAAATCTCTTTGATAAAGTGATGATAAATATGTCTTAAGTTAGCTTCTGATATCCCGATTTCCCTCGCAGAAAACCTAGCAACTCTGCTGACAGGAGACACACGTTATTAAAGATATATCGCAAAGGAAGTATTGTTCCTTTAAACAAAAACATTTAGCTTTCGGATATGCAATACAACACGTATTCAAATAGCGGTTTCGAAATCCCGCGCGTTTTCTAACAAACAAATGGCGGCTTTCTGCTGCTTCAATTTGGGAACATATTTCTCAGTTATCCGCTACAGCGTGGTAGGGGCTCGGAAGCAACCGGCTGCCGGTCCTGACGGACAGGGTTCTCGCGACACGACCCTAGCGGAATTTCCGATGACGATCGTCAGCATTCGTATGTCTTCGCTGGTCTTCGGAGAAAAGCGTGTTGGCTGTTCTTAGTACTTTCCCACTCAACATGTGCTGGTGCGTTGTCCAGACAGATTATTCTTAAAATGGGTGATGAAAAGTTAATTTTAACAGTGCTAATCGCGCTTCTGTGCTGACTGGCCTTCGAAATGTGATGTTTCCCTTCATTATTTCAGATGCTAATAACAGATGAAGTTTTAAACATTTTTCTTCGCTCATACGAAAGTACTAAAAAAAAAAACCATTACTCGATCTTTACACAAATGTGGGCAAATATGGTTAAATTAATCAAAACACTTTTTTATATTGTTATGACTAGAGCCCGGATTGTATGTAATTACATATTCCGTTCCTACATATGTAGCTATAAGGAAAGTTAAAAGTCCGCGAATCGTATTAATTTTAAATTTAAATTTAAATATACAGAATAAAGAATATAATTATAAACAAACAAGACAAATAGAAATAAAATAATACAATCAATATAAAAAGGAGATACAGCAGTATTAACAAAATTTGAGACCGAATGAGCAGCGCTCGTGTTCGGTCGCAGTTAAGATATAATATTAATAGGCCTATAAGAGAATATAAAATAAAATAGGAAATAAAATTAAAATTACAGTTACAGAAATTATATAATACAATATTAATATAAGAGAAATATAGAAAAAAATAAATAAGTAAAATAAAATAGGAACTAAAATTTAAATTACAGCGGCAATGGAATTATGTAATATAATATTAACACTAGAGAAGAATAATATCGCACGTGAAAAGTAGGACAATATATATTTCAAAATTATAGAATACAAATATGATATAGGTTGATTAATTCATACACATAGGCTATAAATTTATTTAATCAAATTGAAGATATTAACACGTTTCTAATTTTCTTGTTATATGTTAATGGGTTACATGTTAGAAGTTTTGGGTGTAATTTAGTTAAAGCATTGTACAACCGAGGGCCAAAATTAATGCTATGCTTTAGACCAGCAGATGTTAGACATTTAGGTTCTATTAATGTTGAATTAATATTTCGTCTTGTGTCATAATTATGTGTCTGTAATACAAACTTATTACGATTTTTATGATAAAATTTTAACAGCGTATACTTATAAATTTGTTCAATATTAAATACATTCAATTCAGAATAAATTAATTTAGTTGGATAATCGAAACGTTTCTTCAAACAAATTTTAATTATTCGTTTTTGTAGTAAATTTAACGAACTAAGATTAATGTTTGTACTTCCACCCCAAACAATTATACCATATTGAATGGTAGACTGAATAATGGCCAAATAAACATTTCGTAGTACTCTAATGGGTAAGTAGCATCGAAGATTAACGAAAGGGATCATTATTCCGAAGTTTTAAATGTTTTTACATATTTTGGTGCATAATAAATATTTTGGCATATATTATATATTTTTAAATATTTTGAAGGATATTGCATATTTTGAAAGAATATATACATTTTTTCACTAATTTTCTCTCTACGTAATGCTTAAGTTATTTGTTAAAATTGTTTATAAAGCTTATCCCTTCGTCTCTAGTGCATAAATATAATTTGATAATTGAAAATAATAACATATTCTGTCAAAAAATGGACATCTCTTTGCAATGCTAATAGTTTGTAGGCTATATACCTTGAGAAGTAACAGTAAAGTAGGTACAAATACCAATGCGAATGGTAATAGTGAAGGACAGAATGAAAATTACCCTGTGGGTATGACCGTTTCGCACAAACACCCCAATTAGTTGCTCTAAAAGAAAACAATAGTTTTTTCTGTTTTTTTTTTAAGAAACTTATTTTGACGTCAGGTAATACAAGTAGCAAGCCTACTGCCATTCGCATCCAAGTTAAAAGACTGGATTTCAATTGACGATTCCTTTACTAAAATGGTAAAATCGTGTAGTCCAAAGTGTGTGACAAACGCATTGGGTGCTCCATGAAGTCGCAATTAGAATAGCATTTAAAAATTGGACTTCATGTGAGAAATAAAAAACGTGCTCCGTCGAAAAGAAAAAGTTCTTCTTACACAAGTGGTGCTGAAACATTCGTCTTCTACAAGAGAATTTAATAAAAATTTGTGCATGGCAATGGTTGCTGCAAACATATACAGTGGCATAAACTTGGAGTTCCAAAGTTCCAAGCATTCCTACGCAAATACTGCAACTTCAATATTTCGCATGAATCAACACTCCGGAAAAAATATTTGAACTCCTGCTACACTGACACAATGGAAACGATTAGAGATGGACTTGATTCCTACGTATGGGTTGCCGTTAACGAGATGATCAATAACCGGAGAAAATATGTAAAAATATTTAATTATTAATTGCGCCTCCAAACAATGAGGTTCAATCACATGTGCACCTGTAATTTTTTATTAGTGTGCAAAAATACATCTAATAAAGCTTAGATTTTAAATTACCAACGTTTTTTTTTATTTATTACATATTTATCTACATACTTCGTCATTTTTAGCTTCATATTTATGTAGTCTACATAGTTCTCATTTTCACATTATATAAAATCCGGGCTCTAGTTATGGACCCATATTTTGTTTTTTCTTTTCTTTTTTTTCTTCCTCATCAGCTAAAGACTCAGTAAAATAAAATAATCTTCGGAACTACTATCCTACTCCATGTTTAAACCAGACTACCTGTCGACTGGTATCGGAATATTCCGAGTAGTGAGCGTCAGAGCTTCCGCGGAAGACGGACTGCTGTAGATTTCCTTTCCGGTCGGTTCGTGCCAGTGAGCGTCAACCTTAAGCAACGGTTTAATCTCAGAAGCTACTTAACCGATTTGGATAACTCCTTCACTATTTGAAATGGTGGTTTTTCTAGATGGATGTAATGCTATATGAGGACTGAGGTAAGGTTAAAATAGATCATTACGCACAGAAAGTTTGATATTCTGTCGAAATATTGTATAACTTGATTATTTAAACTATATTTGGTCCTCATGAAATACTTTAATTTTTATACACTTTAGTTTCTTCTTGTCCACGGAACATAATAGTATTTTTAAGAGTTTTTTTCGTAAAGATAAGTATTTCTACTGGATCAAAAATACAGCACACATGGAGTGAAAATAAATATTTTACCATTCAGCTCACTGGAGCTAAATTATTTTAAAAAGTGTTACGAAATGACGTTCCTGCGCTCATAATTTACCCATATTCGTTTCCTTGTTCCTTAAAATAATATTTATATACTACATTCATTTTCATTTTTTTTTATTTACATAAACAATGATGCACAACCGAGCGAGTTGGCTCAGATGGTAGAGTTTGAGACTCGCATTCGGGAGGTCACGGGTTCAAACTCTGTGGCCGACCAATCTGACTGGGGTTTTTCATGGTTTCTCTTCTTAGTCACAAAGGCAAATGTCAGATTGGAAATTTACATGCCATGATTCACCACCGCCTCAATTACCAACACGATAAACAATAATCAAAATCTATAATAAGTTACATAAACACAAGCTATCTACAACACACAATAGAAACAGGAACTCAACAAGAGTAAAAACGGCCTACTGACATATTCACACATTCTAAAAACGCGACATGACCATCATAGATGTTAAAGCGTGTATAAATAAACTTAACAAAAAGAAAAGATGCACAGTAAGGTCAACATAAATTATCTTCGTACACAATCCACTCTATATTGACATTAATTTGGAATGATTTATTAAAGGATACAGTGAAGAATAATTTAGAAAAATGTTAAAGGAATTGTCCTTGCACCAAAAACGGTTGTTCTCTAAATCAAATAATGATCCTATTTTAATTATTTGCATATAATAACAACTAAGAAACATGTTACAGGAATTATCCTTGCACCAAATGAGTGCTGTCTGGACCAAAATGATCGTATTTTATTTATTTAAATAAAATTTCAATTAAGAAACATATTAAACGATTTATCCTTCTATCAAACACGGATGTTCCCTGGACCAAAGTCCTATTTTAATTATGTAATTACTTTATATTTATTTCTAATAAGTGCAGCGAAGCGCATGGGTGTGGCTAGTCTTTAATAAATCACAGTTTCTGCTCATATTTCATGGAAGCAAACCGTGAGTACAAAATATATGTTTTTTAAGCTTTTTATAATTATTAGGAGGAGTTTGTCTAATTTTAATTAAATCTAAACAAGCGAAATAAAATTATTCTCTTAAGTTACAGTTGGAAACTCAGGAGCGCTGAAACTAAAAATACTTCTTCAACCTTATTTAGATACAATATTATTCAATGCTACTCAAACTCACGTCTTGGTTCATAAGATGTCAAAGTCTCAGAAGCCACACTAGATGAAAATCTGTCAGGCCTGGACCAATGTCACAAGATCTACAATTCTTCACTGATGTTAAAATGATAATCAAATCCCCTAATAAATAGGTGCTAACATCAGTGCTTTCATCTAATGCAAGCAAAAACCACAAAAAAGGTGTATATTTTTTCTTATTGACTTTCAATATCAAACACCAATTTTTCTATTTTACTTGTGACTGTATGTCGAGAAAGACAATTTTAATTAAATTTAATTTCTCGGGAAGTACGAGTATTTCGTCGGCTACTACAATGGGGGCACTTTGTAACAAAATCATCAGTCACATTAAGGTCTCATAATTGTTAGAATTTGCTGTGAAATTCGAGAATTACAGTAACTCTTACAATGTTTTCAATATCTAGTTCGGGAAGCTTATCGTCACTTCTACAGGTTGTTTCCGGGCTAGTGTTACAAACTTTCAGGGATAATTGGGATATTATGTAATTATGTAATTACTTTAGATTTATTTCTAACGGGTGCAGCGGAGCGCACGGGTACGGCTAGTAATAGTAATAATAATAATAATAGTAATAATAATAATAATAATAATAATAATATTCTTTAGGAAATACACGAATAACGATGCTACAAAAGCTGAAATATATAGGGTGTTTCCGGCCTGATGTTACAAACTTTCAGGGATGATGGGGAAGGGCACATTTATCAATTTGAGATAAGGAATCCTGGTCCGGAAATGACAGAGTCGAAAGTTACAAGCAAAAATGGTTGTGTGGAAATGAAATAATTTTATTCCTCGGTACACCTTATTTTTGTGCATTTATCTGTACATCTTATACATACTATATTCATCTGACGTTGTTTACGTTGTCTACTTACAGTATTCCATTCAATGCGCTGTCTGAGGGGTGGGGACAGGAAACTACACTACAACAATGCAGATAGCGTAATGTGTAACGGACATGGTCGGTCCTGATAGGCCCGTCTGTAGACAGCAGTGTATGTGTACAAGTTGCAGTGTCCAGTCGATCAGTCCTAGTGAAATGGAGGAGTACACGAGAGCGGAATATGCAGACCTGATTTTCGAATACGTATGAGCCAATGGGAACAGTAGACAAGCTCACAGATTGTATCGGGCCAAGTATTCACGTAGGAAACATCCGGCCCATACCATCTTTCCACGACTGTTCCAAAGGTTAAGGGAAGGAGGGCACGTGGTGCCAAATTACAATTCAATTTCCACACAACTATTTTTGCTTATAACTTTCGACTTGTCATTTCTGGACCAGGGTTCCTTATCTAAAATTGATAAATGTGCCCTTCCCCATCATCCCTGAAAGTTTGTAACATCAGGCCGGAAACACCCTATATATTTCAGCTTTTGTAGCATCGTTATTCGTGTATTTCCTAAAGAATATTATTATTATTATTATTATTATTATTATTATTACTATTATTATTATTATTACTATTACTAGCCGTACCCGTGCGCTCCGCTGCACCCGTTAGAAATAAATCTAAAGTAATTACATAATTAAAATAGGACATTTGATCCAGGGAACATTCGTGTTTGATAGAAGGATAAATCGTTTGATATGTTACTTAATTTAAATTGCATCCAAATAATTAAAATGCGATCATTTTGGTCCAGAGACCACTCATTGGTGCAATGACAATTCCTTTAACATGTTTTAATTTTTATTACATGCAACCATAGTTTAATGAACATTGACATCATTTAGATTTAATGTGTATACTTTATTTTACTTGTTATAGGTTTCCATTGAATTATGGTAATAACTTAATTTTAACCCTTGTTTTCTACGTATTCAGTAAATGGCGTTTGGTCCACTATGATTCTGAACCCTTCAAATAACTTAAATTATATTATATAATATTATATTATATATTATATTATATTATATTATATTATATTATATTATATTATATTATATTATATTACATCAGAAGTTACTGTAATAACGTTATAGCATTATGCACATCTAGAGAAACTACACTTTCCAATAGTGAAATAATAATTAATTATCCAAATCGGTTAATTTAGCTTCCGATATTACTTCATACAAACACAGAAACATTCTCTGTAGGCTATCTTTCATAGCTTTCGATTGTTGCTGTCAAGGCCCCTTATAGACGAAGTCATTTGTTTTTTATTTCATTATACGGCCTTAGATGGCAGTTATTTTAATTTTAAAACTCATTTATCTCATTAAATATCAGTCCTATCAAAATTTTTCAAGGAATAAAACTTATCGCAAATTATTTTTAAAGAAACGTTTGTTATGTAACATTTTTCACAAAAATCAATAATAAGCGAGATATTTCGATTTATTTAATTCAGGCCGCCTTATAACCCCTTTTTAAATAATGTATTTTGAATGCCATATAGCCTAAAATCTAAGATACAACGAACATAATTTATATTCCAATTTTCATCGAAATCCGTTCAGCCATTATCGCGTGGAAAGGTAACAAACAGACAGACAGACAGTCAGACAGAAGACAGACAGACAGTCATACAAACAAAAATTTCAAAAAAGCGATTTTCGGTTGCAGGGTGGTTAATTATATATGTTAGGACCAATTATTTTTGGAAAATCGAAAATTACCAGAAAAATTTCGGCTACAGATTTATTATTAGTATAGATTATTATTATTATTATTATTATTATTATTATTATTATTATTATTATTATTATTATTATTATTATTATTATTATAGAATATTCATATGGGCAGCCTAAAATGCCCTCTTCCATATAGATTCGCACTGGTGTCCTTCCTGATCAAAAAAATTGTACTAGTTCTTTTGCCTTGTGCAAATCGTAGCGCGATCGTCTTTCAATGCCTTATACAATCCGTCAATGAGCAATGCTTAGATTGTTGTCCGACTAAAACATTAAGACCCATTCACAATGAAAATTAAACATAACCGTAACATAAACACAGAAGTTTGCGCCCAGGCTACCAAATGGGATCATTCACATAAGCATTGACATAAACCGCAAACTCCAAACTTTCATGCTTATGCTTACGTGATTCGCAAACAGAACACAATCGTGGAGCGCTGAAGTATAAGACAGAATATGAGGAAATGGCGTCGTTGTTATGTTTCCATGGTTACCAAGTATGTTTGCTGTTATGTTTATGTTCCCATCGTGAGTGATGGTATGACTTCTTGATTTTACTGTAACGTTAAGTTAACGCTTACGTTATGTTTAATTTTCATTGTGAATGAGCCTTTACTGTCTCAACCGGAGAAGGTGGAATGGGAAGTTAAGGGGTAGTCGGCAATGACTCAATTGAGTCATTAGTACAGTACTCTATTGAATAGAACCAGTGTAAGTATTAGTGCCCAGGCCTGCCTTAATCGGTTAAAACATGAAGGATTTGGAATAGAGGACAGCGAATATATTCATAACAAGGTGAAACAAACACGACAGGCCTTCTACAGAGCTAACATCGGCGAATATCGAACTTCGTCATACTCGACAAACTTGAACCGAAAATATCACCTGTTAATGCACGACGCTGTACTTAGATATAAAATAGTAATTTCAACCTGCCGCCCGTCCTCTCGCAGTCTTTATGCTGAACTTATTCCGTAAATAGACAGTACGTTTCAAAAGTCACGCACATTTTCTGCTATAGCTAAATGGAAATGTTTTTCGAAAAACGCTCGAACACGTCAAACAGTATATTTTAAAATACACTAAAAAAAAAAAACATTTTTTTATATAATTGTTGTGCGAGTTGTGACATCATCTGAAACATTTTTAAATGTATTTTTCTATATACCATCTGAAATATTGTATTATTCTCCATGGTTACACAAGCTATCAATTGTTTTATACAACAAACGTTGCTATGGTAACTAAATAAATAGTTGAATTTCCAGGTGTTATGTAAGCGGTTTATTCGTAGAAAGAACAAAAAATAACGATATTATTAAGTGAAAGTGAGAGAATTGAGATTTTAATGATGATTGGATATGGTGACAGAAAACGTACATAAGATTAAATCTGTGCACTTTTCAGTGAAACACATCCAGATCGACCGCCAATTTATCAATCTACTGTTAGTAAAATAGAAAACAAATTCAATGAAAAAGGATTTGAGAGAGATGTCCAAAGATCTACTGAAGAATTGGGGCTAGACATTTTGAAAAATAATCCACATTCTTCACTTACTGAATTACAATCTACATTTGATGTATCGAGAACAACCATCTGGAGACTGCTGGGTAATAATAAATATCATCCTTATAAAGTGCAGCCCTTGCAGGAGCTAATGGAAGATGACTGAGACAGACGATTGCAATTCTGTGAGGTAATGACCAACCTCTGAGATAGAGACCCCAATTTCGTATCAAGCTTGCTTTTCTCTGATGAATCTAAATTTTGTCTGAATTGAGAAGTGAATAGACAAAATTGCAGGTACTGGTCAGAAACTAACCCTTTCTGGATGTTAGAAACTCAAACGGAATTTCCCCCAGAAGGTATGGGCAGGGATTCTAGGATGCAGACTTGTGGGCTCATACTTTTTCGATGAAACACACCGGTATTTAGAATTTTTGCGTGAAGAGTTAATACCAGCCCTTGCCGTTCTTCACCCAAACCTCCAGGATCCAGACTTACCTAATGATTCCATCTAGGATCAGCAAGATGGGGTTCCCCCTCATTATGCTGCTTCTTTACGGCAATATCTGAATGAAGCGTTTCCTAATAGATGGGTCAGATTTGTAGAGTGGCCTGCAAGATCGCCGGATATTTCCCCTCTTGATTACTTTCTATGCTCTATGGAGTTATTTGAAATGTAAGTCATTTGCTACGAAATCCGCTGATATTGATGAATTGAAAAGAATACGAGTGGAGTGTAGAGAAATACACCACCAGTAGTCATTGAAAGATTTTAATGTTAAGCAGGAATTTGTTCTGCGTCTTTCACATTGCCAGATCGTAAATGGGCAACATTTTGAACATTTAATTAACTGAACATTTGCTTCTGTAATACATTTATTCTATTTGTTTTGTTACCATAACAACGTTTGTTGTATAAAACAATTTATTAGCTTTTGTAGCCATACAAAATAATAACATCTTTCAGATGTTACACAGAAAAATACAGAGTGTCATTTAAAATGTTTCTGATGTCACAACTCGCACAATAATGATATCAAGAATGGTTTGTTTTTGTGAAAAAGTGTCTTTTAAAATATATTGTTTGACGTGTCCGAGCGTTTTTCGAAAAACTTTTCCATTTAGCTGTAGCAGAAAATATGCGTGACTTTTGAAACGCAGTGTACGTAAAAATTAAAAAAAAATCTAATAATGGCACACCTTACTAAACACATTACGACAAAACTAATCGAAAATTGCTATTCCCCCTCCCCTTAAATCTAGCAGCTTTGTTTCTTGCCGTCTTTGTAGCTCAGTTGGCAGTTGGCTTACAATGACTGCGGATCCGGGTTAGAATCCCAGTGAGGGTATAATCGTATTTATGGTCGATAAAGCCAAGGTACCTGAGAATTTTTCTCGGGGCTCTCCCTTTCCCTCCATAATTCCACACATAGGCGGAGGTACATAGGGACATAAGGAAATAATGTCCTCCGCCCAGATCAGAGTGATATAGGCTTCTGTCTCTCTAACATTATGTATCAAAAAAGCACAATTCTACAAATTAATATGCAAATATACGTTTACGTAAATATTATGTTTCTAGGCATAGGCATTAATTATGCGATGATCTTTTTATAGCATGGGCAAGAAAGAATTGAGACAAGCCATTTTCCAGAAAGAGTTCATTCAGTTCACTTCATGTAGCAGTGGGTTTTGCGAGATACCCGTTCTTTTTTTTTAATTTTAGAACTAAGTGATAGTAAACCTATTACTAATAAAAAATTTGCTCATACTACGAATATTAGTGTGTTGGTGTTTCTTGCTCCTATTGCTTGTGATGAGCCAACTTATTAGTAACCAAAGAAGTGATAAAAATGACGAAGTGGACAAATATGAAGAATTCTGCATTATCAGTGATGGCATTGCTCTTTAGTACACACAAGGATCTTGGGATCTTGTTAACAAATATCGCCAATATTTAAGTTATTTGATGTAATTGAAATTTTGCTTTACTTACAATGTTGTTTGAAAAGTTCATAGCCCGACATAGAAATTAAACTAGGATTATAACTAGGATTATTCTCAAACGATCCTTATTTCTCAACACAATCGCCCTTGAGATTCACACACTTGGTCCACCGGTCCTGCAATGCTGCTATATCCTCCTTTATACACAGATTCTTCGAAGTGTGCAAAAAGCCTTTTGCTGCTGCAATAACCTCTTCATATAGCGAAAATTTATTCCCAGTCAAGTGAGTTTTGAGCTTTGGGAAAAGAAATAAGTCTGAGGGTGCGAGATCTGGTGAGCAGGGGAAGGGTCCGGCAACAATTCGAACCTAACCGTAGTTCGTGTAGTTTAGCAACCGCGATTGCAAACGTGTCAGCAGATGCATTGTCATGATCAAACAGCATTTTCTTAGACATACCCGGCCTTTTCTATCAAATTTTCCCCTTCAGTTGCAGCAGGAGATTTTAATAACATTCTCCGGTTATTATCTCAATCATGATATCCTCTTAGAATCACAAAACACGAACGCCATGACTTTCCACCCAACTGAACAGCTATTGCATTCTTTGGAGGCGGAGAATCACTGTGCTTCCATTGTTTCGACTGCTGTTTTTTTGTCCCTGGTATGTAGTAGTGGATCTAGTTTTCATCAGCGGTCAAAACCGCCTTAAAAATATGGTGTATTTTTCTCGAATCCAGACAGACAATCCCTCGAAATTTGACATCGGACGTGTATTTGTTTCGGTGCTAACAAACGCAGAATCCAATTTGCGGAGACCTTAGACCTGCCCAAGATATTGACTAAGATATGGCGGATTCGTTCACAATAATTTCCCGCACTATCAGTCTACGGTAATTCAACATCATATAGTGGATTTTTCTACGATTTCTTCACTTGTTGCTGTTAACAGGACATCCACTGCGGGAGTTGACTTCCACACTTTCTCGACCATGTTTAAATAGTGCCGCCTTTTTTTCTTCGCAGTCGAAAACGCTGTAGCGGATTCACCCAGTCTAGCATCCATTTCTGCTTTAATTTCTGTCGGACTCGTTCTCCTTTTTACTAAAATAATATTACTGACAGCACAAAGCTCGATATTTTCCATTTTTGCCAATCTACACAAAATGTAGTCAACAAAAAATTATGACATCGTGCTTGAACTAATGTAAAATGGCCGCTAACAATGGCGGCATTGTTGACACGTTTTCAATGTTATGTGTCAAGAACTTTTAAAACACACTTCGTATTGTATTGTATTGTATTGTATTGTATTGTATTGTATGCATATGATGTATAAGAGTCATTCCACGTCAAATCGCACAAAATTATACAAATTTTGACCTTCATATTTCTGATTGCGTTTATATATTTTTTACCAACTCTATGGGTCTAATAAACCAACAAGTGTATTTTTATTTCCTCCTAAGTCCGCATGTTTTTAAAATATTGCATGTTAAAATCCGTTAAAAAGTCGCACAATGAGACATTTAAAGCGTCATATTTCTGACAATATTGATGTTAATTTTTTTTTTGAAAAATGCATTTAAAAGCTTAAAGTACTGTCTTTTATTAAATATTTATTAACTAATTTTAATATAATTATTACAAATATTGTTTTTATAATTCAATGTTTAAAACATATATATCAATGTGAAATAGCCCTATTAAAAATCTAAAAAAAAATGCCTTCTAGGTGCACTGAAGTATTCTTAATAACTCCAGAAAAAATCAGAATGGGATCTCCAATAGTTTAATGGAAATTTAATTACTTACGACACAATGTGTAGCGGTCGGCGCAGCAGCAGTGGACGGGAAGCGTTAAAGCGCGCTGGATGATTGACTGAACGTTGGAACATTACACCCAGTACGGATCAAGTCACTCGAGGAAACACTGCTAATTTACTTATCTTCAAATAATTGTACATTATACTTTTTAAATGTTTCTTTTCATTCACACTTTAAATTTTCATTCGCCTACCTTCTTTCTTGAAAGAAAATTGTTTTACTAAATCTTCAGTTTTTGACAACGGAATGAAAGAATGTAATTTTAATGTACCAGTTATTGGTTTTAGATTATGGTATCTGGTCTGCAAATTTTCAGTGTGGTTTTTGTGCTTATTCAATGGACAAAATATAAATGACACGTTAGAAATGTTTGTTGTGACCAATCAAACATTTTTTTTTTTTTTTTTTTTTTTTTTTTTTTTTTTTTTTTGGTGTTGTTATAGGATCTTGTATAGGCTAACTCTCGTGGCAAGTCTTTTAACAGTATCTCCAATGCCATCACATGGATCTTTACCATACGACGCTGCAAAGAAGTGTCATTCAGCACTAATTCCATAATCGTCTTCATGTAAGCAATTATTTTTAAAATTATCTTTTTTTTTTTTTGTATTGTGAACTTGATCCATTGGAAAAGTAGATGATTTTTTTCATATCGTTGAATTCTTGCTTTAAGAAATTGATTGGTTCGGATTGAAAAAAGTGAAAGGAATCGGTGTCCTGTTTCATGGTTTCTGAGATGGCAATACTTTTGTAACGAATTTCTGTACCTCCTTTGAAATGTATTACGAAAGGATTTATTTATTTATTTATTTATTTATTTAAATATACAGAATAAAGAACATAATTACAAACAAGAGAAATAGAAATAAAATAATAAAATCAATATAAAAAAGGAGATACAGTAGTATTAACAAAATTTGAGACCGAATGAGCAGCGCAGTTCAGATATAATATTAATAGGCCTATAAGAGAATATAAAATAAAATAGGAAGTAAAATTAAATTGTATTGTATTGTGGCTTGGCATATGTTCCAATGCACACCTTGTATTGAATCTTGTATTACAAATGAATAATTTTCAGAAAAGTCTGCAATAACTATGCAATTTTCAGGTTGCACATTTCTTTGCATTCCGTCAAAAATAAAATTTGGCTGACTTTTGAAGGGATGACGATGCATCTTCTACATGAAAAACTTTACATCCTAGGAAGCCTTTTACTTTTTGAAACTTTTCACGGGGGTATCGTTTTTGTTGTAACTTTCTATTCTTGATAGGGGATTCTATTGACATCAAACTCTTGTTTAATTCCTCAATATTAGTGATTTCTAGCACTGTGTCCATAGAACTGCTAGAAGAAGAACTGGGATAATCACTTTCTCTGTCCGCACTTTCATTTGATACACGTTTATTAATATCACAAGAACTACCGGCTTCACATATAATTTCACCTGACCTATCCGGAAATTGATTGATTTTTACGGAACGAATCACATATTTGCACATTCAAAGACTCCTTTAAATTGAAGTTTATCAATAAGTCGCGACTTACGCGTCTTAGTGTACTTTTCTTTTTAAAAGCGTGATTAGGAAGGTAAATGGATTTAAACACTTGTTATATATTGCGCAATCTTTACCATCACTCATGTTGTATAGAAGTCACATCATTGCGTGAAATTCAAACTCAAACTGATTATTTTTCTCTTCTATATTTTGTCTCCTGCCATCTGTTTACTGTCATAAAGTTTACTGCCTTACCCAGCCTTGCTATCATCAAACACTTGGCTATATTACAGTATAAACATACAGCACTGAGAAGGGATTCTCCTCTTAGCTGAGCTGACAATAATAAAATAATTTTAGATAAGATATTTACTGTTCCTTAAGGTATTAATCATTTAGTGATTAGTATGGTGACATCATATGCAACGGGGGATTTCGTAGAACTTTCCACGGGCTGCAAGAAGTTCATTAGCTGGGCATCGCGAGCGCGTGCATGCCTCCGGAAAATAAATTGTTACAAATGTATGGGTGCCGATCCCATATTTATAAATGCAGTAGTTTACAGATAATACATCAGCGAACAAGTCTATATTTTTTCAGATTTTTAACTTGGCTATTTAATATAGTAATTTTGCTTTGAAAAAGAAATGATTAAAAAAATAAGCCAAATTTTACATTTATTTGTGATAGGCCTAAAGTAATAAAAAGTGTTGTATTTAGTCTTTCAAATGCGCCAAACCGCAAATCTCAATTATATGTTGACACAGAGTTCCAAGTGAGTTTATGTAACAGTGCGCGCATAATTTGCGTAACTTCAAATATTCATAACTACACAAATAATTAATAATTGTGAAAATAAAACAATACGGGTCTCCTTATTTGATGTCTGGAATTCATGAAAAAAAATTCGGCCATTTCCGAGAAGGTCGTGTTTTATTGCTGTGCGATTTGACGTGGAATGACTCATATGTGTATGTACAAAGCCATCTATATACAAATCCGGAGCATTGGATCGGCAACACTGTAATTAACTGTCAAGCAGAGGCCTATGATACCAAAGCACGTGTTTGTGTTAATATTGATTTTAAATGTAAATTAATGTTATAACAAGTGTGTGTCGATGAAATTATGTTCGCGGTCGTACCAAACGTTCATTGTTTATTTATTATAAACTAAGTGCGTATTGGCGATAAAAGCAAGACAAGAAATGAAAATAAAATGGCTGCAGTCTTTGGCAATTTTTACGGTGAACGATGACAAAGTCAATGACAATCTTCTAGATATTAAATATTATATAAACTACATTTGTATAGTCTTACTTGTGGTTTGTGGTGTATTAAAATTCTAGCCAAATTGTTGGGTCTCATCTGCTCTATGCTCTCTGTGTGTGTGTGTGTGTGTGCGTGCGTGCGTGCGTGCGTGCGTGTCGCCGTTGATTTTCAAGTTCATAGTAAACAGCAGTTTTGTGATTCCCATAAATGTTGCAGTTCTTTTTAAGATTCGGAATGCCTGCTATACGTCAGAACTAACTTACCTATAATTTGTAAATGCATACACTCGCTTTGTTAGTTTTCAAGGTTTGTTTGTTAAAATTATATATATATATATATATATATATATATATATATATATATATATATATATATTGTAATAAATTAGTTATAAACGTTTCTTTTCACTTAGTATTTACATGATTTAAAGTTCACTGGGTTTACGCTAATTGGCACATATTTAATAGATAATGGTGTGTTTTGTTACGTATTATGTTAAAGGTATGTTTCTGTATTTTTTCATAGATCTTTGTACTTGGCCTAACTGTATTTACATCCTCATACTTTATTATAATATGTTAGTAGTTTCCCCTATTTATATTCTTATTTTATTTGCATAATTTACATTCTTGGCTTGTTTTATATAGTTATATTCATTTAAAATTATATTTTAAAAAGCTTATAGCAAATAATTCAGGATAATAGTATTGTTATGTTGACTGGCAAGGTTCAAACTACAACTGGCTTCCTAAGTATTTGAAATATTTATAGAAAATCACGACAGATAATCACATGAGATTAAAATGTATATGATATCCTAGACATTTCCCGTCAGAGGTGAAACAGCATATTAAAGCGGCAAAACATTGTCAATTTACTAGCTACATAATGGTTAATTGGTTGGAATAGGATATTGTGAAAGTACGTCGTTATTTTATCTACTTTTGGTACAAGTAACATTTCTTTAAATACTTACTTATTTTCCCTTGTACCATCAATAAAAAACACGTATGCTTTTGATTTTTTAATGTAATAAGTGGCTATATGCAAGTACTTACGCGGTATTCTGAAACTCAAATAAAATACCATTTCGGATTCCGTAACAAATTAACGTACATCAATGCACTGAATCTTGATCATATGCACTTACTTTTATATAAATTGTCGAAAATGTACACGTGACAACGAAACCAAAGCACTAAAACGTCAAACGTCACGCCTTATTTCTCCTTCGCCCGTCTCCACTCAGCGTTGCCAGACGTACCCATGCTCCAGCTTGTAACTGAAGATGGCTCGTGTTGTGTGCGTATGCGCGTGCGCGTGCGTGTGTGTGTGCATGCGTGCTTGTGTATGTCCTTTGGCATGAAAATTGGTCACTGTTCAGAGACTAGGTTTCATAGTGTTCGCTGTATTCACTCGCGTGCGTTTCTTTAATTATCTCGTATTCATTTTACTCTCAATAGGGCCGATGTACATAAAACGTGAATTTTATTCAAAGATGATACTTCATAACTTTGTTTACTAGTGGTTAAAACAAAAGACTTATAATATAGTGAGTTAGAATAGTCCACTTTATTGTAAATACTTTTTTTTATAATTATTCTAAATACTTATTACTGATTTTAAGGAATTAAGATTTCATAGTTGGGAAATTGTGGTAGGTAAACTGATAATTTTACACTAAGAACTCTATTTACAGAAATGAAACTGCAATCTCATAAAAGAAAGAAAAACAGAAGATAAAATAATCCGGATCATTATATGAAGTCGACACTTTCAGGGTTTTATACAAATCGATAGCAAATTCGTTCTTCTACTTGGTCACAAAAAACCGTAACTCATTTCCGAACAGTCTTGTATATAATACACCGTGTCCCTTTCAAACCTCCCACATTTTAATTAATTATTGCTAACGAGTATGCGGAATTATGAAATGAGACTGGTACTAAAAGAAAGAGAAACCCGATGAATTATTTCGTTTATTTGAAATTAATTCATCTGTCACATGTTGGGCAATAATGGCATAAAACAAAATGGCGACTCCGCAGCAATGCGCACAAACTGTTTTATAATATGCAGAGACGAAATCAATAATTACAGTGCAAAGAAATTACCGGAGAGAATATGGAGGAAATGGACCTGATGGGAAAACCATTAAGGATCTAGGGTACAAAACTCCACAAGTCTATCGTGAACACGCCCAGGATAAACGTTTGGTGCGGCCTGATGAACAGGATTATCGATCAATTTTTCTTTCATAAGGAGTCAATAACTGACCCAGTATACCAAGACATGTTGGAACAGTTCTTGTACCACCAGGTAGCTGGTCTGCAACCTCAAGTAATCTTTCAACAAGACGGAACCCCCACGCTGGAGTATGGATGTTCAGAATTCTCACAGAAACCTTCCCAGATCGCTGGATTGGACGCGGCGGACTAATTTGGTGGCCACCAAGTTCGCCAGACATCATCCACTGGTCTTCTTCCTCTAGGGCTATGTAGAAGATCGTGTGTTTGGGACTCCAGTACAAAACCTTCAAGATTTATGAACGCGTATCCGTGATAAAATTGCAACAACATCAATGGACATGTTAGGCAGAACGTGGAACGAAATCGAATACAGACGATATTGTTCGTGCTACCAATGGTGCACATGTAAAGGTGTGTGCCAATGAAAATTCTTTGAGTTTGTCTTTCTTTTAATACCAGTATTTCATAATTCCACATACTTTGTTAACAATGATTAATTAAAATGTGGGAGGTTTTAAAGGGACACATTGTACAATTCATATTTACAGAACATTATGGTATAGGTAGTTTATATGAAATAAGTTTATTGACTGTTAAGAATTTTGTTGTGAATAAAACATCGATTGTTGTTACGTTATTTTCACATCAAGCCCTCGAAATGTAGATAAAAATAAACATTTAATATGAAATAAAGAGCCCTTTTCCCAAAAATTAATAAAATATTAATAGTAATTTTTAAAACCTTAAACTGCAACCAGAGCGGATAGAAGAGAAAGTGACGATACTTCCACTAGTCCAGCGGTTCGTCGCAGAGCGGCGCTCGCTCTGCTTTCTGTTCTCAGTTTCAGGAGCGCTATTCGAGTCAATGCAGATGTTATTAAAATACCCACTAGTTAAAAGTATATTATAGCTTATCACAATATTTTACTTATTTAAAAAATGTAATACTACTACATTAACTACTCTTGAGTTATATCATACACTCCTGAATCGTAAATACGAGTATAATAATAAACAGTAGACTGGAACATTCTGTCAGCTTCAGAGAGAAGAAAGAAAAAAAAGTACAGCTTCGCAAAACTGAACATTTTTGTATTGTTGTAAGTACATTTTGACACAAAATTATAGTTTTCGATGTACAAGAAAGTATAATATACCGGTAATATATCAAATGGGACATTATATTTTCACCAATACTTTTTTACTATTGCCAGAGCGGGTAGAAGACGTTACTTCCTCTAGTTTAGTGGATCGTAGCCGAGTGGCGCTAGCCCTGTTTTCACTGCCCAGTTTCAGGATCGCTATTCAAGTGAATGCAAAAGGTTTTTAAAAATAACTCATTAGATAAGAATGTATTGTAAAGTACTTAGTTACAATATTTTACTTCTTTAAAAATGTAATATTACTATATTAACAAATTGTGAGTTATATAACACAACCCTGAATAGTAAACATAATAATTAACCGAAAAATGGAACATTGTGCTGGCTTCAGCCAGAAATACGCAAAAAAAAAAGTACAGCATCGCAGAACTGAAAATTTTTAGGGGATTATAAAGTACGCATTGACATCAAATTATAGTTTTTATACACAAGAAAGAATGTAATATAATAAAGGAGACACTTTATTTTCACCAATAGTTGTTATCTACTATTTAGTCATTAGTTGCAGTTGTATCTGGTTTATACGTAATTCAGGGGAACAAAAAATATTACGTGCAACTTAGACTCATAAATTAAGCTTCGATATTATATCTATGCTAACGTAAGTTTTGATCTTTTGAAATACCTAGGTTATTTTGTGTTTGTAAAATTAAAACAATTTGGTAGCACTGTATTAAGTAGTTGTATGCTACTTATTGGAGAATATTAAATTAACGACTTTTCCATGAAGTCTATTACTTTCTCATATGCTCGATTAGAAATCTCTTATGATGTGGAAACGTAATAAACAAATGTAATAAAATTGTAAACCAGATTAAGTTCTAGCCTAGATGCAAAGTATACAGTAATTATACTGTACTTTTGTTACCGAAATAACTTTTACGTTAATTACGACTAAAGTGCTATTATTAAAAATAAAATAATTAATAATTAAACATGTATATTTAATGAAGTAGAAGCTAGGTGCTTGGATTCAATTAGGAGTTCACAATTAGCACTTGAATACAGCACATTTTTTAACCGGCACATAGATTGAAAAATCTTCACATGTAGAAAGTCTATGGTAATCATCACAAGATAATCATTTTATAATTCCAAAATATCGCTCTAGAGGATCCTAATTAATTTTTTTCTGTCTGAATATATTTAAATCTGCTATCCCACAAGAATTAATATATTTCGCTAGTGCTCTGAATTGTCACTCTAAATAATTCAAGGGTTCTTTCTTAGGCAAACGTGTTCTTTATATTGTCAATTACGTGTCATATATTTTCTAAAATCGTGTAATGCTAGAATCCTTTGTACAGGGCAGACGAGGAAGTCTTTGAGTTCAACGTAGGGTAAACTGTATAGTGATTGACCACTTAAACTAATGAATAATAAAACAATGAAATAGCGGAAAACAGTGATAACTTATTGAGAGAATTTTAAAGGCATTGGGTCAAGTGAAGATTCAGAAACAAATCAAAATCAATAAACAAAAGAAAAAATAAAATTTTAATGCAAAGATAAATTAAATAAACACAACAAGTCCACTTTTACAGTTATTGACCGTCTACTGCACAGTTATTGACCACACGCTTATTAGTGATTGACCGTCTGCTGCACAGTTATTGACCACACACTTATTAGTCATTGACCGTCTACTGCACAGTTATTGAATACTCACTTATTAGTGATTGAACAACACATTTTCACAATTTTCACTTTTTTCTTGTCTGTTTCATTTCTCTTCTTCTGATCTTTCTCATTAAGAACTATTCGCCACCGGCGTAGCTCTGTCGGCAAAGGTGTTTGCCTGCCGATCTGAAGTTTCGTTCGGGCGCGGGTTCAATTCCCGCTTGGGCTGATTACCTGGTTGGGTTTTTCCGAGGTTTTGCCCAACCGTAAGGCAAATTTCAGGTAATCTATGACGAATCCTCGGCCTCATCTCGCCAAATACCATCTCGCTATCATCAATCCCATCGACGCTAAATAACCTCGTAGTTGATACAGTGTCGTTAAATAACCAAGTTAAAAAAATAAGAAAAGAACTCTTCTCGCTGCCTTTTCTTTCATTTCTTATTCTCTTCCTTTCTTCTCTTGCCTCTTCTTCCATTTTTCTCTTTTGTGCCTTATCAGAAGCAAGTGTGTGTGTCATTTCTCTGATGTTATTACAAATGGCTTCACCCAGCACTGGACGAGGACCAAAGAACACTTTCCTTCAACGGGATATTTGTTTCTGGACGCTAAGGTTGCTTTTAGGACACCAAACTTCTTGGCAGCTTCATTTAAATCAAATCCACTGCGGACAGGTTCTGTAGCGTTTCGTAAAGCTTCCCCTGTATAATGCACTTTACCTGGCTTAGGCATTATAATATAGTATCAGTCCTGTAAAAATCCCCATCATTTAACCGATAACATATATAGAATTGGAGCAAATTGGTCATTATTCTAACAAATAATTTATGAACGACCAATCATTGTAGTTTGCGGACATACACTTTATAGTGATTGACCACGGGGCATTTTTATGTTATATAAAAACTTTAACAAAATAATATTCTGTGGACGGAAACCTTATACCTTTTCTCACACTGTTAGTGTAAAAACGAGCACCAGAATTTATGTATCCTTTGCAGAATAAATAAATTATTGTGTGCATTATTCTTAGCAATTCCTCTAGTTACTTACACTTGTTTAGGTTCAGTTGCATTTCCAATCGATTTCAGTCCTCTTAGACACAGACACTAACTCAGTGGGATGAACAGTGACAACTAACCACAAATAGGGGTTGTTACTAGAGGTATATGCAGCAAAAAGTGAAATCACGATCGTGGTTTATTCACAATATACTTGAAAAAAGGAAGCGGTCAATCACCGTATACTGGTCAATAACTACCTAGTTTACCCTATCTGCATGGTCGTTCATTCACCTTTGAATTCTTTTGTATTTTCACTTTCCTCGAACCCATCACAGTTTATGACTCTAAAAATGTATCGATTTTGAAAAACTCACACTAAACAGCTGAAATGCTGGTCTGGAGTTCATTCACTAGAAGGAATTACGGTCAATGTAACTAGACATAACTTTGGGCATTCAGGTGTGGAGTAATGGCACATAAATGCATACAAGCGCACGATTAGCTAAGGTGTTCTTCTGATTTTCGGGTGTCACATCCAATTATTTTTTACTCGGATATTTAACGATGCTGTATCAACTGCTGGGTTATTTAGCGTCAATGGAATTGGTCATAACCAGATGGTACTTGGTAAGGATACATTGTTATGAGAAAGGATTGATGTCCTCTTCGTTGGATATTTTCTCTTATTTTCTTTTTTTAAGATATCAAGGCAAGTTTGGGAAAATATGTGTTATAGCATACGGTTTTGGTCGCCAGTTCTTGCGTGGAAGTCCTACCTCTTTACTGGCAATAATAAATTTATCGGCTCTTATAATCAAAAGTCGCCCTCGGTAGCGCAGTTGATGTAGCGCTGGCTTTCAATTCTCGAGGTTGCGGGTTCGATGCCGGCCGAGATCGATGGCATTTAAGTGTGTTTAAATGCGTCAGGCTCATGTCAGTAGATTTACTGGCATGTAAAGAAACTCCTGTGGGACAAAATTCCGACACACTTGCGAAGCTGATATAACCTCTGCAGTTTCGAGCGTCGTTAAATAAATCATAATTTTAAAAAATCACAATCAATACCGCAGAAAAATGGATATCACAGATATAAGAACGAGCATACAGTTTTCTATGTTGGTGGAATTGCTCTACACCACTTCTGAAAAATAGTCTAGTCTATGGATGGATAAAAGAAAGTCTCTTACAGATTATAGAGTATCTGTAATTGGATTTACATCAAGAACAAAACAATTAGGCTTATTAGTACTCGCTCACATAAACGGCACAATAAAAATCACCCGAACACCACAAGAAATATCTTCTTAATTCCATAGCAGAACGAGTTCTACATGCTCTGTCCACAGTATTAAGAGGAAAACTGCAATCTTAGAACGATCGCCACGCCAATGTTTCGCTCAGTTGCCGCGGCGACACTAGGGGGTTTAAAAGTCCCATTAGACCCTTGCCGAGTTACCACACTTTCTATTCTAAACGCTCTGCTGCAACTATAGAGCATGCAGTCATGGTCAACGGAAAAACGTGCACTTCATTCAAATACGGTAGGCAGTAGACCTATTGTGTACAAGTGGTAAAACGCAAGACTTAAGGCATAGTGTCGGAGTTCGACCTCTGGTTACTTGAGAGAAATTTATCTTTTTTTAGGCTTCATATTACTTCATGATTTTTTGTTGATAATCGAATATTTAACATGGTAGGTTGTATTCTGATGATACTATGTGATCACTATACAGGGTAATTCACAAGGATTTACCGTCCTTTACAGAGCTTATTTCCCAAGATATTCTGAGCAAAAAGTGTCATATAAACATGGGTCCTATTTTCAATATTTACAGAGTTACGTTTCGTTATTAGAACGCATTACTGTGAACGCATGATCTTGGTCAGCGTGCAGTCAGCAGCCAGCGCGAGTGCCACGGAAAACAAAGATAGCCGTATGCAGTTACGTAGCGTGACGAGTGGCGTTCACAAGCGTGCGGCCAAGTGTACTCAAGCGGTTGGTTACATTTTTAAAAATGTGTTGTAAACTCTCCAAGACTGTAAATTAGGATGCAACATTGAACTGCAAATAATTAAGTCGGTGGAAGTGGTGTAATTTTTTATAATTGTGATAAATGCCTAAGAATAATGTTAAAAATATAAAAAGATGCCTGTACGAAGCAAGTAAGGAGTTCACAGCACATTTTTAGCTTCATAATACTTGCCAATTAAAGAAATGATACTTCTCAATGGTTCATTCTCTATTTGTATTATTCTGTTACCTTCAAACTAAAGAAAAACGTATTTTACAAACGACTTTAAATTAGTGTAACTCTGAAAATATTGAGAAGAGGAAGTATGTTTATATGACACTTTTTTCCTCGAAATGTCTTCAGAAATAAGCTCCGTAAAGGACGGTAAATCCTCGTGAATCACTCTGTATAAGTGCGCACCAATACAACATACAAAATGAATAGTAGCTTATTTAGTAATCTACCTTAAGTTAATTTATACTATAAATAAATTCATTTTAGTAAAACGTGTAGAATAAATAAAATTTAAACCTTAACTTGGGAAGAAAGAAAAAAAAATAGTTGTTCTGAACCATTTTTCCTTCCTTAGAAATTCTACGTTGGCCTAACCATGTTTGTTTTTCTATGAGGTCAGATCGGTCTTAAAGCATTATAGTCCCCCGGGCAAGCAGTGCACTGGGCCCTACCTGCACGACCACTCAGCGGAGTAAAAATGTAAATTATCTGTAATTCATTGCAAAGTTTTGGACAATATAAAATATACCTTGGACTTGAAAAACAAAACTTTGAGTCGACCTGGTTGGCGAGTAATTTTTCTTCTTCTACCGAGTTAGCAGAAGATTTGAATGTTAAGGCGGGTGATTGGAAAATTAATGTTAAATTCTGGTCTGTACATAGATTCGCATCGGGCCCCGGAGCAACTACCCACCGTGCCCTGCGTTAAGATGGCACTATGAGGTTATCTATCACTTATGTATATAGTAAGTGGTAAATTGCATGACTAGCTATGTTGCCGTCATGAATTCCAGTCTCGAATAATGTAAAATAAATCGATAATATATTTTTTTCAATTTTCATTTACTTTCATCTGATGATATTTTGAAATAAGAATGCTCCTATGAAATTAATATGTTTAATTATTACTGTTGTATGTAAGCTAAATTACAGAGTTGGGAATTTAAATTAAAACCAATAACGCTGCATGCTAATGCATTAAAAACTTGTCTAAAAATTTTAAACATACTGAACTCCGGTCTTCGGAACTAGAAGAAAGAGCTCTATCACTATGCCACAAAGGCTTCGTAGGGAATGTGTCGTTTCGTGACATACGAGGGGAGACCCAAAAATAACCGAGAATTCTTTTTTTGCATTTTTATTGAACTCTACATTCACAGTACTTAGTCCCCTTCAAAGTATTGTCCATGTGCATTAATGCACTTGTCCCAACGCTTTTGCCACTGCTGAAAACAGTGCTGGAACTCTTGAGGCAGGATACTGTTCAAAGCTGTTAGCGTGTTTTCTTTGACGTCTTCCATATCACTGTATCGCTTTCCTTTCAGACATTTCTTCATCCGTGGAAACAAAAAGAAGTCCGACGGAATCAGATCGGGTGAGTAGGGTGGATGACGCACAAACACCATGTTGTTGTTTGTCAAAAACTGTCGGACCGCCAGAGCTGTGTGGGCTGGAGCATTGTCGTGTTGAAGCAACCACTTCCCATTTTTCCACATTTCGGGCCGTTTTCATCGCACACTCTCTCGTAATCTTCGTAACACATTCAAATAGAAATGTTGGTTCACTGTTTGTCCTGGCGGAATGAACTCTTTGTGGATAATGCCATTCACATCAAAAAAACAAATCAACATTGTTTTCACATTGGATCACACTTGACGTACTTTCTTGGGTCGTGGTGAATTTGGAGTTTTCCACTGGCTCGATGCTTGCTTTAATTCTGGATCGTACCCATAGCACCAAGACTCATCCCCAGTCACAATTCTTTTAAGAAAATTTGGATCGTTCTGCACTTCACTCTTCAAGTCGCGGCAAACTCTGACGCGGTTTTCTCTTTGGTCATCTGTGAGAAAGCGAGGAACAAATTTTGCAAACACCCGTCTCATGTGCAAATCTTCTGTTAAAATTCGCTGAACCGTGCTCCATGACAGGTTCGCTTGCTCAAAAACTTCGTCAATGGTCTTTCGACGATCTTCATCAATTGCATGTTTGATTTTGGCTATGTTTTCGTCATTTCTTCCTGTCGAAAGATGCCCGTGGCGTAGAATGTCTTGAGTTGACATGTTGCCAGATTTGAAATGGGAAAACCACTCGTAAACCTGTGATTTCCCCAAAGCATCATCATTAAAGGGTTGCCGAAGCATCCCAACGGTCTCGGTGCAGTTCTCCCTAACAGAAAACGAAATTTCACACACACTCTTTGTTCCTTGTGGTCGGCCATCTCACTAATCGCCAAACGTTTGAAACAGGAACGCAAACAACACAGCACACAAACAAACCACTTAACTCAGACTGACGCCAGCTGACTAACGGTCGCGGGAGACCCCAAACTAACACCACCTAACAGCATAACTCGTAACTATAAAGCAGCTGTTCGGTTCCGGTTAGTTTTGGGTCCACTCTCATACAAATACGTCGCTGCTATGACTTGAGTTTATCCTCGACGACTAATTTTTCCCCGAGTGAATCGCACGTTATCTCGAATGACACAGACAAATTCACGCTAAAGGAGGGCAAACATTTTTCGTGTCAAAGGGTGTACGTATGTATATACGTAATGTTTGTATTGTACTGTAAATGTAAAGTATGTATGTAATGTATGTGTGTATTGTATGTATGAGATGCAGTCAAGTGAAAATGGGTCAGTTGCCAAAATGTATAATAGAACATTTGTTACCTCAAAAGTAATATCTGAAACTGTTTATACATTTATCCTACTGCGAGACAAGACGTTCATTCCCATTCTTGAAAAAGCTTGTGGGCTGTCTACAAAACCAGTTCTTGACCCAGTCACACACGTCTTCGTCCGGTGCAAAACGAATTCCACGAATGTCTTTCTTCAACTCTCCAAAAATGTGAAAATCTCATGGAGAGAGATCTGGGTGTAGGGGGCTGTTGAAGCGTTTCCCAACCAAATCTCTCAATTGCATTTCTCAATGAGTTGGCAGTATCTTGGCGGGCATTATCATGAAGAAAGATAACGCCACTCGATAGCATTCCAGGGCGTTTTGACTTAATGGCGTGTCTCATTTTCTGTCACGTTTCTTCATAACGCTGTGCATTAATTGTGGCCCCATGCTCGAGAAATTCAGGAAGCAGAGGGCCCCTAGAATCTAAGAGGAATGTCAACATGACTTTACCGGAACTTGTGTCTATTGCTTTGGACTTTTTCAGTGGGGGAGAATCCATATGTTTCCATCGTTGGCTCTGCCGTTTGCTCTCCGGTTCAAAATGGTGACACCACGATTCTTCCCCAGTGACAATACGGGACAGAAATGCATACTCCTCTTCGTGGTATCGTTGCAAGTGACCCAGTGAAGCAGCCATTCTGTTTGTTTTTTGTTCCTCCGTCAACTGATGTGGAACCCATTGCGCACTGATTTTTTGGTAATGCAGGTGCTTCGTTACAATGATGTGTACGGAACCGTGACTTAATTCCCACCAAACGACGAAGTTCCTCCTCAGTGATTCGTCGATTTCTCCGTATAAGACCATCAACCTCAGCAATAACAGCAAGAGTGATGGCACGATGAGCCTGTCCTGAGCGAGCATCGTCTTGCAGTGATACGCGTCCCTCTCGGAATCTCACGAGTGAATAAATCTCACTCTGAGTTCTTCTTACTGCACATTCCCGACTTGGTCCCGATGTAAGCATAAAATAGAGTTATCATCTAAATCAGCGCTCTCTTTACTGTGCATCAACTGTTGAATTGTTACGCGTTTTCAGGAATGAGGGTTTTACTTTCATGTTAGTCTACATCAGAGTCGTGCAGAACGGCCCAGCCCATGGGGTACTTCACCACTAACCGCACTGGGCTACAGAGTGTCTCACGGAACTAGCCCGTGACGTCACCCTGCACCACCGCACGGGTCGCGGCGAACTGCTTGTGGAGCGGTTTAGTGCGGTGAACTTGTTTTGTATCAAAGCATCGAGCCCAAGTTCCGCTTCTATCAGTTACTTATGAGTTGAGTTGGCGCGGGTTTGTGCTTGTGTGTACGGTTCGATCAACGATCAGCTACTGTTTCAAAATTTGATTTCTGTTTTTCAAGATGAGTCCAAATAATGGTGCATCGCAAAGAAAATACAGTCTCTGTGAGGCTGCTATTACACTATGAAAGTTCTTTGACAAAGAATACTCTGATAAAATATTTCATCAAAGATCTTTGATAAAAGATAGGAGTTGGGGTAAATTACACTACATAAAATCTTTTGAAATCTTTTCAAAAGATTTTATCAAACGTAAATTAAAATTGGGAACAAATCTCTCCTAACACTTGTTCCACAACAATGAACACGAGTTCGGTGGGTTTGTTGATACTAATATTTACGCGTTTAGTTTATGATTTGTTTATACTATTATTTACGCGTTAACTTTATAACATCATGAATAAAGAACAGTATTATGCTTGTTTACCTACAATTAGTTCAGTCTTTACAACAATATGCATGTTACTGAAAAAGAAACGCCTTTGGGTTAAACTCCTGATCACAATACACATATGTGGTCAGGGGTTAAACCATGGATTGCAAAACGTAATAAGAGAGGTATACATCAGAACTTATTGAAAGAGCTAAAATGAGAAGACTTGAAAAGTTATACACATTATTATAAAATATTATTTACTTACAAATGGCTTTTAACGAACCTGCAGGTTTATTGTTGCCCTACATAACCCCGCCATCGGTCCCTATCCTGTGCAAGATTAATCCAGTCTCTATCATTATATCCCACCTTCTTCAAATACATTTTAATATTATCCTCCCAGCTACGTCTCGCCTCCCCAAAGATCTTTGTCCCTCCGGCTTCACAACTAACACTCTATATGCATTTCTGGATTCGCCCATATAATATTAATATTATATTATAAAAATTATTTATTTACGTTTCATTTCCTTCATACTCCGATATCACAATTTTGCGGTAGCAACAATCCAGTTATATTTGCGTTCCGCCATAGTTGTTTCAAGGTATAGCAATCTTTTATCAAAGATAACAAGCTGCACTTACATTTAATAAAAGATATTTTATCAAAGGAACTTTTATAAACGAAAACCCATTACACTGTCATATATTGTATAATATATATTTTATAAAAAGATCTTTGCCAAAAAAAAAAAAAAAAAAAAACTTTGATAAAAACCCGGAAAAAACTTCATAACAGACACCGGCCGTGAAAGCATACATTCTAAAATACAATCTCTCTAGAGAAAAAGTAGTGAAGGAGAAAATCGCTCCTAAAAATTTAAAAATACAGAGTCGGATGAAAATTAAAAAAAGTACCATAGGGACAGTTTTTAAATCTGTGTTCGACAGCACTGGAAAATATTTTAATTTTATATTGTGTCTGATATGCTCATGCCACACGCCAAGCGAAAGCACAACTAATGTGCGCAAGCAGAAAACAGTAGAATGCAATCATCTGGTGGGATGACGTCACTGCAATGCTGAGACGAGTGCTGAGCAGTGCCGTGGGCTAAATTGGGCTGCGAAGCCCAGCGTGATGGGCTAGGAAGCGGGCCAGGGTTGCCATACGTACGACTATAGGCGTACGCATACGACTACTTTGACTAATTGTACGAGGTACGACCGAGCTCTATGTCGTACGCAATTTTGTACGACTATTTCACTGAAAGGAAATAATAATTGGGAACTTATAATATTGGTTTATAATTAAAATAAAATTGATGCTTAATTCGTCCCTTTTAGACAAGTTTTTTTCATTTATTATGCCCTGGACTAATACGAAAGAAACATGCTTTTAAGGGGGAAGGGAATGCTTTTGAAATCTGGAAACTATGCTTACCATGGAAGTCATAATTTATCATCTTGAGCTCTAGGCTTCACGTATACGGCGCGGTTATACTAAAGTAATACAGGTTTAATTTTATTAACTTCCTTGTTTGTTCGACAATCAATTAAACAGTACCGCAATAGCATTAAGAAGTCCAAACGCGCTGACATTATAGAGGTGTCGGGTTTGAGTCGACTATAGGTGAATTAATTTGATATAATTTTGAGCCGCCGCATTTATTGATACTAGAATAGGCCTATCTACTGCCGCGCTGGCCGAAGATCAAATTTCTGCGACTTGAAAATATAAAAAAAAATTGTTTCTAATCAAGCGTCAAAGTGCACGTCTTACGGCGATGACAGTGTAGATGATGAAGAAATGGGTGGTGATTTGTTTCAATGCTGAATGTCATTGTGGATATGAACAATAATTAGTAGCATTTTTAATTCGAAATAAAATTTTCTGGTAGACATAATTATATATCATAATGTCACCTTGAGCTGTAGGTTTCAAGTATACGACGCGGTTATATCAAAGTAATACGAGTTTAATTTTATTAACTTCCTTGTTTCTTCGACAAATAGGTTATATGTAGCTTTATTTTACGATTATTTATCAACTGCGTAATGACACGCCGGCCCGCTCGTATCACAGTCAGATATGCTAACCATTACTACACAGCGGTGGACTAGAAATACATTAGGAAGTTGAGAAATTTACGACAATTTTATGCTGAAGTACGACAATTTTCAAAAGTTAGTACGACGGTTTCGATTCTTTTATCTGGCAACTCTGAAGCGGCCATGCCAAGCAGTGTTGGTCTTGGGTGGGCTGGGCTGCTTACGCATTAGGACTAACAGTGCTGAGCGGTGGGCTAGTTTGCACGACTCTGGTTTACATTGATAGTTTTGCAATAATGCCTGTGGTGTGCAAACACTGGAGTAGATCTACCATATTTAGTAACCAGTCAAATTGAAATAAATATTTAAGACATGCACATAAAATAATGCATCATCCAGAATTCGGAATACCGGTATACATGAGAAGTAGGGAAGAATGCAGCGGACAGACCAGGAAGAGGAGTAAGAAGAAGACAGTGGTACAGAAGAAAGAAATAGTTAAGAAACCGGCAGAAGACATAAATTTAATCCTTCAAAAGGAAGAAGAAAGGATGGAAAAAATGATATATTCTGGACCTAGACAAAAGATTGTTTCAGGTATTATGGAAACGGGAGAAGAAGCTGGATTGAGCGGAATTCCATCCAAGGTTATTGAACGAGGAATGCAAACAAGCCTCTAAACGGAAACGAGGTTCCTTTTATGGCAGGTATGAAGTTGTGGACATCAGCAATAAGACCGGGCGGCCCAAGCAAAAAAAATAACAATATCGACATAAGGAACATGGATGCTAGAAAAGACAGGCGTGTAGATAAGCAGAGGATAAAAGAGTCGGAACACGTTATAGGGGGGATTAAGGCGGGTAAAAAGGGCGTGTTGAGTGAAAACAAGATTCGGAAAGTATAAGTGAAAAAGAAAGTGCGGAAAGTGTGAGTAGTAGCAGCAGTAGGCCTAGTAGAAGAAGTAGTGATGGAAAAATTAGTAACAAGATAAAAGAGAATATCAATAGCAATAAAGTCAGAAATATGGTGCTGAAAGGATTAAACCAGATTCATGGAAAGTGAGAACAGGTGAATTGAGGGGGGGGGGGAATGGATATACTAGTAAATGAGATAAGTAAGGATGGGTGTGAGGGCATAGGAAACGAGATGAATGTTTCGAAACCTAGTAAATGGAAATAGTGTTATTATAGTAATGAGTTAAGTGGAATAGTGTTAATATAAGACGTAGTAAGGAGCAAAAGAGAATAGTGTTAATATAGTACTTAAAAGGAGAATAGTGTTAATATAGTAAAGAGTAAAGGAGAATAAGTTAATATAGTAAAGAGCAAAAGGGAAAAGTGTTAAAGAGAAAAGGGAATAATGTTAATATAGGCCTAGTAGCCTACATTAAAAGGAGAATAGCGTTATTATAGTAAAGGTAGGTAGATAGATAGATAGATAGATAGATAGATAGATAGATAGATAGATAGATAGATAGATAGATAGATAGATAGATAGATAGATAGATAGATAGATAGATAGATAGATAGATAGATAGATAGATAGATAGATAGATAGATAGATAGATAGATAGATAGATAGATAGATAGATAGATAGATAGATAGATAGATAGATAGATAGATAGATAGATAGATAGATAGATAGATAGATAGATAGATAGATAGATAGATAGATAGATAGATAGATAGATAGATAGATAGATAGATAGATAGATAGATAGATAGATAGATAGATAGATAGATAGATAGATAGATAGATAGATAGATAGATAGATAGATAGATAGATAGATAGATAGATAGATAGATAGATAGATAGATAGATAGATAGATAGATAGATAGATAGATAGATAGATAGATAGATAGATAGATAGATAGATAGATAGATAGATAGATAGATAGATAGATAGATAGATAGATAGATAGATAGATAGATAGATAGATAGATAGATAGATAGATAGATAGATAGATAGATAGATAGATAGATAGATAGATAGATAGATAGATAGATAGATAGATAGATAGATAGATAGATAGATAGATAGATAGATAGATAATTTTGCAAAAAAATGTGGAGCATGTATGGCATCGTCATATACATTAAAAATACATGATATCATACAATGGATACAAATTAAGATACATGAATATTAAAAAACTCATCGACATCATACAATGGATTTGCCAATAATATAGTCCTAATTCGTGTCCTAAGAATTCGGCATGGAAGATTCTTTATATCAATAGGTAGACTATTAAATAATTTAAAAGCAAAGAATAGAAAACTATTTTGAGTAATACTGTATTTACATTTGTCAATATATACATTTGTATTATTTCTTGTAGAATATTTATGAACAGAAGTACATGCTATATAATTATTAATGTTATTCCGAATGTAAAGAAGACAGGCCAATACATACATAGACGGCAATGTCAAGATTTGTGATCTTATAAAAAGAGGTTTACAATGAGTCGTATTTGGTACTCCATAAATTAATCTTAAAGCTTTCTTTTGTAATATGAAAAGAGCTTGAGCAGAAGTATGGTGACCACAAAGAATAATACCATAATTTAAATGACTTTGTATATGGCTATGAAATATTGTAAACAATACCTTGTTAGGTAAGTTATTCCTTAACAACCTTAACATATATAGGCCTTTACTTAATTTCTTAGCAACATAGTCAACATGAGTTTTCCATCCCATTCTAGGCTCAAGAAAGATGCCCAGAAACCTAACAGCAGTATTACTAACAGTAGTAAGACGATTAATACCAAAGTTTAATTTAACAGTTTTGTTAGAATTAATTATAAGGTTATTCGCACTACACCAATCAACAACCCTACTTGATATATCAGCAAGTTCCATAGACAATATGGCACTATTTTTATGAATAGTATTAACGGCTAAATCATCAGCAAACATAAAAGAGTCAGAACATCCATTCCGAATATAGTCGGGAAGATCATTAACATAAATAATAAACAATAAAGGTCCCAAAATTGAGCCTTGAGGCGCACCATGTTTTAATACCTGATACTGTGACCTTTTACCATTTGCCAAGACAGATTGATGCCTATCATTCAAATAAGACGCTAAAAATTTTACACTAAGACCATTAAAACCATAATATTTAAGCTTAAGTAAAAGTGTTTCATGAGAAACTGTGTCAAAAGCCTTTGAGAAATCATAAAAGCTACTACTAATATGATAACCATTTTCAATACCCACAAAACAACGTTTAACAAAGGACACCACAGCCTCCACAGTACTATGTGAAGTCCTAAAACCATATTGACAGTTGGTGAACAACGAATTAGATTCAAAGTAATTGTAAATTTGTTTCTTAAGCAAAATCTCAAAAACCTTCGACAAAGTAGGTATTATACTTATAGGTCAATAATTAGATATCTCATTTCTACAACCTTTTTTAAAAATAGGTATTACCTTAACAAACTTAAAAGAATCAGGAAAAACTCCAGAGTCTATACAGCAATTAAAAATATGGGCAAGAGGCTCAATAATGTATACCGAGGCAATCTTCAATATTTTAGAATTAATGCCATACACATCAAGACAAGAGCTATTGTTCATACCTAAAATAACATCATAAATTTCATCAACACCAAAATGTTTAAAAGCAAATGTCTGAATAGGTTTGACTCTATTGACTAAAAAATCTTGAGCATGGTGATTTTTTGTGAGGTTATTAACAATGAAATTAACATTATCAATAAAAAAAATATTAAATTGGTCAGCATCAATATCTGATGAAGAAACTTTAGATTTAGACTGGCTGTTTGTAAGACTAGAAATAATTGACCAAGTCATTTTGGTTTTATTATTAGAAGCATTAATTAGATTTGAAAAGTAATTAACTTTTGTACACCTTAAATTTCTTTTATATAATTTTTTCGTTTCATGATAGATATCTTTAAACTCATCAATACCTTGATAAACATATAAATCATAAAATAAAAGACATCTCTGTTTAAGATTATGAAGCTCATTAGTATACCACTTATTATAATTATATTTCCTCGTATTTGGCACGATTGTATTATCAACAAAGGGAAAAGCTTTGTTTATTACATCAATGAAAAGTGAAAGAAAATAATTAACTTTATCATTAACATTATCCAATGTATATATATTAAACCAATTTAAATTCATAAGTAAATAAATAAAATAAGATATACTTAAGTCATTAAAAACACGTACAGGATTTGAGTACATTATAGTATTATCAGGTAAAATTTTATGAGTACTATTTATTTTAAAGCATATCGCCTCATGATCAGAGAATATAGTAGGAACAACACCTGCTGTACAAATATTATCATCAACATTGGTAACAACATTATCTATACATGTACTATATTTCCATTATTACCAGGGCGAGTTGGTTCAAAAATAGTAAGTCTAACACCAAAACTTATAAATAAATTAATAATATCTTTAGCATCTTGATTATCAGTGCAAAGAAAATCAATATTAAAATCCCCAGCTAATACAATATTAATATTTTTATCAATTTTAAAAGTTTATTCCAGAAGAGCATTCAAACTATTATAAAATATATTAAAATCAGTTCTATTACAATCAGGAACTTTATAAAAAGCCACATACAATAAGTTCATAGCAGAAATGTACGTAGAACGTACTTCAAATAAGTAAGATTTAATCACCGATGAAAGATTAATTACACTATCAAATTTTAGACCTTCTTGCACAAAAATAGCAGAACCACCATGTTGTTTCGATAGAGGTCTACAAAAACTGTCAGCCAAAACAAAACCAGGTATATTCACTAAAGACAGTTCTTCACGATTTAACCAGTGTTCAGAAATACATAAAATATGAACATCGTATTCCTTAATAAGAACTGAAATATAATCAATCTTATTAGATAAACTTTGTACATTCCAATATAAAATGTTAGCAGAGCCATTAGAGGTTAACTTACAACCTTGACTCAGTCACTCAGGCGGTGTCTGATTATTATTAGGTGGCTGGAATAACTGTTCATTTCTAAGAACACCGTAAAATTCCGACACAAAGCAGCCTTCAGGCCAACACTCTGCTGAAAACACACTATCAAAGTTCTGTTCATCAATTTCATCATGGAAGGAAGCATAAGAATCATGTTTTGTTTTTAATCTCGTTACTTTGATAGGCTTTAAGTAACGAGACCGAAGATATTGATTTATTTCAGACTCTGTCACATCTGGTGCAAACCTACTTACAAAAACAGCTTTATTTCTTGATACTTTCGAGATTACTTTGAGATTACTAACTGCACTTGTACCACAAAATGCAAGAGAAAGGAGAATAGTGTTAATAAAGTAAAGAGTTAAGGGGAATAGTGTAAATATAGTGTGTTGTTGTGAGTTATGTAAACTGAGTCGACAGCTGAGAACAAAAGTGCTGTTTGATCTGTTCGGTAGAAAAAGTCATGATTTCAACAATAGAATCAGATGAGGAGAAAAAGTAATGAAATGGCAAATAACGTAATGATGAGTTATAGTGTTTCCTAAATACGGAAATGTGAAGGTACATCATGATATTTTAGATGTTGTTTGATTAATAAATATATCATATCATATACCATAAATCATATCATAAAATAATACAGTCGTATCATTACGATATTTTCAACACCGAATAATAATAATAATAATAATAATAATAATAATAATAATAATAATAATAATAATAATAATAATAAATACTTTTGTCTTTATGGATCTATCAACAGTTTTTGAATATGATAATAAAATTAAAAACTGTCTTAATGTATATAAATGGTATTGTTTAGGTTATATTAGGACAGAAAAACAAAAAATTTCCAAATTTCACATATATGATTGGAGCGAAAAGGACTATCCTATGTAGAGGACATTGGAATCATAATATGATATTATGTTATATTATATTACGAGTTATAATAATATTTTTCAGCATAACATGATACATTGAAATTGCATACATAATGCATATATTATTTAATTATTTGAAGAAAAATACATAATTTGATCATGTTATAAAAATACTGTACAACAGCACCAAATTCCTAGTACAAAAAAAAAAAAAAACGACGGACATGTCTAAAATTTTACTTTTCACACTTTTTAGTCACTAACAGTTTATGGTATGTTTCAAAACACTGAACACAAAGACCTCTTTTACATTTTATACAAATTGTAATTGATTTCCCTTTGTGGCACCATCCGCAACGTGGCTGTTTTCCAGAGAGATTCTTTCCAATCATATGCCCTAACTTTTCATAATTATCTAACATCCTAGCCACCGGCGTGGCTCAGTCGGTTAAGGCGCTTGTCTGCTGGTCTGAAGTTGCGCTCGGGCGCGAGTTCGATCCCCGCTTGGGCTGATTATCTGGTTGGGTTTTTTCCGAGGTTTTCCTCAACCGTAAGGTGAATATCAGGTAATCTATGGCGAATCTTCGGCCTCATCTCGCTAAATACCATCTCACTATCACCAATCTCATCGATGCTAAATAACCTTGTAGTTGATACAGCGTCGTTAAATAACCAACTAAAAAAACAATAAAACATGAATTATCTAACATCCTGAGGGCATTTTTTCTTCGATTGTGGACCAGGCCTTGATCTTGTTGTCATATTACTTAGGCTAATAAAAAATACGTAGCAAGCTTGTTAGATCAGAAAACTCTCACAACAAATTCAGTGACTGCCTCCGTGGTCTGTTGGTCAGTATGCTGGCTTCCAGATCAGGTCCCGGGTTCGATTCCCGGGCTCGGCGCTCGGTGAATTTTTCTTGAAGAAGAGGAATTCCCTGAGTGTCTAGAGTCTGGAAATTTGTGTGATTGTGAGTGTGCCGGGTTAATATTAATTTACCAATCATCACAAATATAAAAATACATCAGGACTGTCGCTGGGCAGTAACCTGAACACACGTTTCAGCGTCACATTGTTGACAAGTAACTCCATCTGTTAGCACAACCATAAAGCATCTAGTAGATGCTATAGAGTTACCAACAACGAAAAAAAAAAAACAAACAAATTCAGTCTAGAGATTATAAATATAGCAAATGTTACAAAATTAATACTTACTCTCTGCAAATCGTGGGTCCCGAGTTCAGTTCTATTCTAGAATAAGATTTACGACATCTTCTGTCATATATAAGCTTATTCAACAATAAGTTCCCATTTTGAAATGATAATGAATTTGTCAAATTTTTAGATTCCACAAAAATAAAAACACTAATTTGTTCTTAAAGTAATGGGATTTTATTAAAACAGGAAAAAATTAAATATGACCAACACCGTGTTGTTCAATAAGAAGTAGTCTTTCTTCTATGCTATAAACGGCATTAGTAAGTACATTCCCAGGGATGTTTTCAATGACATCCGATATTGACTGTTACAGTTTCTCACGTGTAGTAGATCTATTAAGAAATAACTTTTCTTTTAGATAATCTCATAACCAGTAGTCAGCTGGATTTATGTCTGGTGATGTAGAAGGCCAACTGTTCGGAAAATGCCTACTAATTACACGATCACCAAATGTGTTGCGCAATAGTGTTTTTACATTTTATTGTACGTGAGGTGGAGTGCCGTCCTGCATGAAAACAATGTTTTCGATTTCATGATTCTGTAAAGCTGCTATTGAAAAGTTTTTCAACATTTGAAAATATTGATTCCCGGCTACCGTCACTGTTTTTGTTTGTCCATTTTCAATTTTTTCATAGAAATACGGTCCTATTATGAAAATGTGACGTAAAACCACACCAGATAGTAACCTTGATATCATGTAAAGGTAAAACCATTGTAAATTTATTAAAATTATTCTCCTACTGCCGTGTGTATTCTGAAAAACAATAACAAGCGTGACACAGTTACCATAGCAACGAAACGCGCTTCGATAAAAAAAATCCCAAACCTACTAAACATTAATTGTACCTATATGAAACTAAGCTTCTGATATGTACAGAAGATACAGCTGTTTTAAAATAGGAACTTACTTTTGAATAATCTTATATATGAATAAGTCGGGGATACTTTCATTTATCAAATGTTCAAACATATTTTGTTTTATGATATTATGCGTATGTTCTGATGTCAAAATATTTTGGACAGCTATCTTTTATTTTTCCTTATTTGGGTAGTGGTATGTTCTGATTCAATTCAGATAATTCCCGAACACGATCGCAAGTCATCACTTTGTCAGTATTAGGAGTCTGAATTTCACTCTTATTGGATGTTGAGTATTTTGAGTATTTCCGTCATCTTCTGATTCGGGTCCTATCAGTTCTATAGTTTCTGAATTATCATCAGTTCCACCATTACGATATTGAGGAATTTCAATTAGATCATCATCAATATATCCGTTGTCAGATGCCACATCAGAAAGTGGGGGAATTATATTCAGTGAAATACAGTCTTCACTATCAAGACAGACGTGTTGAAGATCTGATTCAGTCAATGTTTCCATATAAGCAATAGCTTCCTCCGAGTTAGAAAATTTCCGCTTTATTTTCCGCTTGAGGTCTAGGATAAAGTAAAAAAAAAAGTGTCTGGTTAGGCCGTACATAAAACCCACCCGAAACAAAAAAAGAGAGAGAGAGAGAGAGAGAGAGAGAGAGAGAGAGAGAGAGAAAGAAATAGAAAATATCTCATTTAGTACGAATGTCCTATAAATATGACGTTATAATTCCGGAATAAATATAAATGATATAATCTGACACCCACGTAGTTATAATAAATGGTAAACTAATCATATCGTCACGCAGAAGAGACAAAATAAATAATTATCTACACTCATCAGTAAATATGATGCAGTTATTTTGCAGTTTCCTTCTACATTGGAGCTAATAATGGCGGGAAATTAATGAATAACGATATTATTGATTAGGGTGTGTTCATTTAAAGTTTCAAGGAGCTTGGTGAATGTTAATTTTAGAAAAATCAAAGAAAGAACAATGCCTAAGACATTATTATTAAGCACTGTTTTTGCGTCCTTATGACAGTGGGTCTGAATGGGTTAAGAACCATCTATTCAGTCAGGTAAGAGAAAAATTAAATTTGGTTTAGGCCCCCTGAGGGATACATCTTGGAATCCCTCTTGTTTATAATTTAGCTTTTGTTAACGAACCATAATCTTTATGCGATAGACATTGTGATATTACCACAGTCTAATACATATAGTCGCGCAACTCCGACACTTTTTTTTTTTGCCAACACTCGACAGCTGATGCGACAGTAACGCTCCACCGGCAGGCAAGTTAAATGTGTGTAACGTATAGGCTATATGATAACTAGACATCGGATTTTTAGGCACTAAAAATTGCAGTTTTAGGCGCCTAAAATAAGCTCAAAATTTGTAAAATTAGGCCCTATTTTAATGAAAATAGGCATTTTAGGCACATCAAGGAATCATACTTATTTCTTTCACTGAAATTTTTAGTTATACACTAAAATACGCACAAAAAAGTATGTTTAAACATTAAAAAAGAATACTATATTATATTTATAAACAGAGCTGCACAAATTTAATATAATGAAACTAATGAAATAATGATTATTGATATCAAGATTACTCATTTTAAGTTATTGAAATTCAGTTCCATGCTCAGACTTTATTATAATTATCTGCACAGTACATCACCAGAATTTTTTCTAAATTCTCCACAGTTAACCTTTGCCTTTGCCTTTTGTCACTGAGAATCATTTTGAAAGCAGAAAAACTTCTTTCAACCGAAACTGATGTGAGAGGCGCAAATTTTAAATTAGGTACAATAGAAACATCAATACTTACTGGAACATTTACACTGTCCCCCGATATCACTCTTGATACTTTTTCCAACAATGAAAATCCTACATTCTTATTTAATACGTTGTCCCACTTATTTTTAACATTTTTCCCAGTTTCGCCCAAAGCAGAATGTATGTTCACTTGAGCTTCCTTTACTATTGCTATTTGGCTACAAAGAGATTGTTTTTCACGTTCTAATTGTTCAATGCTTGCAGGTATGAAAGAAAAGTTTGATGTTATGTAGGCAATATCGTTTTTCACTCGTGAGTCATTCAGACAATCTTTCACTGCTTTCACACACGCTGCACTATCAGTTTCAGGTAATTTATCAATAACTGTGACCACTTCTTTAAAATACTTAGAATAATACACCACTGACTGAATCCAGGTTCCCCATCGTGTAACAACCGGCTGAGGTGGGAGTGGGATATCTGGAAAGTTCTCTCTGAATATTGAAATCCTGGATGGGGCTTTACAAAAACATTTTTTTGTGTTAGAAATAAACGAATTGACAAGAGGAAATTCATTCCGGATTGTTTCAGAAACCCTGTGAAGGCCATGTGCTAGACAGGTTTCATGCGTGAGGTTAGGATAAAATGTTTTAAGAAGTGAAGCTGCAGCAACCATGTATGAGGCAGCATCAGTTCAAAACAACAGAACTTTAGAATCGTCTATATTACCTGAGTATAAAGACTGTAGGCCCCTATTTACAAAATAAGCAATGGCTTGGCTATTCACTTTCGAAAGTTCCTTAACACATACGAGGTGTGGAATCGAAGGTCCATCAGGACTAAGTTTTCCTACTACCATATTTGCTATATACCTATTCATAGGATCTGAGGTTTCATCCACAGAGACCCATATGTAAGAATCACCTATATCCTCCCGAATGGAAGCTAAAGTTTCATTGTATATTCTGTCTAAGTAATTTTTTCTTAGGGTCGACTCAGATGGCATATTTTGTTTGCAGTATTTTTGTAAAAACTGTCTTAAAACCGGATTTTCAATTGCATTCCAGGGAATGTTAGCAGCAACAAACGCTCTGGTTAAATCAGCATAGAAATTGCTGCTGAGATTGGATGAAGTAGGCTGTGTTAGTAAAGTTTGTTGCAGTTGATTTTTCTGCTGAGCTTCAGCCTTATGAGCCGCTCCTTGCACATGCTGCTTTAGGTGGCACTTCTTTTCTTGCGAAATCTAAAAATGTAAAATCCTAATTGTTGTATTGCCGTATTTCTATCACAAAGTTAGTGGGTTCGAACAATCAAAATTTTAATGACCTGCAAATACTTTAACTATCGGAATTTAAAAGATTAAAGTGTAGTGGTCTTAAAAAGAATTATACCTCAGGATAGCTCAGTCAATGTATAAATATTATAGGCCTACTCATTAAAATTAATAGAATTTATATATTTCAACTATTGTTACATACCTGTTTGCTACAAATCTTGCAGAATATTATTTTTCCATCATAAGTGAATTCTGAATATTCTGTTAGCCATTGCCGGATCAATGTAGATTTTGCACTTATATTTTTCGGCATTATCGCATTAAACTTCACAGGAAAACGCCCTACCGCTCAAAACTTCTCAACACAAATAAGGTGAGGGAAAGAGCAACTGTTAACGAGCATTCAAATGAACCGTTGTTATTGAGATTCAATTGGACAAAAATACAAAGTTCCACTTATTGTTGCATTTCCTGGTAGTGTTAACACTAGGAGGGCCATTCTTTTAAATATTTTGTAACGGTTTACCCTACTAATTCGCAGTTTTACGACTTTTCATAAATATTTCAAAAACACTCTTTCTCCAAAAATTGTGATTTTATGACACTCTGACCGAAAACAGTCATTTTTATAGTATATTATATCTCTGAATCGGTAGTAGCACATGTTGTGATTGTTGCCTGCTTCAAAACTAAGGTTGGTTCTTTGTCGGCATTTATGCCTCCAAACATGTTAAATTCGGTGAAATCTATTGCGAGTGTCGTGAGATTCAAAACATTTTGTTTCCTTTATCAATGGTTTCATGGCCGGTGTGAAGCAAACTTTCCACTTTTTAAATGCCTTAAATTTCGCAGTGAATGCATGTATAAATTATAAAAAGTAAGAGTAAAATGCGAAACTTTACAGTGAGTTAGGCATTTTTAGGCGAATATTAACAAATTAGGCTCTAATAACCGTTTTAGGGCATTTTAGGGCACTATAAAACTCTTTGAATACCTTTCAATTTCCATGAAACACAAATATTAATAATTATTTTTACTTTTCTCCTAAAGAAACAAAATAGGCATTTGCCCTAGAATCCGATGTCTGATGATAACACATAGCAGATAAATGATATTGTGTAGTTTATTTGATATGTTTATGCCGTATAGTAACTATATATGGTTCTTATTAATTTTATTTTACAAACTTACAAGACTTTTACACCCAGTTAATCTGAAAAAAAAAAATATATATATATATATATATATATATATATATATATATATATATATATAAGTTCGAGAAATTGAGTGTAAACTTAAATCCTTCTGCTTCTTACTTTCAAGTGAATCATAGTTTGAGATATATAATTTTTCGAACCTGGATGGCTAATTCAGTTTATTTCTAAATATATTTAAACATCATTTGAATTCTGTACATATTTCCTGTGACAAATCAATATTAGTAGCTTCAAAACAAAGGACGTTATTTCAGTCTTAGCTTGATATATGATATGATATAATATGGTATATGATATGATATGATATATGATATGATATATGATATGATATATGATATGATATATGATATATGATATATGATATGATATGATATGATATGATATGATATGATATGATATGATATGATATGATATGATATGATATGATATGATATGATATGATATGATATACGAAAATAATCACTTAGTAATGTAAATCGGCGCTCATTCCGTCGGATCCCGGCCACTTAGTCACTCGTAATGAGTGAACCTCTTCACATAGTGTGTTGGACATTGTGCCACTGTCACACATCTATGATACAGTGCATGAGTTGGCCACTAAAGGAAAACTATTAGGTGGAACTTAAACTGAGAGGATTCATCTGGCATCGGAACTGGTATCCGGTGTGGCTTGGTGGATAAAGCGTCAGCACATATAGCTGAAAACCCGGGTTCGAGTCCCGATGTCGGAGAGAATATTTCTCCGCTTCACCCATCCTTCATCATATGGTATGCAGAATTCCTGCATGGAAATATCGTAAGTACTTCGGTACATCACAATAATATTTTCTCTGCAGGTTTCATTTAACCAAATCCTGGTGGAAAAAAATTCAGTAGTTAGGTCTGGCGTGGGAATACAAAAACAATGATTCTATCACTGGACAGTGGTTACACTGTGTGTTTGGGCTGCTTTACTTACAGCCGGATGAAGAAGGAGATGCGTTTGTGCATGATCTGATTCTCATACAACCTGAAACAGTGCTGTCCACATATTCGGTGGAAATGGCGCATCATCATCAATGTAACTGTCCACTAAATAAGAAGAAAATTGCACTAAATTTGCGTTGCGTTGAAAGACAAATTTCTGATTACCAGGAAGGAAAAATTGGTAGATTCAAATTATAAAAAATACATGTTATAGCTTTGCCAAAGTACAGCACAGTATTAGTGTTGAACAAGTGCTTGATAATCGATACGCATAATAAATTGAAGTGGATAGTACAGGATTAGTGTTGAACAAGTGTTTGATAATCGACATGAATAAAGTACAGTATTAGTGTTGAACAAATATTTCATAATCAACACGAATAAAGTACATACAGTATTAGTGTTGAATAAGTGTTTCATAATCGACACGCATAAAGTACAGTTTTAGTGTTGAACAAGTGTTTCATATCAATACGCATAAAGTACAGTATTAGTATTGAACAAGTGTTTGATATTCGTTACGCATAGGCCTAAAGACAGTATCAGTGTTGAACAAATTTTTGATAATCTACACGCATAAAGTACAGTATTAGTATTGTTTCATAATCGGTACGCATAATAAACTGAAGTGTAGTACAGTCTATGCAACAAATATCAGCTCATAGCTTCAGTGTAGTTTGTATCTTCTCCTCAGTCATTCAGTGCAGTTTACATGATAAGTGATTAACCGTCCGGCTTCTTTGAAGTGCAGTTTACTATTTTCTAGTGATGGGAAATTCAGTTCAATTTACAGATTCGTTCGCGGAGAACTAGTTCGATAGTGAGATTAGTTCAATAATCTAGTTCGTTTAGTTCATCTCGTTCGTCTGAGAAAAACTGACACATATAATCATTTAGTTCGCTTAGTTCGTTTGAGAAAAGCTGAAGTAATTAATAATTTAGTTTGATTAGTTCATTTAGTTCGCTTGAGATGGAAAGGGAAGCTGACGCAAAGATATAATCAGAAAATCAGTATTATTTTAACTTTGAGGAATATATACTTATGCGATAATTGTTTCCTCTTAAAGAATAAGTGATTTTGAGAAATATGGTGTTACATTACTTACTGTAGGCCAGTGTTTATTTGTCACAACATTTATTTTATGAGTGAAAGTAACAGCAATGCAGTATCAAAATATTTCAGCGTTGCAAACGTTGATTATTATGATTAAAACTACGGTAAAGTGAAAGCTTGAAAGAAAAGAAATATTATTGAACTGTAAACTGTATAATCTAAATCCAATCCTGAAATTTCTTAATAATAATAATAGTAGTAGTAATAATAATAATAATAATAATAATAATAATAATAATAATAATATAAAAGCAGAAAATAAAATAATAATCTCTCTTCAGACATACACATTTGGGGGACCGCACAAAAAATTACATATAATTGAACAAAATTGTATTGTCAGCAGAGGAACAGATTGAGTCTCTCATTAAAAGCATCTTAAAAATATGCTCATTTATCACATCTATAATGCGGAGAGAGCAGGGGCGCCATTAGCAATAGGGGCACAAGAGGGCGTGTCCCACATTATTTGGAATAATTGTTTATTATTATAATTTTTTATTATTAATCTGTTTACATGTATTTAATAACATATGTTGTATTATGCAATCAGCAGTACAGATTTAAATAAATAGCGCCCTTAAACTTTATGTAGTCTTAAAGATTTCAATTTTCTTTAGTTTCTAATATCCCCCCCCCCCAATAGCTAACGGCGCCGATGAAGCGAGGAATACTCTATATGACAGATATTACATTCGGAAAATAGATCGAATGAAATTTAGAACATGAAAATCCATTCATTAACTGTTTTCAACATGAAGTTTCGAGTTGCGAATTCGGGACCCCAGTGCAATGGTAGAGTTCGAACATGCTAATTATTCGTACACGGTATCGATCTAAAAAACGCTGTAAACTGTTACAGTTATATTACCTACTTTTAAAGAGAATTTCAACTAACATTTAAAGGAAAATGTATGTAACTGGTCACTAACGTAGCGATTCTGAGTGTAGAAATTAGGAATGTGTGTTGGAATGCTTAGACTACATCCTGAATCCTACTATTTACTTCAATAAATTAAAGACAAGTAAATAATGTATTTGCGGATGTAATATCGGAGAGCATTATAGTCGACGTGAAATTGTGATTTTTGTAATGTATTTCCAAGAAACGATAACGGATAATATATTGTAATAAAATTTTATTAAGGACCAGTATCGCTTAATGTTTGTCAGATTTAACCTCAAACCATTTCTTAATATTGGCTACGAACGATACAAACAACGTAACGAGACTGAACCACTCATGCTCATGTGCTCTTAACCTCAAATAGAATCGGCAGGGTAATGAACTATAATACAGTTATTGTCCCGCATTTTATAAGTTGTGCAGAATGTTTATGAAACACCGAATTTAGTATCTTTATGGGTCTAAAGAAGTAACATTATTAGCGTGTTGTGAAACACGGCCCAACACTCCTCTCGTTATGGGAACGGCTTCACACAATGCATTGTTTCTTCTCTCTAGTTCGCGAACGACTTCTGCAGATACTTCTCATCTAGTTCGCGAACGACTTCCGCAGATACGACTCATCTAGTTCGCGAACGACTTCCACAAAAATTTCGAACTAGTTCATCTAGTTCACTTGAACGATTAGTTCAATTCGAACTAATCGTTCGCGAACTACCCATCAATACTATTTTCCAGTGCAATTTACAATCGCCCGGGGCAACGACTCTCCTGGTAAATTGGTCTACACGTATATACATAGGTTCATGGTGGAAACATAGTAGAGGTGTGGGACAAACTGTGCGTGTTTTCGTTCAGTCTGCGCATGACGTCACCTTCACTGCAGGCCGCACTCGAATGACACAGTCAACTTATAACAGATTGTTGATGGTTAGATCTGCGTCCATAGATTTAAATGAATAAATAAAAATCATTGTTTGTGTATTCAGTAAATATTGACAGTATAGGCTATAATAGGGTCTACCTTAAAGTGATAACCAAAGCTCGGAACTTGGGGACTTGTGTGTCGTATGCATGAGTAAGGTTACAGGTACAACGTACACAAAGCTCACGCTGCAACTGCTCAGGGACAGTCGTGTGTAGTAAGAAAGTGGTCACATCGAATGAGAGGAAGAGGGACGAGGAAACCTTGTCGTGTCGAAGCCAATGACATTCAGATAATTAGAGGTAAACGGTCTATTTGAGGAATTAGAAAATACGTATTATTCGAATGGGTATTATATACGTTTGAAAATATATTTCTTAAATTTTAAGTACAGAATTTCGTGGAGGAATTCTGAGGAGATACATTATTTTCTTCGAGTGGAGAGTTTATATTTTGTAAGTTGTGCCACACATAAACTAGAGACTGGGAACGGGCATTCATTGAAATACATTGCAGTCCCTTAAATCGGTGGAAAATTTGTCCGTAGCCATGGATCAACTCATAGTGGAACTTTCCCTAGTAGTGACACAGAAATTGAAAACTATTTTCGAGAAAAATTTAGGATGCTTATCTTTCTCAGATACGAAATCAGCTAGAAACTGCTGAAAATCGAACAGAAAACAGTGACAGTGAAAACATTCAGTATTTTATTTCGGCGCAAGACTTTATAATAAAATTACAAACCATTTTCCAAATTTGCAATTTTTTTAAAATTGAAGCTTTTAAAAAAGAAATTTGTAAAATTATCCATGATATATAGGCCTTAATATTAACAAATATATTTTTTTTTTACCTTTTATTTCTGTCGACTATATTCATGTTTTTATTGAATATCACTGGCTTCTGTCGGATTGTCAATTTATATTAAATGTGTATTTTCTCATTTTCTCTTTCACCTTTATTCTTTCTCTTGTGTTGTATTTATTGGTTTGAATTAAGTTACTGCATTTAGTAAACTGTCCTTGTAAATTTTATGTTATATTATTCACTGAGACCACACCGTACATGAACCTGGCTCTTACGGTAGTGGCTAGAAACATTTTTATTTTATAAATTTAATTTGTACTCACTAGCTAGCTAGTTAAAATAAATAAAATAAAAATATAAGTTTGCTCCCGTCACTTCATGTAACGTGGAAATAAGCTTCTTTCGTTTGAAATCATGTTTAACTAACAGACAAAGAAGTTATGGATTCGAAAATCTTCTAATGTATGTAGTCATACACTGTAATAAAATGTACGAGCAGAACTGTAAATTTGATATATTTTGCACGTTTATTTATATATATATGCTATAAAATTACGTATTTCAACCTACCATAATATTATCAACATGTTGTTCCAGCCAGGAACCACCTTCATAGCAGACCTGACAGTACCTCTGTGCTGGAAGCGGGAGTTTGTTGAATTGAAGTCCGGTCGCTTAGCCACTTTCAAAGACACAAGTCCCCAAGTTCCGAGCTTTGGTGATAACATTATAAAATAGTGAACAATAAATTAAATTCAAGAGAAGAAATAATGTAATATGGTAGTGCAACGTTAATAATTGTCTTCTGTAATATACACGTACTTTTATAATAATTATAATACATTATGCTACAAATATGCACAAAATTAGCCCCATATAACACACACATTATATTACACATGAATTCAAGTACAATAGGGACTACCTTGAAATGATAACGTAATAAAATTATGATCCATTACATACAAGTTTCAAGAAACAATCTGATATGGCAGTGTGTCATTAATAATTGCCTTCTGTAATATACACGTGATTTTATAATAATTGCAATACACTGTGCAATAAATATATACATACTTATATCTATACAGTTATTTATAACATACATTTTATACATGAATTCAAATACTTTTGAACCTTCATTAACGTATTTCTTGGAATATTTTGTCATTATATAGTAAACAAATATTTGTATATATTTAGGCTATTAGAGACATAATATATTATAGTCTACTACGTTATTTACCTTACTGTTCCACTCACGACATAATATAATTTCACTATTCTAAATCCCTCTCTGTTAAGTAAATACCTATTCTTATGCAATCTTTTTAATTTCCTTTATAATATTTCTCTTTTAAATTCCAGACATTTTTTATTGTTTTATTAATTTCTTTAATTCTAATAAATGTTCTTGGTCTAACCAATGTCGTAATTACTTCTGGCGAAAGAGGAGAACTGATTTCTGCTTCGTTTTTCATGGCAGAATTAACAAAATTTAGCCCGGGTTCGATTCCCGGTCGGGGCAAGTTACCTGGTTGAGATTTTTTCCGGGGTTTTCCCTCAACCCAATATGAGCAAATGCTGGGTAACTTTCGGTGCTGGACCCCGGACTCATTTCACCGGCATTATCACCTTCATCTCATTCAGACGCTAAATAACCTAAGCTGTTGATAAAGCGTCGTAAAATAACCTACTAAAATAAATAACCAAATTTACAGTCTTTTTATTTTAAATTTCTCATAAGAAACGAATCTCCGTGCACATCTGAGAATATACTGTCAACAAGCATGACAACCAATTGTAGATCCTTAGAAGGGAGAATTAAATTTCCACGCGTCACTGTAGTAATCCAGTCTTTTTGATTAGCAGAAGTTGACAATTTTGTGGGAATTCCAAGATTCGGGTATTATATCCTGCAATATAGTTTAATCCTTCCTGGGATATCCGCTGTCTTGCAGAGATTTCATATATATTTTTTTTTCTGGGAGGCCTATATTTCCTTCAGGATCTTCATCATTGGTAAATTTAAACGGTTTCAGAATGCCTTTAAGAAATTCTGCCGTTGCACACAGTTCTTTCTGCAGATTATCATTGACTTCTAATTGGCTTGTACTTGGACTCACTATTAATGCCTCTTCTTCCGAAAGCAAATCGGACGTGTTTTTGTTCTCATAAAACTGGGATAATGGATTTCGACCTAGTATGTACCACTTCAGTCTATGTTTAAAATCTAAAGCAGAGAGATGATCGTTTGTTCTACCCATGCTTCTAATTTCCGAAAAAAGTTTTCTACCAGATCTTGGTTAAGTTTTCTTGTGATGATGTATTCAATTTTGTACTTGCACCTCATTGCCTCATACAACCCTGTTGATGATTTATTATTTATTGGAATCCCCTCCTGGTAAGGTAATTTCCTGTTTGCTTCTCCTACTTTAACTATGGTTATGAAGTCATTCATTTCAGAGAGTATAATATTCTTGAAGGTATATTCCATAACTATGCAGCCCACGGTGGGTACCGAATTTAGAAACGGTATTAAATAAATCATACCAATCATTAGTTAATTTTATTGCCTTTAAGTTTCTTTCGTTTTCACCACACCATTTCAAAGCCTTTGCTACCCTGTTCGAAAATAGTTGTGCTGCCAAACTAACTTTTTGTGTTTGGGTACCATGGACACTTAAGTGTAAAGGAGTTAACTCGTAAGCTAATTTTATATCAGAGGGCGAGGATGCACGCAAAAGTTCATGAATGGATTCTCATAAAATGTTCAATCCGTTCAAGTTGAAACCATGATCCAGAAAGTGACTCCTGTGTAATTTCAATAAATGTGGAGCGTCAGATTTTGGTAGAGGGTCTTGGCGTTTGCAACAATTCTCCCATTTTTTACGAAGATGTTTATCTTTCGGGAATGAAAAATATTTAATATTACTGCCTCTGGTTTTTCTATAATGAGTACTGCAACCGTACACTGCACAGTGACTCATTATGTGTCGTAATATTAATGTCTAGTTAGGTATAGGCCTATTAAAGAAAATGTACTCAACGCAATGAGCTGCGATCGCTGTCTGCAGTGAAGATGACGTCACACGCCTCGGCCGCTGTCGCAACAGCATGCGCAGTCCCACACCTTTACTATGTTTCCACCATGTATAGGTTAATGATGAAAAGTCGAGTATCCGCCGTCAGGTAAAAAAGAAAATATTCCTTATAAAGAGCGATACTTTTTCGTTTATGTAGAAGTTGACTCCATAAGATAGCTTCTTGGTTCCGTAATAAAATTGTCGTCGAACTTTTCTTGCGTCAGGTAGGACAGACCATTCCAAGTGAGCAGCCCCTGTGTTGCCCCGTGGCTGCCCTGGGTTCGGAGGAGCTGTGCCGAGCCCCAGAGAGAGACAGCGAGTGGGAAAGAGACGGAATACCGATCGCTGAGAGGGTTGCAGGCGTGCAAGGGGTAGAGTGAGCTAGTGAGGCACATATATGGATGGTACATTTTATGACACATAGGAAGAATTCGAGAGTTACAACAATTGGCTACCTGTATTACAAATAATATAACGAAATAAAACTGTCCTTTTTTCCTGTAGTTAGGAAGACAATCTTTGATTTCTTTAGTTTTCAACTATATCAGGGAAAATTGTTTGAGCAAAATGAATGCGTAACACTGCTTCCAAAGCAACATCGAACAAACATGACCTAGTTTTACTCTTATTCAGGTTCATGACTGAGAATATGTGTTCGCAAAGGTATGTACAGCCAAAGGTAACAATTAACTTGCATGTCAATGCGTGGATAAGGGGAAACTCTTTTTGTTCCAAGTTCTTATAAAACGCAACGAAGCCGCCCGGAATATTGTAATATCTATCTTTCAAAATTGTGTGACATTGAAGCTTTATCAATTCTCTTTGGAATTTGTCTGGAGCCTACTCAACATTTACAGAAAATGGCGTCATAAAAATGTTCACAAAGTTCCTACACGCGGCGACAGATTGTTTGTGAAGAGAGGCTAATTGACTCAACGTCACTAGGAAAGGACACCATATCGCTGAAGTTGAAATCATGCACTCCTTTACAAACATTCCTTCCGTAAAAGGCCTGCTACTTTTGGCGATATTTAGGGCAACAATATAGCTTGCATGGACAGCTCTTTCGGAACTTGGCTCAATGTGCCGCGAAAGAAAGGGAAAATTAATTTTTAATGACATTGTCACTATACAAAAAATACATACATAGTTAAACCGAAGAAAATACTTTAACACTTTAACAAACGTTTTTATAATAATTCGCATACATTGTTGGCAACTGTTCAAAATAAACTTACTATAACTTAACCATTAATTCAATATATTGCCCTTAGAGTACTTCATTACTTGAATGATATTTACCTCGTCATAAGAAGACTGCATTTCGACCTTCAGTTTCGTTATTAATGTCTTCCTCTATTCGCCGATAATATGAGCGTGGGTATCAGAATGTTTGACTTCAAAGTTACGCAACGTTGTACGTTTTTGGCCGTACATTGATATGGCATATTAAACTTTGAACATTGTTGTCGTCAGATTAGACAAGATACAAGCCCTCCCAAGAGGGGTTAAATCCTGAACCGACTGTCGACGCACTTTTCTTCATTCTTATTCAAAACAGTTAAGCACAAACGATAGTACACCATATGGATGAATGAATGACTGATGGAACGCATAACCCAGCAATGCCTGCAGAATACTGTATCCTCGAATAGACGAGAAGAGTTGATGATCGTATACATTCATACACCACCACAGCCGCAGCGACAGAGAGGAGTGGGGGTCCGTCCTGGGCAGACACAGGGCAGCGTCAGGGCGCCCTAGCCCTCAAACGCTGTATTGGAATGGTCTGAGGTAGGAGACTGTTGGGATTAGTAGTCTATTGTGTGTCCTGATTGAATGCCAAGATCTCTCGTGCAGCTTAATCTTTCTCTTGGTGGTTCCTAATTTGATTCACATAGATGTTACCATTTTTAAGAACGTTGCATGTATTAATGTGTTATAACCTTGCTTCCCATTACGCACAAGAGAGTCCTAGACCTTTGTATTTACGGTCGGAATAGAAGAGCATATGATCGGGAAAGTCTATCGGTATTTGTAAGACTTCCTAGATTCCAATTTTAAGAAGTTCAACACAATCAGTTAAAAAATTTCTAGGAATTTTGTTTTGTGGAACTTTTGAGACTGATATGTACGAACAGGAAATGCTAAACAGTTTAATGTGGTGCATTTTTTATTGGTCTTTATAGCACGGGTAGACATACTTATGTAAGCATGTTAATACCATTGGACGGAGTTAAGCCACTATGAAAGAACTGACGCCATCTTGTTGCTACCAAAACATCGCAAGATTGCTGTTAGGCTATGTTATAGAAGATCTTATGATATAGTAATTCCAATTCCCTAATTTCCTGAGGGAGTCTGAGTTATCTTTTTGTTTCGTAACACAGAATCACTAACCAAGCATTATTTTTTTTTTGCCAAAAGTAGAAAAACTGTTATAGATAAATCACAGGTCGTTTAAATTAATAGCTCTTCAAAATGCAGTACTACCGGTATCGTATTTAATACATTGGAACATTGAAACACAGTTTTACCACAGTCTAGTACATACAGTCACGAAGCTCAATACGTAGGGAATATGCATCCATAGATAGATGCTAACCACTAGGATCGCTACTATTGCCTCATCACAGACAATACGAAACGGTATGTACCGGCACAGTCTATTGTTCCTAGTACTCTCAACAACTCAAGCTTCGTGACTGTATTTACTAGACTGTGCTTTTATTTTATTTTATGTGCTTTTACTTTCTTAAGTTGAAACATTTGCTTTCGGTTAATACTGCAACTTGTTCCTTAATGCATATTATCAATGTTACCCATTCTATTTTTTTTGTCAATATTTCATATAGATGTCCCGGTTTTGTTTACAGAAATGGAATCCCTTTAACCATATAAAAATTGATAGACATTTCGTTAAAATTGTTTTGCTATAGCATTTGTAGGGTAGGCCTACATAATGAAGTAGTCGATAAAAGAATATTCAAAATGTTTCCAGGGTTATTGCATTATTAATAATGTTCACGATTTTAAGTATTACATGAAATAAAAGATTTCGGCAATATTGAAATTGATTTCTACTGATTGCTGGTTGCAATTCTATTAGTAGATCTACCTATGAGGTTCAAACCTGTCTTCGACAGTGGACGAAACAACAACAACAACAACCTATGTAAAATAAAATTTATAGAAATAAATAAAATCGAAGAACAGATAAAGAAATATCATGTAAATAATATATATTATATTATTTAGGTAAATTACTTTTTCACCTATGTTTCTTCATCATGTAAAGTGTAAACTACCGCATAACATACCCTTATTAGTAGAATGATCGTTCTGACGGAAGTATGTCATCACCTTCAGCTACTTCGTCTTGACTGATATTTATTATTTCATAATACAGAGTGAATCAAAAGTCTGGAACCACATAAATATCTTCCATATGCTTGATTATTGATGACTATTGGTTTTACCAGTATTTGTAAGATCAAATGCTCTACACCAGTGACACATTCGATTCTAGCCCTCAGCTATCTCAAAAGCCGCCATTTTGAATGCAACTTTGAATTTTAAATGAAAAGAGGTCATGTAGGTACTGAAAATCATGTGAATTTTTTTATAAGGAAAACAATGGTGCAATCCGTTTTGAGATATCTCTAATCGTTTTCGAGTTATTTAAATTTAACTGTGATAATGACACAAACATTAGCTACTGCATCTACAGATATTTTGTAACATGGTTTAATACTAAGGAGGCTTTGGAAAAGGTGTTTTTATGCAATTACGGTAATTAACTTTTCCTGCTTTACTGTTGGGTTAACCCGTGAAAGTTTCAGTGCATTGTTGTGATTATTTGAAGCTTTCCTATAACAAATTTCTCGATTTTCGTAATGACATTATCGAAAGAGAAAAGAATTGATATAATTCTTCATTCTGGTAGGTTAAGCCACAGAAATGTTGTAGCAGACTGGACGAACAGTTCCCTGGACATTGGAGTGGTCGACGTGGACTAGTAGCAAGGCCGGTCAGGTCTCCAGATTTAACACCCCTTGATTTTTTCTTTTGGTGTTAAATAAAGAGCTTTATACGAGGCGCATCCAGAAAGTAAGTTTCCCGATTTTTTTCCCCTTGAAAGTAAACGTGATTAGCCGTGTCAATTGCGCATGCGTAACAGATCTATGACGTATCAATCATATGCCAGCCGGACAGGTCCCGCCTGGTGCCAGTAGCGTGGCAGCAGTGGTCCGAAATGGAAGCTGTTATTCCTTCTCCCGCCGTCTGCGAGGTTCGGTCGGTGATAAAGTTGTTTAATGCACAAAGCATTGCGCCAATTGAAATTCATCGGCAGCTCTGTCAGATCTATGGGCCGAAAATCATGAGTAAGCAGATGGTACGTCGCTGGTTTAGGCAGTTTTCCGAAGGTCGTGAAAGCGTCCATGATGAAGAGCGCAGTGGGCGACCGTCCCTCATCAATGATGATCATGTTGAGCTGGTGCGGCAGTGCATCATGGAGAACCGTCGCTTCACGATTACGGAGCTGAGCAGCCATTTTACGCAGATATCGCGATCCTTGTTGCATGAGATTGTCACTAAGCACCTGCTGTTCAAAAAAGTGTGTGCCAGGTGGGTGCCGAAAAACCTGACACCCGAACACAAAATGCAACGTTTAGCAGCAGCACTGACATTTCTGCAACGGTATCACGATGACGGCGACGAGTTCCTCGACAGAATCGTCACGGGCGATGAGACTTGGATTTCGCACTTCACCCCGGAAACCAAGCAGCAGTCAATGCACTGGCGGCATAATGGATCTCCGGTCAGGACGAAATTCAAACAGACGCTGTCGGTACGGAAAGTGATGTGCACGGTGTTCTGGGACAGAAAGGGCATTCTGCTCATTGACTTCCTTCCAAGAGGTGAAACAGTGAACGCTAACCGTTACTGTGAAACACTGCGAAAATTGCGACGTGCCATTCAAAACAAGAGGCGTGGAATGCTTACTGCAGGTGTTGTGCTCCTCCATAACAATGATCGTCCACATACGGGTCGGCGCACAGCAGTTGTTTTTACGGAATTTGGCTGGGAGTTGTTTGATCAACCACCCTACAGTCCTGTTCTTGCTCCCAGCGATTTTCACGTTTTCTTGCACCTCAAGAAATTCCTGTCCTCCGATGGGCGTTTTGGCAACGACGAAGAGCTGAAGACGTCTGTCACACGCTGGTTCCATTCACAGGCGGCAGAGTTGTACGACAGAGGGATGCAAAAGTTGATCCCACGATACGACAAGTGTCTCAATTCTGATGGTGGCTATGTTGAAGCTGAAACATTGCTGTACCTGTTGCCAATAAATGTTTTCCTGAAAGTCTGTGTTCTTTAAAAAAAATAGGGAAACTAACTTTCTGGATGCGCCTCGTATATGAAGAGAAAATTAAGATTGTGGATAGAACATTTTGTAGCATTTCCGGAGTGACTTTAGCACAGGCTCCAATGATACGGTTCTTTAAATGTTCCATATATTCAATTTTCTCTTCATCCTACCGTAAAGGTTAAATTTATTTTCGTCACTAAATATGACGGAGTTCCAGAACTCTTTTGTACAGTCTTTGTGTTCCAAAATGAATTTTAGTCTCTTTTGCTGATTAATTTTGCTAATCCAGGGCTTTTCCCTAGCAACTCAGCCATGAAATCCCGTCTTTGTCAGGGTTCTTCGAACGGTTTCTGTTGAAATGGACCTTCCAATTCTAGATGAGGTTCTGCAATTGATTTTGGTAGGCCTATACTTTGACGCGGATCACGTCGAACTTTCCGAACAATTACCTTTAATCTCTAACACTCGAGATTGATTTTCTGTCCCTCCCTGTCTTATTTTTCATTGTGTCTTCAAATTTGAATCGATTAGCAATTATTCCTTGCACAGTAGAGTATGATCTACCAACAAAAGGTGAAATTTATCTTAATGATTTGCCCTCCATAGCAAATTTCATTATTAACTTGCGCTCATCTAATGAAGTTTCTTTTCTATCGTTCTGTACTCATTTTACTTAAGCTGATCTGCGTACTTGTATAGTAATCGTATTCACGTGCACTGTTTGAACTGACACAAACAACTGCTGGTCCGGTGCTACCACCTCCTTTAAGAGCTGTTTACAAACAATTCCAGTCAGAAAGACAAGGTATAGTCTTACGTTCAATTTTGTGTCTGTTCATTTGTATATATTCTTGGTACGTAACTACGTATATTACAATGTCGTACAATCTAGTCTTTCAGAACATTTATACTTTGAATTAAAATGTATTTTAATATTTACTACAGAGTGCAGTTATTACAACTTTCATGAGTGTACTGTAAATTTTGTCTGTGTGTGTGAGTAGTAGTAGTAGTGGTAGTGGTAGTGGTGGTGGTGGTGGTGGTTGTGGTGGTAGCAGCAGTAGCAGTAGCAGCAGCAGTAGTAAGAGGGAAACCGCATGAACAAAACATTTATATTACAACAATATGCTTCTTTTTACAGATATGTATGAAGTAGCGGTATATATTATCCTGAATATCTTGGCAAGCGTGATGTCTCTAGAAAATAGTAAGCTTACAACCCAACACGTAAGTATATGGTTGTGTTGCATTTCATACCAAAATAAACTACCGGCATAAGGGAAATAATGATGTACCTGATAATACAATGAACTGGACGAAGTCCTGGTGCAGATATTATTGCTGCTAATGTACAAATATATCTAAGTAACTTATAAATTAACAATATTTTTACGACATAAGTGGTAGAGCATACTTGTTTGTGTAACATCAAAACGCAAATAAAACCTTCCGACTTTTGAGACAGGTCCGATTAATCTCTCTGAACCTGGATCAGAAGCATTCAAATTTAATATATAACTGATTCTGAAGCATAAAGCAAGAATTTTCATGTACCCTGTGTAAAACAAATTTATTGAGGTGAATTATGTCTATTTTGATTATAGTTATTTAAATAACATTGTTTAAAGGTTGTGGAGTTTCTTAGGCTTATTTAGCAGAAGTGAGGAATGTTGGCTTACATCAGAAATATAAACGTCTATTATTATTTACCATTTAAAAATAAACATGCATGAAATTGTTGTTAATTTCATAAGTTTCGAGTTTATAAAATAAAAATTAATGTGTAAGTAATATGATATGATATGATATATATTTATCAAAATCTTCGGTCTGTATTCGGACCAGCAGTCCCTTACTTGCACTATTTACAACTTTAAACAAGACGTATTTTGACACTTGAAGCCTTTTCTTGCTATGTCTTTCATGTCCCTTCACTTTCACTTGACCATCCTTTTACTTTATCCGCTACTATTCTACTTCCCTTCTCTTATTCTCAGTTCCCTTAAAAATAATTCCTACCTTCATAACTAACTTAATACTTTAAATAGCAATACACATAACTTATTTAATATATAAGACCTAACCCTTGTTGACTATTTCACTAAAAACTTGAACTTATTATGTTCACTGTCTGAACTCTTCTCACACAACACATTAGCGCTCGTATCCTAGCAACATTGCTTTCACTTTATTTATAACATTATTTAACACTGAAGAAAGTACAACAGTTCACTTCCATTTATCCATTACCTAGCTAACCTACTATTATTTCAACCCACTGATACACCATTTCCTCAGATTATAGACAGATTTTTCTCCACTATTGCCCCCTCTTTTCGCACTCCTGGCACGCTTTACACAGTCACTACTTCCCCTTCTGTTCCCCGCACTTATTTCGCTTCCTCGTTCACCAGCTTCTTCTTTCGTCGGTTCAGCATTGTAAGTAATAAGAAATGTGTACCTTAAGAAATAATTAATAGGCTACGTAATACATGTGCTGGGTGTATATTTGCAAAGTTAATACATCTCTCACTTTCATTTGGTCAAGAAGTAACGCAAAGAAAATCATACATCGCACAGTGTGTAATTTAGCGAGTCTAGCCGGCCAAAAATAATCTCTCGGAAACTAATCGTTCAATTTTCATAAAATTTGGTATGTACCTTCAATTATTGAAGTGGATAAGTTTTTAATAATGAAAATGGAAATAACGACTATTTTTACTGAAAATAAAATTAGTAATATTGTAAAAAAAATTCGATTTGAGTGAAAAATAAATTAATATTCATAATGTGGAATGCGTTTAAAATTGAAACCGTAAGACGAAGGAATATTGCTACTTATCTTACTCGTTCTGACGTCAGATGCATCCCCACCAGAAATCTGTATCCTCGCTGCAGTCTCTCCTTCGGCAGCACCGAGTAATGAAGGCTCGGAGACAACTGCAGCACTACTAACTTATTAAAATCGACCGCGATTTTCTCTCCTCAGTTTCTTTAAGCTGGTGATGTAAGGATCCAAAGAAATAAGTAGCCTGAGTAAAAGATCGGCATTTGTGTCTTTGTTGATGTTTTTCTTGCGAAGACTTCTCTGAAAAGTGTAATATATCAGTTCCTTGTTTCCTGGGCTTCCTCAGATAGTTTTACAGTAACTATAATAGTGTCCTGTGACCTTCTGTCCATGAGCCAAAGTTTGTGAAGGGTTGTAGGTATATAATACTATTTGTGCAAGCATAAATATAATTCCCTTGTCTCCCCTGCATATATGTCAAGTGCCTGTTCATCAGTATTGCAAAACCGCAAGAAAAAGGTTTCTGATATTATGTGTGTAAACGACTTATTAGATTTCCATCTATTCCCGTAATATATGCGAAAGTGGAAACCTCCCTGAAAAATATTCTTGCGGTATTTGCATCGTTTTTATTGAGACTGCTTTGTTTTATCACATCATCAAGGTAGTCCCCTTTCCTGCCTGAACCTATACTATCTTCAATGTTTCGCAATAAATAAAACGGTGGATCTAAATTAACTATTACAAGATTTTGCATTACCCTTAATTCTTTATATTGAATAGAAGTCAATTGTAAATCAGTAATCAAAGAGGGATCCTTATTAGGTGACAATTGTTGGTCGTTCCTGCAAAATCAATTTTCACGTTTTTTTTTCTCCAATTTGTCGCACTTTGAAGTGATGCAAGTGAAAGCTCTCCTACAATATCGGCCGAAACATTTCCTAGATGTTCTGAAACTCATATGGGCAACAGAAAGCTTTTCTTCTGGCGATCTTTTTTTAAAAAGTGAACTAATTTTTTTTCCCGTTTTGATCTTTCGTTCAGTTTTCCGAAAAGTTTACGTAGACGTCCTCGAATGCTTGTACTGACAGACTCAAATTGAAATTGTTTTGTACTAGATGGCAAAGTATTACTTTATTCTCAGACTTTGCATCTTGGTTCAAACATAGCGCATTATAGTTTAAGAAAATTTTTTCATTTATGCTGTATTTTTCCCACCGTAATCGAATTTTCGAGCATAGAAATTTAATTCATTTTTTTATTGACTGTAAAATGTCTTCAGAGTAATCTTTGATACCAAAATGTTCAATTATATTTGAGAATTTTACTTTTCTCTCGCTCTTGTTCCACATCTGGAAAACCGCTCTCCGGATTACGGAGGGCATGGTGTCAGAAAATAATTAATAGCTACTCTGTATGCACCTGTTTGCAGAACAAAAATCACGACGTCGTATTCAGAAAAGTATAATGAATATATCTACAAAATTTTATCGAGGTGATAAGAGTCAACTCGAAGTCATATAATAAGGTAAAACTCAAACTCTTTGCAGATGTTTATCCAGACACTTATTCTAGACAATAAGATAATCTTTGTCACGAAAATTAGCTTATATGTAAGTACATACCTTCTTATAATATATCCACACTCTGTGTTAGAAAAAATACTGTACTAACTTAACGACTTTGCACCATTCAAATACAAACCGCACGCCTACCTCTGCAGCGTAAATGATCTTATCGGAGACATGCTCGCTCTGTTGTGGGGGTCCCCTAACAGATGTAAGGATTATCTACACTTGGATAGTATACTTGGGAGTGTTATAAACACGTCTATATAAGAATTTAGCATTAAAGATAGGATGTGAAAATTGATTTTTGGCTGGCTAGCTGCTTGAAATTATACACTGTGCATCGGTATCGTGCGTGGTGTGGTGGGATATAAAAGTTTCAATTATGTTCCTAAAATTGAATTCAGTTACAATTTCTTTCTACGTCTTTTCTCTACATTTGGAAGTAACTGAATCGGCCTTTTTATTTTCTATAATGTTTATGTATTTTAACAGAACTATATATAATAGTAATTTATGTAGGCCTAACTAGTGTACTAACTAGGGTAATTATGGCACGAGTGAATGTTTAGCGCGTGAGCGTAAACGAGAACGCTAATTTTCACGAGTATTTATAATGAAGATTTTACCCGTGTAAAGGGGCCCCATACATGCAAAGACTTACCTCCGAGAGGTAGGCCTATGTCTGAATTGGATGATTGCCTATACATGCTCAGCATTTACCTCCTAGACTTATAATTCACCAAGTAAACGTAAGAAATCGTTGAAATGAATGATTTCCTATGGAGATTTGGGATCACTAGAGAAACAGAATTCCTCCATGGTTCTGCGTTCCTTTGTTCGCTATTCCTTAGCGCTATTTTTGAATAGTAGGCTATGTGTCGTTTCGCTGTATAAGTGTTTATTGTAGCCTAACTTGCTTGATTTCTCATAAACATGGAAAAGATTTATGGACTTCTATAAATTCTAAGAAAAAATGCGTGAAAATAGTTCCTTAAATCTGAACTTTCATAGTTTGCCGCCATTTCTCTACAGATAAGTGCAAAACATAACAGTGAGTTCTCGACCAGATGCTCGCAGTATCATTTGTTTCTATGTTTACTTTTTCTCTTGCTTAATTTGGAGAGCACAACAGTCGGAAATTTTCAAGCAGTCCTAGGAGTCTGAAGGCTTGTCTTAAGGCCAAAAAATCTTGATACTTTTCGCCCATACACGACGAGACTTGCCTGTGGATTTATAGTCCCGTCGCTCTCATTTCCGGCAAACAATCACGTTGCAGGTCGGCTACATTTAAACGTGTGCGTCTTATAATTCGCTGATGATGACGTTATCCATTTCCTAAGGTTCGATAAATACTTAATATAATCGCCCGCCATTTTGGTTCTTTCGTTGGCGTTCGCAGAAAGCACACGAGGACGTTATTTGCCGCTTAATTATTTCCTGAATTACAGTGAGTTCAATTTATTATCATACGAGCTATGACATGATAATGTTTAACGGTGCTGCAAATAGATTCCTCGTCTGGTAGCTCGGCAACGAAAGAACAAAAATGGCGAACGATACTACCTACCTAGACTTTATAGAGCCTTCACTTCCTAAGACGTAAGCATTGAGTCACGCCGGGAATAACAGCGTCGCACAGACTTACCTCCAGATAATCTTAGCGTATATGGGCAGGGCTATAGAAGGAAGGGCTGGCTCAATGCTTTGTTGTTCAGCTTGCCGCCTTGAGTCTCTCCCTCTAGCCACCCCACCACTTTCTGACGTCACTGCGGTACAGTTGGTCTCGGTGAGTGTTGCTGTTACCAGTGTAGAGAAATGTAATTCAAGTTCACGTGCACCGTTTCGTAATGTAGGCCTATTTGGTTGTGTAATGAGCGTATATAACAGTTCTTTAAGTGTTGAATAATTATAAAGGTACAGTATTACATTATTAATGATAGTATTTGAAGTTTAAAAATGGTGAATTGTGCTGTAGCGAACTGCTCGAATGACTCTCGTCACACTCACGAAGTAATTTATCACTGTTTTCCGAAAGACGTGCTTTTAGCTAAAGAGTGGGAAAGCAAGTGTCATAGGCAGGACCAACTGAATATTAAGTGTGCACGTATCTGTAGTGATCATTTCGAAAGTGTGACTGATTATGAAGATGATATAAAGAACAGGCTTTTGGGGGTAAAAGAAAGGAAAATATTGAAGAAAAATGCGGTCCCATCTCTAAATATTCCAAGTTCCAAAGCTACAAGTGACTCAAACCGAGACGATAGATATCAGAAGAGAAATATTCGGAAAGCTGCTCTTAATCACCTTCAGACATTGAGTCCAAAGAAGCCAAGATTAGAGCCTAGTACCGGCAGCTCTGAATATGTAAATATTACACAGGGACTTGAAGAAACGTCTGTAGCGTCTGAAGTACATTGTCTGAAGTGTGATGAACGCGGAAAACAAATTGATTTACTGAAAAGAAAGGTAAATGTTTTAGAATACAGTATTAAGACTTTGCAGTCAAACAATAAAATACTGAAAAACAAGGTTAGGAGATTAATGCGAAAAAAAAGTAACTGTTCCTTATAGAACAAAGACAGACCACAAATCTAGAATTATCAGTAAGAAGTGTTGTACTTTTCTTCGAAATATGGAAAATATTTTTACAGAAAATCAAATTCAGGCTGTAATTTCTCAGAAGAAAAAAATGATTTGGTCTTCAGAGGATATAAGTAGAGCAATTGTAATACGGGCAATTTCCAGAAAATCTTTCGATTTTTGGAGAGAAAGAATAGGTATTCCACTTCCTTCTCCAGCGACTTTAAAGAGATGGTGCTCTGGGTTCCAATGTCGCCCTGGAATTTTACATAATGTTTTGCAGCTCATGTCCGACAATTCTGAAAATCTTTCATCTTTAGAGAAACCATGTGTCCTTAGTTTTGATGAGATGAGCATCGACAGCCGCCTAAATTACCATCCCGGCATGGATAAGGTGTTTGGACCTCATTCTAAGGTTCAAGTAGTGCTTGCTAGAGGATTGACTGCACCTTGGAAACAACCTGTGTACTACAATTTTGACACAACCATGAATAAGGCATTGCTCTTTGACATAATTGTACATATAGAGAGAACTGGGATACTTGTATCAGCAATTGTTTCAGATTTGGGTGGGTGCAATTTGTTGTGGAAAGAATTGGCAATATCACCTGAAACCTCGAGTTTCATACATCCCACAGATCCGTGTCGAAAAGTATGGGTTTTTGCCGACATGCCACATTATCTAAAGCTGCTGAGAAACCATTTACTTGACACTGGATTAGAACTTAAAGATGGGACAGTTATAAATAAAGACTTACTGATCGAAGTTCTAAATAAAGATGGAAAGGAAGTGAAATTATGTTATAAACTTAAACCTGAGTTTCTCTTCCTTAAAGGAAATGAGAGACAAAAGGTTGGCCCGGCTAAAACTCTTTTTTCAAGAACAGTTGCTAAGCAATATCCTCTTTAACTGGAAATGAAAAGGCATCAGAATTTTTTCAACTAATAGATTCATTCTGTGATATAATGAACAGCAACAGTCCCCATTTTTCATCATCTCATCCAATGAAGACCGCCTTTGGTTTAAATTCTTGCATGTCAGAGCAGTTGCAAGTGCTCAGTGACGTGAAAGATGCAATATTTCATATGAGAGTTTTGGGTAAAAAACACTTACTGCCTTTCCAAAAGGGGATATTGGTGTCAATTAATTCCTTGTTGGGTCTACATGAAGAAATTAAACGTAAGGGATTGACTTACGTAATCACTTGCCGCCTAACTCAGGATGTACTGGAAAGTCTCTTCAGCCAAATTAGAGGTCTCGGGCATTTTTACGACCATCCAACTCCAACAGACTTCATTTTCAGACTGAGACGCCTCCTACTTTCTAACAAACTTCCCCTTCCATCTAATAAAACTAACGTTACTGAAGATAAGGATTGTCAACTAAAACCATATTTAACAGCAGATATGTTGCAATCTGCCTTCGGGATTGATGAGGTGAATATTATTGCCACTGAAAATAATGCAACATTGAATTCTGTACTCTCCGATGAAGATGATGAATTAAGGCCTATGGAAGGAATAGAAGATGGAAATCAAGAAGATCTGAAAAGCTGGGCAGAAAGTGAAGCTCTGAACTACATTGCTGGCTACATAGCACATAAAGTTAAAGAAAAAGATTCATCTTTAGGCCAGAAAACAAAAAACTTAGGCGGTGAAAACAACACTTGGGTGGGGATTTTGTCTTACGGTGGATTAACTGAACCTTCCGAAGAGTGGAAAAAAACTATACAAATGTTTGAAGTTGAATTTAAAACTATGCACGGGAACTCCATTGACAAAGAGGAACAAGTGATACAACGTTTCAAAACATTGCTAGAAACTAAGTTTTCAAACGTGTGCTCCGAAGCTATCAAACTATATGCACGTGTAAGAACATTTGTGAGATTGAGGTCCTTGAATCGGGGGCAGAGAGCAGAATTCCTGAGGAACAGCTCTAAGAAGAATGCCAAGTGGATGAAGTCATCTAGAAAACAGTAACTTCATTAGGTGAGTGAAAAAATAAAATTAGCTGAATCATTATAGAATGAAAGTAAGAATAACGTTGATGTACTTGATAATTTACCAATCTTATGAAAATTGATTACTCTGCCACCAATATACACTGTACATCCTTAACTATTACTTAGCAAAAGGTAAACATTTGTTCCATTATTTCCATATAATGTAGTTAACTGATTATTTAAAACCCTTTGATTTCATGCACTTCCACCAGGAGTGAAATTATTGGTTATCGAAATAATAATAATAATAATAATAATAATAATAATAATAATAATAATAATAATAATAATAATAATAATAATAATAATAATAATAATATACAGTCATTCAGAGTTTTTTGTATAAGGACAGATCTTTCACTGAAAACCCCAAAATTATCCAATCTCCCCTATTTTCCGCCTTCTTAGTCGCTTCCCTATATCTTAATGTTATAATCTGATATCTTCTGTCCCGAACTTTACTCCTTTCAGTAAGCAGTTTTTCTTAGCCAGTGACGCAGGCAATTTCGTTTTCTCTTCCTGATTAGTTTCAGCATTATTCTTCTTCCTCCACTCTTTCTAGCACAGCTTCATTTCTTATTTTGTCTGTCCATTTAATACGCTCCATTCCATACATAATATAATATTCATTCCTAGTTAGATTTTTGCCCAAGGTCAGATCTTTCACTGCAAACCCAGCAGTCACGTATATTTATAATATAATATAATATATTATAATATAATATAATATAATATAATATAATATAATATAATATAATATAATATAATATAATATAATATTTAACAATACTAATATTATAACAATAGACTAATTATCATTATCGTCATTGATATGTTCTGGCGCGCAGCTTCAGTCCACATGTCCCATACTCTATAACAATCTTGTCCATGTATGAATGAATGCCTCTCCTTGACCTGGGATATGAAATTTAATCAGCACGGAAACGTGTCACGTGAAAGGAAATAAAAGTCTACTACAAAATATTTAAGAAAGAAGCTATAGCTCAACATGCACATCAGTTTGAAAAGCGACGAAATTGTTAAAACTGAAGTCTTTAAAGACAACTAGCGTTTAAAAAATATTGAATGAAACAGGCCATATGCCTAGGGTTCAGTTTTATAACTTATTATTGGGGGGTGTTCACGATGGTCATATCAATCCACAGTTGATATTATATTTGGTCGATAATTCCAGCACTTATTGTAACGGAGTTTTACGTTCTATTTGCGAGCGAAAGACTTGCAGTGTACCGTGATGACGTCACAGCGGCTGGGAGGACAGCATCACTTTCCGACTCGCTATGAGCCAGCCCTTCCTTCTATAGCCCTGGTATATGGGTCCCTTTATATCAGTAGTCATCAACTCGCGTATGAACTGGCGCGGGCAGTGCTTGACTGATGCGTGCTTACTGTACCGGGCAGAACACCGGTTCGTGACATTGCGTTGTAGTGAACAGAGGCGGTTCTTGCCATCCATTCAAACAAGAGATGTAAGGCGCAGAAAACACTTTAAAACGTAGGCCACACTGAAGAAATAAAACTTGCAGATACATTATACAACTCACAGTAACGACTACGGTAGTTACGAAGTGAAGAACATGCAGCATTAATTCAACAATTGAAGGGAAATGAGCTAGAAGCTGTTTAAGATCACAATGTTAGTGATCAACTGTGCAACTCGGTTATAAAATTTCACTTGTAATGGTAAGATATTAGAAACCTTCTAAAGATCGAAATTTTTTCGAAGAATGTTTAATTACAACTGAAGAACTTTTCTCACAACAAGTGTAGGAGTTTCAATCTATCAGCTTGTCTCCTTACACCGTGATGCGTCCCATACGAGGTCTAGCCGAGGACGTTCAAGTGCAACTAATGATTATTATTTGTCAGTCTTTCATTTGTTATTCTTTGGAAGTAGATAAAAATACTTATGTTAGCGATACTCCCAAACTGGTGATTTTTTGTAAGAGGCGTTATTGAAAACCTTCAGATTATGGAGAGCTGTTATATATCATTCTCATAAAGGATACTACTAATACTGGTTCCTATATTTTCATGTAGAGGCTGTAGAAATTATTTTGGAATTCCTTGGAATAAACTTGTATCCTTAGCAACCAATGGTACTCCTTCCAGGGTTGGTGTTATGGAAGTAGCCTAGTTGGAAAACCACAAACACAATTAGATCGAAAGTTCTCACTCATCGTCAATTTAAGTCTTTCTTGACGAATGCAATAGCGAGTATCGCTATCTGTCATATTATATAGTGAAGTGCGGTGACAATGTCGTGGCAAATTATTGGATAGGTTCTTTGAACTGAGAGAAGAAACATCGTTCACGAAGAAAAAAAAGCCTGTATCATAAGTGAAAAATGAAAAAATGGATTTTATGAATTTGCCTTATTAATGGAACTATCTGAATGCTTTAAATTGTTTCCTGCAAGGTAAGAACAAGATTATTACACAGTTATATGAAAGAGTGAAAGCGTTTAATATGAAACCACTTCTAATTATCGAACATGAGCTTAACTAAAATAAGTTACAGCACATTTGTCAAAATTAATAAACATATAGGTCTAATTTCTTAAAACTTTGGATTTCGAAGAATATCTGCACACAACATGCGATCTGCGCCAGAAATTTGATTCGATATTTAAAGACCAGGAAAATTTTCAGTTTGATTTTCGATAATTATCTGTAATTAGAACTTATTGATTTACTTTACAATAGTGAATTAAAGGACAAATAACAAAACAAAAGAAGTTTATCTGACTTTTATATGAATTTTCCATGTGTTAGATTTCCCCGATTGTACAGACATGCATGTTCGGTTCCACATATCTGTGCAAACAGATCACAACTTAAAATGTGCTCTCAGATTATGCACTATAAAAATAATAGTTCCAAACGTTGAGAAATTGCTGAGGGAAAAGAGAATTAAACAATTCCCGAAAAATCAGTGCTAACTGAATGGAGTTGATTTCTGCATTACCATTCCTAGGGTTTTTATGTGTTTTGTTCAACATTTTCCCTAACAGAAGCAGTTTAGGCATTTACAGTAATTGTCATGCATTACCGGAATAATTAACATGAAATGTGTGTTACATTCTGAAAGTAATTATAAACTTATTAACTTCTTTGTTCAATATAGGCTACAATGTTTTTAAAATTGCTTAAGATGGTTTAATTTAGTTATTTCTATTTAGCCCGTATCTTTTTGCATCAGAAAACAATCATAAATCTATGCCAGAGGTCTGAATCGGACGTTTTCGCTCGAGCGCCAAGTAGTTCATAGCATAATCCGATAGCGCACATGCATGATGGGTAAAATTGTCACGAGCGATAAATCCTCGAACGGTATAAGCCGAACGTTAGACATTCGTTCTTGTTACAGTGATGAACTGTGCAGTAACATCATAGATGTTTATCATTTCAAAACTTTGCAGTGTTTAACTAACCTCTCCATAGTACAACTACAAAACTTGTTTTAAAATGTAATAGGCCTATGAATGTTGTAGGTAATTTTTTTTTTCCACACAGGAGTGATTTTGTTTTTGCCACATCTGATAGATGTTATTGGATGTAAATGTAATTATTATAAACGGAGAACACAATCACGATAATGCAAGAACTGTATCAAGTTTTCTTGTAATAAAAATAGTAGTAGTAGTAATAATAATAGTAATAATAATAATAATAATAATAATAATAATAATAATAATAATAATAATAATAATAATAATAATCTCTAATAACACTGGTCAACAATGATTTTGTTAAATAAATAATTTCGGGTGTTTCTTATGTATTGCCATGTGCTGATTCCAAAATTGAAGTCAGAAATTTTCCATCACCCACCATTTTTTTTTTAAGTTTGAAAATAAATTTGTTCCTCTTTATTGGAATTTGTGGTGTATAACATGCTGATTAGAAGGCGTATTTTACATTTATATTTCATTACATTGTGTCAACAATTGACTTGTAACGTTTGGTATTGTTGCCTGTGAATTCACGAATAACAATAATGACATTTCCCTCACAAAACTGTGATTTTAAGGTAAATTTCCCAGATGAATAGAAGCTTTCTTTAGAGAAAGAAGCTAATCCTGTGCTCTCTTCCGTTGTCAATTGAATTGTGATAGAAGTATATAATACCGTACCTAATAGTGCATTGTAAGGAGTAGTGTATAATGTATAAGAAACATGTCTTTAAAGTGTCTTATAGATAGAAACAACTTCTGTTAAGTGTGTGGTGAGCTAACCTTAAAATGGCAGAGGCCAAATTTTACTCCTCTAGTTAGAAGAGCTTATGTCTGTTATTTTAACAACAAAATAGTCCAGAACAAGACATGGCCCCCGGAAATCTGTTGTGCTAAATGTATAATACTATTAACTGGCTGTTTAAAAGGATCCCGTCATATGCCTTTTGTAGTCCCTATGATATGGCGCAAACCTAAGGATCATTTGACAGACTGCTACTACGAAATATTTAATATGCAATATTTTATTTTATTTAGTTATTTATTTATTTAACCTGGTAGAAATAAGGCCATCATTTTAATATGTGACGCGTCTATATTTGTAAAGTCGTTCCATTTCTCACTTTCATTTAGTCATGAATAGGGTAAGGCATTTAATGACCTATAAATTGGTAAAAAATGCAAAATAAAAAGTGCATTTATGACCTAAGAAATACAAAAAATGACCTAAAAAAAACAAAAAAATGGCCAATAAAAAGTAAAGCATTGCCAATGAAAATACTTTTAATTACGTTAAGTACTCACTTGATTACTGAACTACATAAAATTTAAAAAAAATACATGTTACAGTACCTTGTATTGCAGAAAATTCATTTCAAGTGCACTTTTACAACAATTTTGAATTGCAGTTAACAATCAAAACTTGGCGGAGATTTTCAAACAAAAATGATTGTCTATTGTCTGCTAGTACCGACTTATAAATGGAAAAGCTTCTCTCTACTTCAACGGAAACAATTGGAGCAAACTGAAAGCAAGCAATATCTCCTGGATTTAACTCACAGTCAGGAAGAGAAAAATTTTCACCAGACAAAGCTCTGCCAATTGAACACAATGTTGTGTACCCCCTGTTCTTGCTTAGACAGTTTTTCATTTTCATTGACACTGCATCACCCACTTTACCACATGCACGGCTCAAATCATTCACCACTTTATCCATTATTTGTAGCTGTTCCACTAATGTCACTTGGGATTTTTCCAGTGCAGTTATGACATCAGGAAGGAATGCAAAATTAGTATTTATGTAAGAAAGTTTACCAGCAATTTCTTTATCAGCTAACGTTTCTTGCGCCTTTTTTATTGACACTGACTCACCATTATCAAAAGAATCAACCACTTTCTTCACAACATCGAAATTCTTGCAATAATAACTGCAAGCTTGGAGCCATGTTCCCCATCTAGTCAAAACAGGTGAAAATGGCAATTGGATTTCTGGAACTTCTGTTTTGAATGCTGAAATTCGAGAGGGGGCTTTCAAGAATACTTTCTTCACGCATCCAATTAATTTATCCACTTCAGGAAAATTTGCACGTACTTCTTCCTCGATCTGGTGTAATGCATGCGCTAAACACGTCACATGTACCATTTTTGGGTACAGTGCACTTAAAGAAGCAGCTGCTTTCATCATGTAGGGTGCTGCATCTGTTATAAAAAGCAATACATTGGAATTTCGAATCCCATCATGCCAAAGTATTCTCAATGCATGGTCAAATACTAAGCTGATCGTTGAGTAGTTGACTTTGTCCAGCTGCTCACAATGTAGTAGAAATTGTTCTCCAGGGCTGTGTGCTTCTAAAACTCCAACAATAACATTAGCTACTACATAACGGCCCATAGAGTCTGTTGTCTCGTCAATGGATACGAATACATTTCTTTCTCCAATCATTTCTCTTTTTTTTTTTCAAAGTTTTGTCATAGCACCGAGCTATGTATGTTCTTCTCAATGTTCTGGGATCTGGAATTAATTTTCCGGTCTCCTCTTCTAAGAAAGTTCGCAGCTTAGGATGATTCAATTTGTGAAGTGAAATATCAGCCGATAGAAAAGCTTCACATAGTTTCTCACAAAATGGCGAAAACGTTGAACACGTATCTCCCAGAAGCATTTGCTGTAAGTTTACACTGAATTTATTTTCAAGTCTCTGCAGGCCACGTTTATGTTTCTCCCGTGACATGTGTTGTTCTATCGTAAACTTTTTTTCAGCAGCCACTCTCACATCGCAGATCTTGCAGAATAAAATACGACCGTCCATTGAAAAAATATTTTCTCCATATTTTGAAACAAATGCCTTTAATTCAACACTAGCACTTTCCTTTACTTTAGGCATTTTGCTCTTGACCTGTTCACACAGACGACTAGAAACAACTAACCACCTCAATTAACAGCATAACAATGCCAGTTTACCTGGAGAAAGGAATCTCTGTGGGAGTGTGGGTAAATTCCTAGAAGTGGGCAAGTTCATTATGCCTTGAAAAATAGGGGTACAAGCTAGCATACGCTCTAAGAATTTGAATAAAATTCCTAGAAGTGGGCAAGTTCATTATGCACATACCTTGAAAAATAGGGGTAGAAGCTAGCAAACATCTACTTAATTCCAAGAAATTGTATTGACAAGGAAAATACTGAATTATAATAAAAATCTCAAATCAAATACAAATAATGTCACAGCCTTCCTGAAAAGTGTAAAAAATGCTCAAAATGACCTAAAATTGCTAAAAAAAAGTGACATCCGTAAAAAAGTTAAGAAAATGCAAAAAAATGCCCTAACGAATTGCTTTTATTTAACCCGGTTTTTAATGTCATACGAGGCGTCTAGAATCAAAACCCGCCAAGTCCAACGAAGAAAAAAAATGAGATAAAGTTATTTTTCTGTGTATCTTCGCATGGCCAATCCGATGCTGGCATTATTTTTCTGCAAAATCTGCTGGATTCCTCTGAAAATGCTGGACAAATGTTAGGGTTAGTTTCAATATCCGCTAGATCCAACTGAATTTCGGCCATTGTTAGTTTCAAAAACCTCCAAGTCCCTTTCTGCCAATCAGGTTGAGGGACTGCTTTACCCAGCATTCCTCAGCTGTGCGATGTTTATTATTTGTGTGGTTAAGCTCTTGTTAAACCTTATTAAGTTTAATTTCTACTCTAATAATATTCAGAGAAATGGTGGATAGAATGAGCAGTGAGTTACAAAAATGTTCTTACCAATTAATAATTAATTACATAATTTTGTCGGTACTCCTCTTGTGCCCTCCTGCTATACCAGCTTGTAATCATGCTGTTGGCAGTAAATAGAAATCCAACAGTTTAACCACAGTCTAATACTTACAGTCGCGCAACTTCAACACTTTTTTTGCCAATATTCGCGACACTAGCGCCCAAGCGGCAGGCAAGGCACTGGTAATAGGTTTGATAAAATCTCGTTCAGCCAGCACGTGCTTTAAAGGGATGCGAGATGTTATAAACGTTTTAATCATGCGTCGGAACAAAGGCAATGTGTGCAATGACGAAAATTGCAGTAACAACAAGTTTAAATCTCCGAATTTGTCGTTCTTCAGATTCCCTAAAGACCAAGAGAAAGTCATAATCAGTCATAACCAATAATCCACGTTGTAGGTAGCCTACGTATTGTGCTCTATAAAACATTTATTAGTTATCAGTTACCTATTTGTTTGTCAAAGTAGATACCTGTTACAGTATATTATTTTTTTGCAGAGATCATATGTGTAAATGTGATTTTGGATAATGTATCTAGAGTTTTTAATGCAAGTAATCCCATAATTTTTGTATTCGTGTTTATTTCTTTATATTTTTCAGAAGTTGAATGTTATATTGCATTCAAGTAGGGATCATGGTGTTAATTTTTCAAGAATTCATGGAGTATTGTAATCCTTTTGCGAAATATTCACTTCTTGAATAAATCTGGACTGTGTCGATAAAATTTCTGATGTGTTGGTGTAGATTCATGTGGCAGACGTATTAAGTTCTCAAGAAACAAAAGAGCCTTTTAAAATTTAATATAAAAAGCAATCTATTCTGTAATAATTTGCATGACTGTTAACTGTTATTTGTGTTGATTTTACATTCCCAGTGATTATTTGAGCCGTTCAGAGCAGAAGAAGTGTAAGTCAAAATTAGGTAATGAGGGGTAAAGTAAAAATTCTGTAAAATACAGCGCAAAGTAGCAATTAATATGTCCTTCGTGCTATTCACTGACTACTAATAATTTTAATAAATTCAATATTAACTACTACTTTACGTTGTATTTTACAGAATGTATACTTTAACCCTCATTACCCATTTTTGACTTACACCACTTCTGATCTGAAAATAAAATTAGGCCTACATTTTCGGAATTAATATTGAAGTTACAATTTTTTCAACAAAATTGTGTGTTCATTTATTTGTTCTCACCTACGTCATATTAACGGTAAGTGCATGTAAATTACGTATTATATAGGTAGGATAAGTTAAAATTAAGCTTATGTGTGAAAACTGGAAATGTAATGTAAAATACGGTAAACTTGCCATAAAAATTTACACCATAATTTCAGCACTATTTGTGATAATAATAAAGGAAATACCGGTTCTTAAGAAATGGAAAAATAATTAACTTCATAAATCAATGTCATATTAAGGTTTAAATCCTCCCCTTTTTTATTTTCAAGTTTACCTCAGCGGCCGAGTTTACCCCAATTTGTGGTATGGAAAATAGTTAATTTGTCAGGAAATAGGGAGAGGAGTTCACCACGCGATGTACCCTACGAGATATGGCCTACAATTTTGAAGCTATTAATTTTGACTCTTCTTACAGTAAATATAGAGTTCCAATGATGCATAAATATATTTAGGAATGAATTGAATTAACCGTCCACGTACGAACAATTATATTATTTCAAAGCATGATACGTGATCAGGGCCAAGATTCAGTTTTAAGGAGCAGAAAGAATTACGTTTATTCCCAGCTTCTGAAACTTGTAGATTAACTGCGTGTGAAATTCTTCTAGGATTCTAAAGTAAAATTAATAAGAACATATATACTTAAAAAAATATAAAATAAATTACGCAAAACCCGTTTTCTGATGTGTTATCATATGTCGTGTGCACACTGTTAACTTGCCTGCCACTAGAGGGCTACTGTCGCGCTAGCTGTCAAATGTTGGCATATTTTATACGTATGAGTTGCGTGACTGTAAAAGTATTAGACTGTGGTTTAACTTTGTTGGACATAAAGAAGTTCCATTCCGTTTTCTACTCTTCAGCAGATAATCAGCAATAAGACAATTTTATTACTGCACAAAATAAAAATACAACAATGATTGGAATGTGGTCTAAATGGCCACTCACTGAAGCACCTCCAACTATTAAAGAAGTGTAAATTACATTTCCTGTGGTTGGGCATTCATTTCTCCCTCCCGATCGCATATTTGGAGTAATCGAAAAAGAAATAAGGAAGAATGTAAATATTTTATTGGTAAACATGGAACAGTCTTTAATCTTGAAAATGAAGATGTAGGCGTACCTCTTCAAGATTGGAAGAAAGAGGCAGACATAATTTTAAGATCTCCTGCTATTTTAAGTTCAGTGCCTGTAAAAGATTTATTTTAAGACGATCTGCATTGAAAGAATAGGTAAGAGTGCAAGATGAGTTTAACTATAGAACTGACACCGTTGTTGCAAAGGTAGTAACAAGAAAAAAACAATAGAATTGAACGTGAAGAATAAGAAGACGAAGAAGAAACTGTTAATCTTGAGGAAGAAGAATGTGACAATATTGTGTAAAATTTGTATGAACTTAAAAAGTGTAACATATATTCAAATTTATACACTTTTCAGTTTCAAAATCAGTTAGGTGCTAATTTAACCTCAGGAATTTGTTAGTTTCAATGAAGGGGCAATCCTGTAATTTATTTGAACGTATCTAATGATAATAAAATATTTGATAAAAGCATTGTTTATATCCCAAGAATGTTTATTTATATGGAAACAGTTTTTTCCATTTTCCCACAAATTTTGTTTTATGGACTTGGACGGTTTTGATTCTAGACGCCTCATACATTTCCATATATGCTAGCAATGTTTAAACCTTCATAAGAAAAATATACAAAATCATTAATTGCCTTGCCCTAGTCATGAAATAACTCAAAGCAAATCAAAAATCATTCACGTGTTGGTGTGGGAGGATATAAAAGTTTCAATTATTCTATTACTACCATTGAATTCAGTTACGGTGCAATTTATGTCCACATCTTTTCTTTAGACTTGGAAGTAACTGATTCGGCCTTTATACTTTCTGTCATGGTTATATCTGTAGTGCTCGGGAAAAGAGACACAAGTCAGTTTCCACAAACCTTTTTTGATAATTTATTGACAACTTACGGAACATCTATTCGCTTGGAAAAAAATACATAGACATTCCTCCCATTACAATAATTCATACACAAAAAAAATTAAATCGACATAAACCAGTGTAAGTTATCAATAAATTATCAAAAAAGATTTCTGAAAACTGACTTGTCACTTTTCCCAAGCACTGCAGATGTATGTGAACAGAAGTATATCTAACAGTTCGCCCTTTTCTTCTTGCGAGAAATTTGGAGATAGTTGTTTCATAGTTATTACTAGAAACCGGATTTTTATGTTTTTAGGAAGTCCATTTTAGGTTATTTGAATATGTGAAATATTTTTTTTTTGCTCAAACTGTGAAAGGAGTCGCAATAATTACTTGACTGTTAAAAATGTACGTTTAGTTTTAAATAACATAATTTTTCCCTCGGTGGTAAAGTTGGAATCATTTCCAATCCACTGTCGTAATAAATGTGATTTCAAAACAATATATAAATTTAATGTTAATGCCAGAAGCACCAGAATAAGACAGACTGCACAGAGACCTCAGAAAAGTTCACAGCTTGTACCCGCACACGCAAGATCAGTCTATCTGGAAACATGCTCGAAAATTTCATAATTTCAATAACTTTTTCGAAGTTCATTCACCTCAAGAGAAAGTTCAGTCATTTAATACCCTTCTACTGGCATGTCATATCTGAGATCAATGAAAATTTCAAACTACATACATGCCCTTGAGAGGGTGAAGCCTCTGAAGGACGGCCCGCTATATGAAGAAAATCGGAATTCCCTGTTAACCATTTTATCCAAAACAACAAGAGACTGAGGGGTAAAGACTGCAGATTGAGTCGCTTTCTCCAGTGCAGAAGAGAATAAAAATTATGTGATGTATTGAAACTTCTAAATATATTTATATAAAACACAATAAATATAGAAAAATACATATTAATTATGATTTACGTTTTTTAGTTCTTAGGGTTCAATTTAGGTCCATGATTCGGAAAATTATCTAAGAAATTGTGAGTTTAGAAGTAAGAAAAAAAAGATAGGTAAAAACCTATAAATCCGGTCCCTAGTTATTACATTTCCATCCATAATTTACTCGTTCCGTGCAGTCACTACACTGTTACGGGCTGCTATATCACATTGTTCCTTATTATCCAACGAGTTAGAAGAGAAGTCGTTGGTCTTTACCAAAGAACATTCTTCAGATGGATTGAAAAATTCCCCAAATTTAGAAAAAATTCCCCTTGGGATGGTATGGCCTAAACTCTAAAATACACATTTAAAAAAGAATTAAAATAATAAATTAGAAAAAGACTACATTTCTAAGAAATATCACAGTGCAACAGAGTACTCACCCTCAGATCGGCATATTATTGATGATCCTGTTCACATTCTTCTTCTCCCTCATCTTCCGCAACCAGCGGCCCAGCTATTTTGCTGTCTCTTGATCCTTGTAAATACATATTTTCATTGAACAGTTTCAACATTTCATCGGTGATTAAGTAGTTATAACACTTTTTGTTTATGTTGCTCATGCCAAGTATCACCTGCACTAGAGACACTGTTTTTGATGGTAGTTTATTTCTTTTCTTCGTTTTTATATCACAAACCATTGATATGTGCTCTAAGCTGCATTAGAATGGAGCAAAGAAAGGCAAATTTTGGCTACTTTTGGTCAATTTTTTAACAAAAATTCAGAATTGAAATTGTAACATTCTTCAATTTACTTTCAAAATATTAAATTTAGATAAGTAGTTTTCTCTTCAAAAGAAAATGGTTAAAAGTCTCCATTCATTTAATATTGATCTTGGTTCACTTTTATCTTACATTTATCAACTAGTGGAGTAAGTGTGATACTAAACCTTTAAAAAATATTACTGAGACCTAATGCAATTTTTGGATCTAGAAAAGTCAAATTATTAACATTTTGTTGAAGGGACAATCTTTTCAAGATCTCATTATAAGCTACTTGATATAACTCCAAACATCGTATTCTGAAGATTTCAATATCCCTTGGCAAATCTTGAGTAAAGAAGTTTTTGAAGTCTGCAAAGTGTCCTCGGTGGTTGGACCTATTTTGATTTCATTTAGAGGTAGTAAATTGGATGGATATTTGGAATTACACTTGTAGATAAGATTACCTGAAATAATTTCAGGTTCGAGGAAATTTTAGGCTAGGCCTAATATCCTCAGAAACCGTTCAGCTTCACTTGTAAAAATTGGAATTAAGATTTTTCAAACTGGAAAAACATGTTTATTTTATTTTTTATTTTAGTAGGTTATTTTACGACGCTTTATCAACATCTTAGGTTATTTAGCGTCTGAATGAGATTAAGGTGATAATGCCGGTGAAATGAGTCCGGGGGTCCAACACCGAAATTTACCCAGAATTTGCTCGTACTGGGTTGAGGGGAAAACCCCGGAAAAACCTCAACCAGGTAACTTGCCCCGACCGGGAATCGAACAAAAACATGTTAAATAAATTTAACATGGGGGAATGTAGTTCAGAAACTGAAAATATACTTTGCTAAAGGGGTTGTTGAGTTAATTGAATATTATGTCAGCTACTGAATTTGTATCTTCCATTTTTGCCTTTGCAAATAAGGTAAACAAGACCTGCCACTGATCAAGAATTCGTGATACACAATTGCTCGGTCAACCATCTCCTTTTAGATGGATTTATAATCTTCAAATTATTAACTCTCACGATGGATTGAATTTCGTCTAGAATACTTTGCCGTTAGGACTTCTGGAGAAATAGTAAAATATTAGATATATTAAAGATACCAGTGGCGTAGCGTCAATGTAAGCTAAAAAGCTCAGCTTCCCCAGTTAATAATAATTTCATAATAAACCTGCAGTCTATGGACAAATTATTTATTAATTTTAATAGAATTTATATTTACGCGTGAAATATTGTGATGCGGCAGCTCAGGATGATTTGTGATGCAGCAGTAAACAAGAAGCCTGCACACACCAGCTTCCAAGCAGACTGGTTTGTTATGCTAGGTTTACACGGCGACAGTTTAGAGCGAGAGAAGATCTAAAGTATCAGGAGAGCTCTCTAAAGGAGTGTTTACACGGTGACAGAATATAGCTTCTCTAAACCCATTAGCGAGCTCTCATGATATTTATATAACTCTAAACTCTAATGTTACTCTCCGGACCGTTTACATGGTGCAGACAGTTTAGAGTGAGGGAAAGGGTTACGAGCATATAGAAAAGAACAGGCTGGTCAGTGGGTTTACAACTATGGCAGAAACAAGTTTTTCGGCCGCTGTAGTGTGCAATCCTTCTGAATTGAAGAAGGCAGAGAAGAAATAGATCTACGTGGGAAAAACCCTGGATATCTCGCCGGAACACGCATGGAGCTTACACATATGACCTGTAATTGGCAAAAAAGACAACTATGAGGATTGCCATTAGTATAAAGGAAAGGCTGTTGGTCACATTACGCTTCCTAGCAACAGGTTTATATCCTAAACACATTATTTTATTGTTCTTAACAGAATAAATTAATAATAATAATAATAATAATAATAATAATAAATAAACATATGAAAATGTTAGACTACATTGTTCATGTAAAATGTATCAAGTTTCTTTCATTATGTTCGAAAAGGTATGGTGTATGAATTGAACAACAGGAAGGTAGTGCCTGAGTTTATAATATGTAATATCTTTTCATATAAAAAATGATAACCATTTATTTTAATATAATTGATACGTAGAAGTTTTGAACTTACGAATATTGACCATAAAATATTGTACGAAGCATTTAATACGCAACGATGAGTCCTTTAAAAACCCCAAATGTCAATGTCAATAAGTGTTCTGCTACAAATATCTGGAACCGAACAGCGCTCTGAGCAGCGGAATTGCGTCTCTACATTTACACGGCGAGAGTTTAGAGAAGAGAGGGCTAGAGATTATAGCTGAGTATAATTCGTGCGGAACCTGGTGAAACTTGGAGGGAGAGAACAGTATTGTTATGTGACGAGATGCAAGGGAGACTGAACAAGCGTTACCCCCTCCACTCTTAACTGCCCGTAGAACTGGTTTCTCCATCAAGGTCAAGCTTCACCAGGTTCCGTTCGAGCTATATGACCGTGTAAACGGTTTTGAGAGTAGGTATCTCGTTGACTCTAATTAGATATTAGAGAGACTAAATAGAGCGGCCTTGAAAACTGCTCTCACCGTGTAAACACCCTGGACAGAGAACTCGCATATGCTCTCAACTCTCATTATAGCTACTCTAAATTATTCAACTTCGTTGAACTTTTTCATAAACTCTCACGACAGAAGCAGTATAAATGACGGCCAAAAACAATGGAGTGTCGAAGACACGAAGATTGATTGAAGCATATGAATTGGAAAGTTGTTTGTGGAATGTATTTAATAAGAATTACAAGAATAAGGACCTTGAGAAATCAGGCATTGTCAAACTTAGCTGAGATTGTTGGGGCGTCTGAATTTGGCTTTTAGTTTTGTTAATTTATTGTAATTTGGCCGTAATTTTAGCAAGGTTCATTATTTTAGTTGTTAATTATTTTGTTATAATTTAACAAAACGAAATAGGCATAACTGTTACACTGTATTAGTAGAACCATTATAAACACAATATTATAATGAAAGAAGATGAACAATGTTATGTGAAAAAATCGTTTTTTTTTTTCTTTGAACACTCGATCTCTTTTGAGGAGCTTAAACGCAATCAGTCATTTTCATCGCAAATTCTGCACACTTTTTTTTTTAACATTGGAGGTAAATTGGACTTCGGCCCTTGTAGCAAGAATATTTTTTTTCCTCTTTAATTTTGGGGGGCACAAAGCACATGTTCTTTTTCTACTTCTCAAGAACCACTTCTTCAGCTGCAGCCGTTGCCTTTCTTTCATCAGGAAGCCTGAAAATTGTCTTTATACAGAGTTCCTACAAAATACCTTTCCGGTTTCGAACACATGTAATTTACGTGCTATGAATCTGAGGTGCATGAAAATAGTACCAATGGAAAGAGAAACTCCAAACGTTTAGTTTCTACACTTAAAGATGTTCAATGTGTCCCCCCCCTCCTTAGTAACACGGCACACATCAAGCCTATAGTCAAGTTCCACGTAGGTACGCGGATTTTCCGATATTCAGATTCTGTTCACCTTACCAGAAAGTTGAAAAGTGAAGTCGTCAGAAAACACCACGGAACGAATAAATTCATCATCGTTTTCAATTAAAGTCTACATACTTGTGCAAAAATTTCTTCGTAGCACTTTGTCCTTTGGTATTAGGGCTTGCAGCAACTGTAGTAGGTATGGATGGAGTCGCAACCGCTTGCGAATGCCTTTAAATCTGTGTACCATTAACGGATTTTAGGCCCACTGGGTGGATCTGCACCAAACTTTGTTCGGTAATACTTTTGCACCGACTGGTTCACATGAAAATTAAGCTCTTCTGTCGTCTATAGTAGCCATTTCGCCTCAACAATGAACAAATTTATTTATATGCACTATTATGAGGCGTCTTATCAAGTAGGGAAACAATGTTAACACAACTAAACTTTTTGAGTTTCTCTTACCATTGGTACTATTTTCATGCATCTCTGATTCATAGAATGTAAATTACATGTGTGCCGACTTGAGCTATAATTTGCACATTTTTTATCAAGACTATCAACTCCGTCCTTCGTGCAATTATAGTATTCTATACGAATAAATAAATAATGACTCGCCCAACAATATTAGTAACGCAAGTGCTATGAGCGGTCAGGTTACACAACTGCTGACACACTGCTCAGAAGTTAGATGGGTAATGATGTCATAAAAACGCACTGACCAGCCTATTCTTCTCTAAATGCTCTCTCTCAACACTTTCTCTCACTCTAAACTGTCTGCACTATGTAAACGGTCCGGAGAGTAACTTAGAGTTTAGAATTATATAAATCTCATGAGAGCTCGCTAATGGGTTTAGAGAAGCTATATTCTGTCACCGTGTAAACACTCCGTTAGAGAGCTCTCATGATTCTTCAGAACTTCGCTCTGAACTGTCGCCGTGCAAACGTAGCATGATTATTACTTTAGACCTGTATTTCAAGAGTTATGCGCAGGCTTGTATAATCTCGTACGCAACAGTCGGGAGAGTTAATGAAAAAGTTCAACTTAGCTGACTAATTTAGAGTAGCTATAATGAGAGCTGATAGTATATGCGAGTTCTCTGTTCAGGGTGTTTACACGGCGAGAGCAATTTTCAAGGCCGCTCTATTTAGACTCTCTATTTAGATATTAGGCTTCGGCCACAGTGCAAGCGGAAAGCGGTGCGGCGCGTTGAGTGGCGGCGTGGATGAATCACAAACGCATGTTAGCAAATGCAGCTGGCCATAGTGTGAGCGGAACGGCATTTTGGAGGGGAAGATGGTTCAAGGACAACGCTACACGCCACTGGCCGCTCGCTCTTGTTTGAGATTTTAGCGGCGCCGCTCACAAATGCAAGTATGAATTGTCAAGAAATGAGAAAGAAGTTATCATTTAAGAAGTGAAAACCCGAATATTCCTGTGGAATAATTGGGAGAAGAACTTCAAAAACCTCTCCATGACGAGGAATATGTAGAAAGACATTTTACTGAACCCGAATAATATTTTTATAATATGTCGTATTATTATTAGCCTATTATAATAATAATAATAATAATAATAATAATAATAATAATAATAATATTATTATTATTGTTATTATTATTATTATTATTATTATTATTATTATTAATCATACTTCGTAGAACATTGTCGGGATAAATACTCAGTATTGCGTACAATATTAAACATATTCCAACTCCGAAATAAAGGTACAATTATATGATTTAAATATTTCTGTTGTTACGATTAACCATCGTTAAAGCAAAGCAATACGGGTACGATTAAAACTATTAGGTCAAAAGTAATTATTTACAATCTCATATAAAAATATTGACACTTCTGTTATGAAAAAAACACAATCTATTAAGTACAAATTATAGTGTTATATTAACATCTGCGACTGATTGAAATAATAATCATATTTGTGTCCATATTTCTATTCGTGAATCGCCACTTAGCACGCAATATTCCGAAAGCACATTCCACGTATTATTTTTCGAACACTAGATAAACGTTGGTTAAAATTGTCCCTTGTTAGTTCTCTCATTAGATATTGCCTCATAAGATAAAGTTTTAGAGGATAGGCTTCATCTCCAATAAGTACAAGTGATACCGTTACATGTGTGTTCGATAGTTCAGGCACATTGAACCTGTTGGTCTCCAACAAACTGAGAAGTGTAAAGTTGTGAAAATGCCTGCATCACTGTGTTTTCCTCTTCCCACCAAATCAATGGTTAAAATGTTTAGTCTGCGCCAGCAATACTCTGTGGTAATACTACGTAAATTAAAATATCTGGAACCGAATTTATCAGGACCCTTTACCAGACCATGCTTTTCGTCGTTTGTTACGAAGTAATTAGGGAACCACAACGTTCGTAGTAATCACCGACTACTTCGTTTAATGTTTCTTTATTTGGCTATGGTATAAATTCTTTAATTGATTCATTTTAGATTACCTCACACGTTTCTCTTGCCATTACAATTGCTGTACATTTTCCTACCATGAAGGAAAATGCCAGTGATCGCAATGATGTCCATGTGAATATATATCACTTATATAAAAATATATTTACGTTAAATCTATTTATCAATAACTGGTTATTTAAAATAGTACCTTATATACAGTGGTCCTGAGCATAATTTTAATGTCTCTTTTGCCGCATATGAAAAGTAATAATTATAAGTGCAGTGGAAAAATTAAAATTGCACAGCACACAATTGTAAGAAGTTTTAAATGCAATAAACCAAAATGAAAAAAATAAAAAATATTGAAAACTGCTCATTTCTAATGTTAAACTTTCGTAAGTATAAACATGTGTTTTTTTGCCATGTAAGATGCAGCCCATGCAATTATTCGTAATGAATGAGACTTAATTCCATCAACACAAAAAATTTAAGGATTCGTAGGACTATTTTTATTTAATTTAATTTATATGCAGTATAGCCTACCTGCATCATTGCTCGAAGAATGCATGATCCCGTGTCTTTAACTTAAAATAATTTTATTTTAATATAATGATTAGCCATTGTGCAATAATGATAGATCTCCGAAATTTGATGGCTTGCTTCTGTAGTCGCTCCTTATTTTTATTTAGAAAATAGTCGAAAGTTGTAATAGGCATGCCAGTATACTTCAAATATCTATCTGGAAATGTCCCTAATTCTCCATACAAACGATGAAATTCTCTGAGTTTCACATCTCTTATTAAATGGATGAACATAAAATTCTCTTCCATTCCTATTTGAAGCTGTTCTTTCTAGATAAGAATTGCCTAAAAGCAAACACAGTCATGATCTCATCTCCACTCCGCGCCGCACCGCTCACCAACTCTGTGCTATATGGCCACACCAAAGCTCTTTCCTCCCCACTCCTCAATTTTTCGAGAGCGGTACCGCGCCGCTTGCCGCTTGCACTGTGGCCGAAGCCTAAGAGTCAACGAGATACCTGCTCTCACAACCGTTTACACGGTGATACTCAGCTATAATCTCTAGCTCTCTTCTTTAAACTGTCGCCGTGTAAACGTAGCATTACACTCATTCTTCTGTGTAACCCACCCCGCAGATTTTCCATCCCTTTCTAACTAAACTACCCTGGTCGCAAGGCTTGCAGGAAGCTGGCTTTGACATTGAAAATAAGTAGTTTCCGAGTTATCCCTTTTCGTCAGTTGTGTTCAGTTGAAGTGTTAGTGTGCATTGTGGCTGATATAATAAATGAGTGAAATAACAGTTCCTGACACCAATTTACTTGAATTTTTTTAGGACAATTCTATTATCAAGACTGACTTACGAACAAAAGTGTTATCTAAAAACAAATGACCGACTCCCTTGCTGCCAATGAAGAACACAACCAAAAGACAGACGCATACTTACGTACTGTATCTATTGACCGTTAATATTGTGATTTCTCTAAGTATGACAGGGAGTGAGCTAATGTTATACTATACGTGTCTATTTGATGTGTAAACCGTGAAATCATATTTTACTACATACCATTTGAGGTCATGCCTTATTGGTCTTACTTACGAGGTTCCAACCAATCTTCGACTGCTGACTTGACATTGACTACTATTTATTTTAAGACTATATTTTTGTAATACGTTTTCTCGTATTGCATGAAAGAAAACTTGAATTAGCTTCCCCTGCTCAAAATTTCATGCTACGCCACTGAAAGATACTACATTTTTTTTGGAATACAATCTGTAACAGCATTAACTAAATTGAGAGAATGACATACACAACCAAAAATAATTATGACCTCTGGATTTCGTTACAAAAGACGAGAGGCAAATTAATTTCTTTGTCCTACCATGACGTTAGCATTATTACTACAGTATCCAGTAACATTTTCAATCAACAAGCCATACTTTGAAAGACAATGCTGAGCACAGTGAACAAATTTTCAGCTGTAGCATCCTTAATTTTGAGGTAATCTAAGAGGAATGTATTTCTAGTAAGCCTATCATCACTAAGAGGCTGGTGAGAATACAAAGATTCTTATCATTTCCTAGGTCTGAACTTTAATCGATGAGAATTGAAAAAACTTTCCCTTTTAAGATTTGCATAGTTCTATCTTCTATAGCCCAACAACTATATCGGTTATGAGACACTGCACTTTCGTTTTCTTAAGTTTCAATTCCTGTGCTATAGTAGAGTCGGGTAAAGCACTTTGTTGTGCGGTAGTACTACAATATTGTTAAATCCACACCTGTGGACCAACGGCTACCGCGTTTGGCCGTGAAACCAGGTGGCCCGGGTTCGATTCCCGGTCGGGACAAGTTACCTGGTTGAGGTTTTTTTCCGGGGTTTTCTCTAAACCCAATATGAGCAAATGCTGGGTAACTATCGGTGCTAGACCCCGGACTCATTTCACCGGCATTATCACCTTCATCTCATTCAGACGCTAAATAACCTAAGATGATGATAAAGCGTCGTAAAATAACCTACTAAAATAAAAAATAAAAAGCAATATGATTAATGGAATTAAAGCTCCTATTATGTTCTACAATATCAAACGGTATTTTAAATTCTGCAACTTTTACTTGGTCATCAGACAGCTTTCTTGTACAAACGCTGGTAATTCTGGGGACATTTTTCAACTGTAATTTATATTTTTATGCGAGGGCGTGGAGCTGTGTCTTTCTAATTCACTCTTACCGGCCGCTAGTTCCTTTTCGAAAAAACAAACATTTTACTTTATAGGGATCATTACATTTAGCCAACCAACCTTTAAAAAATGTTCCTCCAACCATGATTCAACGAATGATTATTTCCGCCAAGATTTCTCACTTTTAGATAACTCTTTCCTGATTCCAGTTTTTTTTTTTTTCCGGCGTGGATGGTTCTTCTTGAGCAGCCGTCGGCAAATTTGTACTCACGATGACATCACTGAACGAAACCCGCAATACATAAGATGTACTGTCAATTGAGGAGTATAAAGCACTCCGTTCGGATCCCAGTGGCGGACTCTCAACACAAGCATCTGACGTAGACTACGCAATAATGATTTATAAATGGACATATCATATTTTATATCACTTTTATGTTTACTGTGCTACAACAACCTAAGAAAATACGTCACAAATTGCCACTATTAACACAACTTATAAATTTTCGTCTGCTAGTCACGATCTTTGTTTAGATATTGCAAGTTTTCGTTCAGAAAACAAGTGTTCCGAAATATATTGAATATAGAGCCAAACATAGCACCTATGTAGGGCATTGACAGGCGACCTACGATACAACTACATATACTTTCTATGGAGAGCATTTTAAATGAAGCTAAGCCAGTCTGGTGTGCTATACAATGTCAAAGTTTTATGTGCTCACTTATTTCCAGCTCTCTGAACAACACGTTAATCCACCTAGTAGACTTTTTAAAGTCGTATTTCCAGTTCCGTATGTTACTACAGATACAAGTTGCTTTATGTTCAGATTAATTTCTTCTATATATTTTCTTCATGCTCGGAATAACTCCTTTCCTGTTGTATTTCCTTTAAGTTCAATGACATGGAGCAAATATAGTGAACATTACCAATTCTACTGTATCAATATTTGTGTTTCCATCTAAAACGAGACCAGTGTTCATGCATCTTTGATTGTCTTCCTCGTTTAGCTAGTATTTCGATATTCCTTATCCTCCTTTGTATTGTTCGTGTGGATAATTCCATATTGTTAAAAACATCAGATTATTCGGGACAAATAAAGTTAGCAACTTTGACATGTTTTAATGAACTGTCCTTCATTATAGCACTTCAATGATTTTGCGATTTCTAGAGCAATAATATAATTTGCATGACGTTCGCTTATTTCATATCTTAGTACCACAACTGTTATTTGAATTTAGGTTTTTTTATGTTTTAATTGCTTCGCCCCGTCCACCCCTACGAAAAGAAAATTATGTTTATACTTATTACCTACTAAATACATTTCCGTTTACAGTTACATTGGATATGTTCATGCTTACTTACGATTTCGTGATAATCTTATGCCGCTAGATGTTTGATTTATAAGTGCCTTTTATAATTTTAGAACACAAGAGACGTCTACATTGTCCCCATAAGCCAACAAATTTGTTCCTTCCATTCTTCCTTAAACACACGTTTCCGAACAGATGTTTAAGGTTTTAAGAAAGAAGCAATCTAAATACAAGCAACCAACCAACCAGCCACTGATAGATGCGTGTGTACTGGAGTTGGACGTAAGGGAGGGGGTAAAGCAAAGAGAGTTTACTGCGCTGTCCCTGCAACGTCACTATTGGTGGTGATCACGATGGCATTTTTGCTGATCCCTGTTATTGAAGATCGCTCATTGTACCAATAAAATAAACACACGCTTAAGCATATCAGTAATTTTAAAATAGGAAAATAAATAGACATTTAAAAATTATAAATTTAAATGTAGTGGTCATATCGGCATTTAACACGGAAAATTATTGCAGTGTACCATAATAATCACGCATCATCCTCCATTTTTTATCACCAGTAACCGAAGAAGAAATTTATAATATTGTTAGATCCTTAAAAAATAATGTCTCACCGGGAATCGACAAAATTACAAATAACACATTAAAGACTACAATTAGACATATATTAAAATAGCTTGTTTATGTGTTCAATCTATGTCTCACCCAAGGAGTTTTCCCAGAAGCTCTGAAAAATGTTGTTGTTGTACCGGTCCATAAGTCAGGGGAAAGAAAAAGCCTGAATAACTATAGACCTATATCCTTGCTCTCTAGCTTTTCAAAGGTATTAGAAAAATGTTTAAAAACAGATTAGTAAATTACTTAGATAAAAATTAAATTCTGTCCAAACATCAGTATGGTTTCATAAATAAATTATCTACGGATGATGCAATTATTGAAGTCACTAGAAAAATTATGCAGGAGTTGGATAACGGTTCTAAATGTTTAGGAATTTTCTTAGATTTAAGGAAAGCTTTTGACACGGTTAACCATCGTTTACTTCTGGACAAATTATTTGGTATAGGAGTCAGAGGTATTGCGCATAAGTTATTTCAATCATACTTAAACAAAAGAAATCAGGTAACCAAAATTGATAATATCAGTGAAAATGTAAATATTGATATAGGTGTTCCTCAGGGACAATTTTAGATCCTATTCTATTTTTAATATATATTAATGATTTATTAAACATTGATTTGAAAGTATATAATGGCTCCTGTTATTCTTACGCTGATGATACGGTTGTGATTTTCAGTGGTTTAACTTAGGAGGAGACTTATAAACATACCAATGCAGATATAAATTTGATAAAAAATGGCTTGATGTAAATTTGCTATCTCTAAATATAACTAAAACTGCTTTGGTGCCATTTTTTAATAGTCTCTGGATTGAACAAATTGAAATCACTTTCTTATTTAAAACTAATGATCCATAACTCATTTTGTAAACTCCCTACAACCTGTAAGTGCCGTTGCCTGAAAGAATCTGTAGATGTGAAATACCTGGGAATTGTTGTTGATCAACACTTGAAATGGGATAGAAAAATCACCTTTTTGTGTAACAGAATCCGTAAAACAATTTACAAATTTGTAAACCTTCGCCATTACTTGCCTACTCATGTATTACGTTTGGTTTATTTGGCTATAGTTGAGTCTGTTATCCAATATGGTATAACTGGATGGGGAGGCATTTCAAAAACTGCTCTTCCTCTAATAGCTGCAAAAACGTATAATCAAAATTTGTTTGAAAAGGCGACTGGATTATCCAGCAGATTTGATCCATTCCGAATTGAATGTTTTTAGAATTGATCAAATTTATAAACACTCTTTAATGAAATTCTATCATAAAACTAGAATGAAAGACTCCACTTGCATTGCGAAATGGCAAGCCCCTTTCAATGTGCAAGATTACACCTGCCATCCTAACGGCATAAAAACGAGTCTTCTCGACTCCTTCTGCACTGCGAAATGACACAGTTCATTTCAATGTGCAGATTTACACCAGCCATTTCTCCCTCATCCCGTCCCGTGATCACTCTGATCACATTTCCGTCCCCTCTCATATGTGGTACCTAAGAGGTTACGTCCATTTTCGGTTTTTCCTCTTCAAAATTTTCTAGAGCTTCTTCAGTGGAGCAGCGTAACCCGGAGTGAGACAAGTGGCCAACAGGCTTGGAGCTCGCATATTTAGTTTCTTACAGCCCCGAAACCCTTGCAAGGACACGTTTTGCGTACCTTTTAAATTTGTCCTCCCAATTCTCCTCTTTCAATTCAATTCAAAATTATATTGTTATAGTTCTTTAGCGACATAAATCATATTCAAATTATAATTTATATTCAGTTGTAGTTCTTTAGCGATATAAATAACATAAATTTAATATTAGGTTTGGAACAATATAGTTGCATAATACTGGTGTTAGTTTTTCTTTTTATATTATTACATTATACTATCTTGAACTACAATAAAATGAAAAGGAGTGACGAGGAATTGAACCTGAGACTTTGACATCTAAATTTCGACATTCTTCATCTGAGCTACGAGGGCACAAGTGTGGTAACATTTGCGGAAAAATTGGCCCAATCTCCCTCCATGATTTTCTGATGATGATTTGTAGAAGCTAGTCCAGGATGTGGGGGGCAAAGGCTAATTGGGATTTCCCAGTCTGATCGGGTCAAACATCCTGATAGAACTAATATTTAACCTTTGCGGTGAATTTCAGTGAAGTCCGGAGGGCCCAATTAGTCAAATCCACTCTCCTCATCTCCACGCTTGGGTCCCCTGGGATCTAATAAGATGCGAAAGAGACAGTGGTGTGCGGAAAGCAACGGGAAGTTACCTCATTTATCCTTCCCAAGAAAAACTGCAAACATGAACAAAAGGACGCTTTTAATAGAAAAAGGAGCATCTTCTGTGGACCTCTGGAAAAAGAACTAAGGAAGGGACTAGTGAAGTGCTTTGTGTGGAGTGTGGAATTGTATGGGGAAGAAACATGGACATTACGACGAAATGAAGAGAAACGAATAGAAGAATTTGAAATGTGGATGTGGAGAAGAACGGAACGTGTGAAGTGGACAGACAGAATAAGAAATGAAGTTGTGTTGGGAAAAGTGAGTGAAGAAAGAATGATGCTGAAATTGATTAGAAAGAGAAAAAGGAATTGGTTGGGTCTCTGGTTGAGAAGAATGATAGACGACATTAGGATATGTTGATCATATGCGGAGACCAAGAGGAAGACAGAAAATAGGAAAGATTGGAGAATGCTGGGTTTGCAATGAAAGACCTGCCCATGAGCAGAACACTTATGTATGCATTTTCAGAATGCCTGGAATGTCGTGTCTAAGAACAGTCGCTATTTGCAAAGACTAATCGATTCCATGCCCATTCGACTGCAAGATGTGATCGAGATAAGGGGACTTAGACTAAATATTGAATCGAGGCTTTTTGTTTTGGTTTTGAACGCTTAATTGTTTGAATGTTCTAAGCCAGACGCCAGTAAGTTTGTTTTGTTTTTGCCACGAAAGATATTTTTGTTGAGAATAAAATCTTTTTTCTTTCCAGTTGCAGCCACAATGTCATAATGATAAAGTCATAGCATAATACATTAATGATCCTTATGTTAATTACTAAAACAATCGTAAAAGAGAAAGGAGCAATTATGTATAGTTTGTCTCTTTCTCTTAAAAACAAAACAAAAAAGAACATAAAAAGCACGACGACGTATTCGAACGCAGGACCTCACGAATAAGAGGCCGAAACGCTACCATTACGCTATCAAGTAACGCACATAATACTTTAATTATGACTGTAGATATCAGACAACGTGGTCCAACAACATGTAACATCGCCTGTCTCCGAATTGTAGCGAAGATACCCGAAGGGAACTTTGCTTCAAGAGAGCGGCCACTTATTCTTTCGACAACTGTACAAGAAATTCATTCGTCTGGTTTTGAGTTGCGCAAATCTATCAATAGTTTTCTTGATAAAATGTGGCAAAGATTCTTTTTCAGTTGTCAAAATTAAATACTGTAGAATAATTTACATGGTCGCTCAACAATGTATCTAGTTCCGAAATGAAATTCACTAAGCCTAGAAAAATAGGCCTACCGCGATTTTCTGATTATTGTGTTCGTCATGTCCACGCATGCGAGTTCAAACATATCGCAAAATTGTATGCAGTCAATCATTTTCGAAATAAAGTGCCTGTTTATATCTACTTTTTGATTGTGAAGTCTTACAGATTGCTAATACGTAGTGTCAAGTTGAGTACCTCTGTTGACGTTATCTTTAAATGCCAAGTCAGTAGCATTATTTATTTGCGATTTTGAAGATTTGAGCTTAGAAATCGTTTCAGATAAATGTTTCATGTCGGTTACCCCACTTTTATCCAACTACTTTCGCCTCCGAACAAAATGCATGGAAAATAAAAAAATCATTTTTTTACTGGACATCCACATAACCTGGAACATTTTTTGGTGTAACATTCCTTATTGAAATGCTGATTAGTGATTTTGCCCAATCGTTTATTCGCTGAGTTATATTTAAGTCGCCCTATCGGTCTTAACCTTTTGATTTATAATTTTTCTTCATATCGCCTTGGAAAAATGGTACGTTCGTCAACTGATTTACACTGTTCATTGTTCACAATTACAGCCTATTGTAATTACGCATATTCACACACAAATATTTCGTTCGCACTACAAGCACTAAAACACGTGTGATTCACTCTTTACTTTAGCTAAACACACACTGGAACTGTAAAGTTGAGATGTCTGTCAGACAACAAATCTGAATGTCGTTAAAGTATCGCCAGAGCGTTTAGAATAAAATGTGGTAACTCGGCAAGGGTCTAATGGGACTTTTAAACCCCCCTAGTGTCGCCACGGCAACTGAGCGAAACATTGGCGTGGCGATCGTTCCAAGATTCCAGTTTTCCTCTTAATACTATGGACAGAGCAGGTAGAACTCGTTCTGCTATGGAATTAAGAGGATATTTTTTGTGGTGTTCGGGTGATTTTTATTGTGCCGTTTATGTGAGCGAGTAGTAATAAGCCTAATTGTTTTGTTCTTGATGTAAATCCAATTATACTGTATAGTCTGTAAGGAAGAGACGTTTCTTTTATCCACCCAAAGACTAGACTACTTTTCAGAAGTGGTGTAGAGCAATTCCACGAACACAGAAAACTATGCTCATTCTTATATCTGTGATATCCATTTTCCTGTGGTTTTGATTGCGATTTTTTAAAATTATTATTTATTTAACGACGCTCGAAACTGCAGAGGTTACGTCAGCTTCGCCGGTGTGTCGGAATTTTGTCCCACAGGAGTTTTTTTTACATGCCAGTAAATCTACTGACATGAGCCTGTCGCATTTAAACACACTTAAACGCCAAAGATCACGGCCGGGATCGAACCCGCAACCTCGAGCATAGAAGGCCAGCGCTATACCAACTGCGCTACCGTGGGTGACTTTTGATTGTAAGAGCCGATAAATTTATTATTGCCGATAAAGATGTGGGACTTCCACGCAAGAACTGGCGACGAAAACCGTATGCCATAACACATATTTTCCCAAACTTACCTCGATATCTTAAAAAAAGAAGAGAAAATATACAACGAAGAGTACATCAATGCTTTCTCATAACAATGTACCCTTACCAAATACCTTCTGGCTATGACCAATTCCATTGACGCTAAATAACCAAGTAGTTGATACAGCATCGTTAAATATCCGAGTAAAAATAATTGGATATGACATCCGAAAATCAGAAGAACACCTTAGCTAATCATGCGCTTGTATGCATTTATGTGCCATTACTCCACACCTGAATGCCCAAAATTATGTCTAGTTACATTGACCGTAATTCCTTCCAGTGAATGAACTCCAGACCAGCATTTCAGCTGTTTAGTGTGAGTTTTTCAAAATCGATACATTTTTTAGAGTCATAAACTTTGATCGGTTCGAGGAAAGTGAAAATACAAAAGAATTCAAAGATGAATGAACGACCTTGCAGATACGCTGAACTCAGACTCCCTCGTCTGCCCTGTACAAAGGATTCTAGCATTACACGATTTTAGAAAATATATTACACGTAATTGACAATACAAAGAACACGTTTGTCTAAGAAAGAACGCCTGAATTATTTAGAGTGACAATTCAGAGCACTAGCGAAATATATTAATTCTTGTGGGGTAACAGATTTAAATATATTCTGACAGAAAAAATTTAACCAGGATCCTCTAGAGCGACATTTTGGAATTAGAAAATGATTATCTTGTGATGATTACCATAGACTTTCTCCATCTGAACATTTTTCAATCTATGTGCCTGTTAAAAAATGTGCTGTATCAAAGTGCTAATTGTGAACTCCTAATTGAATCCAAGCACCTAGCTTCCACTTCATTAAATGTACATGTTTAATTATTAATTATTTTATTTTTAATGATAGCACTTTAGTCGTAATTAACGTAAAAGTTTTTCGGTAACAAAAGTACAGTATAATTCTACTTTGCACCTAGGCTAGAACTTAATCAGGTTTACAATTTTATTACATTTGTTTATTACGTTTCCACAACATAAGAGATTTCTAATCGAGCATATGAGAAAATAATAGATCTCATGAGAAAGTCGTTAACTTAATATTTTCCAATAAGTAATACAGTGTTACCAAATTGTTTTAATTTTACAAAACACAAAATAACCTAGGTATTTCAAAAGATCAAAACTTACATTAGCATAGATACAATATCGAAGCTTAATTTATATGAGTCTAAGTTGCACGTAATATTTTTGTTCCCCTGAATTACGTATAAACCAGATACAACTGCGACTAATAACTAAATAGTAGATAAAGACTATTGGTGAAAATAAAGTGTCTCCTTTATTATATTACATTCTTTCTTGTGTATAAAAACTATAATTTCATGTCAATACGTATTTTATAATGCCATAAAAATGTTCAGTTTTGCGATGCTGTACTTTTTTTTTTGCGTATTTTTGGCTGAAGCCGGCACAATGTTCCATTTTTCGGTTAATTATTATATTTACTATTCAGGGTTGTGTTATATAACTCACAATTTGTTAATGCGGTAATATTACATTTTTAAAGAAGTAAAATATTGTAACTAAGTACTCTACAGTACATGCTTATCTAATGGGTTATTTTTAAAAAGCTTTAGCATCCACTTGAATAGCGATCCTGAAACTGGGCACGGAAAACAGGTCTAGCGCCAGTCGGCTACGAACCACTGAACTAGAGGAAGTAACGTCACTTTCTCTTCTACCCGCTCTGTTATCGCTACATGGGGCGGGTGGAGTTATCACTAACTTAAGCCTGGTTCAGATGGTGCAAGTTTCTGTGGTGGGTTCCAAGGTGGCTACGCTGATGGCTGCCCTGCGTGATCACTGGCTGGCTCCCGCGTTGGCTACGGTGACGGTAGTTGTTCACACGGAGCTGGCTCTTTTCACAGTTCAAATTGGAAAATCATCTGCTGTTTTATCTGTTGCCAACACTCATGGTCAAAAAGAAACTAAACCGTGAGTGGAAAACAACTGAATTCCTACATTAACAGTAGTAAATGTCGTAATAAAGTAATTAAGCCATAAGTGCAAAACAGCTAAAGTTCGATATAGTTGTTGTTCCTTAGAAACTAAAGAATATAGAAAAAAAACAGGTTTAGTTGGAAAACAACGAACATGACGACATGGTTTCAGAGGTGATATTATATGATCATCTTTGGTTTCCAGCCTGCAAACCATCCCGAAAAATAGCAAGGAACCTACCCTCCAAATCCAGCAAGCTAGCCATCTACGGAGCCACCAGAGCGGATTACTTCCGGTGAGTGACCACGCAGGCGACCCATCCGCGCAGCCACCTTGGAATCCATCACAGAAACACGCACCGTCTGAACCGGGCTTTACATGGAGTCACAGATATAGAGAACTTAGATTGGCAATGAGGTCTCGAGCGCTGAAGCCTGGGCTTGTGGCCAGCCGCCATCTTAGGATACTACCACTTGCATGGCATTTACGTACAGTTACCCTTAAAAGGAATGAGACGACTCTTGGTCATCGGAAGTTAAAGTTCTACAGCGCGGTTCACTCGATATCGACGTAACAATAAGTATCATGACAAATATAACAAGAATTGTTACAAGGACAACAACAAGGACAAGGACCAGAATAAGGATCACGAAGAATATAGCCATTTAAGGCCACGATTTCACAACATAGCTCGAGTCACAAAATATCATTGTTTCTCTGTACCCAATGACAAATGCCTGCTATGGGATCTACATTCTGGACTGCTGCTGTCACTGTCTTGTCTCGGTACCTCATACAGTAGCGTATCGGTTCCACTATATAACCGAAACGTCTCGTGTTCGATCCCAGGTAAAACTTTTTTTATTGAGGTCTAATTAATTTCTTCAGAGTTCCTCGACTGTCTAATTTGTCGAAAAATATGGAATAATTTATGCCCAATTTCTGGGTCTTACAACTGGGCTGAACCTCGTCAAAAAAAATCTTACTTGGAAGTTAAAAGTATTCTTCCTCAAACAAAAATCATAAGGAACAAAAAGAGACCTGTTAACTTAAAATCTTGTCCACATGCCATTAGCTTCTATTACAGCTCTAAGTCAATCCGGCATGGATGTCACGAGATTGTGGAATAAGTTCTGATCCCCGGCGAGATCTTTCCAGGTGTCAATAACTGATCTCGGGTCTCCTTTGACACCATCTTTGAATGCTTGCGGCATATTGCACGGGATGATTATCCTGCTGGAACAGCAATGTTCCTTCGGCAAAACATTCTCGGGTGGAAGGAAGGAATATATTTTCCAGAATGTGCTCGTAAGTTCCCGCATTAATCCGGCCATCGATGCGTTCTATAACGCCAGGTTAGTCGTAAGACATCCACCCCCAACACGATATGCTAAAGTGCCCCGATCCTTCACGTCGGCACATAGCGCTGATCATGTCGGAGACCATCCTCACGATAGACACGGACAGGACCTTTGTAATCACTCCAGATGGTTGTTTCGTCGGAGAAAATTACATTTCTCCAATCGAAATCCACTCGATTGGTAGCGAAGGCAAGACGGTCGACAGCTTGTGCTTCCCCCAATATTTCCATTTGCGCAGCCCTCCGGCTCCTAATACCGCGGTTCCTCAACCTGCTGATCACAGTCTGTGAAGAACCGGGAAAGTTAGATGCTGCTCTTATTTCGTTAGCAGTCCGAAAGGGGTCCTGTCGAACTGTCTCGAATAAGAGAGCATCCTCTTCCAATTAAGAAATCTGCGGACGCCCAGGAATAGGGCGATTTTCGACCTCCCCTGAATTTTGGTAACGATGAATCCACCTCGCGGCTGTACTTCCAGGAACACCTACCAAACGTCCAGCAGATCTAGCCCCATATCCAGCCTCAACTAGAGCTATAACTCACTGTCTCATGTCACATCGGTTCACCATTAAGATGAAAAATGAGGGATGACGATAATACTTTAGTGTAGACAATGACTATTTAACGTGATATAGAATTATTGAAATGAGGGGCATCTTGCACAGTAAGAGTTAATAAATCAACTCTAACTTAAATATTTAAATAACAGGATATAACAGGAAGTCCAATTGTTTCGAAACTAATCAAATTAAATCTAATTACATTAAGTAAACAAACCCCACCACGCCACATTGCTACAGCTAAATTGTGGGTTATTAACACAATCATTGAATATGTTCGTGCTTATGCGTTGGACGACAAAACCAAACATCGAAAGTTCGAATCTTGCCTAGGAATGCAACTTCTTGCTTTTTATAATGTAAATCAGACTTATAACTACAATCTTTCATATTTCTTACATTATTATTAATATTTATAGCAACATTGAATTTGTAAAGAAAAGACTGTATAAATCTCATATGGAATTTGTGATCTGTAATGACAAACCTAGATTATCTCTCGGAACTTTTCCGTAAAAGTAAATTAAATTCACTCCTTGAAACAGAAAACCTTAGTATTAGAGTAATTTTCCCACCAGGATACAAGGTGAAGTAGCACAGCCATTGATAAAAGTTTTGTACACAGAATTAGACTGAATTTCTATTCGACAGAATCTATAATCAATGGCTTGTCTCAACATGATAAACAAATCCTAAGTGTTTCCAATGTCACTGAACAATTTCAAAATATTAATTTAAAAATTAAAAAAGGGTCGTAAATGCTGTATCTAGTGATTATTTACATTTATGTCTACAAAATGAATCTTGGAAAAACGTATATGTTACTGGTACTACTGATATTAAGAGTAAATGTATTGTATTTTTCACTTAATTTCAGAATCACTTCAGTGGATGTTCTCCACTCAATGAAAAATTCAAAAGTAAAAAAATGTAGATAACGCAGGGACTTAAAAATCTCGTGTATTAAAAAGAAGAATGAGTTGCAATGTAATGATCATGTTCTTAAATACTACAAGAAGTACAGTGTAATTTATCAAACATTATGAAAGAGGGAAATAGAATACATTTGAATAGAAAAGTACAAAATTCAGATAATGCAATTAAAGGTATTCGGAATATTATTAAAGTTAAACTTGTAGATATCCTAAGAAAGAAAATATTTTTTCATTAAAACCAGTGATTATAAAGTAGAGGATCCCAAATCTATTGCAAATTCTTTTAACGTCTTGTAGTATATAGTACAGAAATATTATTGATAACTTAAACATTCAAGATTTTGCAAAAGACACTGCAATTGGTTACTTAACAGATGCATTTAATAATTAGTATTAATATATGTAATTAGTCAATAACTGCAACAGTGCTTTTTCATTCAATCATAACATGAATAAAATTGAATGCACATTAAATTAAACACTTGCAAATACGTAGATAAAATAGTTAAAACCAACTAAAGGGGTGAGAATGAAATAATCCAAAGCCACACTTTTAACAAGAATTGTTTTGTGCGAGTGCATTCCTTACACATATGAGAAAGTTACTAATAAAATATTGTAATAATTACTCAGCAAATGACATAGCCTAAGGACTCTAAACCTTTGTAAAAGTTCGTCTGTGTGGCTTAGGAATATTTTTTAATTTCATTTTAATTGTTAGTTTTTAATATATATGCATTTACATTGTATATGTGTGTATATATAAATGCATTCATTAGATTAACGTTTATAATATTATACTTGTAATTTTGTATTGTCTGTGATCATTAACACTTAATCTGAGTACTTTGTAAAACTCTATTTCAACGTTACTTAGCTATTTCAGCGTTATTTAGAAAAAAAAAACAGTTGGTGTAAACTAAGAATCGAACTCGTTCTCTTCTACACAACACGCAGAAGTCTTAGCGTCTGAGCTATTGAAACGACACGAACACTTATCTTTCTGTGCGGAGTGTCGATCTAGTCATGACGGTCCATTGTCGATTTAACTACATGATTTATGTATATATTTATCTTTTATTTACGTAATATTATCATATTTTTTGTAGTTTTTGAAGCGAATTTCGGAACGATGCTAGTAACAAACCAAATAGCCTGAATTTAAGTAACTCAATATTCGTCATCTTGTGTATCAGTGCTCTGGTCTCCGATCATGCGCAGTGTCTTACATCTGAGACTTAAGAATATTCAATCGTCTCATTCTTTTCCAGGGAAACTGTACATTATCACTGTAAAGTCTTGTGAAACATTATAATAATGCCTTATAGCAACCCAGTAACTTGACGTATTGCATCATACACAAAAAGAAGCACCAGTTCTACATTTCATCGTCGCTATTTATTATTAGTTACCACTATGATACCAAATGATACGATTTTCTATTAGACTTTGAACAGGTCTGAACTTACGGTCCGAAGTAAAATTTCCTTGTAAGCCAACTACACACGAATATTTCTCTGAGCATTATAATAATAATAATAATAATAATAATAATAATAATAATAATAATAGTAGTAATAATAATGTTAATCAGCTTCCTATATTACACGTATTTTTACTGTATATAATCAATCAATAGTAATAACTAATTGGCGTGAAGTCCCAGCATGTGTAGTCTAATAACTGTCCGCACTTGTATGTTAAAGCTGCAATTACAATGTACAAAAAGGGAAATAAAGTAGAATCAGGAGGGTAATATAAGACAATGAACAAATTTATTAAATATACATAACATAATGAATAAGTAACACTATCATAAATTACCGCACATCGCAAAATATTGGTAACAAATCCCCCCCCCCTCTAGTGAAAATAATCTTTTTTCCAGCTAAACAACTGCGTACAAGCTTAATAGCATGCACCTAACGAACAGCAATTGAAGTTCCAGCTTGTTTAGGATGAGAGAAAGTAGTTTTTGAGCACTCGTACTTGTAAAAATCTTAAAGTCTGCATGTGCCATCCATAAATAATTGCTATTTTATCCATCAAATACTGCAGCAGATATAGTTAGATTAGTATCAGCTATCATTTATGGCAGTACACATAATAGCACATTGTCACTGTGGATAAGTTGTAACTGTTTATTTCTGTACTCAGATATACCGGTACATAACCTATAATTTTATTCTCTGTGTATTCTACTTGTTCTTTCAGGAACACATCATCAATGGAAGGACAGATAATTGGAATTACATAATTTCTCTCACTTTCTGCTACTTTCGTTTCAATAGCAAGGCCTGAAAATTATAAACCCATCTCTATTGTTCCTACATTCTCTAAAATACAGTATTAGAAACAGTAATGAAAACTCAATTAACACATCACTTTGAAACAAATAACTTATTTTCCAAGGAACAATTGGAATTTAGAAAAGGCTTAAACACTTTGGATGCCATTGAAAAACTAATCTCAACTGTCTTCTCTGGGTTCGATAATTGTGACAGCTCTTTTGCTATTTTGTGCGATATGTCTAAAGAATTCGATTGCGTATCACATGAAATATTAATTTCAAAGCTCTATTATTACGGTGTTAGAGGAAAAGAACTACATTTGTTTAGATCTTACTTACCAACCGCACACAGCGTATATATTTAAATGACATTTATTCCAATTTAATCAATGTTGAATGTGGAGTTCCTCAAGGTTCCATTTTGGGACCACTCCTATTCTTGATTATGGTGAATGACCTTCCAGAAAATGTTAGTTGTGAATCTGTATTATTTGCAGATGACACAACTTTTTATTCATCACATACTGATATAAAATTTTTAAATTCAGCAGTGAAAAAATCATATAATATTGCAGTAAATTGGTTTCGGGCGAATGGTTTCAGTTCAAATTTAAATAAAACTCAAAATGTAACATTTTAATTGAAAAATACATCGAACGCCGAAGCTCAGTCACAGGTAAAATTGTTAGGACTTAAATTGGATTCTAAACTGGCACGGAATGAACATATTAATTTGTTAAGTATTAAGCTATCAAGAGTAATTTACTTATTAAGACATTTAAACCTTTAATACCAAAATTCTACCTCATAAATTCTTATTACGCCTTTTTTCAATAGTATATTATCTTATGGTATTTATATTTGGGAAAATAGCGGTAGCATATCCAAGATTCTCATTCTATAAAAAAAAAGCTATAAGCATTTTAACAGGGTCTGCACAGCATATGACCTCATTGTAGACCACTATTTATTCAAGAAAAAATTTTAACTCATAAATTTGTATATATTCCAATGTCTAATGAAAATTAAGAAAAACCTTAATACTTGTTACTCTGAAACAGAAGATCATCACTATAATACAAGGTACAATTATTGTCTTTCAAAACCTAGAGTTAGATTAAGTAAGACCAAAAATGGTTCAATTCTATTGCTATAACAATGTTTAATAAGTTACCACAAAAGGCACATGATGCAAGTTATATACATTTAAAGCTGTTTTGTATAATTGGTTAATCAACCATCCAATCTATAGTATTAGTGATTTCTTGACTCTACTGTAAATACAGGATGATTCACGAGGAAAGGTAAAAAATTTGGGATGTGAATTCTGAAGTCATTCTAAGTCAAAATGTTCATATGAATATGGGTCCGTTTTCGAACGGTTACAGAGATATGGCTCTTTGATTTCACAAAAACTTCTGAGATTCCATTGTACTAACTCGCATTTAGAGACAGATAACGGACAAATTTAAAGTTTATATTCACGTATGCATACATACCTAAAATTCTAGATGTCGGGGTCGATGTTTTCGCACATTTTCAAAGGTACCTCTTTTTGCTTCAATGCACTGTTGCGCTCGGGCGTGAATCGTGTTCATCGCTCGGGAGAGTTGGACGTGGCTGTTCTTTATGCGGCGTGCAGACGTGAAGAGAGTAAGAATATGGAGTAAGCCTTAGCCTGCCAGCTTACGGCCAGTTTTCAGAAAAGTCGTCTGCTAGAAGCCCCGCCCACTGCACGCCGTACTTACATTGTACTGAAGAAGAAAAACGCATGTTGAAGAACATTACATAGATAATTCTTATATTATGGGTTCAGATATTAATACGAATGACACTAATGTATAGGCATACTTACTTAAAACCAAGACGGGCTTTCGGCTGCAGTTATAGGCCATAAAGAAAAAGCACAAAATAGAAATATAAATCAAAATAATCATTAATTTATACTGTATGTCAGTAGACTATAGGTTTATTATGTAAAATATAACACAGATTAGCTATATTACAAAGAAAATTTTACTTTACTTTGTAGACTATGATATTATAATCTATTCGGAATCCAACATGTAGACAGTTCCAAACAATTTTCAAGAAGCTGCTTATGCTCAATGAAAATTGCATTCCATTGGAATATTTGAGTATTTTGCGCGTTATATGTCTCCTGAGTCAGTTATTAATTAATTACTATTAACAGATGTTGATTGTGTGATCTATGACCACTCATATTTGGGCCTAATAAATTATAACATTCTGAATTAATTTAATTACATTCAGAGGTCGACCGAAATGGAATTTAGGTTCATGAATTTCAGAAACCTTTCCATTTCGTTTCGTAAAAAATGGCTATGGTCCGTTTCTGTACGTTCTAATTTGGTATAGGCTACATTAATTAAGACATGGTATTCCAATACCTTTTTCAATGAAGCGTGACTTAAATTATATTGTTAAATATTCTGTACTGGCAATAGCACTGTTGGCACTTCTCTATTGTATTACAATATTCGTATAACCTCTCATTAATTTGTAGGCCTAATACTTTCGCGTCATACCTTTGTTATGTTTGATTATGCATCGAGTATTATTGTTCCGAATAACAGCGAAATTAAAAGGAGCGGAATTTAGTCAAACTTTATCACTCCATATCTAGGTAATGAACAGACGTCATAGGCCACTGCTGGGCAGTAGGACGAGTTTCTAATTAAGTTGCGACCTGAGTATCCATTTCAAAGATTTTGAGAAACAAATGTTCAAGTCATAAGTGTAGCATCGGAAATCATTCTCTTATACTAATAAAATATGCGTCGAAGTAAATTATTAAAGATTATGTGAATTTTATTAAATATATTTTTTCAGCTGAATGAAGTAACTACTCTTGGATTCCGTCTGTGTAAAGGGATAAAAATTTCCGAAGACATGTATCCAACATTTTTATAAGAGTATTAATTGATGTTAAATATCAATATTTCAATGTTAATCATTACAGTTACATTGTTTATCGTGGTAATACTCGACGTCATGTCACTGGTCATTAATTCCGTCTTAGTCATTAACAGCAACGGGTACACGAAAATAAGATCGTCTCTGTTTGTGAAAACATTCATTTCGAACCTTTTGTTATAATATTATATTTTATATAGCACGCTTTGTAGTAAGTAATTTAAAAGCAAATTTGAAATTAAATCTTTGTGTAGAATGTTTAACTTTCCAAGACAATATGTATTCAGATTTTATATCTGTTAAAAACAAAGGAGGCCTATATTGTTTCCTTCAGAGTCTGCATTACCGCAGAAAAAATGGTAAGGAAAACTGTTAAGAAAAGTGTTGGCCATTTCATGAAAAAGAAGTTCAGTGGAGACTATTTTGACAAGTGTTGTGCTACAAGAATTTATTTGGGAAGCGAATTATATGTTCACTTGCTTAAATCGACATGATTTTCTACAAGAAGCATTGCAAATCCATTCTCTATATTTAATGAAGGTTATCTCATTGAAGTATGTGAATATTCGCCTTTTCTACAACTTACCTGTAAAAAGTTTGTGGATAGTGCTACTTCAATAAGAAATGTTGCAAACAACACTGCATTATTCAAGAAACAGTAAAATTGATGTCGCAGTAATATCAATATTTTGATATACTAATGTTTCTACTAAGTTCTAGGTTCAGCCAATGTGCCTGTATTAAGTTGAATGTTTTTTAATCCTACTTATAATGAAGTATTATTTTATTGATTTAAACTTCGATCAGTTTTCTATTTTAATTAAGAAACCAATAGAGGTATTTTACCCGTGCTTCATAAATCGTTTAAGTGTTGCAGGAGTCTATTTTTTTAATTTTATACTTTCGTTTTTAAACAATTCTGCATTCAATCCTTCTACTCCTGGAGCTTTTCTAGTCTTTAGCCAAGTCAATGCGTCTTATAATTGTGCCATAGTAATTTCCTTCCATTCACTTGTAATACATATAGTAGACTATTTGTGTTGTAGGGGTCTTCTAGATTTTTTAGCAATCTTTAGTAATAATTTCTCCAATCAGTTGGGATTGTTTCTATTTTTGCTTTATCTCTTTCTTCTAATCTTAAGTTTGTCAAAATTTTAAATCCAAACCTTTGCGAATCTATAATATGTTCCAGTCTTTTAATAAATTCTTCCCAGCTCTTTCTATTTGATTCCCTAGATAAGTAATCGGCGTACGATAGCTCGTACAAAAACATTCAATTACCACGCACAAAACCAGGTTCAATTGTAACATACATAAAAAATCCACGGCTACAAACCATATTATTCATATCCATTCCATCCACCTGCATGCACACAAAATTATGTTTAAATTCTGAATAATATAAAGTAAAATATAATAAAATATTGCAAATAGCTTCAGAAAATGGATATAGCTAGCAAGCGGAAATTGTGAGCACATTGTTTGCGGCGCTCATTTTCATTTTAGATCACTAATCACACCGCAAACGAAACTCTTACTTATTTATCGCATATAGAAGACCGCATCAATTAAAAGTGTACTCTCAACAATTGCACACAAAATGGACCGCACCACCACCACCACCGTTTTCAAACTTCGGAGTTTTCCTCCTGCTACGTACACTAAAAAAACAATTATAACTAATAACATGCGGATTATTGCAGATATCGCAAGGCTGATGGTGGGCGAGCAGAACCTAATCCCTATATAAACTGGAAGTGCTATAGTTTGGCCTTTCTCTAGTCTGTGAAATATTTTTTCTTCATTGCGTGATGTACTGTAGCTTACGTTTTTAGTGTTGATTTTGAATAATGTTTTAAGAACAATTTTCAATATTCGTTTGTATTTATTTTTCAACAATCTAGTTGTTTGATTACTAAAATAAAATGTACGAGTATGTTATAGGCTACAATTTGGTATATTAATGAGTCAAGGTAATAAAGTTGTTTATACGGTATAACATTATGCAATATGTTTGCCGTTGAAAAATTGAGTAAGACGCAAGTAAGACCTTTATTATTTTAAACAGTAAAAATAAAGAAGCAAGAAGCTCGTAGGTTGCAGAAAAAAACTCTGGGGCGGCGCCCTGGCACGACTACACCCCTGAATATTTCGCCATTACAGATAATTTTTAATCATTATGCCTCTAAAGTGTTGAATAATGCTACTGATTGTCTTACGACAAAAAAGAACTATACTAGTTTAATAATAATAATAATAATAATAATCATATTCATAATCATAATCATAATAAAAGAGTTCGCGGGAAAAACGATGAATGTCACAGTTTTCTTAAGGTTGATTCATTATCTAAGTCAATGGATCACTGCGAAATTTAATGTTGTTCTTATGAAAAATGGTAAAAAGGAGAATTATCACCACGAATACAGTAATCCTTTCCTTTATTTTCTATAGAAACAGCATTACATCTTGCAGTTATAGACTCAATTAGATCATTATCTAATCCTTAACAGAAATGTGACATTCATCGTTTTTCCCGCGAACAGGTTTAGGTCATTTGACCTGTTCCGTGTGCTCAAGTGATTTGGAGATGTTATTAACGATGATGATGATGATGATGATGATGATGATGATGATGATGATGATGATGATGATAGAAGTAACAATACCAAGAAATATGTCATACTGTTGACAAACTTTAAAGCAACAAGGTTCACTAGACTCAACAGCGATTTATGAAAACGTGCCATACATTTTCTATCGGAAAATCGTAGTAGAATATTAGGCTACATATTTCCGAAACAAGGATTTCCTGAGTTTGGCTTCGTGTCATCAGCAAACAACAAATTTAGGCATGAAAGAAAGAAGTTGCAGCTAAAAGTATTTGAGAATAGGAGTCATTCCACGTCAAATCGCACAAATTTAACCTCGAATTGACTTTTATGTCTCTGATTTACATAAAACAAATTTTGCACATTCTATGGATTGAAAAAGTAAATACGTGTTTTATTATTGTTGTCTATATCGATTCTTGTAGTAGATATGTGATATCAAAGATTCTGGAATAGTTCGCGCATCATTATTGTTAAACGTGATTATCTCCACTAATAATCATCACAGAGATTTGCTCTTTGTCTCAATTTGAAGGTGATAGTACATACTTTGTTTTTCGCATAATATAAAAATATAAGTTTGTTAACTTTGTTTTAAAAACATTTAAACACATAAAAATATGTTTTAATGGCTGCAGCTTGCTTTAAAATTACAAAAAAAAAAAAAAAAAATCCTTAAATACCTTGAAATTATTTCAACCACCCTTTAAAAAGTCAGAACGCTATTCTCAACCGTTGAAGAATAATTAAATGATTCACCGAGCTGCGCGTCTTGAGTGCGCGGGGTGCATAAGTACTGTTGCAAGATGATGTGCAAGTGCAGCTCTGGATGAGAGTCGTGTGACCACTTTACACTGTTCTACGGTCAGAATATCACTCTTTCGCGTAATTTATGTAATATAGTACTGTATTTAAATATTGTTTTTGTAAAATATACACTTGTAAGAATGATAATTACAGTTTACACAACAATGCACTTTTAAAACTAATCACCTACAACCAATTCTATTTAATGTCCACCACTTTACTCTCACTTTGAAGTGAATATTTCTTTATTATGGCTTGAGATTGTGTCAGTGGAACAAAAGAATGAAGTTGTAAGATACCTCGTACCACTTTTGCTTGTTGGTACCTTGAGTAGAAAATATAGCTAAGTTATTTGTATTCGCTAATGGTAAACATTTAAAAGGAATATTATAAATGGTATTATTAATTCCATCAAGCATTAATTTAACATTTTCATGATGAACATAGACACAAACTGAGTGCGTGCCACTTGTTCCAGGGAGTACACATTCCATTGGTCTGAGTTTGAAAATTTTTGAAAATCCTATTTTGATATACGGATATTGCTCTTTGAAACACTGGTACGTTTTCTTAAGATTACATTGTATTAATCTTTTCTCTTTGTGAACTCTCTTTCCATCTTCTTTAACTGAAACACAATTCTTTTTGCCAGCCATAACCCTCCTCACATCATCAGAATTATAAAGCTGAACAACCTTCTCTACCACAAATGTTCCGAAACTTTTTCCCGATTTAGGATTAGGAGTAACCAAAATTCCCTTTTCTGCTCCTACTTGTTTAGAAATTCATATCATGTGATGGATATATTAAAATGTTGTTGAATTTTACTGTAGGACCAACTTTAAAAAATTGTTAATATATATATTTTGAGATTTATGTCGTCTGTTTCATGAAATAAGTTTATCAATTTCTGCATTATATCGGAATTATTTGAATTTTCAACTGAAGTTGTGTCTTCTGTGATATGAAAGATTTTATGTTTAAGTGTATATGTAACTTTCTGCAGTTTTTTGTTTCGGATATTTTTTTAGATAATTTTGCCTTCTTTATTGTCGATTCTCAGTCATCACTAAGCTCTCACACATCTTCAATATATTCGAAAGCAACCTGAAATCAGCTTAGTTCTATGTAAAATATAATAGATTATACAGTACTTTCTTTTTGCATTTTTAAAGTACCGATAAGCTGTTATAAAAATAATTGTTTAAAAAGTGACCCTCTAAAACAAGCCCATCAATAAATCAATCAATATAATATTCCATTTGTTCCCATTTCAAATGACACCAACACTCAACGTCTGTGATGCATAGAATCTTAACAATGAGCATTTTCATACTGCGTTGTGCATGAATTTGTCATATAATTAAAAGAGTATAAATAGTAAAATATTAAAGTATGATCCCAGAAAATACCACAGACCTCTTATTTTGATCTGCACAACATATTTTAGAAGATTTAAGCAAAATTCGTATACAGGTGTTTGATTTGAAATCACACAACACAACACGATACTTACTCCGAAAGACTTAGGAATTATTGTTAGATAAATTAAAGGGAAAATGCTAAGTGTTGAAGGGACATTACGTGCTTTTAGAACTAGAGGTTATCTGTTTATTTACGTAAAGTAACACCGTGCCACTGATAATGTATTACTCACTCTCGCTGCTGCTATCGCAGCTGCATGTTCCGGCGCGCGATCTCACTCAATCCGAGCCTTCCGACCCGAACACACCATCAGTAAATTATTTGCACAGCGACTTCTTATTCGAATAGCCTTCTAAAATCAACGCAGTTCTACGTAAAACATTTCAAAGAATATAATGATATTATTTCCCCTTTTTAGAAGTATGTCCCTGATATATAAAAACGTATTTTAAAAATAGAACCCCCTAAAAGGGGCCCATTTTATATTTTGATTGAACACTAACAATTAGTATATAATACTGCAATTATTGAACTTTGAAATGATATTAATACGAAATTTCTACGATTTATAGAATATTCAGTATAACCATTTTCATAATACGTTGCATCCTAACTTATGGAAGAAGTAACATTTAATAAATGACTAAATAATTGTGTCAGTCCGAAAAAATTACACATGGGTTATTTAATTTCATCAATAGAATATATATATATATATATATATATATATATATATATATATATATATATATATATATATATATATATATAAATTGGAGCAAATATTAAGTTGTCATGTTTCGTAGGTGTTCGATTTGACATGGAATGACTCATTTTTATTGGTACTGCAATGATTATACCTGTTTCTTCTAACAATGGGACATGACATTAGCGCTTCGATAAAAAATAAATGGAATATCACATAGCGTTGGAGGCCTGTTGCTACGGTAGCCACTGTTGTGTTGCCAAAGTTAATTCCTGCGTGGTGAGTGCTCAATAGCATTGTTGGCGCCATTTGCTGTGCACACAATGTCAGCCATTAATGCTTTCCGTGTTTCGTCCTCTGTCGATTTTTGTACTGTTTTCATACCTTCGCTTCGCGTCAATAGTCAACGAATCCATTAACGTCACCCATCTGACGTCAGCTCGCATCATCTGATCACACTGTCTCCCAAATTGACAACGTAGCGCTATAGTTCCAAGTACGGCAGCTTAACTGCCATGTCCCATCTTTTGAAAAAACAGTGGGCCTATAGTTAGAATTAGAGTAGCTAAAATATTATGGAATGGCAGTGCATTTGTGAAAAGAAATGGATTGAGAAAGTTAGTTTATTTTTCAGTCTTCATTGAATTTTAAATGGTGTTTATTAATTATATTATAGTTCACCTCACATAGGGTTGCCACATTTTGAAATGATGAAATGAGGACACCTCTATATTTTGAAAAGATGAAATGAGGACACCTCTCTCAATATTGAATAAGTCATTACGTAACATTTTAAAGATATCGGTACCCATTGTATATATTTAATTACGTCCATACTCAGTAACTAATTGCAAGGAATTGTGCTCAAAATTTGTTATATGACATTAACCTATAAATATAAATGAAACCTTCCCCCCTCCCTAAAAAAATACAATTGCAATTATAAATCTTGACAATTACATTTACACTTCTGTATGCCATGGGTATTTTCCAGATGACCTGATTTTTTTCAGAATGTCTTTCTTTTTAAGTAAATATGAGTAAAATTGGGAGTATATGAAATGCTTGAAATTAAATTGCACTAGTGCAGTTGATCTCGCTGAATCAAGCAACACCTAAGTCTATTCCTCTCAATGATCCACTGAGCTTTAATTAAAGAAAAAAATCTTTCGTCAGAAGTAGTGTGTGCTGGATAGCAAAGAAAAAGTGCTATTTTCACATTTCTGAATACTGTTCCTCACTTCTATAGTTCTCAATATAGTCTAACCATTTTTTTTGCGACGGCACTTGATTATTGTAGGCGACCGCAAATTTCTCCAAATTACAATAATACTGATCAAACCATTTTGCATCATTTACTATGTGCACACCTTTATCAGTCAAAAACCCGATGGAGCCTTCCATACTTTTCCACGACGTTTCCAAAACCCAGCCACTCAAAGCATAAAAATTCACTCAATGATCGAATCCACATCTTGAGGTACTTCAAGCATGCTTCATAAAGTGTTTCAACATTGTTATAAAAATGTTGAATTTCATCTCCATGACCATCAGTTTCCAATTACTTGATCATGTCGTTCACCTATAATGGGATGAAGTTTTTACTGTACTTTTCCCACGTTCCCATGCAGTTACACAAAATATTAACAGTGTCTCAGAAAGAAATATTACAGCACGCAGTGTGAAAGAATAAAAAATGAACTCACTGTTCACAGCCATCTTATCTTGTCAATAATAAAATTATGAACGCCATAAAAAGAACACTTACAATCACTATTCTTACAACTAACATTAGCACAATAAAATATAACACAGTATAAAAACTGATCGAATAAAAAAATCTTGCTAACGCAAACTCAACGAATAGAACACAAGTTGCAACTTACACAATGCACCTACATGTAGGCTATGTAGTCTATGCATTAGAGCAGGCATGCCAGAAATCAGACTCTAAATGTGCAGTTATGTGCGCGGATCGCCGGTCTGTGCGGACGCATCATTCAAGCTTTGCTCTTACCTTTTCTTAGCCGGAGGGATGTACAATAATCTATTCTGCGCTTCTAGGGTTGGATTAAATAGGCATTTGGACATTATAAACACACTTAGCAGAAGGAAAAACCACGGTTATTATCAGTGTCTATATTTGACAATTATAATACAAGAAACTTTAGGCTTACTCAGAGTTACTTCACAAAGTAGTGGTTTGTAAAGCATGATTTATTGACATGATTTTTATATAGTATTTGAAGAAAAAGAATATTGCAGTAATTTCGAAACAACAAAAAACGAACAAGTATTTCATTTTACGTAGTAGGTACTAATTATTTTAAAGTAATAGAACCTACTCTGTCATTGTTAATCAAACATTATTATTTATTGGGGCCATTGGTACACAAATGTTGAAGAAAATATTATACTCCCAATTAATTACATGCAGTAGGACATTGTGAAGTTTTTATACTGAAATCATTTCCTTGCTGTAATGTCAATATACATTAACATTAAGAAATAATATAAATTAAGCTTAGAATTTAAATTCATGTATAGCCTAGTTTATTTGTAAAACGTTGAGAGCAAGTATCGACAAGTTGGGAGCGTTACTGAAAGAAATTAGAAGTGTAGTTCTCAAGCTTTGAAGCGACGATATTCTACTCATGTCAGGTTTAAAGATTTTTAATGCAAGTTTATTAGCGTAATATAGGACGTGAGATGAAAAATTTGCCATTATATATTTTTCCAGAAAATTTTTCCGCCTTGCAAACAGTTGCTTTCTTCGCTCCTTACAACGTCAAGAGCCTCGCATATATTCCTCACTATATTCTCATCACTTACCAGCTTATGAAATGAAAGTCGTAAGTCGTCTAAGCTTTGATGGCTATGTTAGTACAGACTCCAAAACAACGCCACTGTTAAGTTCTTTTTGCCGTGAGAGTACTGATTAAGAAATAAGCGCTGGCAATATCATATTTTGAGAACTTTACTAATCTGATCTGAACTGTCAAAACATTATTACACCGACATGGGCTGATGAAAGCCTTTCATTTTAAAATAATTATTTGTTGGCTGAGGAAAACATTATAACAATTAGCTATGTTATATAATTCGTAATTTTTCTTCGTTATCTGTGAACTCCTCACTTTATTTATCATAACTCAATTACAGACACAGCCAAATCAGCACCCGTACTGAAACTGTGTTACTTAAACAAAAGCTGATATGCTGCTGCAGGTCTGTATAGCCCTGTCGCGTTCTCCTTCAACGCGATTCACTCCCTCCAGGTAGGGGAATAGAAAATGCACATCGCACAGAGACAGCTGCACATTGTGCGCGACTGCACAAGGTGCAGGGTTTTGGCATGCCTGCATTAGAGTTTCGAAGATATCACGAAGTGGGGATAGGAAAGCTCCAGATTAATCGGGCATACGAATTGCGTGCTCTGGTGTAATCGCGTTCAGGGTCTTCCCCTTAGTTTCAGACACGTGGAGGCTCAGAACCGTGGTTTAACATTAAGAGATCATTGCACCACAGTTCATTTCCAATGCATTCCTGCTTTGATAGAAACTAATTAATATGAATACTGAATTAAAAGCCTAAAGCGCCAGATCTGGCCTTGATCTTAATGCAAAAGAACACATCATATTTTCGCTTTGTCGTTAAATTCGTGAAATTGAGTACCACATGGACTTCAAAAGCACTATATTGGTAATACTGCTCCCCTCTTGAACATACATGGAGGCGTAGCAAAGTGGTTTGACGTAAAGGTCATTCACGTGGATTTAATTTATCATATGTACAGTAAATTAACTTATTTATTACATGGAAATTATTGATTTTGGAATCGAAAACTCATGTCGTGCCAAAGAAAATCGGAAGAAAAATATAAGATTAAAAAAAAGTAACAAGAAGTTATCATCCGCCCAAATTTCGCCCGCCAAAATTTATAATAGCCCAAAAATTCGCAAATCGCCTGGACTAAAAATTAGTCGAAAGCCAAGCCCCTATAGTCTCGGCTGCGCAGAACGAGGAAACCGGGGCAAATTGAACGCTGCGCTTGCCGCCATGTTGTTGGAGAGCAGACGCATAATGGCAGTACATAAATCACGCAATTTAACGTGAAATTAGAACGAAATAAACACATTCAAAATGTCATTGATATACGTCAGAGCATTAAAGAAAAGAAAATACGTACGCAGCAATTTGTAGAAAACATGATCATACATCCATAAATAGGCCTACACAATACACATTATAGAATGTATAATTTTACGATAATCAGGATATTGTAAGGTTTCAGAGAATCTAAAATTATATTAACATACATTACTCTTAGATCACAAGACATAAATATATGCACCTTGATTACACAAGTTTTTATTATAATCAAATTCTTAAGTGAAATAAATATGTGATAATCAGTATAGACCTGTTGTTAAGTTTTAGAGAATCGAAACTTACATTACCGGTACTTCTAGACCACAGGACATAAGTAATCTGGCAAAATATAATGCGCAAAAGCAGCCAAATTACATTGAATTTATTCTTCAATTAATAAAGGGAATGCTATCAATTATAAAAAGTACCGGTACCCGGTACCTAATACATTGCAAACAATAGGTAACGTGAAGACCTAAAAACTAAACATAATCACTTTATACAAAATAAAACAAAAAACGGCATACTTTTTATGTGCGTATTTCTTTACATAGTGTATTGTTATTTTAAATAAATAAAATAGATATATAACCATTGCTTGCGGAGTGATGGTACAGTACATAATTTTTATGCACATATGTAATATCAATAAGATGCCATTCCTTGCTTTTTTTAATAAGATATATCCGGCAAAATGTAAAAGAGTTATTTATAGGTGAAACCTGAATCATAATTTCACAAAGAAGACTTAGCTATTTATTTATTTGTTTGTTTAAATAAATAAATAAGTAAATAAATAAATAAATAAATAAATCATTTATTCATTCGTCCAGTTGTATGCACCACTAGAATATAACATGATTTCACGTACTCCACTGAAGTACAAATAAATGAACTATATAAACACTTTTTGTACAGTTGTATGCAGCATAAGAGCACACGAAGGTTTCACTTCAATACAGAAGTCCGATAAAAATAAACTATCGTATACAAACACTATTTGTACGGTTACACACAGCGCAATAGTATACCACAATTTCACGTTTATCACAAGACAACGATTACAATAAACTATATAAACGCTGTATACACACGCCCTATTGATTAAATTGATACATACTTACTCCTAACACATTAAATAATATTAAATATCATTAAATAATAATCTGTGTTATTTTAAATCAACGTGATCGTGATATAAACATGTAGCAGTCACATAGCTCTTGACCTCAAGATGGCGATGCGCGAAAGTGTTCAATTTTGGGTCGAGGAACAGCGCTCGTAGTGAGTGTAGGTTAAACTATAAAACATTTTTGGTTCCTGCAATAACTCCTATGTGCAAAATATAAAAATTTTCAGTAGGGAGAAAAAACACATTTATTCATCCTTTGGCAGCTGTACATAGGAGACATTTCCGAAACAAAGAAATGTAATTATAGACTATCTAGGAGATTTTATTATTTGGTGTATCACTATTTAAGTTATTTAATAGAGCAAACATCTGAAAATCGATAAATATGTCACATAGGAGTTATTGCAGGAACAACGACGAAATACTACCGGACATCTGCATTCAACATGAAAGAAGATAAAGTGCGCGCCTTCTGTCTCGAAAGTCATAATTTTGCTTTCAATGAACAAACTGCGGACAAACCAATAGATTTTCAAAATTGTTTGCGGATAGTCATTTTTCTGCTCAAAATGAGGACATGTCCGCAGAAATGTGAACGTTTGGTAATCCTATCCTCACATCGCACGAATTTATTAAAAATCGCTGTGTACTGGGACATCTTATTTCATATTATTGTCTTGTAAAAATGTTGACAGTTTCGAAGTGACAGTTTCGGAGAAACTAATTCATGCGGTAAATATCTAATTTACGTAGCTTACATCAGTTTTTTTTCGCAATATTGTTTAGGGACGATGGATGCTCCCATTAATGCTTGAAGGTGAAGGAAATATTTCGCTAGGACTAATCCAAAAGAAGGCAGATGATAATATTGTGCGCGGAGATAGTATCGTGACGTCGCTTGTGGTATGGAACCATTAGGTCTATCGTTATCACCCATGAGAAACGAATAGGAAACTTCAAACTTTCGTCCATAGAAAACTGCAGTTTTCCGAAAGAGGTCCAAACAAAATATAGTATGTTGAATTGCGTGTGATGTATGTAAACTAGACAATTAAGCAAATCTAGTCTTTCAGGTGAAGCTTCCTGTAAAGCAGAGTTGAATAATTTCAAGGGAAAAATTGTTCCGGGGTCGGGTATCGATCCCGGGACCTCTGGTTGAACGTACCAGCGCTCTCCCAACTGACCTACCCGGGAACTCCACCCGACACCGTCTCAACTTTTCCCTTTATATCCACAAAACTCGCGTGGGCTGACGAAACGCCAGAGACCCACATCGAGTGCACACAAACTCTGTGTGACTTGGAATTGTGGTTTTTCTGTTAACGTACACAGTGACGTATATATTATGCAAATCTAGTCTTTCGTGAAGCTTCCTGTAAAGCAGATTAAGACAATTAAGATTCATTCTCACAAATTTAAGACCATTGTTATTCCGTATATCTCGGAAAAAAATAACTTGTGTGTTTATGTGTATTTGTATTTAATATTTCAAAATGTCAGTAAAAATAATATTCAAGAATATATACAAAATAAATATGATGCAATGTCAACATTTATCAAACATTGTTTCTATATAAAAAATGTTTATATATAACAGGACTTATCCCCGCAACGCATCGTTCTTCACAACATCAACAGTTCATCGTCTGGAATTCCTCTAGTCATCTTAAGAGAGAATCTAAAACGGCATGCCATCTGCTTACCGAATGCAACTATCCAGCAACAAATGCGCCTATCTTTGATCGTATGCAGACAACTTGGGTATGATGCTTTGCAGAGGTACGTCATAGCAAACATAATTTTGTGTAAGACAAATTTTACTGTTCACAGTATGTAGCCTACTCAAATACAGTAGGCTCAGCATATTTTATTAAAAGGACACACTTCATAATAAGAAGTTAAATTAGCATTATAAATATTGTACGTGAGAACTGAGTCATCAATTTAGCGGCTTTGTTTGTGAAATTAATAATAATTATATTCTAAATGTTACAGTCCCAGTTTTTGTAAAATTCATGTTACATATTGCCCATCCGAAGGAACATTGACGCAAGTGCAAAAAATTAAATTGTTCAGGAGAGGCGTTAAAATGTTTTTAAATGTTTGGAAGATATAATACACTCTAATTATGCACAAGTAATATCTTATAGTTTCAAATGATTTGTTACTTATCTAGTTATATTTTATTATGTTATATTGTATATTACCCTTCCAGAAGGTATTTAAGAGAGACATACCCCTCAATTGTGTGAATGTTACCCAATGATTTTGTTATCTCTCTCAATTACGACAAACCTCTGAGGAAAATTTTAAATAAAAATACTTAATTTTCAACTGTAATTTTATTAAATGAAGAAGAAATTCAAAACGCTGAATTACAGAAACTTTTACGAGTTAATTTGAAACTTTGTGTTTATTATATGAAGAAAAAATTCAAAATAGTAAATTGTAGAAACTCTCGTAATACTTTGGTATTATGTTATTGTTGATCATCTTCAGTAAGTCATCCCTTTCCCTCCCCGAGGTGATTATTTTTGTGGTGTAAGCCCGCACTGATTGCATGAATTTTAAAACTTGGATTGAAAAAATTAATTTTAGTTTTTAAAAGCTAAAAATTCGGGGCTTGGTAATGAGGTAGATGCACTTGATAGGCCTATACCGTGTGATCAAATATTTTCTGCCTTTCCCGCCAGTCAATTTGAATTAATGTCGTCACTAATGCAGAGCGAGTTCTACGCGCTGAGGCCTCGACGCCTCGTTGATGGGGAACTTGGAGTTACGAGTGATGTGGGGTGGTAGGCGTACCGTGTGGGAGCCGTACTGATCCGCGAGAGTTGTATCAAGCAACATGTTGTCTTGTTCGTCCTGAGCCTCAAATTGTCCAAAAAAGTAAGTACAGAAGTTGATGCTGGCTGGCAAATCATGATCTCTCAACTCATGCAGCCGTGTTATTTTGTATAGGTAGAGCTTCATTACGTCTTTTATTGCCGTATGACAGTAGCGATATGACAACCCAGGGGCGGCTCGTCCATAAGAGCTGCGGAGCTGCAGCACTCCCTGGTTTGACAGGAAAAAAATATATATTTATTTTAACTTCTAGAACGATTGTTGCAGCTTTTATTGGTAAATTGTTTTATATTTCATCTGGCCGGGAATATGTACTATTATCTTATGCATAATCTTTTTGCGCGTCGACTGTACTGGAATTGACACTGCATTCAAAGTCGTCCTGGGATCTGCAGGGTGGGACAGCTCATAGAGTGTGTCTTGCTGGGTCAGGGGGTAGAGAAGTGAAGGGAAGCAGAGGTAAACTGCCGCCTGTTTAAAACCCATATTTCGCTGCAGTGGCTTGCAGAGTCAGGCCACAAGGGAAAATCTTTCCTCCACTCGCACACCGCTATTGTAATGCTACGTCAAATGGATTCTCTATTCCCTTGAAACTTAATGACAACATTTTTATTTTCTCTTCACATACTTAGGCCTACTGTTGTAGAATCTTTTCAAGTTAATGTAACGAAATTAATATTCTCTTTTGCAGAACCTAATATTTGCCTTAACTCAAAATGATTGCACGAGTGGAATCCTTTTAATATAGCACGTAAAATACCGAAGAGACTTCTTTTCCAGTTTTAGAAAATTGTTGACCATAAGCATATTTGAGTGTTGCTTTGCTGTGTCGATTTAGTACCGTAACTTAACCAGTGCAAATGTGCAAGCATGAGTGTGCGTGAATTATTAAATATCAATTTTATTTTTCTCAACTTTCCCTCGCGGAGAAGAATGATGTAATGAAGTGAAATTAAAGGGTCGTCCGTTACCCGACTTAAATCTTACTCAAGCTTCATCCAGCCGAAATAGTGCATATAATATGTAAGGAAGTATAACAATGAAATTTACCCTAAGCATTTGTGGTTACGTGGATGTGAACAAAAAAATTCAGTATTTTGTTTTCCTTGCCTCCTCTTCGGTGGTGATATTGCATAGACTAAGAGTAGTGTGACAGATTTAGGACATTTGCCCCTAAAAATTGAAAAGCACGAATCTTCGCAGTCTCACCTGAAAAATGATGTTTCATTGGCTATGTTAGGCAAAACTAATATTGCTGCGCAATTATGTGAAGCGAACAGAACAAACATTCTCAAACATAATCAAGAAGTGAGAAAAAACCATGAAATTATTTTTAAAAATATTGATTGTATCAAATTTTGTGGCCAATATGAACTTCCCCTTAGGGGACATGATGAAAAAACAATTCCAACAACCCTGGTGTATTTCGTGGGTTGCTACAGTTCGTGAGTAATCTAAATGAGCCTATCAAAAATCATTTGGAACTTGCCGCTGTTTAAAGTCAATTCTAAACCAATTCAGAATGAACTGGTAGATCGCATGTTGAGTGTCTGCCGATCTGAAATTCAGACTGAAATCGATGGTATTAGTTTTTTTTTTTTTTTAGCGATTATGGCAAATGATGCCACAGACATCTCCCAACTAAGGGAGGAAGTTTTGGTTTTTCGATATGTAATGCATTTATTTTTGTCCTATACTTATTAGTAATGATATCAAGAAGTGACATTTGTATGTACCAAATTCTACTGCAGCTCCCCCAATCCACAAGTTCACGAGCCGCCACTGTGACAACCCAATCTCTCGACTGAGCTGACGTAGTGATATCCGTGGCCTCTTTGTCTTACGCCCTTCTATTATGTCCATGGCAAAGTTTAGAGCGCCCAGTCCTCTTCTTTTTCCGGGTAATTGAGCCAGTCGTGCGAAAGAAGGCGCTGTAATTATGACAAGCAAAACCGTATTCAAACAATAAGAATACCTAGATAAATTCTGTACGTAATATCTACCTGTCCGATCGGTAAATGAGTAAAGGAAAGGCAAAAACCGTAAGAGAGAGAGAAATTTGATCATTAACAGATCACTGTAAAGGGGAATAAAGAAAGTCATTAACTCATTATGAAGAAAGAATGTAGTATGATAATTGCAAGCTGATTACAACACATCCAGCTAACCTCTTAACTATCCTTGTAATGTTTTCTCTGGGTACCTGCCAGCGTTGTCAACCCTGAGGCTTGACTGGATCGCACAATTGGTTCCAAATTATCGTACTCTTGATTGGAGGATCGTACATTACATACAAAATAGGCCTATTCGATTATTTTACCTGAACTTTCTCCACAGTGTCTTATTTAAACGACTGTTTTTATTCTTACAAGAAAATAATTGTTAAAAATTAAATATCAGCTTATAAAATGATTTTTTAATATTTTGTTGTCTCCTTACCTTGGGAGGATCCTCAGAAGGACTAACAACAGCAGGAACAGAAGAGCAGAATCAATATCTAGCCCTTTTACAGTTTGTTTAATCAGAGCAAAACCAAGCGTTAAATTTTGGAATTGTTTACCATAGTTTTCTACAATTTTGTTTCCGTTATGTACATTTAAGTACACCGAATATAGCTTCTTTGAGAATAGGACCTACTAGGAACACTATCACTATTTTCTGATTCCATGGCCACTTTCACGTCAGAACCTATCACAATGACGTCTGATTTCTACTGCCCATGTACTACCACGAAACACGACTGGCACAAGCAAATAGGGCCTACTATAACAGGCTGTTCCTTGTTTCTTTGTAGGACAAAATAGGACCATATTTTGAATGTTTATTTTCTTTTTCTGTTGTGGGGTTCTCAAAACATTATATCCAACCTATTAGTTATTACATGCTTACGTGGCAACAGTAATTATGTTTAGACTACTAAGAGGATTGGAGAGACCATATCTTGGAAATAAAGAAAGGAATGTTTGTCAGCATCATTTTTCAATAGCTATAAGTAATGGACACTATGTGATTTCTTGTCGCTATAATAATGTTTGCCAAAATCAAGCTTCATGTCGCCTGAACCTGGAGACATAGGCGAACAATGTTTGTAGAAATATGTTTTGCGACAGTAGACTGTACAGTATTTGCAACGCAGAAGTGCTACATGCAGAAACTACTATAAATGTATAAGTGAAATACTATACTCGTAATATTACAGAAATGTATATATAAAATTTCAAATGTCCTAAATTGTAATAAATGTTTAAAATCCTCTCATTTTGGCATGTTTTATCCAATTTGTCGAGAGGATCGTACATTTTGCGTACTAGCGTTGGATCATACTATAGTACATGATACCAAATTATCGCATTTGGTTATACGATCCAGATCGTATGGTTGGCAACACTTGTACTTGCTGAAATTCTGGGTAAGAAAGGCGAAATTCATTCACACAGCGACCCACATCGTAATTATGTTCTCCCTATTCTCTCTATCCTTCCAGATCGGAAATAAGCTTCAACCATGAAAATAGGCTGCTCGGTGGTGATTTCCATCTTGCTAGCAATGGACAAAGTGACTGGCAATATTGGTCGTGTTAGTTCTTAAACAACCCGCTTGGTCGCAAAGTACTCTCGATTCTCGAAGACGTTCATTGTCCTAGACTTACTAAATAACGCTTACTATAAATAATCCGTGGTGCTACAGCCCGTGAAGGGCCTAGACCGACCAGCCGGCTGCTGGCCTCACGCCCACATGCCAAAGCAGAGGTGGAGATCATCCAACCAGAATGGAGGTATCTTGTGGTTAGCACGATTATCCCCCAGCCGTTATAGCTGGTATTCGCAACCGGATTTCGCTACCTATCATAGCTCCCCAAGTGCATCACGATGTTGGGTGGGCACCGGTCCCATACATTGGCCGAAATTTCATGAGAAAATTTCTTCCCCCATGAGGACTCAAACTAGCGCGCATTCCGTAACGCGAGTCCTAGGCAGGATGCCTTAGACCGCGACGGCACGGCGCGGGACAACCTTTACTATAGTCTATACAAAACTAGAAAGGTATTGACCAACGAGTTAGAACTTTCTAACTCGTTGGTATTGACAGTTCTCTCTAGCACACGCACACGCGGAAAGGGAGTTACGTTGTGAAGTTTGTGGTAGTGCAGCGTACAGTGACTGTATGAATACAGTGTGGCCATTGGACGTATCGTTTCTGATTGGATGTTACGGTCACGTGGTACAATGCCGCCATTAAGATTCCAAACAATTAGTTGGAACCCGTGTTATTCATCTTCAAGACGTGAAAAAATAAAGAATTACGTCTGATTTTCAGCAGATTTCATGGATATACCTTCAAGGTAAGATAATAATTACATTCCTTTAACATATAGATATAGGCCTAAGTATTCTTACCGTAATCCACGTAATATTTGAGCTACAATGCAAAAGATGAAAACTTACATCAGTTGCTAGCATGATAACTGATTTTATTATTTCCTTTAAGTAATTAAACATGTAAGCAGTCGTCCGGATAAAAATCAGAAATTATACTGGGTGTTCAGTGCAAAGTGTGTTATGGCTCGCTGTATGCCGTCATGTGGCTAGTCGATGAGCCTAGAGAATTCAATCTTCCTACAATTCAGCGAGAGAAGTTGCCTAGCAAGTACGGCGTTCATTCAGAAGAGTACTTACGGATACGTACGGTAACGCCGGTAGTAGCAGGAATGTGAACTGTTTCGGAACATGTACTGAGTGGTCTTTTTCTTACTGTCGGGATATGGGGAGAGGGTTAAGACGATTACTTACGTATTTGTTGACATTAATTTCGACAGTCAACATGGACACGGAGCATTTGATTTGTGTTGTGGGATGTTGCCATACGCAACCGATGATAACAAATACCCTACGTACGACTTGGCCGCGCAAAACACAGTTCGAAAGAGGTTATGGTAGCACACAGACAGTGTCCGTGGATATCCAGAGTACCGCAATCGTTTGAGCCGGCAAATGCCGACAAATCCGCCATTGTTAGTCCAGCGCGCGCTGTGCAGTATACAGTTGCATAGGGGAAAAAATGTAATTTAAATGCGAAAAAATACAATGCTACTGTGTTCAGAACTGTTCACAGAGAACTGAAAAAAGCGCACATTTGTTTTCTCTGTGACAAGGTGAAAGAAATCAGGAAAAAGGAAAGAAGTGACTATAAATATAAAAAGGAACGATCCGCTACCTAAGCGAGCATACATTGTGAGATTAATGAATGACTGTATTTTGATATTTATTTTTTCAAAATTTAGGCCCCAAAATATTTTTATAAAACTAATCTAGAATTTAAGTTGATTCAGCAATGATATTTCTACATAAAACAAATGAAAGTCACGTACCAATTAGTATCAGTGTCAAATTTTTACCATCTTCTCCCTTTCAAATCAAGCATTTCTGAATTTAATCCTATTTGCTATTTGCAAGAATGACTTAATATATTTGTGAAGTCCTGAATTTATTCTTGAGACAAGATTGTATTGTTTGGCTTGATTAGAAAATACAAAGACCGTAGAAACTAGAAACCCTATTAAGGTTACACTGATGTGAAATTTCAATTTTCTACAATATTCTAAGTAGATCTATGAAATTTTGTACTTTTAATTTGTAATTTTAAATTGTGCAAATTTGGGTTTCCAGAAATTGCTACTATTTTGGCCAGAATTTTTGTCTACATACTGTACGTGTCAGACCTTCAGAAACGAAACTTACTATACAATTTTCCTCTTTATTTTACTAAAAAATAATTAAACATATTTAATGCACTAAAAGTATAAAAACAGAAAAATTCAACTCGAGCGTAAAAAAATTAATATTAAAAAATACCTCTTCTGGCTGATATGCATGGAATATATAATCAGGCAGTACATCTCACTTGACGATATGTGTCAGAGGAAGACAATTGTTTGTAAGTATCTGAAGTGTGATTAGTGGAATATGTAGCTAATCGGCGAAGTATGCATTGGAGGGGAAAAGAAACTTGCCACCCTACCCCATTATCTCCTGGCCTAGTTTTCTCATGAGTGACGCCTTATTGGTGATACTTATGAGGTTCAAATCTGTCTTCGGACAATTGACTAAACAACAAGAACAAAACAAAAATGAGTGTTAGGTATAATACTGATAGTAAGTTTTGTTAAGAACATATTCAAAAACCTCTACAAAAAATCATGCATGTAGTACAGAATCTGTAGAAAGAGTAGCATTTTTAGCAATGCAGAATTTACAGAAAATTAAAGTGGAGAAAATTGACTTCAAAAGTTTGGGATAATAATTAACCAGGTCTCTATCTTTTTTATTTTCTAGGCATTTTGAAACACATAGAGTTAGCATATTATATACAGAACGTATCCTTATATACACTACCACGCTGTGCACACCTAACCTACACTAGTAAATAAAGATGACTAAACATTATGTAATCTTATGAAAACACTATAATAGATAAATATTATTTACAAATCACTATGGACTATAGACACTATTATAACACTAACAATAAAACTGTTAGAAACTTGCAAATATTTCTTCTATCACAAACAAAAACCAAGCATGGAAAACACGTTGTTATGGCTACTAGCAACAAGTGGAATTTTCCTTTAGATAAGCGTTATGCTCTCCTTTGTAACTGAATATCTTTTAAAGGAAAGCAGCCTTTGAAGTAGGTATAACACCTGTTGGATTCTATGAAGAAATATTTCGAAAAGTCAAGAAGCTACATTGGCTCAATCGGAAATCTAATATAATAAATAATGTATGAAATATAGCGTAATTTCCAAAATGGTCGCAGAATTCAGAGTGGAGGTCGTGGACGGAGAATTTAAATAACAGTCAGAGCCCGCAGCCGTTTAAAATGTGACCCTAAACAGCTGATAGACCGGTCGTATGGTCATGGAAATTGGCAGAGGGCATCTTTAGATCATAAATGAATTTTTAAAGATAAAAACAAAGAAACGAATTTTTTTTACCAAAAATGACAAAATTTCATATCAGTGTATCCTTGGGGACATTGTAATGAAATTACCAACTTCCATACTTTTAAAGCTAAACTCACAAAATGTTTATCACTAGTATATCTGGTTGATAATAACACATGTACAAACTTTCGTCTCTCTCTATGATAAGTGGTTTGCACTTTATTAATAACTTAATTATATAGTGTATTGCTTAATGCAAAAAGTCCCTTGCGTCACAATTTACATTATTTTTCATTGATATTCACTTATGAGATTCTTTATATACATTGGAACAAACATTTCTATTGGAATTTTCTGTACAGCGAATGGGTAAATTACTAGGAATTTTTATGACTATTAATTTTTTTATTTACTAAAAATTCTAGCAATTTACTTATTAATTTTACAGCAAAACCTCATAGTAAGCTTTGATTCCATGTATGTAAGGAGCCATGTAAGTGAAAATCACTTAAGAATAATGTCAATTGTAGTGCGACTTTTTATATAAAACGGTTCAATATTTTAATAAAATAATTAATAAACTGCGAACCACGTATCATAGGCAGATGCAATTTTGTACACTTGTCACTAATAAGCAGATATACCAGAAATCAAAATTTGGTGAATCTAGCTTCGTAAGTATGGTAGTTATTAGTTCCACTGTTGTAAACTCTTAAAACTAATAAACTTCGAGAAATTTCAGTATAGTGTGCCCTTATATGCGGAAACCGGAGAGTTTGCACGAGGAATGCAGTTGGAAATGTTTAGATTTATTGTTATTTTATTTGCAAAATTGTTTTTTCATTTGTTACTTGTAATTTATTACGTTCATGCTGCTGTAATACCTATAACTGTGATGTTTATGAAGGAGTGTATTGAACAATTAAATGCGTATTTATGCTGTAATAATTATTAAATGAAGTTTTTATACATTAATATGTTGACTGACAATAATATTCTATAATGTGAGAAGATCCTTTAGACGTTTTTGCCCCTCAAATTAAAAATATCTGAGTTTTACTTCAAATATTCCTATCCCTAGCGTGTTGAAAAGGACTAACAATGGCGGCCGACTCGGTGATTGCGCTACTCTGTATATCCACGGACTCTGCACACAGACCGTACAGACCGCCATCTGTTGCTACGACGTTCAAGTTATACCGTACACGTTCTCAAGTTCAGATTGAACGCCTTGATTAATAGGCAACTTCTCTGACACAAAAGCTGAAACTCGCTTCAAATCGCTGACTCATCAACAGTGACGTCATGACACACTTCGAAATGAACACCCAGTATAGACTGACGTTTACTCCATTATTTACAGTGTTTATTTCCATTTTCATCCATAGTTAACAAGTTATGAAACAGAAAATCGTGAAAGAAATATAAGTTTGCTATTATTCAGTACATTTAAGCTTTATTAAATACATGAGAAATTTTTTAATGCTTTGAGCATTAACGAACTTTATACAATTCCTACAATGAAAACTCTCTATTACTATTAACTTATAAGTAGGCCTACATGTCACAATTTATTTAATCTGTACCTATAAATATTTATTTAAGATGTGCTTCAGTAAAACACAATAGACGAGCCATATTTCACTAATCAAATAATATTTTAGCATATATTTGAACGTATTTTCTCTCTGTTGTGGAACTACGATGTTCTATACCTGCTCCAAAATTTGTATAATAGTACATTATGCAACGAGCCTATAATGAAGGTAATTAAGAAGCGAGTATGGATATTTATGAAACGAGCGCAAGCGAGTTTCATAATTTTCATACGAGCTTCTTAATTACCATTATAGGCGAGTTTCATACGACTTTTTATGCTCGACCATATTTCTAACTTGATATTATTAATTTTCTTTGTATCTGACCTTGACCAATGCCCCGTATGTTGTGAGATGTGCGCAGACGCGAAAGTATTGATTTTTTCCGAGGAACAGATGTCCACATTGACCTTGCTAGGCCATAAGAACCTACAGAAATAACATTGAAATTAAATTAGACATTGAAAAACGAGACGACAAATTGAATTTATTTTAATATTATTTACAATTAACGCTAATTATTATAGTAACAGAACATAACCTTCTGCGACAGTATTGGATTTCCAGCCTCCGTGACTTTTCGCTAATTCTCTTTCGATTGCATATCCGAGAATAATCGATACTTGCGGTTTTATAACGGTAGAAAGCTGACCTGTCATTGGCTGAACAGTTGTAACCTGAGTCGTCATTGGCTGAAAGACCTGACCTTTAATGAGTAGGTGTACTTTAATGACATGCATTAAATGTCTGCTACCAGGTGTATAATTACTACATTTCGGCATGGTCGAGCTTAAAAATATGTTAATTATTTCACATGCGGTTTTTATTACGGATATGGTTGGATGTGCGCCTATGGATGTACAAATCGACCCGAGAAGGGCTTTGTAATGAAAAAGTTCACTAAGGATCCTGGAAGTAGGAAGACCTGGACTCCTAAAGTCACAATGAGGGATGGATTCCTACAGAGAGCTCTAACCTTTGTGAGGTAGCCTACATTTAAAAGAATCCATATGGGGGAAAACCCGAGAGGATGGAGGATACTGACATCACGTTCCACACAAGATTGGAAAATTTGTTTAGTGTGCCGGTAGTGAGATCAAAACAAGTTACTCCTAATGCATCCCAGTTTGAGAATACTTTAATAAGACTAATATGTGTTATCACAGTTTCTTAATGATGTATCACAGGGTAGTTATGATGAGGATGACAGAGGATTTTTAAGTGGTTTCCGAGGTGTTTTACAAGAGAAGGGTAATACTGTGCGTGATAAGCAATTGAGATATTGAAAGAGACCGCGGGCCTTCAAACTGAGTTACAGTGAATTGAGTTCATTATATAATGTTTGTGGATATATTATAATCTCTGGTATTATGAAGACTATAAAAACTTGTGAAGTGTGTTTAGACATTGTTGTCTCAAATATCATTCATTACAGTACTGATAGTGTTGAATTTACAAGTACCGGTATTAAGTGCTTCAGAGAGAACTGCTTGTTTTTTTTTTTTTTTTTTTTATTGTAATCATTTAACTCAAATTTTTCTGTAAATCAGAACAAACTTTTAGTAAATATTGAGCTATTGTAAAATATCTTAACATTGACTTGAAAACATTTTTCCTACATAAGATGCAGAATGTTAAAACAATTCGTTTTCTCCCTGTCATAATAACATGACAATAAATTGTCCCTAGGTTTTCAGTCTTAGGCTTAAAATAGCTGGTATGCGTAGGTCTAAGCAGAAGAGAGAGTAGTAAGTGTTGCTATGCACAGCATTTAGAATATTATTGTTCAATTCCTGCAAATTGTTTGTTTAGACCCACATAACCATTATGCTGACCTAGTTGTTCATTCGTGTTTAACAGACCTTAGTGATTTATGGCTTAAAATTTTGGGCTATTGTGAAGGACGTGTCATCCAATTACTCGCGACTTTTGGTGACAGATTAGGTCAGGGGCGAATTTAGGCCTAGGCAGACTAGACAACTGCCTAGGACGGCAGATTTGAGGGGGCAGTTTTTAAGCTATCACTGTTAATTTTTTTTATGTTGTTTAAATTTTATTCATAACTCTTTAAAAGAGTACATAAACTTAAATGCACAATGAAAAGGATATGAATAATATTGGCAACAATTAGTTCAAATTTAATCAACGGTCTGCCAACAGAAAAAGGTCCGTTTTTCAATAATAATTAGTGTCCCAATGCGATCATAGCACTTTTTTCACTGTTATGCCATCTCACTGTGAGAGTCTCACGTGATAACATTAAAGAACTTACTGGCATTATATTACGATAAAAGAAAAATTAAATGCTTAAGTAGAAAAGAGAGTAATGGTAATATATCTGTTGCTATGCAGATACACAGGATTTAGAATATTATTGTTTAGTTTCTGCAAATTTATGACTTTGTTTTTAGGCCTACCTAGCCATTCTGCTGACCTGGTTATTCATTTGTATTTAATAGCGATTGATGACTTTAAAATGTCATGTAGGATTTTTTTACTGTGATTATATGGTATTATGATATATGGTATTAACGTCGTACAAAATTTTGTCCAATATTCTTTTGAAAAGATTAACTCCGTACGTAGATGAAATTATTGGGGATCATCAGTGCGGTTTTCGGCGTAATAGATCGACTATTGATCAGATTTTTTGTATTCGACAGATAATGGAGAAAAAAATGGGAGTATAAGGGTACAGTACATCAGTTATTCATAGATTTCAAAAAGGCTTATGACTCGGTTAAGAGGGAAGTATTATATGATATTCTTATTGAATTTGGTATTCCCAAGAAACTAGTTCGATTAA